>NC_048298.1:71519105-72119105 GCF_013100865.1 Trachemys scripta elegans
TGTGTATATATATCTCCTCATTATATGTTCCATTCTATATGCATCCGAAGAAGTGGGCTGTAGTCCACGAAAGCTTATACTCTAATAAATTTGTTAGTCTCTAAGGTGCCACAAGTACTCCTGTTCTTCTTTTTAAGGAGAGTCTACTCATTGACCTCTCTGTAGGCAAATATTAAAATCTGGATTAAAAACGAAATCTCTAGCTTGATCTTGTTTATAACTGTCACAAAAGTGAGGCTCACCTAATGAGGTGAACAATAAATAGCTGCTCAAGATGACTGACACCTAAATTCAAGTGCAGGAACTATAATACAAAATCTAAACACTTCCATGATGAAACTTGAATTTCAACACACAACTCCGTACTTCTGTAAAACAGTAGTAAGATTAGATAGTTCCAGTTGATTTCACATGTGGAGTTCTCAGTAATACCAATTATAATGGCTCTTAATTAAAATTCAATAGCAAATGTGAGGCAAGTTCATAATGAGGCATGTTAAAACAAGACGTAACAACATTTTAATAGTACGGTACTAGTAGTTCTCACTTAGAAACGCTGTCTTGTAGACAGAGAAGCTAATTCCCATGAAATGTCATGCATAAAAGTTTTCTAATAAAGATATTGTCTGCAAGTCAAAATGTTTTGTTGAAGACAAAATGCAACAGATTCCCTTTATTATTATTATTATTATTATTTCCTTTATTATTATTTAACACTGAGTAATGTAAATGGAATTGTTAATTATTGTATTCTTTTAAGTAGAAATATTGTCCAAATTACAACAAGCCTTTATACATATTAGATTTCGGTAAATTAAGATAGATAGAAGATGCTATTCAATGAGAGCAACTTGAGGACTTCAAACCAAGGTGTAAACACAATTGATTCTCCATGGAAAAATAATATTCAAATAAATGAAACAGACAAATGTCCAGGAACTAGTGTCTTGGATTCAAAGCCCTTTGGAATCAGGCAAGAATCTTTCCATTGAACTCGTAGGGCTTTGGCAGAAGGAATTTTTCATTTCTCTGTATTGGTATTTTTTAGCCACTGTAGATTTAAAAGGAACTAGAAGCAAACTTGCCATTGCCATATACTTTTGACTTAATCTCTTTTAAAAGGGTCTATATGTATTTTAAATACAATCCTTAATTAAAAATTAAGTTACTTCTTCAAACTCTTGCCCCTTGGCTGACCCTGACTTTAAATAATGCAGTCATCTTTTCTATGTATATGCATATATATATGTATTACTTTGTATAATAAGTGGACTGGGAATGGTGGGCAAGGTTAATTCTTCATGTCTTTGCAAAACTTTTTCCAGTTAACTTTAAAAGAGTTTTCAGGGGAGAATGATTGAAATATTGAAACAAGTAAATGTAAGTAATGATTCAAGCAATAAATAAAAAGTGTTTAAAAACAAAGGGCAAGGGAAGTTTTATTATTCATTTAATATGAGCATAGGTAACATAGTTATGAACAGCATTTTTAAACATTGCTGTAATTGCTGTATATTAGTGCATGTTCTGCAAGCAGAAGAGCTTTATTGCTTTTCTGAAAGCATACATTATGCGAACAGAGGCATATTCTGGAATGCTGAATAGCCATAAAAAATACAGCTCATAACTTTAAATTAGAGCAGCAGAGAATTACTATTAAAAATATAATCAAAACAATAATGAACCAAATAGACTTGCCAAATAGATGACCTTGCAATCTAGTATAAAGTTTACTAGATATTATTAGAGACCCTTGGAGCTTACAGGTTAATTAAATTTTATTAAATCAGGTTTTGTACCAGCATTTCATAGTAATACATTTAAAATTAAAATAGTAACTCCTGTCCTCTACAAGTTTATTTCTGGTCTTCCAATCTTAAAAAAAGCCATAGTTCAGACATATTTAAGAGTCTGTGTACTCTGCATAGAATTTTCTTTTATAAGCTCCATAAATAGTTTGTTTCAGGAAAAACAAAAAACATGTTCAATTGATCTACGAGGAGGAGATGAGGATTTTAAAACTGAAATCAGGAGATCCAATTAAAACAAAGGTCCATACTTTTAAAACAAATGAATTGGTGAAAAAGAAAAATAAGCATGAAATTATATAAGCATAAAATGAAAATATTGTTGTTCTATATACAGAGTATGTAGACCCAACGAGCCAATCTATTTTTAAAATGGACTGGCATTATCCCCAGGGTAGACTCATAAGAGTAAGGGCTTCAGGATCAAGTCCTGAATTTAATAAAATGAGAAATATTGTGCATTCAATTATTATGAAGTTTTAGAATACCCTGAACATTTGGTTTGGGGTTAGTTCTCTGCATAGGTCTGGTTATATAATTGAAAAGGGAAAAGAAAAAAAGAAAAGAAAACATGGTGCTGAAAATGAACATGTTCAGCAGCCAATGTGATTTAACTTACCCAGATATGCTTTTCATGAGATGAAGAGAGATGGATGGAAAAGAAAAGCACACAAACATTAATGAATATATGTCAATCCATTAAAAAAAATCATGATAGATAAAATAATAGCACAATCACAAATATGGCAAATCTCACTAGGAAACAGGCCTTCCACTAAGTTATTTAAAAAGATATATGCCCCTGTAACAAATAAATTTGTTAGTCTCTAAGGTGCCACAAGTACTCCTGTTCTTTATGCCCTTGTGTGGATTTTTAAACTGAGATAATAGCAGTTCTAATTAAATTGGCATCTGTTACTTATTAGAAACCTCTTAGCACAACAGCCCTACAATAAATGTTAGAGCCAGAAGGTCTGACAACACAACACATGTTGGATACTATTCACAAACAAATGCAAGTTGTCCCAGCTTTCGTCATTCATAACCTTTTGTGCAATGGAATGTTATGTATATTTTGATTAGTGTTTTTTCACACAAACGCATTTAGATACAAACAATGTGGATTTAGCCACTAAGCAAATTACCACAGAAGAATCTCCAGCCACACACACAGAAAATACACAGCAAAGTGTGAACCAGGATTTGCTTTCTTGCCTATTACATCAAAAAAAAAACAAAACAAAAAACCCCCAACCCAAAATAAAATGATCTAAGTTGTGTTTTCTGAAACATTACAGGAAATGTCAGCATCACTTAGGGCTGGATTCTGCTATCCTTACTCATGCTGAGTAGTATGTAACTCTGTGACTAGTCTGATTGGTGTGAGATGAGTTGTCATAGTGATTTAAGCAGCTTTGCATTCTATGTAAGGTGTTATTCCATGTAAGGATAGCAGCATCTGGCCCCTTACTGAGGAATTTTATGGAATAAAATAAAAAATAAAAATATGGAATTTTACTTCCAGTTCATAATGAGACTATATATAAGAGCATGCTGAGTTATGTATGGTTGTAAAACAGCTACGATTCTCCAAAAAACATGGACAGAGAAATACCACTAAAAGGACTGTGCACCAATCACACCATACATTTGAGCTTATTTTCCTGTTGACACAAGTGTGTAAAGTTACACAGACTCAAAGGCGAGCTCATAAAAATAGTTTCTGGATGAATGACATTGCCCACTAGCCAATAACCCTGCTAAACATGCAGAAAACCCACGTGCTACCAACATAATTTCTAAAGGTGTCTATTGCGGAGCCAAGATGCCACCATTGGTAATATAATTTCCCCAGCGTACCATCTGTATCTTATGATTGTCATTGAGTAAAGAAAGAGAGAACCCATGTCCCATGTGTGACGTTACACTTCATAATGTTTTACGGAAATATGTTTATGAGTGTGAATATGATGTAACTGGAATATGCTTTATGCAAAAGGTCTCTTTTAAGGTATCATTACAAAGCTTATGACCTACTGAATATGTTCATCCTATTTGTATGTATGTATCATCCTTGTATCTGAAACTAGAAATATGAAGTATAACTCTGAGGTCCTATTGTAACTATGCAAAGTGGGCCATTAATGGTGGTTTAGAATCTTGATGGCTCCCATTGACGAGGACAATTGGTTGTAAATGGTTTATTTACCTGCAACCCTTCCTGTGTTCCTGTGAGCCAGTCCAGGAAGAATGGAGGCTGGGGTCTCATAGGACATGTGAACATGTCACCTGATACTGGAATCCATCTTAAATCTGGTACTTTTCCATTTAGAAGAAGGAGTGGGGACCCAGAAAGACAAAAGATTCCCGCCTTGTGCCAAAGCTGTAAAAGGGGGTGGAACAGGACAAAGGGTGCTGCCAGTCATGAGAAAACCTCTAGTTTCCACCTAAGATGTCTGCTGAAACTAACAAGAACTGTACCAGAGGAAAGGATCGGGCCCAGACTAGGAAGGAGTTTAGTCTGTGAAAAAAGCTTATTGGAACATCTCTGAGGATGAGATTTTACCTGTAATCAGTTTCTTAATGTATTAGGCTTAGACTTGCGTGTTTTTGCTTGGTGACTTACTTGGTTCTGTCTGTTATTAATTGAAACAGTTGGGGGGGGGGGCAATAACCCTGCATGCCCCTCTCCCTAGTCTTTGAATGAGGCTGGCCCCACCAACACCCACTGCACCCCATTTTTCTGCCACCACTACTTTGCGCCTGGGCGGCTGCTCCGCTCATCCTGCCCTGCTTACAGCTCTGCACTCTGGGTACATCTACACGGCAATTAAAAAATCCACGGCCGTCCTGTCCCAGCTGACTCAGGCTCACGGGCTCAGGCTAAGGGGCCGTTTAATTGTGATGTAGACATTCGGGCTAAAATTGGAGCCCAAGCTGTAGGACCCTGTGAGGTGGGAGAGGTCCCAGAGCTTGGGCTGCAGCCCACCCTGAACTTCTACATTGCAATTAAATAGACTCTGAGCCCAAGCCCCATGATCCTGAGTCAGCTGGCTTGGGCCAGCTGTGGGGTTTTAATTGTAGTGTAGACATTCTCTCTGACACATTTCCCAGACCTGAAGAGGAGCTCTGTGTAAGTTTGAAAGCTTGTCCCTGTAACCAACAAAAGTTGGTCCAACAAAAAATATTACCTCACCCACCTTCTCTCTTTAATATCATTATATTTGTAAGTGTACAGTATTTTAATGAAAACAATTACTATTTTGAGTACAGGAAAGAGACGGTCCCCCCAATATCTAATTTAGCATCACATATTAATAATATTAAGGGAAAATATTGGTAGAGGCTTTGCTGACTGTTTCAGAAAGATACTTCAATAAATGGAGGGAAAATATGTTTTGAAATGGAACTAACTTGAAAGAAAAAAACAGTTCTTATTTACATAAAACAAAAATTAGACCCTGATCCTGCAAGGAGAACAGTATGGGTTCATGAATGCAATGCCTCACTGACTTCAACAAGGCACTCTGTGGTTCTCCTAACCCAGGGGTGGGCAAACTATGGCCCGTGGACCGCATCCAGCCCATCAGCCATTTTAATCTGGCCCTCAAGTTCCCGCTGGGGAGTGGGGTCTGGGGCTTGCCCTGCTCCGGCGCTCCAGCCGAGGAGCAGAGTCAGGGGCCGTTCCATGCGGCTCCCAGAAGCAGTGCCATGTCTCCCCTCTGGCAGCCAAGGGGCTCTGCTCCACATGCTGCTCCTGCCCCAAGTGCCGCCCCTGATCTCCCTCCTGCCCTCTGAACCCCTTCATCCCAGCCCAGAGCATCCTCCTAACCTCAAACCCCTCAACCCCCCCCCCCCCCCCGAGCCCCCCCCCCCCCAGACCCCACCCCAGCCCGGAGCCCCCTCTCGCACCCTGAACTCCTCATTTCTGACCCCACCCTTAGTCCACACCCCCAGCCAGAACCCTCCCCCCTCCCCACACCCCAACCCCAATTTCGTGAGCATTCATGGCCCATCGTACAATTTCCATACCCAGATGTGGCCCTTGGGGCAAAAAGTTTGCTCACCCCTGTCCTAGCCCGACTGGGGCCACAGAATGCACTTTTTTTATGGCAACAAGAGGTACTGAATGCATCTTTTGTTTGCAAAAAGGGGGAAAAAAGGGCTTGGGAGCTCTTACATCAAATGATTCGTCATGAGAGCAGATACAAAGGAAAGAAATTAAATGAAGGACAATTAAAAATAATAAGGCATGAAATAAAAATTATTCTTAAGGACTAATACACAACAAAGAATGCACACTTACAGGATAATAGGTTTTTATAAATGTTACAAATATGAGAACATTTAGATGGCTGGCAATTACAAAGAGCTTAATTAATGCAATTTTGATTAATTTTAAAAAATGCATGTAATTAACAACATCATTAGGAAAAGCACTTTTATACTGCAGTGGGCAAAGAGAGTTTTTCTACTTAAGAATGTACTAAACCAAATTCTGCTCTCAGTCACACGTATAAAACCCCACTGAAGTTACAGGAGTTGTATATGTGTATAGCTGAGAGCATCAGATCATCTAGTCCAGGGGTTGGCAACCTCTGGCACGCGGCTTGCCAGGGTAAACACCCTGGCGGGCCGGGCCAGTTTGTTTATCTGCCGCGTCCACAGGTTCGGCCGATCGTGGCTCCCACTGGCTGCGGTTCGCCGCTGCAGGCCAATGGGGGCGGCGGGAAGTAGCGCGGGCCGAATGATGTGTTGGCCGCTGCTTCCCACTGCCCCCATTGGCCTGGAGCAGCGAACCGTAGCCAGTGGGTGCCACAATCGGCCGAACCTGCGGACGCGGAAGGTAAACAAACTGGCCTGGCCCGCCAGGGTGCTTACCATGGCGAGCCGCGTGCCAGAAGTTGCCGACCCCTGATCTAGTCTGACCTCTTGTATATCACAGGCAATTCATTTTCAACCAGTTATCTCTGTTTTGAGCCCAATGCCTTGGGGTTGATTAAAGCATAACTTCCAGAAAGGCATCTAGTCTTCATTTGAAGACCTCAAGAAAAGGAGAATTTACCACTTCCGTTGGCAGTTTGTTCCGATGGTAGTTAGTCACCATCTCTGTTAACATTTTTTGCCTTAATTCTAATTTGAATTAATCTGTTTTCAGTTTCTAGCTATTTGCTCTTGTTATGCCTTTCTCCACTAGATTAAAGAGACCTTTAGTACCCAGTATTTTCTCCTCGCCACGGTACTTATACACTGTAATCAACTCATTTCTCAATCTTCTTTTTGAGCTCCTTAAGTGTCTCAGTGTAAGGCATTTTCTCTAGCCCTGAAATCATGTCTGTGTTTCTTTTCTACATCCTCTCCCAATTTTTCAAGAAATTAAACAAGAGAAAAATCAGCAAAAGGAACGAAAAGGAATTTAGCACTATTAGGAATGTAACTAGGCAACAATCCTTTTTGCTCTATAAAAAGAAAAATGAAACTAAATAACAAAAGTCTCCCTTTTATTTAACATGGAAATTGTTCTTTCTTGATATGTGCATTCCTGTAATAAATTATGATTAGTTTGTGACTAGACTCAGCCAAGCTGCAGTACTCCTGGACTAAAGGCTAAAAAATTGTTAGTGAAATAATGAAGATTTATGAACAGATATAGGTATCTGGTATAGCAAACACAGAGTTTCTATGAATATAGGGAGTTTTGTAGAGTGGATCAGTCAGTCCTTGATCTTGCAACGACTTATGCATATGCTTTTTTTTTTGCTACCTGCGTTAAAAGCAAAAACTTGCATTTTGTAAATACAAAGCCTAACTGTGGTTTGTGTAATTAACTAGAATAAGGGTTCCAAAAACATATCCACGGTATGGAATATTTTCTATATCTATTCTCCTTGGTAAATATGAACTTTAATGTTCAAGCCTATTTTGGGGCATGGAGTATAGACTGAAGGTTTAGATTACTGTTTAAAAAATAATTTTAAAAAATCAGAACGAGAATATTGTCATTCAGATTGAAGCCAAACAAAAGCAGAGGAAAAACAAGGTCAGCTCTTGACCTTGACCTTGACTCACCCTAGTGTTCCTGTTAGACTAAGGACTAGGACAGTACAACAAAATGTAGTAAGGGTGAACTGATTGTTATGAGGACACCTCTGCCTGTAGGTAATATTGTGGCTTCTGTTCTAAGACTGATATTGACAGATGCATCACAGAGCACAAGCAATATGTCATCTTCAGAGTTGGAACTTATCAGTGCGCTCTGCGGAAGGGGTGGTTGATTTATACAGACAACTTTGGTAATGTGGGGAATAATTCAGCCAGAGGATCTGCTGAAGGAGTACCAGATGAGACTGTTTGAGGCTATGATAGCAGTGCATATGAGGTGACCTCCACCTCCGTATGGGAGATCAGCCTACTTAAACAATGCCTTATGCTAGCCCTCTCTACAGGAGCAAATTAAATGACCCTCTCTGTAGTAGAGAGTGCACAGACAAGTTGGAAGCATGGAGTTGCAAGTCAGTGTAGGTGGAGGAACTTTTTAAACATAATAACTTTTTATTTTTATAGCTAATTATACATTTAAACAAGAATTTTAATACTATTTTATATTTGACAGGTTTTCTATTTTAAAATATAAATTGCCAAAGTTAAGTCTCTAATTAATGTTTGTAAGTAATTTTATGCACATAATGTGCCATTATGTAGATAATGGTTGACTGCTTACATGTTTACCAGTTCGTGCATGAAAATAGATAGTTATTTGTTTTTTGTAATGCCATATCGTGGAAATGTAGATAAAGTGACTACATTTGAAATTTGACCCTAGATGACTGTAGTATTAATTCGATATAACTGTCATTACTGAAACCTGGTGGCAGAGCCGTCCCTTGAGTCCGGCGAATCAGGGCAACCGCCCCAGGCTCTGCGCTTTGGGGGGTCCCGCATGCAGGAGTGGGCAAGCTGGCTGAGGCGGCGAACAGGGAGGTGGGCAGGCAGGCGGGGAGGAAGAGCCCCCCTACCAGAACCTCCTGCTCCCTCCCAGCACCTACTGCCTGCCACGGATCAGATGTTTCGCAGTGTCAGGAGGTGCTGGGGGCGGGGGAGGAGCAAGGGTGCAGCATGCTTGGGGTAGGGGGTGGAACTGGATGGGGAAGAGGCGGGGCGGGAAAAGGCAGGGGGGGGGGGGGGCCTGGGGGGAGGGGGTGGAGTGGGGGCAGGGCCTGGGCGGAGCCAGGGGGAGCATCCCCACACAGCAGATAGGCACCGAGTTTCTAATGTACTGGGCCCCGCACCCACCTAGGGATGGCCCTGTCTGGTGGGATAATTTGTGTGATTGCAATGCTAAAATCTGTTTATAATCTTTTACGAAAGATAGCTAAAAAAGGTATGTTTGGGGGGAGGAGGGGAGAAAGGGGGTACTCTCTACATTAAAGACACCACAACCTGTTCTAGAGTTGTTGATAACTCAGAAGTGCAGGATCTTGAATACATATGGATCAATGTACTAACAAACAAAGCCCAGGAAGTGGTACCATGTGGGGTGGTCTGTTACAGATCACCAAATCAAACCAGAAGAAAATGAGTTACTTCTTAAGCACCTGTCTGCAATGTGTAGAAAGAAAAAGTTGTGTTATCATGGGGGACTTCAGTTTGGAAGACATATGCCTGAAGTCTCATGCGGCCAGTAGTTAAACAAACAAAATGAAAGATAATATTTTGACAAAAGGTATTATACGCAACATGAGGTAACTATTTTGGTCTCCATTATGATGGATAAATATAAAATCACTGATGAGGTTACAAGTGCCTGCATAGATGTAATATACTTAAACTTTTGTAAGGTGGTTGACTTAGCACCGCAAAACATTGTTGTTAAAAAAATAACACTATACAATATCAATAAATATTGATTAATTAAACAGATTAAGAACTGTATGACACATGGCCAGAGAGAGTTAAACAGCTCGCAGGCTAAATGACTCAGATTCCACTTTTAGAGACATGTTAGAAAAGTATGTAAATGGTAATTTGGGCCATTTCATGTTGGATAGGCTAGAACTTTTAAATGAAAACCTGTATTGTTAGAGAGTCAGAGGTGATATTGATTCTCATATGTGTTTACTTATATCTTGTTAGATGTTATCCATGTGAACAGAAAGTTTCTGTCTATTACTATAGCTATTGATTCAGAGATCAAAAGGAAATATTAACATTTAGATGAAATGTGAGTGAAATAATGTCATTGTCTGTATGTCTCTTTAAAGTTTGTGATAAGCTATATAGGAACTACTTAATGTATAAATTACCTTATGTTAATCCATGTAGTTAATTACCGATGATGTCTGGGAAACACAAGGTTACATCAAAGGCCTATTGTTCAGTCAAGGACTCTGTGCTGCCCAGGAACTATATAAAAAACTCTTGGGACCTGATCCTTTTAATCTCAGATCTGCTTGATGCTTTATGCAGGGGAAGCTTGAGTCATAAGACTTAGATCTCCACCAGGCTCTCCCTGGATATGAACACTGGACTATAACCAATGGACTATTTCTGAAAGAACTATTTGCAACTACAAAGCTCACCATCTCTACTATGAAACTAATCTCAGAACTGTACTCATGTCTGTATGTATACTAATCTTTTTAACTAATATTCTCTCTTTTCTTTTAAAATAAAATTTAGTTTAGTTAATAAGAATTGGCTGTAAGTGTGTATTTGGGTAAGATCTGAAATATTCATTAACATGGGAGGTAATATATCCGATCCCTTGGAACTGATAGAACTTTCTAATATGATGAATAACATTTTCAGTAATTTTCATCATATTTGACTTGGGTGTCTGGGTGGAAGCCCAGAGCTGGGTTGCTAAAGGGAACTGTGTTTTGTCTTCTGGGTAACCAGAGAAGTATTATAGAAGCTGTTTTATGCTGGCTTGGTAAAGCTAAGTATTGGGGATTGTCTGCCCCATTCTTTGCAGTTTGCCCTAATTGTCACAAATAGAATAGGAGATCTCAAAAAAGTAATCATTAATGGAGAATCATCTAGTAAGGTTCCACAGGGACCAAAACTGCTATTCCTCATTTTCATTCATGATCTACAAGTAAATATAAAATCACTGCTAATAAAATGTGCAGATGACACAAACATTGGTGGAATGTTAAATAATTATTCAGATCGATTGAATCACTTTGTAAGCATTCAAACAAAACGCATTTTAATAAGCTAAGTGCAAAGTTATACATTTAGGAACAATGGTTGCAGGCCATATCAATAGAATGGGGGACTATATCCTGGAAAGCAGTGGCTCTGAAAAGGATGAACAAGCAATTGAACATGAGCACCCAGTGCAATGCTGTGACAAAAAGGGAAGATGTGATCTTGGGATGTATAACAAGTGGTCAGTAGGAGTTGGGAGGTGATTTTACCTCTGTATATGACATTGGTGAGACAAATACTGGAATACTATGTACAGTTCTAAGCAACAGAGGGTCCTGTGGCACCAGTTGTCAAAAAAGCTAACAGTGTTTTATGAACTATTAGGAAAGGGATAGAAAATAAGACAGAAAATATCATAATGTCACTATATAAATACATGGACCAATGCCTTGAGTACTGGGTCCAGTTCTGGTTGGCCCATCTCAAAAAGAACATAGTAGAAATGGAAAAGGTTCAGAGAAGGGCAACAAGAATGATCAAGGGTGTGGAACGGATTCCAGCTATGAGAAAAATAAGTGTTGGCAAGTTCTGTGTGTGATAAGCCAAGCTGGGTTATCAGGACTAGTTTATATTGATAGCAAATAATGCAATTATCTAGGCCACATTTCAGCATTGTTTATCTTCTCTATACCATATATCAGACAAAATGTAAGAATGCACATTCTTAACAAAACCAGTGATATGCCTGAGATACATCAATGATATTTTCATCCTCTGGAGTCTGAACAGAAGATCTAAACTCCCCCACTGATTTCCATCACAATTTCAATAACCACCACCCATTCATCAAACTCCCTACAGAATACCCAACACCAGCATCAACTTCATGGATACCAGAGTTAGCTTAAAAATGGAACCCTACAAACAACTATATATGAGAAACCCACCAGTCACCAAATTTACCTCCACAGATCCAGTGACCGTCCCAGACACACCAAAAAATCTGTTATCTACAACTCACATACCACAGAATTTGCTCTGGAGAGAAAGTCCTGGATTCACACCTAAACACACTTAAAATGCCTTCACTAAATAAGGACACTCCACCAGAAAAGTAGATCCCATCATGGAAAGGGCCATCCAAATACTTGGGAGAACCTGCTTCAGTACAGAGGGAAAAAAATCCCTGACCCCTAGTTGTCATCTGCCACCCCATGATGGAATCCATGCGAGGTACATCAAACAATTACAGCCCATATTTGATGGGGATGACATTCTGAAAGAAATCTTTCCTGAACCCCCTCTTCTGACCTTCAAACAATCCTCCAGCCTCAACAAGCTCCCCATAGACCAGGACACACCAACTCAAAGCAGCACCATGCCCTGCCAGAACAACAGATGCAAAATCTGTAGACAAATCTCGACAGCTATGATGATCAATACCCTCACAACATACTTTTTTAAGATTTATGGTTCCTACACATGCTTATCACAACATCTGGTGTATCCATTGCAACAAATGCCCCAGTAACAACTATGCATATGAAACCAGATAATCTTGAATGAATTCACAGAGAAAAATGATAAAAAGCAAAAACACTGTAACACCTGTGGGGGAAACTCTTTTCATAAAGCAATCACTCTATAGCTGATCTTTCAATAGTTGTCCTCAAAAGGAAACCTACACAACACCTTCAAAAGGCAAACCTGGAAACTTAAATTCATAACTCTGCTTGACACCAAAAAAAACATGGATTTAACAGGGACACTGCTTTTAGGGCTCATTACAACAATCTGTAACACACCACCCTGCCTGCTGACCTTAATTGTCCAGTTCAAATCTTTTATGCATAACAATCTAACCCCCAATTTGCCCACTTCATTTCAAGTGGCAGCCTCCAACCTGTGTTACTCTTTCTGCTTAACAATCTGTCCCAACTTGTATTTAGCTCAAATGCTCTGCTTCCTTCCCCAAACCTTAAGAAGAGGATGATTTGGTTATGTGTAACTCGAAAGCTTGTACATTCTGCCAACAGAAGTTGGTCCAATAAGAGACATTACCTCACCTATCTTGTCTCTCTCGTATCCTGGGACCAACATGGCTACAATAATACCACTGCAAACAAATCTTAACAAATGTAAGAATAAATCTATTTCTCTATTCTTAACCAAGTTTCTTTTAGATAATAATAGTTTGCCGTTCTATAGTACCTTTCATCACAAGTTCTTAAAGCTCTCTACAGAAATGTATTAATCCTTCTAACAGATCTTTAAGGTTATAATTAGGTGTAAGAGGTAGATTTGCAAAAACTGCACAGTAAATCCCTCGTAGAATAAGAATAAACTCAGAAGAGTCCTGAAATTCACTTCTATGCTCTGAACATTAAACTACATTTAAGTTACAAATAATACAACTCTAAAATACTTAAATTAATGTGTCTTATTACATCATGTGTCTTTTGTGGTCAGGCTTCACCGAAAACATACATAACTTTATGAATGTGTAGATGATTCATCTAACTAATGGCTGTATTATTGCATCAATTTTAGCACCATGATAGGATTAAATTATCAAATTCTAAAGAGCTAGTTTCCTGTGTCTTTGAAGTCCTAGGATAAGGATTCATAGCTAATGACTAACTGTAACAACCAAATTCCTAGGATGAAAATTGGCTCTTTAGGGAGGTCTACAAAAGTCTTGCCTATCACTGAGTAAGGTTCTTCATTTCACTTTAATGGTGTGTAAGTAGTTAATTCAAATACATAGAAATATATAATGCCAAATAGTATCCTCTAAGCAGGAAGTAGGCAAACTTTGAAGTGCAATAATATGTTGATTACACTATAACAACAAGGGTGGGATTTGATATGCAGAAGTGTAGTACTCTCTCAGGAAACTTAGAATAAAAGATATTGTTCAACAATTTATTTTGCATATGTAAATAGTCAGGGCTAGAGAGCTAAAATAGCATAATGTAAATTTAATTAGAAATATAATCCAGAATGTAAAATTTTTAAGAGTTCTAAGTTTAAGGCATTTTTCCCCTGAGAGAGTGTTCCTCTGAGTTCCCCTGGAAATATTGTGGTTTAAGAAGAAGCAGTGTCTGAGCTGCAAGCAATATAATGGTAGGGCTTAAGAATGAGCAGATGTGATGTTATCCAGTAGAAGGTGGTGGTCTATATTCTTCTTCATTAAAGTCACCTGTTCATTAAATCATTGTATTCCCATAATTACCATACAGGACTGGGAGATCACATAGCAAGTTTGTGGCAAAGACAGCATAGAATCCAGATCTCCTACCTCCCAGTGCTGTATGGTAATTACTAGACAATGCTTCTTTGCCCTTTTCTCATATCTGTCCTTCCAGCTAAGGGGCAGGAATCACTACAAAGATCTGTAAGCTGCTTCTTCCCCTTCAGGGTCTGAGCTTGCTTTCTTTGCAGTGTTCACAGGCCCTGATCAACAGAAGCAAGGAGTCAAGCAAAAGGCTTGATCTCAAACTTAGTTGCTGTGCCACTAGAAAACAAGACAATTTAATAAAGTTAAACTCTCTCACTTACCTTTTATAAAGATACCACATTGTTTATAGATAAGGTCCTGTCAGTACACTATATTTCTACTATTATTAATGTGAGACACTAAATATCTCTCTCACTTATATTACCAAAATTGGTATTCATCTCTCAGCTAAGAAAACCTCTTTCCATTTATGCAAGGAGGGAGATATGCATTGTTAAATGGGGGCAAGAAAGGTGTCTGACATACTGAGACAAACCGTTCTGCTTAAAGCTTTAAAAAAATGAAGTATTGGACTGTTTTAACTTCGAATACACTCAAGGTCTCAGTCACATTAAATGCCTTTATCTTTCTAAAGCAGATCTGATAACACGTGAATTCTGTACCATCCATTTCACAGGTCCCTATCCTAGTAATGTCCAGAATTCAATAAATACCTGTGAACTACGTTCTTAATTTTTCTGTATTAGTCTTAGACATACAATTATATATTGAATGAATTAAGGACCTCAGTAAATGGATCAACCCAAAGCATGTCCAAACTTGTCTCTGCAAGTAACCTAGAGGAATTCTGAACAGTACTTTTAACAATTCAGAAACCAAAATCTACAAAGATTGACCACTCTTAAAGGTCTAAAGTGATGGAACAAAGGCCTTCAGGAGACAGATTATATAAACATATGATTAAGGGTAAGTACGTACAATTGCCACTTTTACATTCTAATATCTTGGACTATTTGGAAAAATATGCACCTGAAATACTAGCCCAAGATTATATTCTAAGTGGATGAGTCATAATCACAAAGAAAAGATTCCTAAATGAGACCATGTCGGGGGATGATTTGGTTATGTCTACTCCACAAGGAGCCAAGGACAGACACAGGAGAAGAGAAAACTTTGAAAAGCGGACAGCATGAGAAAGTCTGGCTGTAGGAGATTAAACTAACTCCACCAGAGAGGTCCTTTGGGGCCATCTGCCTGTCCCAAGTCAGGATAAAGGAGGAGGGTTGGGCGTGGGGCTAGCAACTCCACCCCGTAAAAAATCAACTTGCTACAGAAACGCCAAAAATAGAGATAACAGAGACTTTTAGCCTGGAAAAAGAAGGATCTTCAACTCGAAGATACATGACGCAGGGTGGTGAAAGTCGTGAGGAAGCCACAAAGCCGATTACCCTTCTTGCAACCAGGAGGATTACCATCGGTACATGGAATGTGAGGACCATGTACGAGTTAAGAAAGACGGCGCAGGTCGCAGCAGAGATGAGGAGCAACAACCTGAGCCTACTAGGCATTAGCGAGACAAGATGGACGCAAGCTGGACAGAGACGACTGTGACAGGAGAATTGTTGCTGTATTCCGGACATGAAGAGAGCGACGCACCCCACACACAGGGAGTAGGCTTCATGTTGTCCAAGCAGGCACAGAGAGCACTGATTGGTTGGGAGGCACAGGGTTCCAGGATCATCACAGCATCCTTCAGAACTAAAATGAAGAGGATTAAGATGAATGTTGTACAGTGCTATGCTCCAACCAATGACAGCGAAGAGGAGGACAAAGATTATTTTTACAACAGACTTCAGAAAATATTAGAGATTCTCCCAGACAAAGACATCACCATCCTTATGGTAGACTTTAATGCCAAAATTGGACTTGACAACACAGGATATGAACAAGTCATGGGGACCCACGCTCTGGGAGAGATGAGTGAGAATGGAGAGAGATTTGTGGATCTGTGTGCACTTAATAACCTGGTCATAGGAGGTAGCATCTTTCCTCACAAGCGGATCCACAAGAGTACCTGGGTATCGCCAGCAGGCGCGATAGAAAACCAGATCGATCATGTCTGTATTAGCAAGAAGTTCAGAATCTTTGCAGGACATTAGAGTGAGAAGAGAAGCAGACGTAGCGTCTGACCATCACTTAGTGGTGGCCAGATTGAAGCTGAAGTTGAAGAAGAACTGGATAGACACATCAGATAGAAGAGTGAAGTACAATGTCAGCCTTTTGAAGGATCATAAGATCAAGGAAGATTTTGGACTGATGCTGAAGAATAAGTTTTCAGTACTACAGGATCGATCTGAGGAAGAGGAAGGCAGTGTATCCAACAGATGGCAGAAAGTGAGAGAGACACTTAGGTCAGCATGCCAGGAAGTGCCTGGAATCAAGAAATACCAGCAGAAAGAGTGGATCACAGCAGAGACCTTGACTAAGATAGAAGATAGAAAGAGAAAGAAGGCAGTAGTTAATAACAGCAGAACTAGAGCAGCAAAGGCTAAAGTGCAAAAAGAGCATGCTGAAGCCCATAGAGCAGTGAAGAGGAATATTAGGAAGGATAAGAGAGATTATGTGGATGGACTGGCAGCAAAAGCGGAGCAGGCAGCATACAACGGTAATATGAAACAGCTGTATGACATCACCAAGTGACTGTCTGGAAAGTTCAGCAAGCCAGAACGTCCCGTCAAAGACAAGCAGGGAAAGTCTATAACAGAAATAGAACAACAGATGAATAGATGGGCGGAGCATTTTGAGGAACTCCTGAATAGACCAGCACCACTAAATCCACCAGACATTGATCCAGTCAACGAAGACCTTCCAATCAATTGTGACAGACCAACTAGAGATCAGATCAGAAAAGCCATCACTATGATGAAGAACAGGAAGGCGGCTGGACCTGACGATATCCCAGCAGAGGTCCTGAAAGTAGATCTGGATGCTTCAGTGGAAATGCTGTATCCCCTCTTTGAGAAGATATGGGAAGAAGAAGTGATTCCGGCAGACTGGAAAGAGGGATACCTTATTAAAATCCCCAAGAAAGGAGATCTCAGCAATTGTGCCAACTACAGAGAAATCACACTTCTGTCAGTGCCAGGGAAGGTCTTGAACTGAGTCCTCTTAGAGAGAATGAAGGATGCCGTCGATCCACAGCTATGAGATGAGCAGGCAGGTTTCCGGCAAAATAGATCATGCACGGACCAGATAACAATGCTCCGCATCATAGTCGAGTAGTCTATGGAGTGGAACTCCTCGTTGTACATCAACTTTGTTGACTATGACAAAGCATTTGATAGCGTGGATCAAGAGACTCTCTGGAAGCTCCTTCGGCACTATGGCATCCCAGTAAAGGTGGTTAACCTGATTAAGAACTTATATGACGGCATACACTGTAGAGTGATCCATGGAGGGCAGCTTACAAACAGCTTCCAGGTGCGAACTGGAGTCAGACAAGGATGCTTGTTGTCACCATTTCTTTTTCTCCTTGTCATTGATTGGATTATGAAGATATCCACTTATGAGCGCAGGAACAGAAGCCAGTGGATGTTGTGGACCCAGCTTGATGACCTGGACTTTGCCGATGACCTTGCACTCCTTTCGCATAGCAAACAGCAGATGCAAGAGAAGACCAACGTAGTGGCAGCCACGTCATCACAGGTTGGCCTCAACATCCACAAGGACAAGACCAAGATCCTCAAGATTAACTCCATCAGTAATGACCCAGTCACACTGAATGGAAGTCCTCTGGAAGAAGTGCAATCCTTTACCTACTTAGGCAGCATTATTGACCAACAGGGTGGCACAGACGCAGACATCAAAGCAAGGATCGGTAAGGCAAGAGCAGCTTTCTTACAGCTCAAGAACATCTGGAGCTCCAGAGGGCTGTCTTTGGCAACAAAGATTCGACTGTTCAACTCCAATGTGAAGTCAATCTTATTGTATGGAGCTGAAACCTGGAGGACAACTAAAACAACCACCAGGAAGATCCAGACCTTCATAAATAGTTGCCTTAGACGGATTCTCCAGATCTGTTGGCCAGACACCATCAGCAACATCTACCTCTTGGAGAGGACCCGTCAACTTCCAGCAGAGGAAGAAATTAGAAGGAGAAGGTGGGGCTGGATAGGACACACACTACGCAAGCAGCCAACCAACATCACTAGACAGGCATTGCGGTGGAATCCCCAAGGCAAGCGGAAAAGAGGCCGTCCAAGAAACACCTGGCGACGGGACCTTCAGGCTGATAGCATAAAAATGGGCTATACCTGGAATCAGTTAGAGCAAATGGCCCAGGATAGAGGACTCTGGAGATCTGTGGTTGGTGGCACATACCCCGATTGGGGTGACGGGCGTGAGTGAGTGAGTGAGGAGATTAGACTAAGAGGTCTGGGCATAGATTATCCTGTATATTCTCCAATGTATCCAAATCCAAGACTTTTCTAGGTATTGTATTTGTGTGATGCAATTAATGTGTAAATCTGCATTTTCTGTGTTGTCCATTGTATATAGATTAAAACTTTTATATTCTGTTAATAAATACTAACCTAACAGAATTAGAGAAGTGACATATTTTGAAATATTTTTGTGGGAACAATGGTAGCCTTTAAAATCTCAACATTTGCCACTTCAGCCAATACTGGTTACATATTGTGGTATCTTCTATTCTCTGTATTGGAAGATAGATGAGTAGCATGGTGAATGCTGAATTCCTAATGGCACCCAATATGGTCTGTTCCCAGTGGTGGCTTCGCAGAAGCTTTGCAGAATTAAGGATAACTGATATTTTTACAATATAATTCCATAAAAAGTGTTTAATTTCCATAAAATATATAACAGAATGGCGATTGATAATTGATTTAGAGATAAAAATTCCAGATGCAGAGGAAAGATTGATCTGTTGTAGTATTCTTAAGAACAGTATCCTGAGTTTGGTGACCAAAGTCTCTTCTCTGTTGGGAGAAGATGCTGAAGGAATGCATCTTTACCCTTATTCACAGATTCTGAAATTAGGACCAGTTTAAGTTGAACATTCATATTTGTACATTAACGATAATGATCGCATGTACCATAACCGCATGTGGTACACAGTAAGTGGTTAAAACACACACTATACATAAAACTACTCAGAAAGGCTGGAAAAAAATCCCTAGAATTTCCTCATCAGAAAGGCAGAATACTCTGCAAAGTATCCATCAAACCATGTAAAAGATCAGCAGAAGACTGAGATACATGAGCATACTGTAAATGTGAAAGATAAAAAGAGTCTTAGGAAGTAAAATGTTGACACTCAAACAGTAATTAAAGAACAGGAATGAGCTTGTTTTAAAAAAAACGTATTCAGAGCGTGATTTTTAAGAAGTGTCCTTTTTCTCCTCAGATGTTCTCTAATAACACTGGAATTATGAGACTGAACAGATTTTTTTTGGTGGGGGGGAGCAATGCTTTTTTTTTTTTTCCAAATGAACCTACCTACTTTCTTGCAGCTGTTATGACTCAGAGTGTATCAGTTTTACAACTAGTGCAGTGGCGGAAAGCATTTAATTATTCTATAATTTATGTGAACAAAAAGCTAGGTTGTCATTTTCTGACAGACATAAGAGAAAGCAGAGTTACTAATGTCTATGGGGAATCACTGTCTTTTATAATAGATTGAAATAATTATATGCTCAATGGATAATGCAAACAGTCTTGCATCCTCTTTTTCTTTTGCATAATCCAGGCAAAAAGAGTCAGTAAGATATTTCTTTCATTGCATGTGTAGTTTTAAAAACCACAGTTAGCACAGGACATAGTAATTAAACTGTAAAGTCAAACTAAAAAAATGTTCCTTTCTTTTAAACTCATGTTTTTTTTGTGAATGATAAAGTATTCTACCTTTATAAAGTGTACTTTATTACCACATTACTTTAGTGTTAGTGTACTTTATTACCACATATTTCCGTTATTTTATGTGGAGCTTTTAAAAACAATAATCCTAGGAAAACTCACATATACATGATGGTCAACTGCTACAGTGTCAGACAAATACAGTCATTTGTTTGGTCATGCTTTCAATTGTGTGCATACCTAGGACAATACACACAATCAAAATATGAACAACGTATGATGAAAATAAAATGAGCAAGCAACCTACTTTTTCTTTAGTCTTCGGTCTTTTTCTGCTTGAGTTCCAAGTTTGCCTAATCCCAGAGAGTCCTGTGCTGCAGCCTCTGTTTCCATAAAACCTCCTGTGTTGAAACAGTAAGCAAAAAGGAACATATTTCCTCATAGTTCTTTTCTGATTATTCCACTCCTCAACCCAACCCAATTTTTATTTTACTTATTTATTTTTCTCTTTTTAAGTCTACTGCTTGTTGAGAATACCTACTATCTATTTATAACCACAGAATTAAGGAACAAATCTGACCAAACCTTGACAAAGGCTTTATATATCCTTCTCACTACCTGGAAAGGTCTGAGTTATGTTTTTAACTTCCAAGCACCTGTCTGTGAGGGAAATACTATTATTCCCATTTCACAGATGGGGGACCGAGGCAAAGGGAGACTAAGGGTATGACAGTACTTCAAGCTGAAGCTGCCAGACTGGGTCAAACCATGATCCATCTTGCCTGGTATCCCTGTCTCTGAAGTGACCTGCACCAGAGCGTCAGGAGGACTGTACATAACACGGCAGTTATGGAATGATCCAGTCCTGTCTTCCTCTCCCAGCTTCTGGTAGTCAGAGGTTTAGGGTCACCCTGATCCTGGTGTTGTATCCCTGACCATCTTGGCTAATAGTCATTGAAGAACCTATCCTCCTTGAACTTATCCAGTTTATTTTTCTGTATATACATATATATAGGGCCATCACAACATCCCATGGCAATGAATTCAATAGGTTAGTTGTGTGAAAAAGTACTTCCTCCTGTTTGCATTGAACCTGCGGCCTACTAATTTCATTGGATAATCCCCAATTTTTATATTATGTGAAAGGGTAAATAACTCTTCTCTATTCACTTTTTCTACACCATTCATGATTTTATAGACCTCTATCATATCCCCACTAAGTCATCTCTTTTCTAAGATGAACAGCCCTAATCTTTTTAGTCTCTCTTCATAACTGGAATCCGTTCCACACCCTTGATCATTCTTGTTGCCCTTCTCTGAACCTTTTCCATTTCTACTTTGTCCTTTTTGAGATGGGCCCACCAGAACTGGACCCAGTACTCAAGGCATTGGTCCATGTATTTATATAGTGACATTATGATATTTTCTGTCTTATTTTCTATCCCTTTCCTAATAGTTCATAAAACACTGTTAGCTTTTTTGACAACTGGTGGACATTGAGCAGAAGTTTTCAGAGAACTAGCAAGGTGACTTCAAGATCTCTTAGAATGCAATTTAGAACCAATCATTATATATGTATGGTTGGGATTATTTTCTCCAATGTCCATTACTTTGCACTTATCAATGTTGAATTTCATTTGTCATTTTGTTGCTCAGCCACCCAATTTTGTGAGATCCCCCTGTAACTCCTCAGTGTGCTTTGTTCTTAACTATCTTGAATAATTTTGCATTGTCTGCAATCTTTGCCAATTCACTTTTCACCTCTTTTTTCCAGTTCACTAATGAGTAAGTTTTACAGGACAGGCCCCAGCTTGAGGAGACATACCGTGCTAGCTTTCATTAAGCTACCACACTAAAAACAGTGTAGCCATGGAGGCCCTTTCCCTTCTCCAAGTATGTACCTGTCCAAGGCACTAGGGACATATGCAGGGTGGCTAGCCCATCCCACTGGTTGTACCACTGTAGTTATACTTTATTTTTTAGCATGCTAGCTCAATCACAGATAGCACAGGTGTGTCTTCTTGATCTGGAAATTACCCCTCCCACTCAAAGTGTAGACATTTCCTTAGTGATTTGCCCCAGATTGGGGAGGAAGCCTGGGGTGAAGCAGGGAATTGAACCTGAGTCTTCTAAGTCCCAGTTTAGTACCTTAGCCATTGGACTGATCATCCTTTCTTGAGGACAGATATCTAATAGGGGTGTCAAATTATTAAAAACATAATCATGAGAGTAAAAAAAAGTTGTGATTAATCGCAGTTTTAATCATACTGTTAAACAATAATAGAATACCAATTTAAACGTATTATACATATTTTTGGATGTTTTTCTACATTTTCAAATATATTGATTTCAGTTACAATACAGAATACAAAGTGTACAGCGCTCACTTTATATTATTTTTATTAGAAATATTTGCACTGTAAAAAGGATAAAATAAGAGAAATAGCATTTTTCAAGTCACCTCATACAAGTACAGTAGTGCAGTCTCTCTATCATGAAAGTGCAACTTCCAAATGTAGATTATTATTTTTTACATAACTTCACTCAAAAACAAAACAGTATAAAACTTCAGAGCCTACAAGTCAAAGCAGGAAGGGGCATATGAATGTTTAGCTGATTCAGCATGTAAAGTCCTTGCAACGACAGCTACAACAGTGCCATGTGAATGCCTGTACTCACTTTCAGGTGACATTGTAAATAAGAAGCAGGCAGCATTATCTCCTGCAAATGTAAGCAAACTTGTTTGTATGAGTGAACAAGAAGTAGGATGCAGTGGGATTGTATGAGGTGCATTGAAAAATACTATTTCTTTTCTTTTGTTTTATCTTTTTTACAGTGAGAATATTTGTAATCGAAATAATGTAAAGTGAGGACTGAACACTTGGTATTCTATGTTGTAATTGAAATCAATATATTTGAAAATATAGAAAAACATTCAAAAATATTTATAATAAATTTAAATTGGTATTCGATTATTGTTTAACGATGTGATTAAAACTGCGATTAATCACAATGTTTACAATTCAGTTAATTTGTTTTGCGTTAATCGCATGCATCAACTGCGATTGACAGATAGATAGACAGACCGACCTGTCTGTCTGTCTATCTATCTCGTGTCAAACCATATTACAAACTGAGGGCTAGATTGTGACTCTATGCTCTGCCCTGAAAAAGCAAAGTATGTTGTTGTGGTGTTCCAAGAGCATGTGAGGAGGGATATTGTGACAGCTTATTTTTCCTGCTGCTCGGGGAAGAGAGTGAACAGCAGTTTAAAGTGCTCAACCTGCTGGCTCTGCTCACTTCTCACCTACATGTGGGAGAGGTGGATGTAGGAGCTCTGTGGAGCCTGCTTCCCCTCCCATGCTACTGCCCATGATGTAGGTAACTGGGGTAAAGTAGGCAAATATCTAGATGAGTTGATGTACCCCCTGGAAGACCTCTGAGTACCCCCAGAGGTACACGAACCCCTGGTTGAGAACCACTGCTCTATGGTAACTCCCTCGTGCAAGACTGAAGTCACATTTTGGCCCTGAATTAGTATATATTAGATACTGGCATTATCTCGGACAACATAATAGAATTTACATTAGTTACGTTAAGCAACTAATTTTTCTTTAAAAAACAAAAACAAATGGATATAGGGTATCACATAGAGGAAATATAACCCTGAAATTTGCAAACCACTTTAACATTCAGCTCAGTCAAGCAAGAGCAAAAATCTATTGGTGCATCAGTTTGCTGGTGTTGAAGAACAAATGCCTTTTTTAAAGTCATCCTTTTAAAATATAAATCATTCTACTGTTATAACTGTCTATAGGACAAGGATACATTTTCAGTATTGTAAACAGGGCATTAGCCACATAACTTCCAAGATGGCAGCGATGCATCTGATCACACATACACACAAAAATCACCTCATGCATTGCTTTATTGTTAGTGTCCTTTGATAGAAGTTTTATAGAATACTTTATCATATGTTTCCTTCTGACCCTTGTAAAGATATCACTTACACTCTTTTGTGCAGATTAAGTTGCTTTAGATATAGGTAGTGTGAGTTCAGTAACTTTTACAGAATGGAAAATATTCTTAGTATAATATACTTTTACAAAATACAGTTGTGCTGTTTGAATAACCAAGAAAGCATGGCAAACCTGGAGTTATGTGAATGAGATAAGTGCTTTATAACACTCCTGTCTTGCAAACTGATCCACACACTTGCACCCACACAGATCAGCTTATATAATCTGGATCTAAAAATCACTGTAATGTATGGTTTGTATTAGGGACAGATATAGCTAATATGTAACAGGAGAAGAAACACAAAAAGAAAATTTAGCATGATATTCCAAAAGGATGTTAGAAGATGCACAAGCTGATAAAGTCAGATGAGTTAACAAAAGATGCAAAGTCCCCCCAAAAAATCTTTAAAAAAGTATAAATATGTAAAACATGTTCTAAGGAATGTATTAGACTTTGGATAGTAATGCAAATAATTTAGCAGACATTGAAAGAATAATAACTCACAAGAGTTACAGATTTAGCACTGGAAAACCAGTTCGCTTGAATACATACAAGAAATTTGGTACAAGGAAATTATCAAGGTGAAATCTTGGCCCTATTTAAGTCAGTGATAAAACTCCTGATGTTCCAGTATTGTTTTTTTATCAACATAACTCAAATGAGAGATTGTGAGAATTTATATACATATATCTATGTTTTTTAAGAGATATTACTGGTTCCAGAAATATTATGTATACTTAAAGTTGCTGGAACCAGAAACATCTTTGGCACTGAGATGATCTTTTTAAGTGCACTCACTCTGTATGTTAGTCTTCGTATGTGTGCGCACACACGTATGCATATGACTGCACACATGAATATATAAAAAAGAATGAACATTTTTGCTGTGGCTAGTCAATAAGATCTATTTAATGTTGTCTGTTGCTTTATTGAAGAAAAGGGAAAGTATCTTCCAAATAACAGGAAAAAATGAATATTTGTAATAGTAAATTTGTACTTGCACAGGCCACATCAAGATTAGTGAAACCCGGAAGAAAGAAGTTAAATAACGACTGTTTTTATTCCCCTTTGTCAAGTTAATTTGTGACAACACATTAAAAATCTGATTTTAGCAGTCAGAGGTACAATGAAGTATAAGTCTCATGACATAGCATCCTAAAAATATATATGAGATATACCTATTGCATAGAACTGGAAGGGACCCTAAAAGGTCATTGAGTCAAGTCCAGCCCCCTGCCTTCACTAGCAGGACCAAGTACTGATTTTTGCCCCAGATCCTTAAATGGCCCCCTCAAGGATTGAGCTCACAACGCTGGTTTTAACAGACTAATACTCAAACCACTGAGCTATCCCACCCCCCTAAATGTTAATGAAACTTGTAATACAGTTATAACTATATCATTATAGCACTAATGGCACTAATTCAAGCAATTCTGTAAAAAATTGTACTTTGTGTGTGTTTTTGCTATCTTGTATCACCTTTAAAATACTAGCTCTATACTAGTGTAAGCATATAAAAGCTGCCTGCCACAAAAGACTTCATTTCCTTCTCTTTTCTCATCTGCCTTGGTTACAAATTAAAGAGGAAACAAATTGCTCTGTATTCAGTAGCACAGTGATCACCTTTAATAGCTTCTAAAAATGCTTTTGTTGCTTCTTTTTGGTTACTATATGTAATAGTATGTTTTATTGATCCTGGCTATGTTTATTTAAAATGCATGTTTTTCATCTTCCCCACAGTGAGTTGGGGATCTATTAGGTTAGGAAATGGTGGTTAGGTTATAATGTCACAACTCATTATGTAAATCTGTGATGGATATCCAGGGGATACAGATCAGATAAAAAGGGAATTGGCAAAGGATTTAAAGGAGGCATACTCTAAAGGAGTGAAAAAGTGGGTTCGGGCAAATACAAATTGTACAGCAGAGAGTCAACCCTCTCTCCTTCATAGCTCCCTTTAAACCTCATAGAAAGGAGGTGTTGGGGTCCCAGCAGTGGGATGGCTAGACCAGGATGGAAAAGGGGAAGGATGACAGCAGCCCCCAAACATAGGGAAATGAGAATGGAATTACCTACACTGTACAATTTTATTTGCTGGGTACATCCAGATATTTTAAGAATAAAGTTGCAGTCTAATTAAAACCACATCCAGTGTCTCCTGTTCTCCTTCTGGCATAGCCAGACAATCATCTATTGCAAATATTCACTAACGTCTGTCTGAAACTTCATGAGTTGGTGCTTGGGAATTATAAATGTGTTTTATCAGATTACGCATATATAGCATTAACATTTTTAGGTATCATTACGATAGTAATTTACGGTCATCTTCTGTTGCTTCTGTGACAATCTTTACAGGAATTTTCCATTCTGCACTGTAAAGAGCAGCATAGAAGACCAATACGTTTATTTTATCTTTCTCCTCTGGGCTCTGAGTTACTGTAAATTAATACAATATTATGTATAATTTGCCAGTATCAATAAAATTGGTCTCATGGAATGTAAATGGGAATTAATAACCCAGTCTAAAGATATAAAATTCTCAATCAGTGCAGATGGGAACATGCAGATTGACTTGAGAGACCCATTTAATAGATTTTGAAATGCACTAAACTACCACATGATTGAATAAATCAGATTTTCATTCTTTCCCTAGTGATACAGCAAGTGAAGCCTAAATTATGATTAAAACTCAGTCCTTTTTCAAGAACACAGGGTTTTAGTAGGCAAAGAGAGGAAGATAGGTGTCCATAATAAGAGAGATAGAACAAAAATTCTCAATTCTTTGATTTTATACTGATGGATTGACCTTAATAACCTATTTTCTTATGTGGAACCTTAGTTATGTGGTTCTTGATTGTGATATATCGGGAGCAGATTTCACTACGGATTTAGGTTTCTAACTTCAGGCACTCAAGTTAGCCAGATACATTTCAAATTGGTGAAGTCTTTTAAAATCTCTCTCACGGACTTGTCTGGTTCCTGTTACTGTAGTATCTGAATGATTCACAATTTTTAACGCAGTTATGTTCACAATACCCCCGAGAGACAGGGAAGTGCTATTATCCCCATATTACATATAGGGAACTGAGGCACAAAAACTAAGTAACTTGCCTAAGGTCACACAGGAAGCCTGTGGTAGAGCAGGGAATTGAACCTGGGTCTTATATATGCCAAGCTAGGCCACTTACCACTAGACCATCCTCCCTTCCAAAACACTAATCATACCATCTAAAGAAGAGTGATATTTTCTAAGTTATAATTTACGACAAAAGATCTTATGAAGTCCTTACCAAGACAAAACTCATACTGATGTCAATAAGCTTTTAAATGACTAAGGATTTCATGATTATACACACAGCTATAGCAAAATGGTGAATATGAAGTTACAGCTGAAAATATATTCCGAACTAGTGTAATGTAAACCTACAATAATAAAAAGCTTTTTAATATGAATTATAATGGATGTTATGATTCTGTCACTGTGCTGCATGTTGCAACGGGACCACGTCAAACTATCATCTTTTTTAGGCTCTCAGCTATCTGGATGCTATAGAACATCACATTCTCACTGATATGCCTTCTGAGCAGTAGCCTAAAGGACATAATAATTAGATTTTTTCAAATTAGTGTCAAGAATGACAATCTGGACTGAAGTACCTATTTCCTGAAAACACTGTTTTTTCTCCGTTTCTGCTCCGTAAAGTTTGTCCACTAAGAAGCATAGTGGAAGCCAGACAGACTTATAGGCAGATTTAGTGCCATTAAATGAATTAAATGAGGATCGCAGCTGAGGAAAAATGCATGAACTGTAGAAAGAGAATGGGGAGTTTTAGTGGGAAATGTGACCAATAGCAAGAGGACAGCCAAGGTATGACCAAAACAGCCAGGAACTGCTACCCAGTGAGAGACTGGAAAACTGAAGGGTTGTTACATTGAGTTTTGAGAAACTCCCAGATTGCATTATTAAGAAAGCTCATTACTGTGGGAACAGAAAGTATTACCCTTCTATTTTCATTAGTTAAGGGTATGTTGTTAGCAATTTTGCCCTAATACAACAAAGTATTTAAGCATGTGCTTAATTTTAAGCTTGTGAGTAGTCCCATTGAAGAGGCTAACTCTCAGGAAACAATGAAGCTTGTTAGCTTAATAGATTTCCTTTCATTTAGATCATGAGTATACCAAATTCCTGACAAATATGCTCATTACTATAGTGAAATTTAATGGAAAGGTTCTGCCAATGCAAATGAGGAATACGCCATTTAGAAAACAAGTAAGAAGCAAAAACATAAACACAAAAATGACAGTGGAACAATGACCTAGGCCTGGTACAACTAATTTCTTACTGAGCTGTCCAAGTCGAGCCTTCTCTTTTTTACCGAACAAACGTCCTATTGAAGACTTGATTCCTTTCTTCTTGGGAGCTTTGTGTAGGGAGTCCTGGCTGCTACTGGCACTGCCAAGACCAATACTTTCTGGCTCCAATGAAGCAGGCAAACTACTGTAAAATAGAAAAGAATAGATAGGTAACATATTACCCTCCTGGCTAGGTTTCATTTTCTCCTGAGCAGCTGTACAAATTATCTAGAATCTAATAAGAGCCTCTTCATAATTAGAACAATTAATCAAATTATTGATGTTTTCTTTCCTGTACATTTTAGCAACATATAGAATAGTACAATATCTAATGCTCTGGTCTCAATCAAGCTGAAGCAATCCCA
Source organism: Trachemys scripta elegans (assembly GCF_013100865.1). Classification (NCBI taxonomy): domain Eukaryota; kingdom Metazoa; phylum Chordata; order Testudines; family Emydidae; genus Trachemys; species Trachemys scripta. The sequence continues at coordinate 71,547,920 of NC_048298.1, forward strand.
CGAAAAATGGCAAAGAGGCAATAAAACGTAAAGAGTCTTTCAAATTTGTTTTGCCAAAAATGATGCTGGGAAAATGTATGAACCACAGCAATATACGGTTTCCCAATTGAAATTTGAAGTGTTATTTGTAAAGAAAAATATATGAATGACAAAGTTTATCTCATTTACATTATGTAATTAGACAATTACAGAAAGAAAATTTCAATCAGATAATTTCTGTTTGTTTCATTCATTAACCAAATACAGCATACATTATTGACTACATATTTAAATCAAAGCAATTCAGATTTTGAGCATTTATAAAACTCTAAAGCAGACATATTGACATTACAAGCTACTTCATGGATTTAATTTTAAAAAGGAATGTTTTGCAAAACAGATTACTATATATTCTATATGGATACATTCAGTATTTGCTACTCGAAGTGCACATTTACCAGTAATTGCCATTCAGTGTTATCTCAGATAATGAAGTTATTTCCTGTGCCCAGCTTTGGATTCCACAGTATAATAACTATTTGACAACTATTTGCATTTTAATGGTGTGTACTCTATATTGTATATTTATTACACCTTTCAATGACTAACCGTATTCCAATTGGTCAAGACACAGCCATGTGAGTAAAAGAGTTGGTTATTTGTCATCCTCGAATAATCCACTATAATTAATTAAGGTTTGTATCAAATAACACTGATCAGCTTATAACTGAACACAACAGTCAGGAGGATACAACCATCTACATTTCAAGGATATAAATACCAAGGGGAAGAAGTAGTTAGAGTGGCACAAGGTGATTTTATAATTAAGTTTGATAGGGATAAAATTAAGAATGGAAAAATGTATGCTGTGTATCAGGAAAAAAATATAAAATCTCCTCAGACCACTGTTGGAATCCTCAAAATTTGGTACATTTGAAGTTAGACTGGACAAACACTAATGCATGGTAGGAAACAACAATCTTGCACTGGTAGGAAAATGGATTTGATTATTTAATTTTATTTTTCTGGGTGAAATTCTGGTCCTACTGAACTCAGTGGCAAAACCATCTCCCTCCATGTGTAATTTCTATTATTCATGCTGAGACCCATCTCTCACCATCTTGAGCAGGCACTCTGTAACTGTAATTGGGTCTTCTGTGGACAGGCTGCCTAGTGGCTATATCACTGGTCTTTCAGTCTGTAAGGCCAGAGGAGATGGTAGGGAGATACGGGCCCTCCCTCTGTACCAGATCCCAGTCCAGGGCCCCGTGCAGATCACCCTAAACAGGGGAGATAGGTCTCCCTCCTGGGAGGGAGTCAAGACCTGCTTTCCTGGGTTACTTCCTACAAGTCTCTTCAGTTTGAGGCATGACCCCGCTAGTCCAGTTTACCGGGGGCTTGCCTAGTCAGTTGCCTCAGGTGCTGGGGCTTATCTGCAGCCTTGGCAGGGGAGCTCTTACTTGTCTCAAGTGGCTGCACTGGCTGGCAGATAGCTGATCTGTCCCTTCAGGCAGGCAGGCAGAGAGCTCCTGCCTCCTCGCCAGTCAGCCCCTAACTGAGCCAGGCTCCCTTTTTTCTCCCCGCATCCCCAGGCCCAGGATTGGCTGCAGGTATAGTGGTGTGGGGCTAGCTGAACCCAAAGGTTTTCTTTAACCTCTGCTATGCTGGATGGCAGTTTCTCTAATCCCTCATAATGACAATACATGAGAACAATCTCCAACATGTGCAATATCACTTTGTTAATGAATGTAAAATGGGGTCTTGTTTCATCAACTAATGAAATTAACAAATTATTATGAATAAAATACTCCTTTAAAAATCTTTTCTCTCCCAGTTTTTCTCGTGTCTTTTTCTTTTCACCTATATTCTTTAATTCTTAAAACTTTGTACCTGCTTTCTATGTTTATCTAGTTGCTCCTTTCCATTTTTTAAAATCATATTCTGTGATTCTTTTTGCGTTCCCTTATTTCTTCTCTTTTCACAACTGTTTTCCCCTCTTTCGGTGATTTTATTTCACCTCTTTGGATATGTATTTTTTTCTTGTATAATTACTGTATAACCAGTGAAGAAATGCTGGTCAGATACTTACATCATATCTTTCATGTTAGGGAGCAATGCTGCATAGCTATCACTAGAAATGATTGTTTCAAAATTCATTTTCACTATTTTTTTCAAATGGGTGAACCTAGGGAAAATTAATTTACAGCAAATATTTTCAGTCCTGAAATATTTTCTCTTTCTTAGGCCAGGTTTATAGTAGAAAAAGTTTGCTGATATAGTTATATGGTTCCAAACCGTAGTATGGACACCATTTATACTGGCAAAAAAGGGCTTTAGCTGGTATGACTTATACTGCTTCCCCAAGCTAAATAAGCTATTCTGGCAACACGTTTATGCTGGGATAACTGTATCTACATTAGGGCTTTTGCCAAGCACAGAAATGTCATTCAAAATCAGACCCCAGCTGATATTACTATGCTGGCAAAAGTTTTAGTGCGTAGACCTGGCCTTAATGAATCTACTCGTCCCTCTTCTCTGGATTCTCAGTTTACTCATCCCCTATATCCACATCAATGTTGTCTCTTGGCCTCCTGCAAAATACAGGATTTGTTTATGCATAGGCACTTCTTGCCCTGAATTCCCCCTGTCCTTGTCTTCTCCATCCATCAGGATTATCATCATTTAACAGCACTCTTTCAGGTGAATATTATAACTGTTCTAAAGTAGTTATAACTTAAAGTTAGACCAAAGACATGACATAAGAGAGAAACAGACAATATTATTATTTGTTTTTTAGCACCAGTGTAGTGCTTGGGATTGTAGAAAAGACAAAGAAAAGGACATTTTCTGACTTGCAGGACATACAATCTCAAAAAAGGTCAGGGTGTGCTGGAAAATCAGAAGAATCATATACTTTTAAAACAATATAACGTGGTCAAGTTGTGAATTTGTGACTCATGTTATGAGCTTCTTACCTTCTGGCATCATTGTGGTATGAAGAAGGAAGGGTATGAGTCATCCTGATGGCTCTGGGTGTTGGAGGAGGAGAGGTTTCACATTTTATTGTGGCTTTATCTTCACGTCCATCTTCTTCTACCACTGCAATCTACCAATCAAATATATCAGTGAAAGTATGCATCAGCTTTTCAAGACTTCTGGAAATTTCAGCAAGTATTTCAAGTATTTGTCAAATGATGAGATCTGGAATCAATTGAAATTATCTGAGCAAATGAGCAAATGTTAGGATTATGTAAAAACCCCATGAAAGTATTAGGAAACAGACCAAATGTTCTAACTGTGCCAACCTAAAATGTATATTGTAAATGAAAGAAATCACTTAGAAAAGCAGACTGTTCCTATTATGCAGAATAGACTTGATCCCGCAAAGACCTTAGCATACAATAACTTTATGCACAAGTAGTCCAATTGAACTCAATGGGACTACTCATGTGTTCAAAGTTTCTCATTCTGGTCTGACTAGAACAAGGGTGGTCTAACCTAGTGGTCAGAGTAGGTGTCTGGCCTAGTGGTTGGAGCAGGCATCAGGCTTAGTGGCTAGAGTCAGAGCCATAGTCAGGAGTCAAAGCCGAAGGTCAAACTGGAAGGCAGGAACTGGATACCAGCGCCAAGGGTCAAGTCATAGGACAGGAACTAGAGTGAGCTGGGTATCAGGTGAGGAGTTCAAGGCAAGGACTCAGTGCAAGGCAGGAGCAGCAGGAACAAAGTAACACAAGATTAGTCACAGTGGTGGGCATGAACATTGTGAAGCCAGTGAGCTGCTGCCGGTGTAAAAGCCAGCCTGCTGACTTCTGCAGCCAATCAGGCAGCATGGCTAATCAGACAGGCCAGCTATACCAGTGAGGCTGCCTGGAGACTAGCTCTGCTGCAAGCCCTGATTCCTGACACTCATGAGTTAAGACTGTGCAGGATCAAGTTGATTGTTTTCACAGCTTGTTTACGAAGGGATCAAATTTCTAGATCATAAGCGTGAAGGAAATGGAATTTTGTCACAGTTTTTGATGGCTTTGCTAATCTCTCTTATACCAACATTATGATATTCTATCCCAGTTATATACATAGCTGCATATTGTACCAGCACAGACAAAGCTCAACCTTAAAGATTATGGCTGCTCCATCAATAAGAAGAGTGAACAAAATGTTCTGTGAAAGTACTCAGAATGTAACTACGCTTGGTTTATGATGGAGTGTTTCTTAATAGTTGCACTAAAAGATGAATTATCAGATAAAGTCACCTGAGAAACTTAACTCCTAACACTGAATTAATTGTTGATTTTCACTCACAAGCATTTTCAAGTTGGAATAAAAATGAAAATACATTTTTCCAATTGTTTAGATAAAAATGACATAAAAGTTTCATAAGTAAAAGGCATTAGAAATGAAAAAAATATGTTTAATACAGCTAATCTATCATTAAAATATCGAGTGTCATACCTTTCGTCGATGTTTCCTTAGATCACTTGGCTTCGGTTGATGAAAAAAGCAACAACAAAAAAGAATTATTAGTAAATCTTATTTGACCAAAGAAACACTCAGACTACACATATATATTTATTCTGACATAGAAATAGTGACAAGAATACCTATTCATATTCTCCAGATGCCCTTGACATAACTTAAAAATACCTTCTGAGTGCAGTAATTTAGAGAACCCACCACAAAGCCCTGCTTTCCTGCAAATAATAAGCCACTCCCACAAGTCCCCTTCATTTTCATGTGCCTGGAAAGAAATAAAGTTTTCAGACATGATTTAAAATTTTCATTTTTAGTTCCTTTCCTCCCATATCTCCCATAAATCCTCCCTAAAGAATCAACAATAATAAAAGGATAATGCTTTCTTGCAACTCTCTCCTGTTTAAAACTTTTTAAATATTTCACTGAAAAACAGATATGAGAGCAAAACATCACACAAACTGCAGTACATGACAGAGGGAAATTTCTATCCTGTTACGGTAAATCTGAATGAATATTTTTGTGTACCTGACATTTTCAATAATTCATCAAAAACACCAATCCTCTTGACCACAGGCATTATCTCACCATGGAAGTCTACTAGACTGTCTACTAGATTGTTCAACCGCTTAACACTTCTACTTTAGGCAAATGTGTCACTGTGATATACAGCTAGAGCTCAACAATCCTGCAGAGTTTCTTTTATGCAAATTTACATAGACCTGTCCTGTGAAATCTGGCTTCAGTTATTGGCATCTAGCCAACTCTTATAGGTTTATTTGGAAGTTTGTGTACTATAGAATCTAAACCTCCAAGAGGATCTCCCAACTTAACCCTTCCACCCAAAGAGAGTTTGTCAGTCTGTCCTATCCATCCCCAGGCAGCCGGAACAGGCAAACCATACCTGCTGAAATAATTACACATTGAGAGCGGGGGCAGTAGCACTGTAACATGCTCAGTGTATTATTTGCTAGAGACTCCCAATGGATTCCATAACTACCTGGCTAAGTCTTGTAGTGGGGGAAATGCCTCTACTCCTTCGTCTGCTGGACTTTTGTTTGCAGTTTTCATTAGAACCGAAATGTGAATCTTTTGGACAACCCTTTTCAGAGCACTTTCCCCACTCATTTAGTTTAGTTTATGATGTGATTGGAATAACAGAGACTTGGTGGGACAACTCACATGACTGGAGTACTGTCATGGATGGATATAAACTGTTCAGGAAGGACAGGCAGGGCAGAAAAGGTGGGGGAGTTGCGTTGTATGTAAGAGAGGAGTATGACTGCTCAGAGCTCCGGTATGATACTGCAGAAAAACCTGAGAGTCTCTGGATAAAGTTGAGAAGTGGGAGCAACAAGGGTGATGTTGTGGTTGGAGTCTGCTATAGACCACCAGACCAGGGGGATGAGGTGGACGAGGCTTTCTTCTGGCAACTAGCAGAAATTGCTAGATCACAGGCCCTGGTTCTCATGGGAGACTTTAATCACCCTGATATCTGCTGGGAGAGCAATACAGCGGTGCACAGGCAATCCAGGAAATTTTTGGAAAGTGTAGGGGACAATTTCCTGGTGCAAGTGCTGGAGGAACCAACTAGGGGCAAAGCTTTTCTTGACCTGCTGCTCACAAACAGGGAAGAACTAGTAGGGGAAGCAAAAGTGGATGGGAACCTGGGAGGCAGTGACCATGAGATGGTCGAGTTCAGGATCCTGACACAAGGAAGAAAGGAGAGCAGCAGAATACGGACCCTGGACTTCAGAAAAGCAGACTTTGACTCCCTCAGGGAACAGATGGGCAGGATCCCCTGGGAGAATAACATGAAGGGCAAAGGGGTCCAGGAGAGCTGGCTGTATTTTAAAGAATCCTTATTGAGGTTGCAGGAACAAACCATCCCGATGTGTAGAAAGAATAGTAAATATGGCAGGCGACCAGCTTGGCTAAACAGTGAAATCCTTGCTGATCTTAATGCAAAAAAGAGGCTTATAAGAAGTGGAAGATTGGACAAATGACCAGGGAGGAGTATAAAAATATTGCTCAGGCGTGCAGGAGTGAAATCAGGAAGGCCAAATCACACTTGGAGTTGCAGTTAGCAAGAGATGTTAAGAGTAACAAGAAGGGTTTCTTCAGGTATGTTAGCAACAAGAAGAAAATCAAGGAAAGTGTGGGCCCCTTACTGAATGAGGGAGGCAACCTAGTGACAGAGGATGTGGAAAAAGCTAATGTACTCAATGATTTTTTTGCCTCTGTCTTCATGCACAAGGTCAGCTCCCAGATTGCTGCACTGGGCAGTACAGCATGGGGAGAAGGTGACCAACCCTCTGTGGAGAAAGAAGTGGTTCGGGACTATTTAGAAAAACTGGACGTGCACAAGTCCATGGGGCCGGATGCGCTGCATCCGAGGGTGCTAAAAGAGTTGGCGGGTGAGATTGCAGAGCCATTAGCCATTATTTTTGAAAACTCATGGCGATCGGGGGAGGTCCCAGATGACTGGAAAAAGGCTAATGTAGTGCCCATCTTTAAAAAAGGGAAGAAGGAGGATCCGGGGAACTACAGGCCAGTCAGCCTCACCTCAGTCCCTGGAAAAATCATGGAGCAGGTCCTCAAGGAATCAATTATGAAACATTTAGAGGAGAGGAAAGTGATCAGGAACAGTCAGCATGGATTCACGAAGGGGAAGTCATGCCTGACTAACCTAATTGCCTTCTATGATGAGATAACTGGCTCTGTGGATGAGGGGAAAGCAGTGGATGTGTTATTTCTTGACTTTAGCAAAGCTTTTGATACGGTCTCCCACAGTATTCTTGCCACCAAGTTAAAGAAGTATGGGCTGGATGAATGGACTGTAAGGTGGATAGAAAGCTGGCTAGATCGTCGGGCTCAACGGGTAGTGATCAATGGCTCCATGTCTAGTTGGCAGCCGGTTTCAAGTGGAGTGCCCCAAGGGTCGGTCCTGGGGCCGGTTTTGTTTAATATCTTTATTAATGATCTGGAGGATGGTGTGGACTGCACTCTCAGCAAGTTTGCAGATGACACTAAACTAGGAGGCGTGGTAGATACACTAGAGGGTAGGGATCGGATACAGAGGGACCTAGACAAATTAGAGGATTGGGCAGAAAAAAACCTGATGAGGTTCAACAAGGACAAGTGCAGAGTCCTGCACTTAGGACGGAAGAATCCCATGCACTGCTACAGACTAGGGACCGAATGGCTAGGTAGCAGTTCTGCTGAAAAGGACCTAGGGGTCACAGTGGACGAGAAGCTGGATATGAGTCAACAGTGTGCTCTTGTTGCCAAGAAGGCTAACGGCATTTTGGGCTGTATAAGTAGGGGCATTGCCAGCAGATCGAGGAACGTGATCGTTCCCCTTTATTCGACATTGGTGAGGCCTCATCTGGAATACTGTGTCCAGTTTTGGGCCCCACACTACAAGAAGGATGTGGAAAAATTGGAAAGAGTCCAGCGGAGGGCAACAAAAATGATTAGGGGTCTGGAGCACATGACTTATGAGGAGAGGCTGAGAGAACTGGGATTGTTTAGTCTCCAGAAGAGAAGAATGAGGGGGGATTTGATAGCAGCCTTCAACTACCTGAAGGGGGGTTCCAAAGAGGATGGAGCTCGGCTGTTCTCAGTGGTGGCAGATGACAGAACAAGGAGCAATGGTCTCAAGTTGCAGTGGGGGAGGTCCAGGTTGGATATCAGGAAAAACTATTTCACTAGGAGGGTGGTGAAACACTGGAATGCGTTACCTAGGGAGGTGGTGGAGTCTCCTTCCTTGGAGGTTTTTAAGGCCCGGCTTGACAAAGCCCTGGCTGGGATGATTTAGCTGGGAATTGGTCCTGCTTTGAGCAGGGGGTTGGACTAGATGACCTCTTGAGGTCCCTTCCAACTCTGATATTCTATGATTCTATTCTATGATTCTAGTTTCAGAATAATTTTTTTGAAATGATTCAATATCAATTTCATGCTCATTGGTGGAACACAGGTGGTTTAAGGAATATTCAAACACACTATATGTGGTTTAAATATAATACAGGTTAAATGGAATGTGGGAAAACAAGTCATCCCATGCAACTGGCCTTGAAAAGCATATACAGAGAAATGCACAATGTGCCACTTTTATAAAACAGAAAAAAATCACCTAAAACACTTTTAAAAATAAGTTTTAAAAGGTTTGATTATCAATAATGGCCTTGTAAAGCATTTGCTCGAGATTTAAATCTGACCTAGGATTAACAGCCTTCAACCCTGCCTCAAGCAATGTTTTATTAAATGGATTATTTGAGACTTCATTGCTTATAATAAAAATCCTATGTAAATTGGTTCCAATACTTTTTACTAATTATTATTAATTATTATTTCTATTACATTGGTACTCAATGGCCCTAATCAGAGAAAAGGGCCCCACTCTGCTAAGCACTGTACAGAGACAATAAAAACCCAACACAACTTAGTCTTTCCTCCAAAAACCTTACAACCCATATATAGAATCATAGAAACAAAGGACTGGAAGGGAGGTCAGTAGGTCATCTAGTCCAGTCCCCTGCACTGAGGCAGGACAAAGTATTATCAAGACCATCCCTGAGAGGTGTTTGTCTAACCTGTTCTTAAAAACCTCCAATGATGGAGATTCCACAACCTTCTTAGGTAATTTGTCCCAGTGCTTAACTACCCTTACAGTTAAGTAGTTTTTCCTAGCATCTAACCTAAATCTCCCTTGCTGCAATTTAAGCCCATTACTTCTTGTCCTGTCCTCAATGGATAACGAGAACAATTTATCACCTTCCTTGTTATACCAATCTTTCATGTACTTTAAGATTGTTATGCCCCCCACCAGTCTTCTCTTTTCCAGACTAAACAAACCCAGTTTTTTCAATCTTTCCTCATAGGTCATGTTTTGTAGATCTTTAATCATTTTTATTTCTCTTCTCTGGTCTTTCTCCAATCTGTCCACATCTCTCCTGAAGTGTGGGGCCCAGAACTGGATACAGTACTCCAGTTGAGTCCTAATCAGTTCTGAGTAGAGTGGAAGAATTACTTTTTATGTCTTGCTTACAACACTCTTGCTAATACATCCCAGAATAATGTTTGCTTTTTTGCAACAGTGTTACATTGTTGACTCATATTCAGTTTGTGTTCCAATATAAGCACCCAGATTCTCTTCTGCAGTATTCCTTCCTAGGCAGCCATTTTCAATTTTGTATTTGATTATTCCTTCCTAAGTACTTTGCATTTCTCCTTACTGAGTTTCATCCTACGTATTTCAGACTATTTCTCCAGTTTGTCAAGATTATTTTAAATTCCAGTCCTGGTCCTCCAAAGCACTTGCAACCTCTCTCAACTTAGTATCATCTGCAAACTTTATGTGTTCTCTCTATGCCATTATTGAAATCTTTTATGAAGATACTGCACAGAACCAGAACCAGTACAGATGCCTGAGGACCGCACTCAATATGCTCTTCCAGCTTCAGTGTGAACCATTGATTACTAATCTTTGAGTAGTTTTCCAACCAGTTGTACACCCACCTTACAGCAGGTTTGTCTTGGCTATGTTTTCCTAGTTTGTTTGTGAGACTGTCATGTGAGACAATATCAAAAGCCTTACTAACATTGATATATATCACATTTCCTGCTTCCCTCCTATCCACAAGGCTTGTTACCCTGTCAGAGGAGGATATTAGGTTGGTTTGACATGATTTGTTCTTGACAAATCCATGCGGACTGTTACTTCACCTTATTATTTTCTGGGTGATTACAAATTAATTATTTGCTCCATTATCTTTTCAGGTATTGACGTTAAGCTGACTGGTCTGTAATTCCCTGGGTTGTCCTTATTCCCCTTTTGTAGATAGGTACTACATTTGCCCTTTTTCAGCCCTCTGGGATCTGTCCCATCCTCCACAAGTTCTCAAAGATAATCACTAATGGCTTAGAGATCTCTTCAACCAATTCTTTAACGATGTATTTCATCAGGATCTGCTGATTTGAAGACATCTTCCTTGTCCAGGTAATTCTTAACTTGTTCTTTCCCTATTTTAGCCTCAGATCCTACCCCATTTACACTGACGTTCACTACATTAGTTGTGATCACTGCTAGCCTTTTTGATGAAAGCTGAAACAAAAAACACTTAGGCCATTATGATGTTTTCTGTTATTGTCTTTCCCTTCTCATTGAGTAATGATCTACCTTGTTCTTGGCCTTCCTCTTGCTACCAATGTATTTGTAAAAAAAATTCTTGTTATCCTTTATTTTCCTAGATAGTTTAACCTTGTTTTGTGCCTTGACTTTTAGAATATTGTCCTTGTGGGTTTTTTATATTTATCCTCTGTAATTTGATCTAGTTTCCTCTTTTTAGTATGACCCTTTTTTGAGTTTCAGGTCATTGAAAATCCTGGTTAATCGACCAGGTCTTTTACCATACTCCCTGTTTTTCCTATGGATTGCCATAGTTTGCTCTTGTGCATATGCAGAGACAACAAAATATGGACAAAACAAATTCTACAAGGGAGTAGATGAGGCTTGGTAAGGACTAGGCAAACAGCAAAACCAATTTGATCAGTTTATTTTAATAAATATCATGCTCAAAACTGCCATCACACATTTCCTTACCAGTGTCATGACCCCCATGCGATCCATTTCTCTGGCTGGACTGCGAGGGGTGAGTTTAGGGGTCGAGTGCCCACTAGGAGGAGAAGAGCTTGCAAGCGATGAAGCTGTCACTGATCCAGTGATAGATGTACCTGGGTGAACTCTAGCCAGATTCAAGCCTTCTAGACTGACACTAGCTACTCTGTTCTCTATTTCTTCAGCACGCAGTTCTGTTGATTCTTTTTCTTCTTGAATTAACCTTATGAAGTGAGAAAGCATATGATAATATTCTGGTCATTGTCAGCTACATAAGGTGTGTTTCAGGCTCTAACAGTAACTTCGCTTCTTTGAATAGTTGAGTATGAACTTACCTTTGCAGAAGTTTTATGTGAGTAGATGTGAGTAAACCCATAACAGTTTGATAAACATTAGAGGAACAAAACTGTATTAAGAATACTGCCTTGTAACTATTTATTCACAGTTAAGGCTGCTAATATACAACAATTTAACTATAAAAACAGTTTGGGTAAAATTTCAAAAGGTCCTCTACTATAGCACTACTAGTGAGCTTGCAAAATACAGGCACACGTACTTCTGCATACACTTTGCAGGTACAAAAATGTGCTAGCAGACTGGATAAACTAATATTTGCAAGTATTAGAATCCGCACCTGCAAAACCTATTGGACCCATATTCTAGGTGCTGATCTAACAGGAAATCAAACAAGAGGATTTGTGAAGTTACCCCTACTGCATCTAACACTAACTTGTTTTATGTATTTAAGCTTTATATTTAGCATTTATGTTATGTTATTTATACTGCTTCTACTGTCTACAGTTGGTAGCATTTTCCCAGTGATATTCTAAAACCAGTATGACTAATTCATAGCATTATAATTAACTTTTAGTGCTAAGTCTGGATTCCACCCTGCTAAGTGGCCTTTCAAGTGGTGTGGGCTGCCGAAGGCAATGCACATTGGGTGATCTTCTGTGTCAGTAGCAGCATATGTCTAGTGCTTCTTTACCTATGTTGAGTAAAAAGAACAAGAGAGCTCGACACTCCTATTACTGTGCTATGCCCTATAGACCTCAATCTGCAATATGCAGGACCTCCGACAATTTCCACTGGTTTCCACTCAAAGGGATCCCAAAGACCTTCAGCGTGGCTCTTGAGGATATCTTTGCCTGCTCTCAGGGAGTAAGCTCAATAAGAACTATAAGGCAGGAAGGCAGATAGTCCTCACCAGCAGAGAAACGTGACAAAGAATAAATGGGAGACACAACTTAGCATTTACCATTGTGTTGCACTTAACAATTCTCAAAAAGCTTCTTTACTCATTTCCTGAGAGTGGTCTGGTTACTTGCTAGTGTTTAATTCCATCTCCTTCCCACCTAAATGATTTCCTCAGTATTAGCAGGGCAGATGCTCCAAACAAAACCCAAATTCCTGTACTGTAGGCCCTGGTCTAATAAATACATGTGCTAGCATGTGGGTTACACCCACATGAACTCCCAACAGATCCCTCAATCTGGTCCCCAGGGTAAGTTAAAGCAACTCTGAGGTTGAGGGCCAACTGAGTAGGACCCAAGGGGCTATTCTGTCAGACAAGAGATACCCCAGACAGGACCCTTGCAGTGGGCATAGTGACTCTATGCACCCAAGGTTTCCTCTAGGCAGGGGAATCCTCAGAGAACTAGATCTGTCAGCTGTACAGCTGCTTTGTGACACCAGAAAGTCACAAAGTAGCCAGAGCAAGGGACAGTAACTGTGCCAGAGACTTCAGGTTTTCTCTGGACAGTGTATTAAAAAGGGGATGACTCACTACAGGGACCATCTGTTTCTGAATGAATTTCACTACGTAATGTACAAAAAGGCACTCATTTATGAGTAGTTTGTCCTTTCTTCATCCTCATCTGCCCTCTCAGTCACATATGGTCAAAACAATTACACATTTTCATATAGGAGGAAAGGAAGAAGTATTAGTATATCTAGAGGCAGAAAGAGCAGATGAAAGAATTGTGCAAGATACAAAGATGGGATCAAAGAAGTCAGTAGCAGCTCCTTAAGTTTTGAAATAGAGACAAACAGGCTGCCTCACAGATGTCTACAGTGTGGTCTTCCCTTCTCTTGTGCATGTTAGTAATAATGCTTTAGTGGAACATGTCTTATTGATAAATGGGAAACAATTTTTTTTGATGATCTGTAATGCAACCAGCTATCTCCAAAGTACAAAAGCTATTATAAGAATCTTCTGAAAAGAAATCCTTTATTTGATAGTTAAAAAAACAAATTTACTAGGGCTGTCAAGCGATTAAAAAATTAATCGTGATTAATCACAATTTAAAAAAATAATTGCAATTAATCGCATGATTAATCACGTTGTTAAACAATAATAGAATAGCATTTATTTAAATATTTTTGGGTGTCTTCTACATTTTCAAATATATTGATTTCAATTACAACTAAGAATACAAAGTGTAAAGTGCTCATTTATATTTATTTTTGATTACTGAGACTACAAGTCCATCCAGTCCTACTTCAGCCAATCACTCAAACAAGTTTTTTACATTTGCAGGAGATAATGCTGCCAGCTTTTTGTTGACAGTGTCACCTGAAAGTGAGAACAGGCGTTTGTATGGCACTGTTGCAGCTGGCATTGCAAGATATTTACATGCCAGATTCATATGTCCCTTCATGCTTCAACCACCATTCCAGGGGACATGAGTCCATGCTGATGATGGATTCTGCTCGATAGCGATCCAAAGCAGAGCGGACCAATGTGTGTTCATTTTCATCATCTGAGTCAGATGTCACCAGCAGAAGGTTGATTTTCTTTTTTGGTGGTTTGGATTCTGTAGTTTCTGCATCGGAGTGTTGCTCTTTTAAAACTTCTGAAAGCATTCTCCACACCTCGTCCCTCTCAGATTTTGGAAGGCACTTCAGATTCTTAAACCTTGCGTCAAATGCTCTATCTATCTTTAGAAATCTCACTTTGGTACCTTCTTTGCGTTTTGTTAAAACTACTGTGAGTGTTCTTAAAATGAACATCTGCTGGGTCATTATCCAAGACTGCTACAACATTAAATATATGGCAGACTGTGAGTAAAACAGAACAGGGGATATACAATTCTCTCCCAAGGAGTTCAGTCACAAATTTAATTAAAGCATTATTTTTTTAAAAAGCGTCATCAGCATGGAAGCATGTCCTCTGGAATGGTGGCCGAAGCATGAAGGGGCATACGAATGTTTAGCATATCTGGCATGTAAATTCCTTGCAATGCTGGCTACAAAAGTGTCATGCAAATACCTGTTCTCACTTTCAGGTGATATTGTAAATAAAAAGCAGTCAGGATTATCTCCCGTAAATGTAAAGTAACTTCTTTGTCTTAGCGATTGGCTAAACAAGAAGTAGGACTGAGTGGAGTTTTAGGCTCTAAAGTTTTACATGATTTTGTTTTTGAGTGCAGTTATATAACAAAAAAAATCTACATTTGAAAGTTACACCTTCATGATAAAAAGATTGCACTTCAGTTCTTATATCAGGTGAATTGAAAAATACTGTTTCTTTTGTTTATCATTTTTACAGTGAAAATATTTGTAATCCAAAATAATAATATAAAGTGAGCATTGTACACTTTGTATTCTGTGTTGTAACAGGAATCAATATATTTGAAAATGTAGAAAAAACATCCAAAATTACTCAATAAATTTCAATTGGTATTTTATTGCTTAACAGTGCGATTAATCATGATTAATTTTTAAAATTGCAATTAATTTTTTGAGTTAATCGCATGAGTTAACTGCCATTAATTGACAGCCCTAAAATGTACCCTACTCATTTTGTTTTATTGTGTAAAACACATCTAATGCAGTTCTACTTCATGTGTGCTGAGTGTATGGTCTCCAGATACAACTCAAAATAATCCATGGAATTTGGAGACGCACTGTATTTTTGGATAAAATGTAAAATCATGTCAGACTTCAGGGATATTGTATCAGTACAGATCACAAAAAGGAGATAACAGAAAAGGAAGCACACACTGTTGAATGTCTATTGTACTATTTTACCTTATATATGGAATATGAATTTGCCACTAAGAGAAAACCTCTCTCTCTCTCTCTCTCTCTCTCTCTCTCTCTCTCTCTTTTATCATCAAACCAGACTGGGGGGGGGGGGGGGGGGGGAAAAAAAAAGTGTAGACCATCAAATCAATGTTATATGTCTTAAAAATCTATAACTTTTATGGAAAAAAATAAATACAAAAAATCTGCAAATGAACAGTTAAGGGATGGCTGCAATCACAATTTCCTGCCATCACACAATCTTTCATCACTCATCATAACCCTACCCCAATTTACACTTCCACCCAACCTAAACTTTGCCCTCTCTGGGTTCATTTGTGAGGAAACTTTGCTGTTGGATCTACATAGTTGTTTTTCATGTAGTTTACTACACCTGTAGGAGAGACTTCAAAAGGAACATAGTCCCATGGTACATTAAATTATATTAAAGTTCTATCAATTTGTCTCATCGTGGTAAGTAGATGTAAGTAAATCCCCACTAGTGTTATGAAATGGGTTGATTACATTGGGCTGGAGTCTCCGTCTGCCAGGGGGTAGGGGGAGTGCATGAGGTAGGTAGGGGAGGCAGGGCCTGAGTCAGGAGAAGGGAGGGGGCCATGTCTGCAGATGGGAGGAGAGGAAGCATGGCAGAGCATGATGCTCTGCTGGTGAAAGATCTGCCAGCAGCTTAAGTTAAAGCTTCCCCTCCCACCAATATTTTAAAATTTACAAGGTGGCCAGGAAACTAAGATCAGCTCCTCTCATCCCTCTTCTGCATTGCATCTGAGCTCAGGCTGGGCACAGTGGAGAACTGAGTCCACTGTATTTAGGCTTATGTAACTTTGCCAGTTTGTCTTTTTGACTACATTAATTATTGTGTCTATCAGCAAACATGTTAAGTCCCCCATCATTGAACAGTAATGTTGTAGTATAACACAATGCAGCCAAGAAACAAAATACTGTGTCCTGCCATTTTAAGGCATAAACTCCTCTGAACAGTGTTCCTCACTCTGGCCCACCAGAGAGAGGGTTTACCGCAGCCTTGTCAAAAAAAGAAAAAGAAACAGACAAAGGGATGGCTGGCTTCAGATGGAGGGAAAGCCAAACATCCATTTATGATGTCTCTTGAAAACAGGCTAGTTACTCTGTGTGAGCAAGATTGTCAGTTTCTCTGTTCCACTGTTCCTTGTCTGAGCCTGGGAGCTTCCTATACCTATTTCCTCCTCAGGCTGGGAAGAGAGGAAAAGAGAAAGCTTCCTCCCTATTGCCTCTCCTTTACATCCTTGCTCTAATGAGCCCCTATTTAATCTCTCTGCTGCCTACCTTAGTGGGGCATAAGTATGCCCATTCACTGGATCTGTATTTGATATGTCCTTGTAATTCCTTCATTTGCCCTCCCTCTCCAGAAAACCAAAACTAAGGGGTACTTCCCCTCAAATTAGGCCAATGAAACAAAACAAATGCAGTTTGTAAGTCAAGCCAAGAATAAGTTTGAAAATTATTTAAAAAAAAAATCTGACAAAGAACCTTTTTAATCACCAGAATTGTAAAACCCCTGTTTCTATTTTTTTTCCAAACTAGTCAGGAAAAAAAACACCTACCCTGGGATAATATGTGGTTTGTGAAATTTTAGGAGGGTTTGTTTCTTTATGGGAAAGATAGGACAGCGATTCTTGAAAAATTGAATTTATAATGAGACACTAGCTTCATCCTTAACTATGCAGTGGCTTCTTCCACCATATAATAGGAAATTTATGGATCTATGTGATTTTCTGTGGCGAAGGTATGAATATGAATTTGAAACTAAATGAATACACAGGACCTTTAGAAAGGTCTTTTAAAAATAATCCATACTAATAAAACAAGAGAAAACACTCAAACCAAATTGTCTGTTTTATCCCCACAAACTAACGAGTAAGAAATATTTGTCTATGAAGGTTGTTGCATTTCGTTTCACTGGAAAATGGGATGCGGCATTTATTCATTCTCATGGTAAAATGACTCTCTTACTGTGAACCACTCTGATGTTCATGCACAGGGCCCAAATACTGCCCTAGGTTGCTCCCACTGTGTTCTTTAATAATAGTTTATAAACAACATACTGCTTCCATTTACTTTCCTATGACCCATAAATATATATTCATGGGGTGAAAAATATCCAGTTCTGAATTGCAGTAATATGTGACCCTGAAAGATGGTGGGCTGAGGATTTAGAGTGAAATGTGAAAATAGAGACATTAAATGAAAGGAGCCATAATGCCTAAAGTATAAAAGAAGCTAAAAGGTCCCTTGCTGAGATCAATCTTCTTGCCTGAAATCCATTTAAGAATTGCCATAAAAGGTCTACAGTATTTTCTGAACTGATATCTGACGAAAGATCTAATGTAGATCATATTCTGGGAATTAAAATAATCTTTTCCATGTTATTAATAAATCTAAATTTTAGTTCAGTTTGGATAAAACAGATGATCACCCTCTTACATAAGACATATTGCATGAATAAAAATCATCTTATCTGAGAATATAGCAGTAGGGATATATTACCAATCACCTGACCAGGATGGTTATAGTGACTGTGAAATGCTCAGGCAGATTAGAGAGGCTATTAAAATAAAAAACTCAATAATAATAATGGGGGATTTCAATTATTCCCATATTGATTGAGTACATGTCACCTCAGGACGGGATGCAGCGATAAAGTTTCTTGACACTTTAAATGACTGCTTCTTAGAGCAGCTGGTCCTGGAACCCAATTCTTGATTTAGTCCTAAGTGGAGCACAGGATCTGGTCCAAGAGGTGAATATAGCTGGACCAGTTGGCAATAGTGACCATAATATAATTAAATTTAATATCCCTGTGGCAGGAAAAACACCACAGCAACCCAACACTGTAGCATTTAATTTCAGAAAGGGGAACTGTACAAAAATAAGGAGGTTAAACAGAAAAGTGGAAACTTTTTAAAGACACCATAATAGAGGCTCAACTTAAATATATACCCCAAATTAAAAAAACAGTAAGAGAACCATGGCTAAACAACAAAGTAAAAGAAGCAGTGAGAGGAAAAAGGGCATCCTTTAAAAAGTGGAAGTTAAATCCTAGTGAGGAAAATAGAAAGGAGCATAAACACTGGCAAATGAAGTGTAAAAATACAATTAGGAAGGCCAAAAAAGAATTTGAGGAACAGTTAGCCAGAGACTCAAAAAGTAATAGCAATTTTTTTAAAGTACATGAGGAGCAGGAAGCCTGCCAGGGGCCACTGGATGATCGAGGTGCTAAAGGGAGCACTCAAGGACAATAAGGCCATTGTGGAAAAACTAAATTAATACTTTGCATCGGTCTTCACAGCTGAGGATGTGAGGGACATTCCCAAACCTGAGCCATTCTTTTTAGGTGAAAAAAGAAGAACAGGAGTACTTGTGGCACCTTAGAGACTAACAAATTTATTAGAGCATAAGCTTTCGTGGACTACAGTCCACTTCTTCGGATGCACTTTTTAGGTGACAAATCTGAGGAACTGTCCCAGATTGAGGTGTCATTAGAGGAGGTTTTGGAACAAATTGATAAACTAAATAGTAATAAGTCACCAGGACCAGATGGTATTCACCCAAGAGTTCTGAAGGAACTCAAATGTGAAATTGCAGAACTACTAATTGTAGTCTGTAACCTATCATTTAAATCAGCTTCTGTACCAGATGACTGGAGGATAGCTAATGTGAAGTCAATTTTTAAAAAGGGCTCCAGAGGTGATCCTGGCAATTACAGGCCTGTAAGCCTGACTTCAGTACTGGGCAAACTGGTTGAAAATATGATAAAGAACAATATTGCCAGACATATAGATGAACATAATTTGTTGAGGAAGAGACAACATGGTTTTAGTAAAGGGAAATCATGCTCATCAATCTACTAGAATTCTTTGAGGGGGTCAACAACCATGTGGACCAAGGGGATCCAGTGGATATAGTGTACTTAGATTTTCAGAAAGCCTTTGACAAGGTCCCTCTCCAAAGGCTTACGCAAAGTAAGCTGCCATGGGATAAGAGGGAAGGTGCTCTCATGGATTGGTAACTGGTTAAAAGATAGGAAACAAAGGGTAGGTATAAATGGTCAGTTTTCAGAATAGAGAAGGATAAATAGTGGTGTCCCCCAGGGGTCTGTTCTGGGACCAGTCCTATTCAACATATTCATAAATGATCTGGAAAAAGGGGTAAACAGTTAGGTGGCAAAATTTGCAAATGATACAAAATTACTAAAGATAGTTAAGACCCAGGCAGACTGCGAAGAGCCACAAAAGGATCTCTCAAAACTGGGTGACTGGGCAACAAAATGGCAGATGAAATTTACTGTTGATAAATGCAAAGTAATGCATATTGGAAAGCATAATCCCAACAATACATATAATATGATAGGGTTTAAATTAGCTGTTACCACTCAAGAAAGAGATCTTGGAGTCACTGTGGAGAGTTCTCTGAAAACATCCACTCAATGTGCAGCGCCAGTCAAAAAAGCAAACAGAATGCTGGGAATAATTAAGAAAGGGATAGATAATAGGACAGAAAATATCACATTGTCTCTATATAAATCCATGGTACGCCCACATCTGGAATGCTGTGTGCAGATGTGGTCGCCCTAACTCAAAAAAAAGATATACTGGAATTGGAAAAAGTTCAGAAAAGGGCAACAACAATGATTAGGGGTATGGAACAGCTTCCATATGAGGAGAGATTTATAAGACTGGGACTTTTCAGCTTGGAAAAGAGGCATGTAAGGGGAGTAATGATTGAGGTCTATAAAATCATGACTGGTATAGAGAAAGTAGATAAGGAAGGTTTAGAAGGGGTAGGTTTAGAAGATAAAATAAAAAAAGAACAAGTTAAAAATCACTTAGAAAAATTAGATGCCTGCAAGTCACCAGGGCCTAATGAAATGCATCCTAGAATACTCAAGGAGCTAATAGAGGAGGTATCTGAGCCTCTAGCTATTATCTTTGGAAAATCATGGGAGACAGGAGAGATTCCAGAAGACTGGAAAAGGGCAAATATAGTGCCTATCTATAAAAAGGGAAATAAAAACAACCCAGGAAACTACAGACCAGTTAGTTTAACTTCTGTGCCAGGGAAGATAATGGAGCAAGTAATTAAGGAAATCAGCTGCAAACACTTGGAAGGTGGTAAGGTGATAGGGAATAGCCAGCATGGATTTGTAAAGAACAAATCATGTCAAACCAATCTGATAGCTTTCTTTGATAGGATAACGAGTCTTGTGGATAAGGGAGAAACGGTGGATGTGGAATACCTAGACTTTAGTAAGGCATTTGATACGGTCTCACATGATATTCTTATCGATAAATTAGGCAAATACAACTTAGACTATAAGATGGGTGCATAACTGGCTGGATAACCATACTCAGAGAGTAGTTATTAATGTTCCCAATCCTGCTTGAAAGGTATAACAAGTGGAGTTCCGCAGGGGTCTGTTTTGGGACCGGCTCTGTTCAATATCTTCATCAACAACTTAGATATTGGCATAGAAAGTACGCTTATTAAGTTATCAGCTGATACCAAACTGGGAGGGATTGCAACTGATTTGGAGGATAGGGTCATAATTCAAAATGACCTGGACAAATTGGAGAAATGGTCTGAGGTAAACAAGATGAAGTTTAACAAAGACAAATGCAAAGTGCTCCACTTAGGAAGGAACAATCAGTTTCACACATACAGAATGGGAAGAGACTGTCTAGGAAGGAGTACAGCAGAAAGGGATCTAGGGGTTATAGTGGACCACAAGCTAAATATGAGTCAACAGTGTGATGCTGTTGCAAAAAAAGCAAACATGATTCTGGGATGCATTAACAGGTGTGTTGTGAGCAAGACACGAGAAGTCATTCTTCTGCTCTATTCTGTGCTGGTTAGGCCTCAACTGGAGTATTGTGTCCAGTTCTGGGCAACACATTTCAAGAAAGATGTGGAGAAATTGGAGAGGGTCCAGAGAAGAGCAACAAGAATGATTAAAGGTCTTGAGAACACGACCTATGAAGGAAGGCTGAAAGAATTGGGTTTGTTTAGTTTGGAAAAGAGAAGACTGAGAGGGGACATGATAGCAGTTTTCAGGTATCTAAAAGGGTGTCATAAGGAGGAGGGAGAAAACTTGTTCACCTTAGTCTCTAAGGATAGAACAAGAAGCAAGGGGCTTAAACTGCAGCAAGGGAGGTTTAGGTTGGACATTAGGAAAAAGTTCCTAATTGTCAGGGTGGTTAAACACTGGAATAAACTGCCTAGGGAGGTTATGGAATCTCTATCTCTGGAGATATTTAAGAGTAGGTTAGATAAATGTCTATCCAGGATGGTCTAGACAGTATTTGGTCCTGCCATGAGGGCAGGGGACTGGACTCGATGACCTCTCAAGGTCCCTTCCAGTCCTAGAATCTATGAATCTATGAAGTGTTGTTTACTACTTCTCATAACACGAGAACTAGGGGTCACCAAATGAAATTAATAGGCAGCAGGTTTAAAACAAATAAAAGGAAGTATTTCTTCATACAATGCACAGTCAACCCAGTCAACACAACCAAATCCTTGCCAGAGGATGCTGTGAAGGCCAAGAACCATAACAGGATTCAAAAAAGAACTAGATAAATTAATGGAAGATAGGTCCATTAATGGCTATTAGCCAGGATAGGCAGGAATGGTGTTCCTAGTCTCTTCCAGAAGCTGGGAATGAGTGAAAGGGAATGGATCATTTGATGATTACCTGTTCTGTTCATTTCCTCTGGGGCACCTGGCACTGGCCACTGTCGGAAGACAGGATACTCGGTTAGATGGACCCTTGGTCTGACCCAATAGGACCATTCTTATGTTCTTATGTTCTTAAGAGGGTGATTATTTCTTGGTGGACTCTCCTGACTGAATAACTTTCCCTGAAATTTACAAAAGGGAATATGAAAGTAGCTAATCTGACCATTAGTTATAGGGGTATCTTTACAAGCCAATTTTTTGATGAGAGTCACTCATGCTTCAGGACATCGGCTGATAATTTCTGTGTGTGTGGGTGGGGGGGGGGGGATAAAAATTTTTCTTCTCTCAGTCAATCTACAATACTACAAAAATAACTAAGTGTGTTATGTTTTTTCTCTCTTTTTTGCTTTCCTCTAAAGCATCAAGTACTAGTTATTGCTAGAGGCAAGATGCAAGACTAGATGGATCAATGATCTGATTCAGCATGACATAAATCCTATCTATCTACATTACCTACAGATATGTTCTCTTCTCCAAACCCCCACTATATCAGATAATTGCTTCTTAAAAGGTCAACACTTTAATGTTTAAAAAAAGTTAAGATATTTGTTTAACTTATAACCTTCTGACTAGTCAGGGTCCTGATTTCCTTGTAATAAAAGAAAACATGAATAAAATTCCTTTTTTCCCCTATATTAGGAATATGCTATTTTAGCAAGATTTAAACCTTCCAACAGCAAAATTTTCCATTGGCCTTTTATCTTGACAGAAATGCCGTGAAACAGATTTTAGAAAATTGAAGCAAAATTCTATATGAATCAAATGGAAACATGTTGGGAGTCCCAAATACTCAACTATAAACCTACAGTGAAAAATAAGCGGCCTCAACCCACCCTAGAATGGAAAAGTTTTTAATGTCATTTTAAAACATGCTCAAGAGTATATATTACACTGGGCTCTATTCTTTCAAGGCTACCTTACACAAAGAGAAAGACTTGAGGAAAAACTAGCACAAGGTAAAGGGGATATTTCAAACTACTCTCCATCTGATTACTAAATAGTATGGTAACCTATTGGTATGACCTGGACATTGATGCATTAATGACACCTCTTTCATCTCTTTCCTCGGAACTGGGAGGTAATAAATGGATGTTCTGAAGAAAACATGATCAATTTATCACACAATCTTTTTAAACCTACCTTTTTGACAAAAGAGGTAAACTGTGGTTCTGCTGTGAAAAGTGTCTATTAAAATAGCATCCTTGGGTTCAATGTTTATTGCCTCTCAATAATTCCAGATGAAATTAGTGCAGTTTAATACATTGAGGTTTTTTTCCTTGTCTTTGAGCCCTATAACTCGGTCTGGAATATGAATCTCATACTGAATTCCTTCCTGCTTTCATAGCATACTTAGTAACCCAGACCCATATGAGGTGTATTACAGGTGTAACTAACAGCAGGAACCATGCATATCACTGAATTCAAATCTTCAGGATAACAGTTCATTAATGGTAGAATGGAGTTATGTAGGATGGGCATGTAAAAATCTTGAAAAGAAGGCCTCTGAATAAAGGTCTATCAGAAAGCTTCCCTGTGTTAGTGTACCCTAAAATAGCTTCTTCTACAGAGCTAATTATTTCTCTTCCCCGGCATGTTCTTCGCAAGCTCCATGTTTAAGAAAGGAAATTGCTATCATTACTTCCACTATAGTACATATTCTTATACATAAACACATACATTCCCCAATTATTGCCCTGAAATGCATGAGTGGGGCTCCCACTGCAGTCTATGGAAACTGATCCTGAGCAAAATGGGGAAGATTGATCTATGACCAGAAAACACATTGCAGTTGGTTGATGTTAGGTACCTTATTTCTTTGTTGATTGCATCTAGTTGCTCCTGAAGCATCATGGCCAGAGTCTGGGCATCTGAATGCCCACTTGGTGACAGAAGATCCATGGAGCTAAAAATAGTTTCTCTATCATCGTCATCAATATCAGACATTTCGGTGTCACTTTCAAATGGGTGGCTGCTCAAAACTCCAATCTGCTGAGTTCTGTTCCACTCATGATCCCCAAGAGATTTCACCTAAGCAAAAATGTACATAATGCATATAGTTTAGCCTGAGAAACTATTTAAAAAATAGCTTGCTGGAAAATGGAAAAGATGAAGCATTAACATTTTAAAATACTGGCTCTGTCATTATTAATCCCTTTCTTATTTGTAAAAACATTAAGAATGATAGATTTATTTGATGAGAATAAAGATGCTGTAAAGTTCTTTCATATAGTTTCTACTGCAGTTCAGCATTAACTAAGGAAGAGATTTTCAAAGGTGTCCAGTTAGGTTTCCAACTCCCACTGAACTTGAATATCTCCCTCTGCGCTATTCGTGTTGGCTGCTATACAGCAGTGGATGTACTTGTAGATTTGTATGGAAAAATCCTATTGTTTGCTGAGAAAACTTCACAATTTGTAACCCCATCGAGTATCTTCTACAAACACTGAGGTATACTGTCATATCCCAGTGTGGGGATTTTAATTGTTAACATGAGCTATTAATACCATATGCAATTAAAAGAAGATCTCCTATAAGCTGTCAGCAAACTAGTTAGCTAAGGCACTTTTGCGGTGCATTATGTATGCCAGTGTTTAATGCTGTCATTGTTTAGGAATACATTGTAATAATGCATGCAAAAAAGCTTGCAGTGTTTCACAAGTGAAAACAATTAAATGGTTAACCTTTGGTTCATCTCTCCGGACCCCCATACGACCTCTTCTGGGTCGCCTTATCACTTTAGTTGACCTGTAGTCAGATTGACTATCAACCAAGGAACCCACAGAATACCTCAGTTCTGCTGATGTGTCAAGGTGAGATCTGAAAAAGGATTGAGGCAGAGACAATAAGTAAATTCAAATAACAGTAATGATAACACAGTGCCTTTCATTCTAGGGTCTCAGACCTTTATTGACATTAATTCATTAAGCCTTGCAAGAGAAACTACATTGGGGACACAATTCAGTGAACATTTTCTAAACATATGGTGGGGGTAATAAAGGAAATAAATCTTGACCCTTTTTATATTAAAGAATTAAATAACAAACCACAACAGCCCAGATCCGCAGCTGGTGCGAATTGGCAGAGCTCCAATGAAGTCAATCAGCAGAGTCGGCTCAACATTAATCATTTTTGCATATCCCACCCTAAACACTTTTGTAGTATTACTTTTCTATGTAAGCAATTGTTGCCATGACAGTGTTATGCGATCATGAATGAAAAGGAAGATGAATCAATCTGCTTATTAAGACATGCTCTACATTATGATAATGTTAGTCAACTTCCCAATGATATAAAGGTTTATGGTTATGATTGGAATGCTACATCTCTGGTACTATGTTAATAGTTTAAACTAATACAACTGATACAGCCTAAGAACCTTGGCTTCCACAAGTGCGTTTGGGGCATGACTCTGGCTTTTAAACCATTGGCTGCATTGCAGGGCTGGGGATGAGGATGGTCTAAGCTCCAGGACAACAATGGAAGAATTGTGGCTGACAGTCAGAATTCTTCCTAGTTTTCCTGTGTGTGTGTGCATGCTAGAGTGGGAACACTGCCACTCACTGAAGCAATGCAGCATTCCCTTCCTGCCCAACATCAGTTTTGCTGGCTTGTGGGGACTGTGGGGGGGGCGAGGGGAGGGGGCCACAGACTATGTTCCCCTTCCTTGACTCTTTTCAGGAGGTTAGTACCCGTGACAGAACTAACCTAGGGCAGTGCTTGTACCTCCCAGACCCATCACAGTTGCTGCTCATAGTGGGAAATAAGGGGAGTGAAGTCTCCATGCACCCTCTGAGAATTCTCAAACAGTCATGAAGATTTGGCCACATTTTGGCCTTCGCAAAAGGATGCACTTGGCATGATAACATTAGAGAAGTGAAATGTAATGTTACAAATATTGTAGTGACGATACTTCGTCAGTATCAAAGTACAACACTTTATTACTTGTTTGTTTGTTTGTTTATGGTATCTCCTAAAGATGTGCTAGTAGCCTTCCAGGCATTCAGGAAGCAATGGTCTGTGCTCTCTGGAACTGGCAGTCTGAAGACTGACACACAGACAGAAAGCAGTTAAGGGGAAAGGGTAGATAATCTTTGTGTTTGTTTTAGCAGGTGGCAAATATACTGTTGCATCTGTCATCTCTCATTGTACTAATTTGAATGGAGAAAAGAGAATGGTTAAGAAAAGTAAATTGTTACTCCTACACAGAAGGATTTTTTTAAAATAATATATATGTTATAAATAACAACAGTGAAAGGAAAATCTTATCTGACTACTTGCATTTCTGTAGTAGTCAAGACAGTTACGCTATCTAGAATGCACATGAAAAATATGCCTCCATATTTAAATTTTAACTCCTTTCAAACTGGAAAAAAAAGCTTACAATCAGCTTGTGACCATCTTCCTTAAAAGGTTCACAGCAAGGTTAATAATTAGTTTTCAAGAAACAAAATATGATTTTTATCCCTAAAAATATTTCCTTCAGCTCAGTGGAAGAATGTTGCCCAAGAAAATAATGGCTTTAATCTTTAGAGATGAAAGCTATCTAAGTAAAAGTATGACTGATTTCCAAAATGAAGGAAATCATTCAGAAAATCACATTTATGCTAAAATCATAGAATCATAGCATATTAGGGTTGAAAGAGACCTCAGGAGGTCATCCAGTCCAATCCCCTGCTCAAAGCAGAACCAACACCAACTAAATCATCTCAGCCAAGGCTTTGTCAAACAGGCCTTAAAAACCTCTAAGGATGGTGATTCCACCACCTCCCTAGGTAACCCATTTCAATAATCTGTAATATCTGTAAAATCTGTAATACTATTAGAAGAATATTAATGTAATCCTCCCTTCCCCATTCCAGATATGTAGTATATAAATAGATTTCAACAGATGTTCACTTTCACTACAGGATCATTTATTTTGAACTAAAATAAATTGTTGCCTAGAAGAATGAGGCATTAGCCTAAATTTTAGCAACACCACATTAGTCGGAAAGTGAGAGCAACTGGTATTGTTAAAATGTAACCACTTGATGGCTGTTCAGTGACATAGGACCATTAACTGCATCTCCAGTGAGCATGGAGTGCAGAATCAGAGTCTGGGTGATCTTAGTTGGAATTCCTAGTAGGAAAAAACACAACTGCGGTATTAACAGTTTCTCCAGAGAGATCAGAGACAGGATTGACATGGAGACAGGACTGTCCTCTTACATCCAGAGATAAATCCTTCTCTAGCAGAAAAAAGGTACTTTGGCTGTATGATGTGGGGAAGCTTGTTTGCTAGAAGGCTAAGATTACACAAGGTATTACTACTCTGTTGGAAGGACGAAACTGTTCCTCAAGATTTTAAAGATGCTTGTTTCATCCAACTCTACAAAAACAAAGGAGACAGAAGTGACTGTGAAAGCCACAGAGGAATATCTCTTCTTAACATCATGAGAAAAATCTTAAGCTGTATTCTTTTACCTAGACTTCAAACGTTAGCTGAGAATAATCTATCCTGAGAGCCAATGTGGCCTCTGCTTGGGAAGGCCCAGCATAGACATGATCTTCTCTGGAAGACAACTGCAGGAAAAGTGCAGAGAGAAGCGTAGTCCACTGTACATGGCTTTTATAGATTTAACAAAAACCTTTGACATGGTTAGTTGGTCTGAAGATGCTGGTGTGACGTTGCACTCTATATGATTTTATGAAAGTATGCTGATGAGTGTGAACATAATGTAACTAAAAAATGCTTCATGCAAAAGGTCTCTTGTAAGGTATCATTACAAAATTTATAATCTACCGAGTGTGGTCATCTTATTTGTATAAATGTATCACTCTTGTATCTGAAACTAGAAATATGAAATATAACTCTGAGGGCCTATTGTAATTATGCAAAGTGTGGGCCATTAATGGTTTGGAATCTTGATGGCTCCCATTAACCAGGACAATAGACTGTAGATGGCTCTATTTTACTTGCAAGTTTTCCTGTATACGTGTGTGCTGGCAAGTGGGTAATTAAGTCTTACAGTGACATGTGATCATGGTGCTTTTCCATTGAGAAGGAGAGGGTGGGAACCCAGAGAGGGACAAAGGATTCCCGCCTTATGCAAAAGATATATAAGTGCGTGGAAGAGAACAAAGGGGGCGGCCATCATGAGAAATCCCCTAGCTACCACCTGAGCTAGAACAAGGGCTGTACCAGGGGGAAAGGATTGTGCCCAGACTAGGAAGGCATCCAGTCTGTGAAAGAAACATATTGAAACATCTCTGAGGGTGCGATCCCATCTGTATTCAGTTTTATTACTCTACTAGGCTTAGACTTGCATGTTTTATTTTATTTTGTTTGGTAATTCACTTTGTTCTGTCTATTACTACTTGGAACCACTTAAATCTTACTTTCTGTATTTAATAAAATCATTTTTTACTTATTAATTAACCCAGAGTATGTATTAATACCTGGGTGGGAGCTGTGTGTGTGGGGGGGGGGGGCAAAGAGCTGTGCATATTTCTCTATCAGTGTTATAGAGGGCGAACAATTTATGAGTTTACTCTGTATAAACTTTATACAGGGTAAAACGGATTTATTTGGGGTTTGGACCCCATTGGGAGTTGGGCATCTGAGTGTTAAAGACAGGAACACTTCTGTAAGCTGCTTTCAGTTAAGTCTGCAGCTTTGGGGCATGTGGTTCAGACCTTGGGTCAGTGTTGGAGCAGACTGGCATGTCTGGCTCAACAGGACAGGGTGCTGGAGTCTCAAGCTGGCAGGGAAAGCAGGGGCAGAAGAGTCGTGGCACATCGGTTGGCAGTTCCCAAGGGAGTTTCTATGATCCAACCCATCACAGCTTGGTTGTCCACCTCTATTGCTAAATCTTGTGAAATCCTTATACAATTGCATGAAAGCAACTGTAATGTACAAAAACCA
The DNA here is from genome assembly GCF_013100865.1 of Trachemys scripta elegans. Lineage (NCBI taxonomy): Eukaryota > Metazoa > Chordata > Testudines > Emydidae > Trachemys > Trachemys scripta. The sequence goes on from NC_048298.1 coordinate 71,576,710, forward strand.
AGAGCCTGACTCATTTAACATCAACAATGGAGTGAAGTAGGGGTGCATACTGGCTCCTACATTATTTAATACTTTTTTACTTCTCATTCCTGCTTCAACATGCGTCCCATGATGTTCGACAGGATGTCTATCTTAGCACTAGACATGATGGAGGTGTAACATTGCAAGGTTCAGAGCCAAGACAAAGGTGAAAGAGACCATCACAAGGGACCTGTTGTTTGCAGATGATGCAGCCCTTGTGGCTCACAGTGTTGATGCCCTACAATATCTTATTACCAAGTTCTCTGATTCATGCAAAATCTTTGGGCTAGCAATAAGCATGAAGAAGACGGTTACCATGCACCAAGTCTCTTCAAAACCAGTTCCAGATATCATCTTACATGGTATTTGTTTGGATGGTATTGACCAATTTTGCTACCTTAGCTCTACTGTTACCAGCAATGTAGATCTTCTTGCTGAGCTCACTAGTAGAATTGGCAAATCAGCCAGGAACTTTTCAAGACAAAGCCTGGAACAATAACAAATTATCAACTAAAGTGAAAATCCATATTTATGTGAGATGTGTTTTATCCACTCTTCTATATGGCTCAGAAATATGGATGACTTTCGCCAAACATACCAAAAGATTAAACAGCTTTTATATCAAATGCTTGCAAAAAATTCTTCGAATAAGATGGCAAGACAGGGTGACAAATGTGGAAGTGTTAAATCGAGCTGATATATCATCCATGGGAACACTGATTAGTAAGAAAAGACTCAGGTGGCTTGGACATGACAAGTGAATGCCAGATTACAGGATCCCAAAGAGTGTGTAGTACTCAGAAGCTCACGAAGGGTCTAGAAAGAGGCAGACTGCTGCATAGATTTTGGGATGCTTGTAAAGATGACTTAATTATCCATTGGAATCTCTCTGAATGATTGGGAAAGGAGAGCGGAATGCCGCTCTGGTTGGTGGAGACAGCTTGTAGATGGAGTGAAGTGTTGCAAGGCAGACTGGATCAAGATTTGTGATGATTGGCATCTGAGGAGGAAAGAATCTGCTGCTTGGATTCAGAGCACTGCTAGGGTGTGAGTGTGCCCTACCTGTGAACAGGACTGTTACTCGCGCATCGAACTCAGCAGCTATAAAAGAACTCATCGGCACATACACCATGCTCTGTAAAGAGCGATAGTGCCATTTATTACATGTACTGTGCCAATTCTGTGAACAACAAATCAAGGTTTCATTGTCCTAAGCTGCCAATATGGTACCTTTAACCAACAATAAATATTCTACAGCAAAACAAAAAGGAAGACAGATACCACATACTCTGAAGTATGAGATAAGAGCCATAAACAATTCCAGAGACATATGTTGTAAAATATGTCTTAGGATTTAGTTCCTAGATACAGCATATATCAGATCCCTATAGTCATAAATGGTGAGTCTCCTATTTTTTTCCTTCATAAATCATAATGGTGAAGGGTGGGCAAGTAGATTTTGTGTTTGAGCTGGTAAATATTAGTGACAACCTTGAAAAGCTATGTTATAACCTGTGTGGATGTTCCTATAATAAAAAATCCTTGTTATTTTGAGTACTTCAGAATACTTTGATTTTAGCTTTAAATGAACTAACTTCTTAATGTGTTAAGCCAGAAATGGTTATTCTAAACATAATGCAAGGAAAATGAAAATTAAATCAATGATGTGATTTGCATTCCATTTCCCAAACATATTTATGTTTAAAATTAAATTTGAATTGAACATTCAACTTTGAAATAAAATTACTAATTACAAACAATGAGAATGACTTATTAATTCTTCCAGAGTACAAACTACAAATAGTAATTGTTAATTTAAAAAGCTTCATATTCCTAATGTAAATTGAAAAATTCAAGATAATACACTGCAAACATACTGTGGGCTGTTTTGCACACACCCATCAGGGTATTCAGTGTGAATTTTTGTGTAGTCTCTTATTGGAGGCTCTTGAAAATCCTTATGGTTCAATGGAAAATTGCGCCTGGAAGACACATGCACAGTTAGGACCCTCTAAATAATGCCGGAGTGCATGACTTATAGCAGTGGGATGTGAATACACCCTTTAGGTGTATATGTCTGAAAAATGTGACACCCATTCTAAATTAGGTCAGAGAGTGTACACAATGCCTGTCAGCTCTGCAATGGGATGGCAGACAGTAGGAGGCAGCCCAGATTCCAGTCTCCAGCCAGTAGACATTCATCTACTGTCCAGCCTCATAATGCCACATAAGCCCATGTTGTATCCTCCTTGTTGAAAGACCAGCCTATATAATGGGATGAGTTCTCCTTGCTCCATTCCTGAGAGGTAGAAGAATTCAAGTACAAGTGAAGGGATCTCAGCATCAGGAATTCACTGTATTACCCACACTCAGTGAAGAGTTCCAGCAGCAGCAGCAGCTTTGTAAATGTGGGTATAGGGATCGGGAAGTAAACACTTTTAGAGTGCACTGCTGAATTCCAGGGGAACAGTTGTAAGGCAGCTCATGGAGCTGAGACAGCACCTAGGCACAGGCTATGAGGATGTGTTTACAGAAGCCAGCAAGGCAGTGAGTGATAAGAAAATAAGACTGCTTTTCCCCCATGATGGTGAGAGGTCGCAGGTAAGCAGCTACACCTGGGGCAGTAACCATTGTGCCAGGTGCTGAGATTTGTCCAGAAGTTCTCTTCATTTAAGCAAGTATGTGGTCTTCACTCTAAAAAAAACCATGAGTGTCACTATGAAGCGCTTCATACAGCTTGACACAGAGCGTATGTTGCAATTAAACACTGTTGCTCTATTCTACACTGCTTGTGGAGCAGTTTCCCCATCTCTGAAAAGGAGGTTATACTTGCCAGTTTCATAGTGGTGTTGCAAGGCTGAATTATGGTTTAATGTCTATAAAGCACTCTAAGATCCTCATGAGAAAGGCGCTATATAAAACTTGTGTGTGTGTGTGTGTGTGAGACCACATAACTCAAGTTTCAAAAGAACAAAGTGAGAAACTGTTATAACAATTAACAAGCTTGAGTCCATTACATTAATTTATATTTCTCCTTATATATCAAATAAACAGCATAAATAAAATAAAATAAAATAAAGGGTATAAGAAAGTAAAAAAAAGAGTTTAAAACAAACATTGAGCAATCTCTCTCAGAAACATGAGGGTGTATAGTAGCTTATGCAGGCAAATATAACAGCATTCAAGGAAAAATAACTTGATTCAGATTACAATTTCCTCAATTTAGTTTTGTACCATGTGTTTTGGCTGACAAATCCTACACTTTAACATATTAAGCTTGCTAGTTACGAAATGAAGGCAGGAGAAACAGGTGTGAATTTTATTTTAAAGGACATTGTTGGATAGAAAGGAAAATTATTCTATTATTCTATAACCATAGCAACAGCTTTCCCAAATAATTTATCTTCAGCTATCAGTAGCAGACAAGATTTGTATTCAAAAAGCTCATGTCTCATTATTAGTTCGTCCCTGATCCTTCAACAAACTTTGGTAGACAGATCATTGTGCCTGTGAGGAACCCTGCTGAACTTTGCCTGCACAATAAGCTGAAGGATCGGGGCCTTACTGTATGCACTAAGCAAAACCTTGTTAACTCTCACTTAAGGGAAAAATAACAGTTAGATATAATTGTTGGTGTATGACTCTAAATTTGTTAATCAATTCTAGTGTTAAAGGTGGCAACTGGAATTCTATTTTCAGACTTTCCTGGAAATTATTGAAGTATTTTAGTATAATTTAGAAGTATAACAGAGTTTAAAACAGAAGACTTGATTCTGATCTTAGCAATATGGTAATACATACTCACTTATGTTAGGCCCCAGCTATATTATGAAAAACAATCAAAAGGGACAATAGTAACCATTGAACAGCTAACTTTAAAAAAAATGTTTTTAATGTCTATTGAAAACACATCCTTGTTATAAAGTCTTGAACAATCTTTACATGTTGTCTTGAAGTTCAATTACTTTATGATTTTTGTAAGTTACCTTGACAATGTAGGTTCAATTAAAGAGCCAGCCCTTATTTTCAACTGGTCAAGTTCAGATCTCAGTTTGTCAATTTCTTCTGACAATCTTTCCTGAAAATAGGAGAAATGTTTTTAAGAGCAGTTGTATTGAATATAAAACTCTAAAAAAATTAGTTACTGACTTCTAAAATAGGAAATAAATTCAGCCATAGTTTCCTTTTGATGACCCCATGCAAATGCCATTACTGTTAATAATGCCTGTGCATTGAGAGAAGGCTGTTTAGTACTCCTTACTATATCCTCACAAGCTGGAAGAAACTTTGTGAAGGGCTCATGCCTGAAAATTACATTTTTTTATCCAACTTGTGTTAGAAAAGAAGAAGAAACTAAAACAATAGTTTAGGGCTGAAAAGGCAAAGTAAACACCATTTACCGTGGATGATGACTTGAAAGAAGCACTAATAGCAAAATTAGGCTGATAAGAAAAAATGCTGAGGAATGCACTTTCAAAAATATGTGGAATGGTGGCATATGATGCTGCCATTGCTAGAAATGACTATTACTAACCAACCAAGTGATGAATAACTTGCAAACCAGGTAAGACTAGGATTCAGGAAAGTACTCAAGCCCATGCTTAAGTCCATCTCTCTTCAGCCCTTAAGTACTTAACTTTAAGCACGTAGTTAAGTCCCACTGACTTATGGCTCCAATTCAGCAAAGTCCCTAAGTACATGCCTAGCTTTATGCTTGTGAGTAATCCTCTTCTTTAAAAAGCAACAGAGGGTCCTGTGGCACCTTTGAGACTAACAGAAGTACTGGGAGCATAAGCTTTCGTGGGTAAGAACCTCACTTCTTCAGATGCAAGGGAGGTTCTTACCCACGAAAGCTTATGCTCCCAGTACTTCTGTTAGTCTCAAAGGTGCCACAGGACCCTCTGTTGCTTTTTACAGATTCAGACTAACACGGCTACCCCTCTGATACCTCTTCTTTAAAGATAGGCAGATGTTTAAGTGTCTTGCTGAATTGGGGCCTTAAGGCTCAATCTTGTGAGCCGATGAGACCTTCTATGAGGTGCTCAGAAACCTCAATTTCCAGCAGTGCCAGCAGACATGAAGTGCTAATCACCACTTTGCACCTCTTAAAACTGGCCAAATTTTGAACACACACAGTTATAACAGTTGCTAGATAAAAGAGGTAGGTTTCTATAGTTTTGCATTTTTTTAACACAAAACAATTCAGCTTTCTTCTGTCATAATAATTAGGGTTACCATATTTTAATTTTTAAAAAGGAGGACACTCCATGGGGCCCCGGCCCCGCCCCAACTCCGCTCCTTCCCCGCCCCCAGCCCCGCCCCAACTCTTCCCCCTCCCCTGAACGCTCCGCCCCCTGCTCCTCCCCCTCCCCTGCTTCCCGCGAATCAAATGTTCGCGGGAAGCCCGAAACAGGGAGGCAGCAGGTAAGCTGGGGTGGGGTGCGGCGCGGCACGGCTCGGTGCGGCGCGGCACGGCTCAGTCCGGCCCCCCTGGCCTAGCAGCTCCCTTTGGCGGCTGGCCGGCCCAGGCCAAGAGGCTCTGGCCCCGGTGTCTCCCGCCCGGCTGGGGCCCCGGCCAAGTGCCCGCACCCCCGGCCGAGCACCGCACCAGCCCCCGGCCAAGTGCCCGCGCTCCCGGCCCAGCATCGCGCCGGCCCCTGGCCCAGCACCACGCCGACCCTGGTCCCGGACCCCGGCCAAGTGCCCGCGCCCGCCGGCCCCAGCCGAGCACCGCGCCGGTCCCGGCCCCGGCCCCGGTCCCCGGCCAAGTGCCCGCGCCACCGGCCCGGCCCCCGGCTGAGCGCCCGCACCGGCCCCGGGCCAACTGCCCATGCCCCCGGCCCAGCACCGCGCCGGCCCCATGCCCCCGGCCCCAGCCCTGGCCGAGCACCATGCCGACCCTGGTCCTGGCCCCCAGCCAAGTGCCCACACCCCCGGCCCGGCCCCTGGCCCGGCCCAGCACCGTGCCGGCCCCGCGCCCCCAGCCCCAGGCCCTGCCGAGCACCGCGCCGGCCCCTGGCCCTGCACCGCCGCGCCCTACCTCCCTAGGCTTTTTGGGATTTCCCCCTGGATGGGGATTTGAGGCCCAAAAAGCCGGACATGTCCGGGAAAATCCGGACGTATGGTAACCCTATAATAATGAATTTCTAAAAAATAATTAAAACAAAGCAAGGAATTGGAAATTAATAAAATTGTAAATATAAAAAAATATACAGCTGCCACATTCCTAACCCAAAATTAAGTGACAAGAGATATTTTAAATATTTTTGTAATAGTGTATTACATATGAAGGTAATATCATTATTATTTACATTATGCTAGTACCTAGTGGCCCCATTTTGCAAGGAGCTGTACACATACATAACAGACAGATTTTGCTCCAAAGAGCTCACAGTCTGAACAGACAGGACAAATAGTGGCTGAAAGGAAGGTTTATTATCCCATTTTACACATGGGGAACTGAGGCAAAGAGACATTAAGTACTTGCCCGAGGTCACACCGCAAATTTGTTGCAGTCAGGAATTGAATCACAATCTTTTGAGCTCTAGTTCAGTGCCTTAACCACAAAATCTCCCTGCCTCTCTACAAAATTACTTTATGGTAAAATAACAATAGATTTAAACAGATATTTTCGCTTACCATTTTCCTCATTTCATGTTCGTTTTGGGTGTCATATGGTAATAGTTATTTTCCCCTTAGGAACAAGCGTAGCAGTATTTTTTCCATTCCACACTATATATTTTAATTTAATTGGACACACTGCAAAAATGCTTTATGTATAAATCTAAAGGTGGATGCATTTTCGTGTTCTACTGCCTTTAAGGCAAGTATATCTTTAAAATAAAACCAAAAACTTGTGTTTGGAATAAACATTTATAATTAATTTGACTGATTCACTAAACCAGTGTTTTGTTGTTAAATTGCCCTGAACTCAAAAAGGCACCTTTCAGCTATGGTTAGTATAATTTCACTGCACCTGTTAGAGTAAATGTATCAAATCAAATAATTATTTTTTTAACTAAAGACGTATAACCATTTACATGAAAATCTCTGTTAAACCAATCTTTTAAAGAACTACAATTTGTATGGTGAAATCCTGGCCCCACTAAAGTCAATTCACTTCAATGGGGCCAGAATTTCAACCATAAACTATATTTTTAGGAGCATTTTCATTTAGCATCAATTTCTAGCTTAAGCAACTGGATGGGTAAAGAACCATCTACTCCTGGATCCTCAGGAGTATTTTACTGCTATTTGATCCACTTCCAGGGGCCAGTTTGAGAGGTTAAGTACACCACAAACATATTTTCTCATATTCAAATATCAGATGATTTTTCTAAATAAAACAATGAGATTACAGATAAAATAGGAGAGTTATATAGTACCTTGTCATGTAAAGATTCTTCCAAGTTCTTCCTGAAACTTTCAGATTCCTGAATTAAAACATTCTAGGAGAGAAAAAGACATTTGAAATGTAAATTAAACAGGAGGAAACATCCAGTACCAGAAGCTGCCATCTGATCACATTAACTAAATTAAGTGAACTGATCCATCTTGTTCTCCACAGAATTTTCAATATGAATCTGTTAATATTTTTGGAATGTGTACAGGTCAGATCAAGAACCCTATAAACAATCCAAATATTTTCTTTCAAGGACAGAAGACACTTTTCTAATATCTTAATCTGAGATTTTTACACATTCTTTTCCCCACAGGTTCTCTCTGTGACAGCATATTCTCTACTTTCTACAGTATTCTGCCTCAGGAGCAGCAAAAATCTGCAGCTGTACATGTTGCCTTGGAGAAGTTTGGCTGGAGGTGTATTTGAATGAGGATTTCAGAGGAATAGATCATTTTCTTCGACTATTTAAGGAGACTTTAGTGAGTTTTCTACCACTCAAAGGGATCTGATGTTTAGAGTGAAATTCATCATGGTGTCGAGGGCCAGAGCAACTTTGCACAATGTAAGCCCTGTTGTCACATTATGGGGTGGAAGGGATGGGGACCGAGAAACCAGCATATCAATGATGCAAGGGGGCTTGGGACTGTAGAAAGAGTCCCTGAGCCAGTGGCTTTGTGTGAGTGAAACACATTTCAGTCTTTGTGTATGTATGAAGAAGAGTGGAATTGGGATGGCTAAAGTGGAAATACTCAAATTCAGAGGGCCAAACATGAATTTGCTCCCCAATAATCCCAGGAAACATCTCAAGGATGCGTTCAGAGCCAAGCAATAGATAAGACAAGAGCAAATGGAGAATGTTTCTGAATGTCTGTGTCACAAATCCTCAAGCTGAGTCTATAATATCATCACATTAATCATCTTTCAGCCTTCCCTCCTCAAGCAAGTGTTAAACACACCTCTTTTTTATTTCTCTTTAAGATAACAAAGGGATTAGTGGAATCCACTGAAGAACAACTTCCATAATTTATTCTTTCTCTGGTCACTGACTTACCTATACATCTCACTCCTACCCTGAATGAAACATTTATCTGGGAATAAAAGAGCACATATCTGTTATGTAAACTTTTAACTGCAAAGAAGATGCATTTTAGGAATGAGAACAGATCTTGGGAACTCCTGAATTTTAACCCTAGTTCTGCCAGAGCCTCATGTTGTGGCTGTGGGCAAGCTTGGGTAAGCTCTCCACCTGTGCTTCCTTTTCCCCATCAGTAAAAATAGAGATAATAATATCCACCTCACAATGGCATTTGGAGGGTTCTTTCATGAAAGTATGTACCTTGATTTGAACATGTAAAAGCTCCATAAGTTATATATTATCCACAGTATTATAAAAACTCTACCAGAATATGAATATCTGATATTTTGCTTGATGTTAAACATTTGATTAGATTTGTAGCTATTAGGTTCACATTTGCCTGTGCATCATAGCATCAGCATCACATTTATATCCAGATAAAATATATACAGTAGTAACCTTATTCAATTTAAGTTTATTCTGCCCTTTGCATTTTACCTTTTCCTCAAGTGCTGCCATTCTCTCTTTTAAGTGTAGCTGCAGGCGCTCATTGGATTCTGTCAAAAGTCTGTCTACAGTATCTGACAATCTTTTGTTGTGCTCCTCATTCATTTTCTCTCTTTGTCTTGCCTTCAGTACAGAACAAAGGAAATACAATGATAAGTTTCCAAGTTAATTAATGACCTATTAAAATGCGTAGATTTTATGGTGATTGAAAACATTTTCATTAAAATATCCAGCAACAGAAGAAATTATAGTTTAAGTTCATCTATTGATAAATACATATTAACTCCTGATCAAGGTATATTAGAAACTTCTGTATCAGCAGACTGTTTATAGCCAACTAAAACTAGATTTAAATCAGTTGACGAAGTTGATGAAAAAATGCAGCACAGATTCTGCTCTCAGACTCACAAAAGCATTATTCTGCAATTAATGGAGTTGTAGGCATGTAACTGAGGGCAGAATTTGGCCCTATATTGTTAAATTATAAGCACAAAAACTAAATGGTCTGCAATACACATACTCTTTGAAGTTCCTGATTCTTTTCTTCAAGTTGAGCTTCCAAGTGTCTCATACGTTCTTCAATGTTACCATGTCTTTCTTCTGCCTGTAAAAAAAATAGGAAGACTCGGTCTGAAATTTAAATTGCTTTGCAAATCTTTGTCAGCAAAGTTTAAACAAAATATAAAGCAAGCTACTACTAACTGCAAACTTAGTTTTCAAAAAATAAACTTTATTTAAACAGGCAGCTGAACAGCATTGCTTGAAATGTGTCAGCTACAAAGGCCTGTTACATCCAAGCATCAGCAAAATATTGGAGTTATTTATGAGCAATGAAATCAGCCAAATGTAACATGCAGACTGTGCATGGTTTGAACACAAACCTGCCATCGTAAAATTGTAAGCTCCTGAAGCACTAAACTGCACGATGGTTGATTATCAATAAAAAAAATAATTAAAAAAATAAATGAAAACAAATCAGATGGATTCTATTTAGCAATAGAAAGTAAAGTCCAGTAGGACTACCTTCCTACGTATGGAGATCATTTCTTGTAGCTTAGCTTCCATAACATATTGATAATCATCAGATGAGGTAGAAGAGGTTGGATCAGACTAACAAGTTAAGGAAAAGGAGAGGGACAAAATTGAAAAATCAGAACTAAAGACACTGACACTGAAAAGAATACAGCACAGAATGCTTAAATGAAAAGTGTGACTGAAAATTTAATACTTTGACTGAATTTTATATGGAATAAACTACACTGATAGTTGGTGGATGTGATGCAGTTGATGTGGATCAACTAAAAATAATGAAATGCTAAAAAAGCTATCAACCTAGATATGGAAGTTCAAGGTTAGTGATGGCTGGCTGATGAAAGGTTACTACAGATTAAAATCAAAGCAACTCTGGCTAATACGGTCTAATGTAGTAGTTGGAATTATGGTGAACTAAACACCAGAATATGATGTTGAGAGGCCAATGTCAGAAAGTTCTTCAGGATTCTTGCTACCACTTTATAGGAATGAAAACAATGCACATATGTTGTAGAATATACTAAATTAATGGATTTTACAGTAACTGTGCAATATAATGCCAGATTCCCTCATTACTACAAAACACAAAGGATTAACCATATAAAATAAGACTCAAGTTTTAGGATTCTATTTTAGAAAGATCAAGTAACCCCTTTTTATTCTAGTAAAACAATATAGTTCCCAAACTTTTCCAAGATGATCCCTTTGCAAGATCAGGGTCATAATTAAGAGAAGAACCTATAAATAAAAATGCATTAATTTGATAAAAAGTAATTTAAAACAGTATAGGTACTGAATATGAAATATCAAAGTCCATCCAAAGATTCAACACTTTTCTGAAAGAACCCAGCTGAATAAGTCATTTATTCTAAAATATGGGTCTCCATGTTCCTTCATACCAAGGAAGTCTACGGTAACATTGTAAAAATGAATGTTATGTTGAATTTGTTGGTATGGAAACAAGAGACATGCATAAGGAGCACAGATAGCACAGTGCTACCAATGCCTGTTCTTTGTGAGCTCCTGATTGCCAAATGCTCAGAGTAGTCATTCTCTCAAAAGGTGAACTCTGGGTCACCAGATGAGCAAACTCTCAACACATCTAACATTATTAATAAAGTAATACTTCGTTAGTGAGACTGTCATCTACAAATGACTTACCAAAATAACAGTTAGGTATATTTATCAAAGTAATTACCATTGGTACACCATAATTTAAAATCACTTCAATGGTATTATCAGAACTAAAGAGTCATTGACACAAAATTAGACTGATGTACAATTTTATAAATATAAACTGCAACTGTCAGTATGGATTCATTCCTATTACAAACAGTATGAATATACACATACACTGATATATGAAGTTTTATACCTAACCACTAGGTTTTTTTAATACAATGTTATTTAGTTAACATCATTTTCAACTACAGAGTATTTATAAAGTTTATTCACTTGTAAAATGTAAAGGGTAAACATAAATGTCCCGGATAATTCTTTGATTAATTTAGCCTCTTTTTCTGATTGTGTATTATCTGCAAGCAGATTGTGATTTCTTTGGATTAGTCATTATTTGAAACTACTCTATTTTTATTTATTACTATATGGACCAATCACAATCAGTTCGATATTGAGTATTCAGTATTCAATGTTATAAATTTGAGCTTTATAAGTTAGTTGTATTTCATCACATAAGTCATATGATATAGTTTCTCTACCCTTATTGGATGAATATGACTCTTAAAATCAGTACTAGGACTGGAAAAAAGTTCTCAGAGCTCTGAATCACTGATCAAGAGGTAGCAGAAACACAGGATTAGGGAAATTATAGATTATTTTAAACCTTTTACTTTCAGGGTCACAGAGAACTTGCTGGAAGCATCATTCCTAGAAAATTAAGCTACTCTGAGGTTTAATGGCTGAGTGCAAAGTTAAATTTAATTTATTCTCAACACTTTCACGTGCAAGATCCTTATATGTTCAAACATATTACTTCTAGCTTTGAAGAGCACCTCACTCAAGACATCTGATATGTGGTTCTGCCTTGTTCATACTCTTGATAAAGAAGTCTGGGCAGCTGTTTCATTCAAATGTGCTGCTCACATCTATATTTTAAATTGTAGGAAGGATTTTCATTCGAAATTATATGATGGATAATTCTTTAACTGCATGGTTTGTCTGAGGCACCAATAAAACAAATAGGGTAGAATATCAAAGTATTTATTGTTATAGGAAAAACTCTATTCATATTTCTGACCAAAATGCACACAGGCTCTTTATAAGTATCTGATTATCCAGTTCCTATGATGACTATCATGCATGTTAGAATCCACACTGCTGATTCAGCAAGGTACTTAAACGTAGGTGTAAGCAGACATATTTATTTCAGTGAGATTACTCATATGCTTAAAGTTATATACTTGCTTAAATAATCTGAGCCCCAGTCATCAAGGTATCTGATGATATATTTTCTATTATAAAAGGCAATGAGCCTGGTTTTCATTTACATCAAAGCCTCTTTATACTGCTCTAGTAGTCTAAAGTGAACATAATTTAATGTAAGTGAGAATGAAGACCAATGTCATAGTTCCAAAAATATATATATTTTTTTAACGTTCAAGCATACTGGTTCTCTTTCAACTTCCTTTTGGCTCCTTTTGTTCCTAAAATTTTGCTCCTTATTTACCTAAGAAGCAGCAAATTATATTCTATTTGGGACATTGGAAACTAACTGCAGTTGCTGATCCAGTTAATGCAGAGGCAGAATTAATAAATTCTAGATGGGGATGTGTACTGTGTACATTGTTTATTTGCAGAGCTATAATTCAACTAAGTACACTTTAAGCTTAAAGCTCGAGTGATATTGCACTAAATGACTTCGGTCCAACTGAGATTTAAACATGCTTTAAAAGTGAGACTTTTAAGATTTAAAAGTGCATCAGAAAACATACTAGCAGCCAAAGGAATTACGCTAATTTTTTGGCTGCAATTTTGTATTGACTTTGCTCAAATATGACATCATCATCAAATGCCAAACTTTTAAAGCTTTCTCAGGGTAGCATTTTTTGCATATAAGACACAAGTAATTATTTTCTGTTATTCTCTTTGGGAGACTCAGTAAAATACACTGTGCGGTATTCAGCAACAATTATTGAAAATATGTATCCAGAATACTGGGGTATAAATAGATTTGTTAAGCAATGCAGTACTGGGTTTACAATGGTGCCAATGGTGCCATGGCATCAGGCTCACACTGGGAAGGGGCCTATTACAGACCCCCACAATCTATCCACACAGCTGGGTCTGGCTTCTTGCCCAGGCCTTGCTGTCATCAGCTCCCAGCCAGCAGGTTCCGCTCGCTTGTTGGGAGCTCGCCAGTGCCACCCAGAAGCTGGGCTCTGCCATGCGGGCTGGGCAAGGTTGCTGGCTGCTGGGCCAGTGAGAGCGGCCAGGCCTGGCGGGTTCTCAGGGGTTGCATCCCAGGGATCTGCCCTGCTCCTCCGCATTGCTCCAGTACCAAGCGGTGTCTGCTGCCCACCACTTGTGGGGTCCCGCCTGCTTCCCAGGGGCTGAGCCACCTGACCGGTGCAGAGGCCGGGCTGGTCTCAGCCAATTGTGGTGGGGGGAAGGAGGCAGGGAACAACATGGGGGGCTTGGCTGGGTCCGGCCAGGCTTGTGGGTCCTGAGGGAGCCTGGCCTGGGCAGACCCAACTCCTGCTCCAGCCTAGCTGATTGCGCTGCTCCTGAGGGGCCGAAGTGATCCCCACCCTGGGACCAGCCCTGGCTGTGGTGCCGGCTCAGCCCGGCAGACACAATCACCTTCCAGTGGGACCGGCTAGTGTGGCCAGGGGGCAGGGAATGGGGGAGTAGGTCTCTATGAGGCCTGTGGGTGGGCACTCAGCCGTGAGGGGGCAGGAGGTTCTTGGCAGTGGGGGAGGTTTGTGTATGTTGGGGTATGGTGCAGTTGTGGTGGTGGGGCTGTGGGGGGTGCTGGGCTGTGGGGCGGCATGTGAGGAAGGCTTTTTAGCCCTTCTCATACCCCTCTTCCATTCACTCAGCCAGTGATTCTCTCCACTCTGCTTTCTCTCTCAGGTCTGCCTTTTTCATCCATTTTTCCCACCACAAGGTCTCTACCAACAACTCCCAATCCTAGCCTTATCCCCAACTTTTATATTCTCTACTAAGTGCCTCTGCTGAAAGTCCCATGACCACATAGACTTTCAAATTCCTTCTCTCTTTCAGTTCTGCCATTCATTTTCTTCATCAAGCAGCATCACTACTCCACAAATATTGATCCCAACTGTCTTTTGTCATAAAACCACCTAAGTTCCTGTACCGCTCTCCCTTCACAGAGGATCTTGTCAAGTTCTTCAGAAATAAAGTTGATTAAATCTAACGTGATCTCCCCTTCTTCCTCCACCTTAGCTCTTTTCCCTCCTCTCCTGTCCCAAAGAGTGATATTTCTCTTGTACTCTAAACCATCCCCCTCCCTCAGTGACCTCTCTCCTCCTGCCTCCCTTGCCCTCTCCCTCACATTTCTTCTCAGCCTTTCACTCTGTTCTTAATACATACTAATTCCTTACATCCATTAAAAACTTTGCTCTCCCCTGTCCCTGTAACTTTCACTTTATTTTTCTTCACCTCTAAATTCATGGAGTATGCTGTTTACAACAGCTGCCTCAATACAATATATTACTGCCTGATGTGGCTGAATGGAGAAAGGGGATGATCACCCCAGACTGGATTGAGACCGCTCCTTGAAAATACCAGAGGGGGAAATGTATCTGACAGACTACTCCCTTCAAGATGTTGAATTCCAGTCAGACAGCCTCACCTCCAAAAAATAAATATCATGTATGGGGAAGAAGGCATCATGTTGGAGGGGAGGATCATGGAGTCGTCTATAAAGGTTTGTGCAGATATTCACAGAGACTAAAGCTTTTCCTTCACTGCAGATTTAACTTGATCTATCATAAATTTTCCCCATAGGGCAGATCCCGAGGCAGTTGTTAACACATGTTGCTACCCCGAGATAACTGTAGTGAAAACAGGAAATCACAACAACTAAGATATGATGGTCCTCCAATCCATCCCAGAAGCCCCATGGGCCAGGAGCAGATTTACCATGAAACAAACTATGTGGTGGCCCGGGGCCCGCAATGACAGGGGGTCCCCCAAAATGCAGGAGAAATCTCATCTGACAACCTGCCCCCGAGTCCCAGCTGGCAGCATAGAAGGGGTCAGGCAGGCAGGCTGCCTGCATGCTGTGGCCGGTGGCCCTATGCCACTCCCAGAAGCAGACGGCTGCTGACACATCTCTGCACACCCCAGGCAGTGCACGACATGCTGCCCCTCTCCCCCCAAGGGGTTCACCGAGACATGCCAGCAGCAGGGCTAAGGCAGCTCCCTGCCCGCTCTACCTCCCTCCTCCGAGCCTCTCCTGGAAGCAGCCAGCATGTCTCTGCAGCCCCTGGGTGTGTGTGACTCTGCGCACTGCCCCCACCCCGAGCGCCGACTCCGCAGCTCCCATTGGCCACAGTTCCTGGCCAATGGGAACTGCGGGAGTGGTGCCGGCGGGCAGTGGCATGCAGAGATCCCCTGATCACTCCCCCGCGTAGGAGCCGCTGTCAGAAGGGGGTGTGTACCACACCCCCTCCTGCACCCCAACCCTCTGCCCCAATCGAGGTACCTCACTTTATTTTAATTTGCTTATAATATAGGAGGAGGATGAAGAAAAAAAGAATGAAAAATAGTGGGGAGATAAGAGAGAGTGTTTTTTTTCTTAGCTGGGTCCTCACAGGATGCAAAAATGAAGTTGCGCACAGGGCCCCACTAACTCTAAATCCGCCACTGCCCTGGGCACCTATTCCTGTGTTCTATCTTGATATCTGTCTGCACTCTGACCCCTGACCTGTAAAAGTGGACTATCAATCTGCCTTTGCTCAACATCCTACTTGCAGTTTACCTGCCTGCAAGTTCTCCAACTTCACACATTGCCAGTGTTTGATACAAGAGAATGAGGACTACTATCAAGCCCCTGGAACAGTGAAACTCTTATATAGATTACTTAGTCCAATTGACTTTGTAGAGTTTCTACAAACTTGGATGAAGGCCATTTTGGATGAAATGTCCATTCTGTCCACAGTTCTCTAATCACATCAAATAAAAGACTGTTAAAAAGGCACATGGAAATGTATGTCTTAGTATGTTTATGATCAGAATAATGACTATATTGCATTGAAATATACTGAGTATTCTGCATGACTGAGATGAGATAGTCTTCTCACAATATTAAGTGTTAGTGTTTGTTCAAGAAAAAAAATGGTGGCAACAGAAGACATGCTTGAGGTTGAAGAAAAACTACTGGTGCCTAAAATATTAGAGAATTTATAAAAGAAAATTTCATCTTAAATATAAAGCAATATTTTGCTAAGGGCATTAAAATGTCAGGTCATCTGCTGAATAAATCACAGATGGACAACTTAAAGCCGACAAGGGATGCCTCATTCATGTGCACCATAGTTTTTACAAAATACTGTAACATTTGTTTGTCATTTCACGCAGCTTCCTTTCTGTTGAATCTTCTTTTTTCCAGCATTTCCAGTTCCCTTTCAGATTCCCAACCCATATACCTAAAGTGGACAGCACAAAATCTTGATTATTGAATACTGCTTTTGTCTTAATGAGGTAAAAGAAATTATATTCTATTTCCTTCTTGACTAAATTACACAAAGGCCAGGCTAACCCTATAAGCCACCCAGGCACTGAAGACCTAATAAAAAGTGACAAATACAAAGGTTTTTTTAGAATTCTGTTAAAATATGAGGAGTACTTGTGGCACCTTAAAGACTAACAAATTTATTTGGACATAAGCTTTCGTGGGCTAAAACCCACTTCACTCTGAAACCTGTTAAAATATGAAAATTAGTTGCCTAATAAAATTAATACAATCTTCTGTAGTGATAGAGAAAAGAAAATTTAAATAAATCATAATCATGTGTAACATATTGTGCTGTATGGAGTTTTTCATTTTCATCCGACTATAAATGTGAAGGATTAAATATTTTATGAGAATTACATGTCCTAATGAAGTTGAAAATACTTTGAACTACACTACAGCATTAACTGCATGCACATCTGAAAAATGTGGTAGAGAGCAATATATGAATTTTGCATAATTTAAAACGTACTTTTGTCTTATTTCTTGAAGAAAGCTGTTGTACAATAAATTGTTAACAGAGAAACCAGACTGTCTTTGGTCCCTTTAGGGCTTTACATTTTTCCTTGTGATTTACAATTATAGTTTGATTAACTGCTACAAAGAATCAATTTAAAAAAATCAATATTCAGGATGGCTTTGTTTCTGTCACACACAACTCATCCTAAATGCCAGTAAGAAAAATTTTGTAATTTTGTATCATTTATTGTGGTAAAAATGATTATTGTGTCTCTCCTAATTAATGTGGTATAAAAACATTATGGAAAAATGATTTATCAGCTTGATTTTTTTGGTTAAAAGGGAAATGTTCACATATTTTAAAACTAAATGGGTTCGTGAATTTTTTGGAAATCCATGACATCTTTTTAAATATAATGTAATCTAAAGTAAGAGTAGTTACTGCACCTGCCAATAAAGACTGTGAGAAATACAGTCAAGGCACGTGGTATATCAAGTTATAATAATGGTATTAATAAAGCCAGGGTAAAATTAATTATGTTACATACTGGTAATTAACATTTGCTTACAGTGTGTCTACACAGCATATTTTCCCCCCATTTCTTATGAGATTGAAATGAAGTCCTTGTTTGTTATGGTTGTTGTAGGGAGGAATACAGAATGTATTAAACCAAGTTAAACCAAACATTTCTGAAATGAACCTATTTCTCAGTGCAGTACCTTAGTCAGTGCTGCAATTCTCTGAGCTAGTTCAGCCTCCACTTCAGGCAAGGTCTCAGCCTTCCGCATTGTCTGTTGCAGCTTCTGTTCAGCGAGCTCAAGACGTTCTTGCAGCTGTCTGTTTTTTTCTTCCATCTGAAACCCAGAGACGAAAACAAAAAATATAAAAGGCAGACTTAAGAAATGCCTGCAATTCTAGGGGGGCTTTCTGAGGCGGGCACTCCAAGTGGGTTCAGATACAGATACTCTCCAGCTTGCAAGAGTGTTTATTATGGGCTTGTGAAAAGGATTAATCCAAGTATGGAACTGTGCAGGCCTTTTACGCTATGACTGATATGAGGACTAAGGATTTCATATCAAGGCCAAGTAAAGAAGTTGCAATCTGTAAAGTATGAAGATGAACAAACATTCTTTTCCCTCTAATCTGTGTGCTATTAGTGCCAGCCAAGGAAAAAAGATAGCATTTGTGCCAATAAAATCAGAGTTTTGAAAGCCACAGACACAAACATCAACTCCTTTACTGCAAAACCGAGAGCATAAGAGACTGGAAAGAAGTACATGTTTTAGAAGGATACATTTGCTAAAAAATTGTTGGAACTAATTGATGCCAATAACATACCACTAGTGTGATGGTGAAATCAGCCCTGGTTACACATCCAAGGACATCCATTATCAGTTCCTGTCAGCTATTTGCTTACTGCTGCACAGTTAATTTTTTATTGTGAATTTACAGTTAAATCTTGTTTTATGTAAACGGAATTACTGAACCTGTGATAATCATTGAAAGAGAAGTACAGAGGGGAAAAAAAAGGGTGGGCCTTTAAGTTTTCTTTTTATAAGTAGGGTGTTTTCTGCCCCATGAAACATACAAAATGAATATTTCACTTTTTTGCGAACAGGGGCTGCTAACAGGGAGTTTTGCAAGGGAGTTTAGAAGGGGAGCAGGAAGGGAGCATGGGTCCCTTGCCGGTTCTATCTTATACCCTTTATTCCCCTTAAAACCTATAAACCAAACTACATTTAAAACTTCTTACTTTAAACAACCCCTTCATTAACTAGGAGACAATGCAGGCAGAAGCCCAGCTACAGAGTGGGGGCTATCCAGTTTATTGCACTGAGAGTAGTATGTATGATTACCTGCCCCGTGGGCGGGTGATGTATGTGTGCATTCGGTGCAAGGAGCTCCTGGCCCTCAGAGACCACGTATGGACTTTGGAGGCAAGGGTGGCGGAACTGGAGGAACTAAGGGAGGCAGAGAGGTATGTTGATGAGGCTTTCCGGGACACTGTAGAATTGTCCCACCTCCGGTCAGACAGCCCCTGAGCTGTTGAGGAGGATGCAAGGCCCAGGGAAGCAGAGCAGTCAACGGGAGCAGAGGGAAACGTTCCCATTGTTGGGACCCTCCTTCCAGATGGTGCTGGGGTTGCCTCTCGCACTGAGGTTACCTCTCCGGGGGAGGGAATTCCAGTTGCTAGGAAAAGGCAGGTATTAGTATTGGGAGATTCAATCATTAGAAACGTAGATAGCTGGGTTTGTGATGACCGGGAGAACCGTATGGTGACTTGCCTGCCTGGTGCAAAGGTTGCGGATCTCTCGAGGCATCTAGACAGACTTATGTGTAGGGCTGGGGAGGAGCCGGTGGTCGTGGTACATGTAGGTACCAATGACATAGGGAAGGGTAGGAGAGATGTCCTGGAGGCCAAATTTAGGCTGCTAGGGAAGAGACTGAAATCCAGGACCTCTGTGGTGGCATTCTCAGAAATGCACCCAGTTCCATGCGCAGGGCCAGGTAGGCAGGCAGAGCTTCAGAGTCTCAATGCGTGGATGAGACGATGGTGTAGAGAGGAGGGGTTAACATTCATTAGGAACTGGGGAAACTTCTGGAATGGGGGGAGCCTATACAGGAAGGATGGGCTCCACCTAAACCAAGGTGGAACCAGGCTGCTGGCACTAAACATTAAAAAGGTTGTAGAGCAGTTTTTAAACTAGGAGATGGGGGAAAGCCGACTGCTGCAGAGGAGCATGTGGATCGGACAGAGACTTCTCTGAGGGGAGAGTCTAATGAATCTCCGGGTTATAGTCCTGAGCAGAGGATGGAAGAGGATAAAGTAGGGGCCAGATCAGATGATAAACATTCACATAAAAAAGAATCTGACACATCAGAAAAGGGCAAACAAATAAACAAATGCTAGAAGTCTAAATAATAAGATGGGTGAACTAGAGTGCCTTGTGATAAAGGAGGATATTGATATAATAGGCATCACAGAAACCTGGTGGACTGAGAGCAATCAATGGGACACAATCATTCTGGGGTACAAAATATATCGGAAGGACAGAACAGGTCGTGCAGGGGGTGAGTGGCACTATATGTGAAAGAAAATGTACAATCAAATGAAGTAAAAATCTTAAGCAAATCCGCATGTTCCATAGAATCTCTATGGATAGAAATTTCATGCTCTAATAAGAATATAACATTAGGGATCTATTACCAACCACCTGACCAGGACAGTGATAGCGATGATGAAATGCCAAGGGAAATTAGAGAGGGTATCAAAATTAAGAACTCAATAATAGTGGGGGATTTCAATTATCCCCATATTGACTGGGAACATTTCACTTCTGGACGAAATGCAGAGATAAAATTTCTTGATACTTTAAATGACTGCTTCATGGAGCAGCTGGTACGGGAACCCACAAGGGGAGAGGCAACTCTAGATTTAGTCCTGAGTGGAGCGCAGGAGCTGGTCCAAGAGGTAACTATAGCAGGACCGCCTGGAAATAGTGACCATAATACAATAGCATTCAACATCCCTGTGGTGGGAAGAACATCTCAACAGCCCAAAACTGTGGCATTTAATTTCAAAAGGGGGAACTATGCAAAAATGAGGGGGTTAGTTAAACAGAAGTTAAAAGGTACAGTGACTAAAGTAAAATCCCTGCAAGCTGCATAGGTGCTTTTTAAAGACACCATAATAGAGGCACAACTTCAATGTATACCCCAAATTAAGAAACACAGTAAAAGAACTAAAAAGAGCCACCATGGCTTAACAACCATGTAAAAGAAGCAATGAGAGATAAAAAGACTTTCTTTAAAAAATGGAAGTCAAATCCTAGTGAGGCAAATAGAAAGGAGCATAAACACTGCCAAATTAAGTGCAAGAATGTAATAAGAAAAGCCAAAGAGGAGTTTGAAGAACAGCTAGCTAAAAACTACAAAGGTAATAACAAAATGTTTTTTAAGTACACCAGAAGCAGGAAGCCTGCTAAACAACCAGAGGGGCCCCTTGATGATCGAGATACAAAAGGAGCACTTAAAGACGATAAAGTCATTGCGGAGAAACTAAATGGATTCTTTGCTTCAGTCTTCATGGCTGAGGATGTTAGGGAGATTCCCAAACCTGAGCTGGCTTTTGTAGGTGACAAATCTGAGGAACTGTCACGGATTGAAGTGTCACGAGAGGAGGTTTTGGAATTAATTGATAAACTTAACATTAACAAGTCACCAGGACCAGATGGCATTCACCCAAGAGTTCTGAAAGAACTCAAATGTGAAGTTGCGGAACAATTAACTAAGGTTTGTAACCTGTCCTTTAAATCAGCTTCTGTACCCAATGACTGGAACTTAGCTAATGTAACGCCAATATTTAAAAAGGGCTCTAGAGGTGATCCTGGCAATTACAGACCGGTAAGTCTAACGTCTGTACCAGGCAAATCAGTCGAAACAATAGTTAAGAAAAAAATTGTCAGACACATAGAAAAACATAAACTGTTGAGCAATAGTCAACATGGTTTCTGTAAAGGGAAATCGTGTCTTACTAATCTATTAGAATTGGTCAACAAACATGTGGACAAGGGGGATCCAATGGACATAGTGTACTTAGATTTCCAGAAAGGCTTTGACAAGGTCCCTCACCAAAGGCTCTTATGTAAAATAAGCTGCCATGGGATAAAAGGGAAGGTCCTTTCATGAATTGAGAACTAGTTAAAAGACAGCGAACAAAGGGTAGGAATTAATGGTAAATTCTCAGAATGGAGAGGGGTAACTAGTGGTGTTCCCCAAGGGTCAGTCCTAGGACCGATCCTATTCAACTTATTCATAAATGATCTGGAGAAAGGGGTAAACAGTGAGGTGGCAAAGTTTGCAGATGGTACTAAACTGCTCAAGATAGTTAAGACCAAAGCAGACTGTAAAGAACCTCAAAAAGATCTCACAAAACTAAGTGATTTGGCAACAAAATGGCAAATTAAATTTAATGTGGATAAATGTAAAGTAATGTGCATTGGAAAAAATAACCCCAACTATACATACAATATGATGGGGGCTAATTTAGCTACAACAAGTCAGGAAAAAGATCTTGGAGTCATCATGGATAGTTCTCTGAAAATGTCCACGCAGTGTGCGGAGGCGGTCAAAAAAGCAAACAGGATGTTAAGACTCATTAAAAAGGGGATAGAGAATAAGACTGAGACTATATTATTGCCCTTATATAAATGGATGGTACGCCCTCATCTCGAATACTGTGTACAGATGTGATCTCCTCATCTCAAAAAAGATATACTGGCACTAGAAAAGGTTCAGAAAAGGGCAACTAAAATGATTAAGGGTTTAGAACGGGTCCCATATGAGGAGAGATTAAAGAGGCTAGGACTCTTCAGCTTGGAAAAGAGGAGACTAAGGGGGGATATGATAGAGGTATATAAAATCATGAGTGATGTGGAGAAAGTGGATAAGGAAAAGTTATTTACTTATTCCCATAATACAAGAACCAGGGGTCACCAAATGAAATTAATAGGCAGCAGGTTTAAAACAAATAAAAGGAAGTTCTTTTTCACGCAGCGCACAGTCAACTTGTGGAACTCCTTATCTGAGGAGGTTGTGAAGGCTAGGACTATAACAGAGTTTAAAAGAGAACTGGATAAATTCATGTTGGTTAAGTCCATTAATGGCTATTAGCCAGGATGGGTAAGGAATGGTGTCCCTAGCCTCTGTCTGTCAGAGGGTGGAGATCGATGGCAGGAGAGAGATCACTTGATCATTGCCTGTTAGGTTCACTCCCTCTGGGGCACCTGGCATTGGCCACTGTCGGTAGACAGGATACTGGGCTAGATGGACCTTTGGTCTGACCCAGTACGGCCTTTCTTATATTCTTATGTTATGTTAATATGATTTCATTTAGTATTAATTGTCCCCTTCCAGTGAATTTAGGGTGGTACTAACAAGAGCATGCTGTAAATATTGTAATCTTTTGTACTGATATTTTAATCCTTTGACAGGGTAATAAGATTTAAAATGTATTTTGTTGATGTTGCAATGCTGAAAATGTATTCTAAGTCTGCTTTTATGAAGCACAATTATCAGTACTTACTATTCTCTGTAGGCCATTTATGCATATTGTAAAACTACTTAAATTGCTAATAAAAAACTAACAGCTGATATAGGTATTTTGCTCTTTCATCTATTGTTCTTATGGCTAAAGAGAAAAATTAATAACAGTCTTCAAGTAACTTTCAAAATAGAATCCAAAAAGTTTTGGTTTTGATCCTTTCATTCTCATTAATGAACATAAATATTTTTATTTTAATGGGGTTTCACTCAGAGGACAATTTAGTTATCAAGGTGTTCTCAAATTGCCTTATAATGGGGGAAGCTCTTTTTTTCTTTTGCATTATATACTGTTTACAGATAAGACATTTGAAAAACTAAAGAATAAACCTTTGTTGTCTATTGAGAGAGAGAAAGAAACTCACTTCTCCAAAATTTAAACAATATACATACTTCTACATTATAGTTTTCTATCCATATTGTAATTCTTACCTGAAACTATAAGCAATGTCCTCCATTCACCTGATCCATTGGTCAGACAAAGAACTTGATTCTCTGTTGCCCTAAGCCCCTTTATAGCACTACAACTGTATAAATGGGCCTTAAAGGTAGCAGATCTCTCTTGTTCCTCATTTTCCACCCTATCATGGCTAGTAGAATGGTTCTAAGCCAGCCACCATTATAGAGTCTGAAGTGCTGGGAATTCCCAGGAGGACAAGCATGGGGGCAGAGCTTCATTGCACCCACTGACTTTCATCTGTCGAAGCATATGTAAGAGAACTCCGAGGTTGCTCTAATTTATACCAGAAGGCAATGCCACGTTTGCTCCCACCCTTCCCTGACAGCCCTATGCAGTGTGTATTTCAGCGACAAAGGAGCATCAGACTCAAAGATTTTGTTGTTTCACAAACTTAATCACAAATGACCTAGCTGGCACATAACTAGGTTTTATTCTGTCAAACTCAAATCACTTTGTAGTAGAATACAACCAGAAGCAATTTGAGAGCTCTGGTACTCAAAAGTTCTTGTGCTCTCTCTCCGGTATAGCACCTAATGACAATAAATATTGATATAAAATAATTAATAATGCCTCTCAGCACCCCTTTGAGGCATCTACACAAATTTTACAGAAATTTAAATCCTGTGCCTATGAGGTTAAAACCAACTAGCTCAGGGTTGTACTGAACCAGCGAAAGAATCAGAAATAGAACCTGTAAGTTTTGACTTCCATTCTCCTCACTGAACTACTAGAATACGTCCCTTGCTATAAGATAAACAAACCCTAAGAATTCTAAAAGCTTTTTTTAGCTCTAGAATCCATAAATTTGAATAAGTTTTAAATGATGGGCTTTGACGTCCCCTATTTCAACTTTGGACTTCAGGTTTTGCAACAATCGCAGAAAAAAATATGACATGAAAGAAAACTGTCTCATCCTTAAAAACCTTTTTAAAATGAAGATACATGGATGATAAAATTATCTGTGTAATCCATGCATTATTAAAATATTTTCATTTATTAAAACCCATTTTCTGCAAATTACTAATATTTGGTGGAATAATCTTTCTTTTAAAATATATAATTTTTATTCGCATTTGTGTGACCAATGATATCCAAGCAAACAGGGTGCACAGACTGTTTGGTGCACTGTTTGCTTAGCTTATGTGATTTGATGCTCACTGGTTCAGGACACCACAGGGATACATAACTCAACACAGATACCTCACAGAGCTGAGTGGACAAATTGGTTTTGCTATTTACGATTGTGGTAACTAATGTGAACCTTATAGACTTTGACCTGCCTGATTTTCTTTAAGGCAATTTGGTCCATGCTCTGTTATGGTTGATTTAGAATGAGAAATTTGGCCTACTTTAATAGAAACCTCCTACCACAACTTCAGTACTCATTCTGTTTGTTTGTTTAGTGTTAACTATAATTCTGCATAAAGAGAGCTGCTCCAGGGATGTAGATACTGAACCTGACGCAGGATGGCCTCCTTATTTGCCAGTTCATTTTCCAGTTTATCATTCATGTCATGTATGGAGGTGGATTCCCTCTGTGCACTGAGGTAGCGCTTCTCAAGGGTAGTGATTCTTTCTTCCATATCTTCTTTCTGTGCCATAGCCTAAAATGAAGAAACATGTATTTCAAATGTCATTTAGTTTAGATGTCAGCTTAATTTTCATGTTAACAGTAGACAGAGCTGCAAAAATAATACGCAGAGGAAGTGATTTTCCTATTTTCTGTAGGAAACATTTTTCCCCCTTTGGATTAATATGTCTTCATATAAATAAACCACCTATTAATGTCTATAGCAGAACTTAATGCCATCCACTAATATAGATAAATATATAGTTCAGAACAACATTCAGGGAAAACTGAAGATTTCTCAACTTCTCAGTTTTTTCCTAGTTATCTGCATTTTGGTATGTGTGATACATATAACAAAGAACCCAACATTAACTTGTTTATTTTTAAATAACTGTAGAAATGAATACAAAGAAAAGAATCTACTTCATATATCAAAACTGAACATCACTATACTATAAAAGTTATATGCCACTGATCAAGAAAGCTGATGTGCTTTAATATATTGTAAGTCTATTACAAGAGGCGGTGATAAAGGCCAATACTGAAATCCACAGCACCAGGGTCCAGAACTGACTAACTTGACTCACTGTAGATCCAAACCCTTTCCTATTGTGAGCACTTAGTGTCATCAATCAAACCTTACTCTTTAATTTGCCAGGAGGAGAGTATGTGTGGAGATCATATATACTAGGGCTGCATGAACCCTACAGAATCAGTAGAGATATTGTTTGCAAATGGAGTCCTGTAGCTTAAGTTCATGAAGGCTGGCATTGAGCTAATCTCTGCATATTTACATGAAGGTTTGAGTTCAATGAACTCAAATCTCCAAATGGAACCCCAATTCTTCTGCAGCTCTTTCTATCATGAGACACGTCTCTCACAGGCTCATCTCCTTGTCCCCTCTCTGATGTATACAGAGAAAGGGAAGGTAGGGAAGATACCATCCCAGGGTCCCTCCCACAATCAAAGTCCTGCAGAAGGTGACAGGAGCCATGACTCCAACAATTCCCTCGGGGGACACTCCTAAAAAAGGCTTCTGAGAGACAGGCTGCAGCCCACACATATCAAACAACTACGATTATTGAAAAAAAAAGAGGTGTGAGTGAGCACGGGTTGTGAGAAACATGCTGCAAACCCTAACATGCAGTTACAAGAAAACCTCAGGAGCTGTGTAGCTATTGTTCTGTAACCACAGTGATTAAGGTAGACTCATCCCCTGTACTCAGTAAAGCCAATGGCTGGGAGCAGAAAAAGGATATTTGTTGTTTCAGCTGCTCTCTGATGCATGGGTGGGCTGTGCTGTAAGATCTTTGGGACATGGACTATCATTTGCTGTATTATACAGTGCCTAGCACGATGGAGCTCTGACCCAGCTAAGTCATCTAGGTGAAACTGCAATGTAAGTGAAATAACTAAAACAAATAAATAAATAAATAATACAGTACACTCCTGTTTATCCAAAACCCTATTATCCAAACTTCTGCATTATCCGAATTCCTTCCTTGTCCCCCAGAGCACAGACTGCTGGCCAGGACTCCGCTTTGTCCCACCAGGACTGCAGCCTCCCACCAGAACCTTGCAGCTGCAGTGATCGGGTGTCACTGGCCCTGCAGCAGCCCTGGGAGTCCTCTGCAGCCCCGCTGTCACGAGAGAGTGAGTGGGCAGAGCAGAGACTTCTGGCCAGGTCTGCGAGGAGGAGGAGGAACCACCAGCAGCAGGGGAGGCCATCCTGCCAACTGAACGGCTCCCACCCTCTTGATTATTGGAACAAAATCAGTGCCCCTCCCACGCTATTCAGACAGTTGGGAATACACTGTACTCTTGCAAAGATCCTTTCAGGTTTGAATAGGCTGTAGTCTGTAGCAGCTGACTTCCTTAAGGAGCCCTTTGGGTGGAGAAAGAATAGCCTCTGATGCTCCTCCTCAAAGATGAGGGAGTGTGGAGGGGACACGCCAAGGAAAGGAGCAGGAGAAGGGAGTCAGGACTAGAGCCGACTAGAAGATGACAATTCCATTTTGTGGCAAATTTTGAGGTTTTGAAATTTGTTTTTGATCTGCATTTGGGTGTGTATGTGGGTGGCCATTAGTGCTCCAGCCTGCGATGTGGAAGTGCCAAGTTGAAGTCCTTTCTCTGCCTGAGTGGGAATGGAAAACTCTGCTGTAAATTAGGCAGAAGAGAGTTTTAATCCCAGATTGCTCTGAATCAGGGAGCCTTGAAACTGGCTTACCCACTTCATGGGCCAGCACCTTAGCTCATTTCATGAAAGGTTTTGGCTTTGACAAAACATCATATTTCACCAACATTTAATTTAGTTGTAAATGTAGTTGTTGTGCCATGAACTATTTTTCTGATTAAAACATTTTGACCAACTCTAACAGGGATATTATGTTTGCCAGGAATATCCTGGGGAGACAAAGGGACCTGTTGTGGGCAACCCAGTTAGGGTAGAAGACTCAGTTGTCAACTCTTCTGATTTTATTGACATCTTTGTGATATTTGCTCTTTTCCTCATGTCCCAGCTCCTGTAGTTGTGTAAATACTTGAGAATCTGAAGCTTTTTTTTAAAAAAAAATAAGTTTCTAGCCCTTATGTTTGCTGAGAAAAACATATGAAAAGATGAATCATAAAAGCAGGGAATAACAAGAAGACAAATAAAAAGAACCAAACTGTATAACGTGGTTTTAAAATACCATGATTTCTAAGTCAGTCTGATTAGGGTCGGTGCTACCATTAAGGCAAACTAGGCGGTTGCCTAGGGCGCCAAGATTTGGGGGCGCCAAAAAGCGTGCAGCTCACACTCCCTCTCCCAGCGCAGCAGCCGCTCCACTTCTCCTGCCTCCCAGGCTTGCAGCACCAACCAGCTGTTTGGCGCCACAAGCCTGGGAAGGGAGGAGAATTAGAGCGGGGTCGGTGTGCTCGGGGAGGAGGCGGAGCAGAGGTGAGCTGGGGTGGGGAGCTGCCGCACAGCTCCCCGGGGGGGGGAAGCTGCCACGGGGGGGGGCACCTCAGGGCAGAGGGGGCGGCTGGGGGGGCACCTCAGGGCGGAGGGGTGGGTGGGGAGCTGCCGCAAGGCTGGGGGTGGGGGGCGCAAGGTGGAATTTTCGCCTAGGGCGCGAAAATTCCTTGCACCGGCCCTGAGTCTGATGGTTTTGGGGAGGCTGACTCAAGAGTTTTAAATGCTCAGGGTTGGCAAGACCGGAAGAGAAGCCTTGCAAGAAGAAAGAAGCTGCTGCTGAAATAATTTTCCCTGCAGGTTCACTGGGCTGTTGCCCACTCATGCCAATCCTCACACTGAGCACTTCTCTAAGGCACATCCAACAGCTGCTTCCTTTCTCTTATTACCCACTGACAACTGATGGCATTTTTGAAATGGAGTGTAAAGCGGCCTGTGAAGAGATTGCTTCCTTGTCATCTGAAGAGAGGAGCAAACAGATAATACAGGGTGAGAAGGACTATGCTGATGCAGGAACTAGTGGGAGAGAGTAACAATGTTCCACATTCTATATTTCAAAACAGTTATTCCCTTTAAAGTAAAATATGTTGTCCACTAAAGAGTGGAAGCCCTTGATATTTGATTTTGCCTTTTCTCCATTGGCTTCACTGATTCACATAACAGGACTGATTTTCAAGCTGCAGGTGTAACTTCTGTCTTTATTCTAGATATTCAAAAGTCAAAAAGAAACAGCTTCTCTCTATCATCTATAAATGCTAAAACAGTTATCTATAAATATTCACAGTAAACAACAATCAGAAAAGGAAGGAAACAATAGAAAGATTCAATTATATCATAGGTAGAGGCCTATGTATACCTTGGACATGCTAAGATTAAAAATATATATATGTTCCAGTAGTTTTCTTACATATTGACTTGAAGTATAAAAAAATCCTGTAATTTATAGTGAATGGGAAAATGTCTCTCAAACCACATGGCTCTTATCTCTCTTGATTATGCCAATAGTGAATTCACCAGCATAAGATGAAAGATTTTCAAATGAGCAACTCCCAAATATAGTACTTTTTAGTTTTTTTTATTGTGACTGCACTACCTGTATCTTATTATTATTATTATTTATACCTCAGTAGTTCCTAGGAGCCCTAATCACAGACCAAGAACCCACAGAACAGAAGGACAGCCTTGAGACAGGAGACAACAGATGGACACAGCCAGATAGATGGGGAGTACAAGGAAACAATGAAAAAACACTTGTCAGAATGATAAGCCAGGGTCACAGAACATCAGCAGCCTGATGGTTGACAAATATTGTGTAGGCAGCATGGCAAAGAAAAGTGTTAAGGAGGAATTTCAAGGAGGATAATGAGATACCTTTGTGGACATTTACGGGGAGCTCCTCCTAAGTGTGGGGCAATATGGGAGGTAGGGTGGGGTGAAAAACATTAAGAATTCTGTTTTAGCCATTGAGTTTGAGCTGAGAGCTAGATGTCCAACCGCGGAGCCCTATGGAACCCCACAGAAAGTTGAACAGGGGACATGAGGAGGATCCTCTGGAGGACATACTTAAGGAGCAATTAGAGAGGTAGAAAAAGAACCAGAAGAGGACAGAAACATGGAATTGACTGGGGGACAGCAACAACAACAATAGTAGTGTCAGAAAAAGCAGCTCATGGCACAAGGCTACTCAGATGAAAACACTGGACATAATTTCCATATGTGGAATATCTTGGGGGTGGGGGAGAGTCAGAGATCCAGAAAGGTGACTTGTCCAGAGAAATACGGTAAGTCAGTGGCAGAGGCAAGAACTTAACTCGGATATCCTGGCTTATGGTTCTATGCTCTAACCAAAGCCGTCCCTTAGGTATGGCGAATCAGGGCAACTGCTCCATGCCCCAGTGCTTTGGGGGGGCCCCGCAGGCCGCCAGTGCAATTGGCTGGCACTGGGTGCGATCGTTCCCGGAAAGGCCGGAGTGATTGGCCAGCACCGGTTGGTCCCGGAAGTGACAGATTTGTCACTTCCACCCCGGGCCACGCACTCCCCTAGGGATGGCTCTGGCTCTAGCTCTATCTTTGGGCACCACTTTCTTCTCCTGATAGCACAGGAAAATTAGAAATCAGAACACCCGAAAGAGAGGTAAGTGGGGAAAAATGGAGAGAGGAAAGTATATGATTAACTGTACTCAACCTACTGAGATGGTTCTTGTACATTGGCATACTCTTCAACTTGCAAATTTCAGTGGTTGAATTATCATATACTTTGCTGACTGATTTGGGTGTTCTGATCAATAATCACATACTTCACATGCTGAACATAAAAAAACCCCCATTTACATTTTACTGATCAAGCTGCATACTGAAGGAGATAATGTTAGAGATTGCACCAAGATACTGTATGCATTATGTATAACAAACTGGAAACTTTTCAAGTTTCCTTACATTGATTATAGAATTTATTTTCTTCATCCATCCTGATATTTTCATGGGGCTAATGAAATAAACTCTTCCACCAGCAGCTTTTATGTGTTAAGAACAATATTTAATAATTTGATTTATCCATTGCAACTTTAAAAACACACAACCAATAGGTAGCTGAATACATTCTGGCAAATTTTCAGCAGGAAAATATCCAAATGCATCAATCTTTGTGCACAAAGGGATTTAGGCATTGCAGCACCTCACTCTTAGATACTCTGCTGCCCGGTGGAATTCATAGCCGTGAGTTAAATGTTTAAATATTCATTGGAGCAGGGACTAGAACCCATGTTTCCAATCTCCCAGAAGAATGCCCTTCCCCCTGAGCTATAGTGTCATTCTTTCTTGCTTGCTTAATGAATATTTAATTATTAATACAAAGTTGAATATCATCCACAGGCGATATTGAGAGACACCCACCACAGAATACTCATTAGCTGAGGAGTGGGACACTCACCTGAGAGGTGGGACATCTGGGGTCAAGCCTCTACTCCAAGGCAGCAGAGCAGGGATTCAAACTTGGGTCTCTCACATCCTGGAGGAGTGCCCTAATTATTCAATATAGTGGGAGACACACATGACCTGCTCACTTTCACCTGTCTCTGGTGTGGGTTACACATGGAGTGAGAACGCCTACCACAACTGAGATAGGTGGGGGGAACACCTATGTTGTGAATCCTACCACAATTTAAGCATGAACTGGCCACTGAGCAGTTCAGCAGCATCGGGACTTAAGTGGTTATGTGCATGCTCACCAACAGAAAGTTGGACACCTAGTGGGTTAGGTGGCAGCTAAGCAGGGGTTTGGGGGACCTCAATTTTGCTTAAATGTTGGACTTAGGTGCCTAAAATGGCAGCCAGGTGCCTAAGTTCCTCTGTGAATCTAGCCCTGAACTCTCATATTTGTACTATCTGGGATTCATACACCCACATTCCTTTTGGCACACAAATGCAAGATTTTGTGAGCTCAAATGGATGTGGCCGCACATTTTGCAGAAAGATTTGTAGAGGACTGATGACAATTTAGGCTTCTGAATTCCTGCTAACTTTGTGCTGTACCATCCAGTGGGAAAATGAAATGCAGCATGCAGCTCAATCAGTAAAGCAGTTTCATCAGTGAAGAATGCAGTAAAACATAGAATTACCGCTACCTTGTAAATATACTCATAGAGTATGAAATTAATCAGCAAATCATGCCGGTGGAGTGGCAATAAAACCTAAACCACCAACACATCTAGCCATCAATGTCTATATGATAATTGCATCAGTAAACAGAGTATCGGGGATCAAAATAGTCAAATTCTGAAGCTCTTAGCCATGTTTTATTCAGGCCTTACTCAGGCAAAATTCCCTCTAAGGTTAATGAGAGTTTTGGCCTAAGGACTGAGTCAAAAATGAGTAAACGCTTCAGGATTTGGACCAATATGTAACTCAATCAGATGAGTACAGTGGTGACATGCAACAGATTCTGTGCTACTGTGAAACAGCAGAAACATTTCAACATGTTACCTTGGAGTTTATCTCCCCCTATTTCAAAGTGAAATGGAGAGCCACAAGTATGATGAACTACCCAAAAAACTACTAACTGTACAGAATTAACACATATGAATCAGGAATAAAAAATAAGTCCTAAATACAGTGATAAGTTGCGGTATAGTCTCCTCTCAATGCAACATATATAACTGGAAGATTATGCAATATATAATTAATATGCAATACACATAATTTCACTAAGGGTGAAATCTTGACCCCATTAAAGTCAACGGGGGTTTGCTATTGACTTCCGTGGGGTCAGGATTTCATTTTAAGGTTTTTATTAGACTCAGAAATCTATGTCAATGAATTTCACTGCCTGCAGATAATTGTTTTAGCTTTAAAAACTTGTCTGGTTTTTAGAAGGATTTAAATGTTGACACATTATCTTGGCACACTGAGATTACTTTACTTTCTAAACTGTCTCACTGAAATAAGTGGGATTACTTAAAGAGTAAGGTACTATGTAACCTAAGTAAAGGTGGCAGAATCTGGTCCTAAGACAAAGGTTAAACCAAACATCTAGAATATCCTTTCCTTGATTGCTAAAAGAAAATAAAGTTATATTTTTTCTTAAATAAATAATGAATGTAGTTAAAACATCTTTTATTTTATAGTTCTACTTTCCACATAGGTGGAGGAGAGGAAAAAACCCTTATCCTAAGTGTAACAAACCAGTCTACTCTATTTATCAGTGCATACTTCAGTCACTGCATTGGAAAGCGTTTCTTCTGCTGTCCAGTTAGATCATACAAGCAGGTACCTTTATATCTGTTTGGAAAAAAATTATATTAGCAAAGTTGGCTTTTGATAGTTTAGTCCAATTTCATTCTATTTCTGTAAATTAACGTTTGGGTTTTAGAGTAAAAAGGACAGGCTGTCGGTTGAAGCATGGGTGTTTGAACATTGGCACATTGTTACAGCTAGAAAGGAAGCTGGCAGATGGGATTCAAGATGTCCAGAAGACAGTGAATGTTTCACTGGAGAGGGGAGAGAGAAGTTGAGAAAGGGAATGTCAGAAAGCACAGATGAGGAAAGAAACCAGTTGGGGGCGAGGGCATAGGGAGATATCAGAGTGGCATAATAAGACAATATAATTTCTTAAATTGTATAAAACATGTTTTAATTGGAGATTTTAAAAGAGATGGAGAAACACAGCACGGCTGTGTCATGGAGCAGGAGCTGCAAAGGAGCAGTCTCTTGCATGAAGAGTGGCAAGAACAGGTGAAGAAACAGAGGAGGGAGAAGAAGTAGGGAAAGAGAGAGAAAGGGACTATGAGATAGGGAGGAAATTTCATGAAGGATTTTGAAAGCAGAGAAGGCAATTTTGACAGATTCTGAATCGAAATGCCAGATAGTGGACGTGCTTGAGGATGGGAGATAAAGTGGTTTCTCCTCTTTGCATGTTTGAGAAGATACACAACAGATTCAGTGCAAATCTGAGCCTGGAGACATGATATCTGGAAGGCTATAAAACAGGGAGTCACAAATATATGAGGAGAGGTGATAAGGAGCATGGAAGAATATTTCAGTGGAGGGGATGTCTCACATGTGTGGGAATTTGCAGAGGAGGAAACAGATTTATTGAGAGGAGACATACACACACTTTTGTTTTTGTGAATGATATTTTGTAAAAAGATTTCTAATAATTTTGGGTGCTTTTCTTTTTTTAAAGATTAAACTTTGTGTAACATACTTCCAAGATTTCTGTCAGTGCTAACCTTGATTGCCATGTTCAGTGACTCAGCTTGGCTCATGTCAAATACCCCATGCACAACTTGTTGAAAAGTTTGAGGTCAAAGTGTGGTGAACCATCTTACCTCTCTAATGTCCCTTTGATATTTACTGCTCATTTCTTCTGTTTTAATTAGATCCTTCCTGGCGGTCTCTGCTTCCTGCTCTACTTCCCCCACTCGGGAAGACAGTGCAGCCAAACGTTCCTTCATTTGTGCCATTTCATAATTTTGCTTTTCGAGCAGTTCCTGTAGTTCCAACACTTGACTGGCTTCATCATTTGAGTCTATAGAGCCATTTGATAGGCGCTGCAGGGAGAGACGCAACAATATTCATCCATTACTTATCATATAATGTAGAAACTGCCTGAAGCATTTTTAAAACAAATCTGTCAGTAATTAAAAGACAAAATATTACAGGCGTTTTAAGTGTAAATAACATGAGATCAGGGATACTAATGAACAAAGGAAATAGAAGATATGTGCACGGTTAAACTGTGCATTAGTTGTGTTTTAGAACAACTGGGGGGGTGAATTGTGATTATTTATGTACTGGGTCTTTTTTTTATAGGAAGTCGGTGCTAGTCAATAGAATTCAACCTTCAGAGCAAGGAAATCTCCATCAGGAGAGGTGGAATTTTAAGTCTCTAGTATTGCATATACAAATGATAAGGGAAGAAATGTAAACATGAATGAGCAACAGTGTTTGGCATTGACACGTGGAACCCTACTCAGTCAGCCAGATCACATTACTAAAATTCACCAGAAAGCATCATGCAGATGCACAGCAACCCTCTGATCCCCAATTTGTCTGGACAACTGTCATTTTGAAAGTATGCACAGAACAAACAACAAGGCTCCACACAGTATTTAAAATTAGTCAATGACGTTTGGGATGGCTCCCAAGAATCATCTCACTAACCCTCCCCCAATCCCAAACAGAATGGTGGACAGATATCAGTTATGTTTGGGTGGAGTTGAGAATAACATTCTGCAGGCTGATTCTGCTAGTTTTTGTCCTCTCTTGAAGTCTCACTCTCCCAATGTCTCTTCCTCATTAGTGTTCATCTTCCTTGAAGTCTCTTTTCAGCATCTCTCTTCACCCCTGTACCCAGCTAGGCTAGGCTACTTCATATTTCTGCCACTCAGCTTCAATGAGAAGGGAAACAATGAACTAGCTGCTGAGTATCTGCACACAGAGAAGTGGGGGAGACAAACAGCTGATGGGTTGCTGCAAGTTGCTGGAGTTCAATAGAACAGTGCTATAAAAGCCACTTTACATTGTCCCATGCTGTCAAGAGTGCAGCACAGGGATATTGGTCCTCAAGGATGTAGACCATTGCCCACTGGAGAGCCAAGTGTATACTACTGTATACATGGTGTATGTCTGGCTGTGCCCTGGATAGAATCCATACTTTCTCCCATTGCTGCTTCTGTGTTACCATCATGACTACATATTTATACAGTTGTGTCTATTTACAAATTCAAAGAAAATCACTTTGTTTATTGACTTTAATTATATTCTTACTCAACTCAGCTATCAAATGAACCCAGACCATATAGTTACACTAAGACCATCTGCATTTCTGTGGATCACTGAATAAAATTTCACACTAAAGATTCATTAGATTAAAACAGCTCAGCTCCAAAATTACTTTCCTAGTGATTTGTATTATGCTTAAACTGTATGTTAATTACTGAAATACAGTTGATCTACTTTGGGATACTACTGACTAATGACAATCGTAGAAGTTGAAAAATCTTATTTCCATTTTATTTTGTTGGTCAGAATGATTTCAATTACAGCATTTGCATATAATTACCATTCATATGCTGCAACTGTATATGAAAATAAAAAAACTACCTGGCCACAATATTAAATACATTACCACCATCCTTTGTTCCAGTGTATGAACTTTATGTAACTTCTCCACTCATGGTTATTGTAATGTTACTTTTAGGGTTTTATTTTCATGCAGTAATTTTTGCATTTATGACAGATGGAGTAAGTCATAGACAGATGGACAAACTTTATCATGTGTTTACCTTGCCATATTATTCCCTAAATGGTAGCATACGAATTGAAGCTAAAAATATAACTAAGCAACCATCAAATATGAAACATGAACACCATTCCGGTCACTTACTTTACGTGACCAAAACTATGATAACTTCATCATCAGTAAGCCTTAATTACTAACAAGAGTACATTCATCAGCATTTTCTGTGAAAAGTAATTGTGAAAGTTAAAAAAATAATTGCACCATTTTTCTTTGAGAGATTACAATAATTTAAAAAATAGAAATAAACAAATAAATGATCTAAAAATGTTGAAGTAGATGACTAAGGAATAGATTTTAAAGGTAGAAAAGTGCCTAACTCTCATTGATAACTCCCATATATTTCATGGTTAAGTTGAGTCATTATAGAAAAAGGTTATATGTCTTGATCAAAACTGGCTTGCAAGTTACTTTTTCCTGTTGTTCACCTCTGGTAAGTATTTGCTGAATGCAGTTAGTCGAAAAGCAGCATATTCATGTTCTCTTGGTCCCAGATGACTGGAAAAAGGCTAATGTGGTGCCCATCTTTAAAAAAGGGAAGGAGGAGGATCTGGGGAACTACAGGCCAGTCAGCCTCACCTCAGTCCCTGGAAAAATCATGGAGCAGGTCCTCAAGGAATCAATTCTGAAGCACTTAGAGGAGAGAAAAGTGATCAGGAACAGTCAGCATGGATTCACCAAGGGCAAGTCATGCCTGACTAACCTAATTGCCTTCTATGATGAGATAACTAGCTCTGTGGATGAGGGGAAAGCAGTGGATGTGTTATTCCTTGACTTTAGCAAAGCTTTTGATACAGTCTCCCACAGTATTCTTGCCATCAAGTTAAAGAAGTATGGGCTGGATGAATGGACTATAAGGTGGATAGAAAGCTGGCTAGATTGTCGGGCTCAACGGGTAGTGATCAATGGCTCCATGTCTAGTTGGCAGCCAGTATCAAGTGGAGTGCCCCAAGGGTCGGTCCGGGGGCTGGTTTTATTCAATATCTTCATTAATGATCTGGAGGATGGCGTGGACTGCACCCTCAGCAAGTTTGCAAATGACACTAAACTGGGAGGAGTGGTAGATACACTGGAGGGTAGGGATAGCATACAGAGGGACCTAGACAAATTAGAGGATTAGGCCAAAAGAAATCTGATGAGGTTCAACAAGAGTCCTGTACTTAGGATGGAAGAATCCCATGCACCACTACAGACTAGGGACCGAATGGCTAGGCAGCAGTTCTGCAGAAAAGGACCTTGGGGTCACAGTGGACGAGAAGCTGGATATGAGTCGACAGTGTGCCCTTGTTGCCAAGAAGGCTAATGGCATTTTGGGCTGTATAAGTTGGGGCATTGCCAGCAGATCGAGGGATGTGATCATTCCCCTGTATTTGACATTGGTGAGGCCTCATCTAGAGTCCTGTGTCCAGTTTTGGGCCCTACACTACAAGAAGGATGTGGAAAAATTGGAAAGAGTCCAGCGGAGGGCAACAAAAATGATTAGAGGGCTGGAGCACATGAGTTATGAGGAGAGGCTGGGGGAACTGGGATTGTTTAGTCTGCAGAAGAGAAGAATGAGGTGGGATTTGATAGCTGCTTTCAACTACCTGAAAAGGGGTTCCAAAGAGGATGGATCTAGACTGTTCTCAGTGGTACCAGACAGAACAAGGAGTAATGGTCTCAAGTTACAGTGGAGGAGGTTTAGGTTGGACATCAGGAAAAACTTTTTCACTAGGAGGGTGGTGAAGCACTGGAATAGGTTACCTAGGGAGGTGGTGGAATCGCCTTTCTTAGAGGTTTTTTAAGGTCAGGCTTGACAAAGCCCTGGCTGGGATGATTTAGTTGGGGATTGGTCCTGCTTTGAGCAGGGAGTTGGGCTAGATGACCTCCTGAGGTCCCTTCTAACCCTGATATTCTATGATTCTATGATTCAATAATTTGACATTCAAAGAAACACATCTAGTGCAATTAATCATTGTTTTCTTTTAGAAACCACATGCAACACTGAAATAACATTAATGGGTACTTACTTTCCCCTATCATCATGCTACATGTTCTCCATCCCTCTGGTTCTCTCTCCACTGTCATCCAGACAATAACAACACACACATGGGGAGGAGGGACTCTTTCTTTTCTCCACAAGGGTTCCCTAGCTAGAGCGGAGAGGCATTGAGCCAGGTCTCCAGGCTAAACTGATCCGAGCTCAGTTTACTCTTGTTGGCCTTGTCTCAGACCAGGCAAAGTGAACTTGTGTTCCACTTAATCTCTTGGCACACACTATCCTGGGGAAAGAGGGATAGACAGAGGAAAAGAGCTGCAACAGAGTGAGGGTTGGTTTCCTTTTGTCACTCGTTTTTTTATAATTTGATTTCCTTTCAATCCTGCCATCCTAGGCAACAGCATGGTCTGAATATAGGGTAGGATTAGCCCCCAGAATCCTTTAATTATGTAATACTATTCAACTCAGTGAGGGAGGGAGGAAAGAGAGCATGTTGATTATCCAATCCCAATCATCTGATTATCTAATATTGTTCTATTCAATGTGGCCCCATTAAATACAGACTATCCTTAATTTCAATAATTTGTGTTAGCTAACAACTGCACTAACAAAATCAACGTTTCCATAAGAAATATTATATTTTAAAAATTGTGTTGGATTAGAAGCCACAGCTGAGTCACAAATAATTATGAAGCCCCCACTTTAAAAGTTGTCCCATAATGTTACTGTAGCTTCTCAAAAATTACTTTGTGTTTGTGACATTTTGCTAGAGCCTAAATATTATTAAAATCTTTTTCTCAAAATATATATAAATATGTTTTATTGGCTAAAAACTCAATACCTTTCTTGATACCGATATGAATAAATCACGTCTAGTTTGAGTCATGTGACATGTACCTAGATCAGTTTTATGGCAGTTTCAATAAGGTATTTTTCATTAACTTGACAGTACAACTGGAATGTGTTAAAGGAACATTTTGATTGCTATGTACCGGTACATTTCACGCCATCTGTCATTTACAAGAGACTTAGAATACACTGTAGTTTCACTCTGTCCCTCACCCAGTGGAGAGCAACATTTGGTTATCAAGTCAGCCAAGGGGAGAGAAGAGAGCCAATGACCGGGATGGCCAGATATTTTAGGACCTTTGTAGGATTTGATCCAATACCCATTGAAGTCAATGGAAGACTTCTGTCTTGGATCCCAGAACAGGTGAGTCAGACTTCTAAATCTTTTCACTCACTATTGGCTCAGATATGAAGATCCATAGGTCATTGTGGAGTTGAAAGGAAACAGAATAGCAGAAGTGATGTTAGTAGAGATTAACAAAGGGAAGACTAAAAGCCAAGCACAGAAAGTAGGTGAAATCTGAGGTCTCAGAGCAAAAGGAAACTGAGGTCAAGTCAAGAAAGGATAGGAGCTATGAGCTCAGAGGACATGATGAACATGAGACAGACAGACAGACAGACAGGTAGATAGGAGATGCAAGGTAGGGAAAAATGGAAAGAGAGCCAAAAGAGATCTCCAAAGACCCTGTTTTAATCCTAAGCAGAGGTGGAGGTTATACCACAGAGAGATGTCCAGGAAAGTTAATTTAAATAATATTTTAAAACAGCATTTCTCAACTCCCTCAACACCTCCCCCTCCCTCCCAGCACCTCCCTCACACCAGCTGTTCCCCACCATGAAGGAGGCGCTGGGAGAGAGGGGGGGAGGAGTGGGGACCCTGGGTCCGCGCTGCTCCCGGAAGTGGACAGCATGTCCCTGCGGTTGGGGGTGGGGGCAGGGGGTCTCCGTGTACTGCCCCAGACCCAAGTGCTGACTCCGCAGCTCCCATTGGCCTGGAACTGCAGCCAATGGGAGCTGCGGAGGCGGTGCCTGCGAGCAGCGGCGCGTGGAGACTCTCTGACCCCTGCCTAGGAGCCGCTGCCAGAGGGATCTGCCAGTCACTTTTGGGAGTTGCCCAAGGTAAGCTCCACCCCCGCTACCCCCCCCACACCCCAGCCCAAAACCTGCACCCAAAATCCCTCACAGAGCCCACACCCCCTCCTGCACCCAAACTCCCTCTCACACCCCCACCCCACCCCCTGCCCCAGCCCTCAGCCCCCTCCAGCACCCAAACTCCCTCCCACACCCAAACTCCCAGCCCTGAGCCTGCACCCCACACCCCCTCCCACACCCAAACTCTCTTCCAGAGCCCATACCCCTCCTGCACCCCAACCCCCTGCTTCAGCCAGGTGAAAATGAGTGAGGGTGGGAGAGAGCGAGCAATGGAGGGAGGGGGGATGAAGTGAATGGGGGAGTGGCATCAGGGTAGAGGTGGAACAGGCGCGTGGCCTCAGGAAGGGGCGGGGCAAGGGTTGAGAGGTGGGGCTTAGGCGTCCCCAAAATTTTTTAAATCAAACTGGGGGTCCTTGGGTTGCTAAAGTTTGAGAATCTCTGTTTTAAAATGTATTTTAGGTTCTGAAAAGCTTTTGTATTTCAAATGATATGTATTGTCTACATCACGGGCTCTCAAACTGGGGGTCAGGACCCCTTAGGGGGTTGCAAGGTTATTACATGGGGGGTTGCGAGCTATTAGCCTCCACCCCAAACCCCACTTTGCCTCCAGCATTTATAATGGTGTTAAATATATTAAAAAGTGTTTTTAATTTATAAGGAGGGGTCACACTCAGAGGCTTCCTATGTGAAAGGGGAGAACCATTGCTCTACAGATTACAGAGAAATGATCGGATTACTAGAATTCTTTTGAAAATGCTGCAGCATCAGAAAACGGGTGGAAAATCTCCTTACCCCCAACCATTTTAATAGAAGGTTTTAGTCTCTACTTAGATCAGCTTCATCACTTTGTAAATCACAGTGAAGATGGGGTTAAAGGTCAAAGAAGGACTATATCTTACTGTATCACATGATGTCTTTAGTATTACCCTGGTGATCTCTCCCATTTGTAAACTTACCATTACAACTGGGAGACTTTGCCAGGGAAGAAAGGGTTCAGGCATCACAAGAAAAAAATAAAATATTTTTAAAAGTCACTTAAATGTGTGAAAACTACTTCTCTATGCTGTTTCATCTACTTCAGTTACACCTCTAGGCACAGCATATTAGCTGTAAAAGTTTTCTTATTCTGGAAGAGGAGACTGAAGGGACTGTGGAAGCAGCACTGAGTAGAGCAAAAATTCACAGATAAGGAGCAGGAAGAATGGGGTGAACTAGTAAAGAGCAAATATGACAGCAAGCATATCCCTTTCTCCCACTCGCATGCAGAGGTGCAGAAATCAAACACGTAAAGCTCAAAGGATTACCACAATTTGAAGTTATAATGTTTTTAGACAACGAACCTACATTAGAAGATTTGCAGAAAGCCATTAAATCGATTCCCAGGAACAAGGCATATGGCAAAGACTGCTTGCCTGCTGAAGTCTACAAATGTGCCAATGACAAACTATTCCAAAAGCTCCATGAAGTCATAATACTTTGTTGGAAAGAAGAAGTGGTACCACAAGATTTCAAAGATGCTCGGTTTGTACAATTATACAAACATAAAGGGGATAGAAGCAACTCTGACAACTACAGAGGTATTTCCCTGTTGAACATTGTTGGAAAAGTTGTCATTTGCATTATGCTCTGTAGGCTGCAACCTCTAGGTGAAAGAATCTATCCTGAAAGTCAATGTGGTTTTCGCTCAGGATGTTCTACCATTGATATAATATTTTCAATCAAGCAACTGCAAGAGAAGTGTAGAGAAAAATGAATACCACTGTACATAGCCTTCATTTATCTGATGAAGGCCTTCAATACGGTAAACAGACTGCCTTTTTGCTGTTCTGAAGACTCTGGGTTGTCCTCTCAAATCACTGAACATTATTCGTTCTTTACATCAAGGAATGAAGGCAACTATAGTATATGAAAACAAAGAATAAAATGTCTTTGATATCAACAATGGGATGAAACGGGTGTATCATAGCCCCCTGTGCTCTTAAACATCAACTTTTCTTTCCTGGTTCTTCATGCATTTAAAGATAGCGTTTATCTTTGAACCAGACTAGATGGTTTACATCACAAGGTTTAGAGTGAAAACCAAGGTGAAAGAGCTGGGTTTTGAGAAATTTCCTGTTTGCGGCTGACACAGCCTTGGTTGCCCATAGGGAATCTTCTCTGCAAAATCTCTTTTTTTCTGCGTCATTCAAGAGATTTTGGTGGACAATTACTTTCAAGAAGACTGTGATCATGTACCAAAGGGTGGAAGAACCAGTGCCTGACATTACTCCGGAGGGTAAATCTCTTAATGTCATTGACAGCTTTTGCTACTTGGGTTCTATGATCAGCAGGAATCTTGACCTTGATATTGAATTAAAAGAATCAGAAAAGTAGCTAAGAATTTCAGCCCATTACAGAAATGTGCATGGAATAACAGCAAACTATTGACTAAGGTAAAATGCAAATCTGCGAGACTTGTGTGCTGTCATCTCTGCTTTATGGTTCAGAAATGTGGACTCCATATGCTAGGCACTTCAGCAGACTGAACAGCTTCCATATGAGATGCCTGCCCAAGGTCCTGAAAATAAAGTGGGAAGACAAAATACCAAACACAGAGATGTTGGAGTGCACAGGACTGACATATTTAGAAGTCACTATTAAGAAGAGGATATTGTGATAGCTTGCTCATGTCAGAAGAATGGGAGGAGACGGTATCCCCCAAAATATTTTGTATAGTGAGATCCATGACAGCTCTAGAAAGCGAGGTCACCCTTTATGGCAGTACCACAATATGTGTAAAAATGATATGAAGTTGTTCAACATCAACGTAGAAAGCTGCGAGGAGTGCACAGAATCCTATCTAATCTGGAGGAAACATTGGGCACTGGGTGCAACTCAACATGAAGCAGCTTTGATCCAGAGGATGGAAACAAAGTGAGAAAGAAGAAAGCAGCCCTGTAATCTTTGTTTCCAACTCAGATAATATATGGATCTATGGAATTTGTAACAAGGTGCATCTCTCTCGAATTGGGTTTGGCAGCCACAAATGGATTCATCAGGCACGTGACTAGACTTCTTATGCATACACTATGATCCAGCAGATTGATAGTTGCCTATCATGCAGAGGTATTCCTCATCTTCATGGTGTAAAGAGTAACCTCTCCACTGAGTACTGCGGGGGGGTGGGAGGATGGACTGGTGGGACAAGAGAGAGGAGAGGGAAGACCAGGATTCTGTTCCTGGCTCTGCCACAGATTTCTTGTATGACCTTGGGCAAGCTGCTTGTACTTCCATTCCTCCAGCTATAAAATGAGGACAATAATACATCCCTTCTTCGCAGGGGTGTTGTGAGGCTCAATGCATTAATAGTTCATCAAAATCTTTTGGATCCTTGGACAAAAGGTGATTTAAACAATTAAGTTAATGATATTCACTTCATATTACATAGTATTATAGACCACAGGGATAAAGAGAAGCAGCAAAAGCAAATTTAACATCACTATGTTAAAAAAAAAAGGCAAAAGCAAAGTCATGGCAGTGACTGAGAATCTGAAATCACAGTCCATATAAAGTGGTGCAGAGATAGTGTCTCCTCACTAAAAAGCTTTTATAGCTGTCCAAATATAGCAATAGTAGCCAGGAGGAGAAACAGAACAGAGATGAAAGAATCATCAAGCAAATCTGATGGCAGAGATAGTATTAGTTACAATAGAGGAGGCATACCACAGAGAAAATCAAAGTTCAAAAATACCCTGTGGGAGCAAGTGCCATGGAGGGCAACAGGGATTAAACAAGAAAAAAGGTCCAGAAAAAACATCTTCAAATTGCTAGTGGTGTATGGGAGGAGGAGGAGGGGAATGTAATGCCCGTATTCCCTAATGTGGAATAGCATGAAAGGAAAACCAACATCATTAGTGTGGGATTTTTTTTCTCTCTAGATCAAAAGCACAGCAGCAATGCAATCTGCTGTTTGTATAGGCAACGTGTCAGCAGTGGGAAGGAGGGTAAACACATGGGAACACAGTAAAAGTCCCTCAGACCCTTCCTTCCCCCCATACAACAGCATGAGAAAAGTATCTGCCTACTGGACTATTAGAAGGGAGAAACGAAGATAAAAGCAAGACCAG
The DNA here is from genome assembly GCF_013100865.1 of Trachemys scripta elegans. NCBI lineage: Eukaryota > Metazoa > Chordata > Testudines > Emydidae > Trachemys > Trachemys scripta. Next base: position 71,620,893 of record NC_048298.1, read on the forward strand.
GAGTAGGTACAGGACAAGACCCACACTGAAAAACTTAATCTCTTTAAATCTGTTCCACATCCACACTTCAGTCTAATTCAATAGTACTGTTGAAGGGAAAGCTGTGTGACAGAGATGGCACAATGTACTATTTAAAACAACAGTAAGGACAGCAGACTACAGTAGTTACCAAATTAAAAATAAAATTGTCCAAGTTAGTGATGTTGAACGTATTGCTTTTTAATTTTGTAAAAGACAAGATATGAGGAAAGCACTGAAGTAGTCAGTTTCACCGTGACAAATGCTGAGGTGTTTAATGCCTGTTTTGCTTCAGTCTTCACTAAAAAAGTTAATGGTGACCAGATACTCAACACAATTAATACTAACAACAAGGGGGAAGGAATACAAACCAAAATAGGGAAAGAACGGGCTAAAAAATGTTTAGATAAATTAGATATATTCAAGTCGGCAGGGTCTGATGAAATTCACCCTCGGGTACATAAGGAACTAGCTGAAGCAATCTCAGAAACATTAGCTATTATCTTTGAGAACTTCTGAAGAACGGGTTAGGTCCCAGAGGACTGGAAAAGGGCAAACAAAGTACCTATCTTTAAAAAGGGAACAAATAGGGCCTCGGGAATTATATATCAGTCAGCCTAACTTTGATATCTGGAAAGATACTGGAACAAACTATTAAACAATCAGTTTGTAAGCACCTAGAGCAGGGGTCTCAAACTCAAATGACCATGAGGGCCACATGAGGACTAGTGCATTGAACTGAGGGCCGCATCACTGACACCCCCCCTCGCTGCCTCTGGCCCTGCCCCCACTCCACCCCTTCCATTAGGCCCTGTCCCTGCCCCACCTCTTCCCACCCCTTCCCTGCCCCATTCCAACCCCTTCCCCGAAGTCCCCACCACAACGCTGCCCCCAGGGGGTGCAGAAAGGGTGCAAGGTGCGGCAGGAGCTCAGGGCAGGGAGTTGGTGGGTGGGGTGCAAGAGGTTGAGGGGTGCAGCAGGTGGCTCAGGGCAGGGAGTGCAGAAAGGGTACGGGATGCGGCAGGGGGCTCAGGGCAGGGAGTTGGGGTGCAGGAGGGGTGCAGGATGTGGCAGGGGTCTCAGGGCAGGGGCTTGGGGTGTGGGATGTGGCAGGGGTCTCAGGGCAGGGAGTTGGGGTGCAGGAGGGGTTCAGGGTGTGAGCTCCAGCCTGGCACCATTTACCTAGAGTGGCTTCGGGGTGGCAGTGGCCCCCGGCCCTGCGCCGCTCCTTTCCAGGAAGCAGCTGGAACCCTGTACCTGAGAGAAGGTGGGGTCAGGGTTCTGTGCATGAGCTGCTCTTGCCGCTCCTCTAGGTACCTCCCACTGGCCGCGGTTCCCTGTTCCCGGCCAATGGGAGCTGCGGGGGGCGGTGCCTGGAAGGAGGCAATGCAGGAGCCCTCTGCCTCCTTCCTCCTCCCCCCCGGCCTGAAAGGGTGTGCTGCCAGTTGCTTCAGAGAGCGGCTCAGGGCTCGCAGCGCCACAGGGGGCAATCTTGCGGGTAGGAAGAGGGGCGGGAGGGGGCCCGGGGAGCTTGGCGGGCCACACGCAAGAGCCCCGCAGGCCGCGTGTTTGAGACCCCTGACCTAGAGGATAATAGAGTTGTAAGAAATAGCCAGCATGGATTTGTCAAAAACAAATCATGCTAAACCAACCTAATTTCCTTCCTTGACATGGTTACTGGCCTCCTGGATGCGGGGAAGCAGTAGATGTGATATATCTTGATTTTAATAAGCCTTTTGACGCAGTCCCACATGATATTCTCACAGGCAAACTAGGGAAATGCAATCTAGACGACATTACTATAAGATGGTTTATGATTTGCTGTCAAACTGGGAGGGCATATTCTAGTGAGGTCCCTCAGGGATCAGTCCGGAGTTTGGTACTATTCAATATTTTTATTAATGACTTGGACAATGGAGAGAAGAATATGCTTATAAAACTTCCAGATGACACTAAGCTGGGAGGGGTTGCAAGCCCTTTGGAGGACAGGATTAAAATTCAAGAAGGTCTTGACAAATTGGAGAATTGGTCTGCAATCAACAAGATGAAATTCAATGAAGACAAGTGCAAAGTACTTCACTTCACTTCATCATCATCATCATCATCATCATGATGTTCCCATTATGCCTCTGGCATTTGGAAGCTCTCTCACTGCTGTCTGTTTCTGGCAAGTCTTTCAATGATTCCCCAGCTGTGCCCCAGGTTTTCAGCTCAGCTTCCACAGCTCTTCACCGTGTTGTTTTCGGGTGGCCTTGTTTTCGCTTGCCTTCACAAGCCTTCACTTCACAAGTGAAGACAAAGTACTTCAGTTAGGAAGGAAAAAAATCAAATGCACAACTACAAAATGGGGAATAACTGGCTACGTGGTAGTACCATTGAAAAGAAACTGGGGGTTATAGTGGATCATAAATTGAATATAAGTCAACAATGTGATGCAGTTGTGAAAAAGGCAAATATCATTGGGGGTGTATTATCAGGAGTGTTGTATGTAAGACAAGGGAGGTAACTGTCCCATTCAACTTGGCACCGGTGAGGCCTCAGCTGGAGTATTGAGTCCAATTCTGGACACTACACTTTAGGAAAGATGAGGACAAACTGGAGAGAGTGCAGAGGAGAGCCACAAAAATGATAAAAGGTTTAGAAATCCTGACTTTTGAGGAAAGTTAAAAAAAATTGGGCATGTTTTGTCTCAAGAAAATAAGACTGAAGGGGAACCGGTTAACAGTGCTAAAATATGTTAAGAGTTGTTCTAAAGAGCATTATGATCAATTATTCTCCATGTCTGCTGAAGGTAGGACAAGAAAAAAAGGGCTTCACCTACACCACAGGAGATTTTGTTCAGAAATTTGGGAAAACTTTTTAACTAAAGAATAGGCTTCCAAGGGAGGTTGTAAAAGCCCCATCATTGGAGGTTTTTAAGAACAGGTTGGACAAACACCTGTCAGGGATGGTCTAGATTGATTTGGTCCTGCCTCAGCACAGGGGGCTGAACCTGAGGACACTTTTCACCAATAAATCTAAAATAAAGTCATTGCTATTTTTTCTGGTCACATTATACCATCTTGATTCTTGGGGACAAATTTTTCCCAAGGAGTCACCTTAATGGTTGAACCAATATCTATGCTAATTATGCTGACTATATTCAACATATAGCATACAATCAGAAAGTAATTGATGCATTTTTATACTAGAGTTATATCAGAGTCACACTGATATATCAAGGCTGCATGGGTAGACATTTATTAATGTACATGCTTCAAAGATTTGTAGTAAATATTTCTATATCTGTGCTAATGAATTTACAGGTACTGATATATCAGCTATTCCTTGACTTACCGCGTAAAATCCAATATGAAGGTGACCTTTCAGAAGTTTATGAAAAAAAAGTGAGCTCCAGTTGTTAGCTATGGGAATGTCAATTTTCCAGAAAATGCTTTATGTGGACACACATGAACAAGAAACACAAAAGAAACATATGCAATCCCCAGAGAAATAGGTGGATGAGGTCCCATAAAAGAGATTACCTCACACAATCTGTCCCTCTAATATCCTGCGACTGACACGGTTACAAGAAGACCCCAGAGAAATGTCAGTTTTGGAGCTTTTTGCCAGCATAAAGGTGGGCACAAGTGCAGGAGAAGTGAGAACATGGTAACAAACTTGGGTTCATAAGGAAATCAATTAGGGAAACATTCACAGATTTATTCAGGAAAGGCTAAAACATTTTTTTTTGTACAAATAGGACAGTTGGCAAAAGAAAAGGAAATAATATGTGAAGAAAGCCCTGGCAGCCCTTTTGCTGTTGACATATATGACAAACCCAGAAGCATCTCCAAAGCAGAAAAAACTACTGCCTAATAGAGACTGCCAAAGAGCCAGATGCTGCTACTAGAATAGCATGTTCCAAAAGCTTGGCCTCTGGGTTTTGTGACTTCTCAACTGAAGAGAAAGCAGAGAAGTACTGGATAGCAAAGTAAATGGCACAGCCTTTTGAAATGAATAAAATACTATAAATAATTTTAATGAAATTGATTCAAATTTCAAAGATTCACTAAAATTATGAAATAAAATATTAAAGAAATATTCATTGTTATATATCATGAATGAGAATGTACACTAAAATCGTATAGCGCTATAAAATAATATTAGAAAAAAGGTCAAGGAAATTCAGTCATACATGAAATTAAACAGAAATAAGTCACTAATAGCCACCCATTACCACCAGATCTGAGACCTGGATCATAGATGAGCAGTTTCGTAGAAACATTTCCTAATCCTAGGATTTTATACTAACACCCATTAACATAGTCTCTGAGGGGCTTTAAAATTAAGTAGATTGGTAAAACAATGTCTCTAGTGAACTTCATGAATTCTTCAAGTCTTCTAACTTCTATGGTTACTGGGGATTTTTTGTTGTGGAGTGATGTGGTTGTAAATGACAGTCTAGTAACAATGGAAATAAAGATACTGCTGACCAGGAGGGAGCTTAACATTTGCTAGTCAATTTTCAGAGAGATGTCACCAGCACCATTCCAAACAGCTGGGGAGTTTCAGTTAGGAAAATAGTCTGCTGTACTGTCATAACAGAAAAGGTGCTACCTAGGGCAGTGAATGTTTAGTGTCTGTTTAATGTGCCAGTGAGAGTGGTAGGCTCTCAGTCCACCTATGGCAATACAAATCCTAGAGTTTAGTTTTCACTCAGGAAAAACAGAGGAATTAGGACTGGAATAAAGAAATAATAGAAGGAGAAAAGGCAGTGCGGCAATAAGGAGCATGAGGCATGATCTCTAAACTACTGTTGCTGCAGTAGATCAGGGAGGCTAGAGATCTGTGACTCATACTAGGAACATCTGGCTCTAGCTGACTGAGCCCAAGAATGTCCTGCCTCCATTCCCCATCCTTCAGGGGTAACATCTTGACCTAGGACAACGGGGTTGCACTATTCAATTAAGCAAAACTCTTCCTCCATAGTTGATTAGCCTCAAAAAGTGTGGTGGCTACAGAGTGAAAGTGCCATTTAGGTCAGCTGTTCAGGGAACTGCTGACGATGACTGCTGAGGTGTGACAGTCGTCCTCTTCAGCATGTATCTTACACTGTGCTTCCCTTCTGCAGAGGAGTTCCCAAACATTTATTGTGGAAGTAACGATGTGCTCAGAAGCAGAACTCATTTAAAAACCTATCACATATTTGAGACTCATGCTTCTATCCAGTGTGCAAATGTAAAAAAATGAAGCAGAGGGGTAGGGTAGGAAGGTAAAAAATTCCAGAAAATTTGGGGAAAATGTCCCTAAAATAACTAATTTTAAGCACTGAAGTTTGAAAATGTTGGCCTTAGTCTTAAGAAAAAACACAAACTACCCTCAGCAATGGTAGTTACACAGATGATCCCTTCTACTTGAAGAGTGGTCAAAAAGGCCAGAACATGGCCAACAGAACTTACAAGGAAAGCCAAAAGAGACATACTTCCCAGGTCAACATATAACAAAGGAACTAATCTGAATTATTCAGTACAGGAATCTGAAGGGAAATGAAATAAAGTCTATCAGATGAGTCATATTATGCAGATCACCTCTCTTTAGACTCAGTGCAGGATGAAATTAGCAAAGGTGAAATTTAATATTGCCTCACAAAATAAAAAAGGTGATAGTTACTAGTGTGGTCAAAGATGTTGGACTAAATTAATGGCCACTGCCACATCCATTTGAAGGAAAACATATATATTATACAGTCCTAATGAAAACATCAGTTTTGTGAAAAAAGGCATAGGAGAATTAGAAAATCTGCCACCAAATGAGATGTTAAACAATATCACTTCACTGCTCTCATCACAATAGAGCAAATTAATTTCTAAATCAGAAAAAAAAAAAACATTTTGATAACACCGCCCAGTGCGTTGGGCCAAGCTCACAGTATGTTTAAAAAAATAAAAAAAGGAAAAATCCAGCCCTTGATCAATAAAGCAATCACAAATGGGATAAAGCATATGTGACTGATATGTAGCTTTCAGCAATGGACCTCATGAGATGATTGCTACACAACAGGGCCAGCTCCAGGCACCAGTGCAGCAACAGAGGGAAGGACCTGCTGCCGAATTGCCGCCGAAGAATGAAGCTGATCGTGGCTTTTTTTTTTTTTTTTTTCCGCGTGAGGCGGCAAAAACGCTGGAGCCGGCCCTGCTACCCAAATAGTAAAGATCACACAATTATAGATTTAAAACAGATTGATCAATACACTCAGAGGAGTGTACAATGACACTCTTCCTTAATGAGAACATTAAGCAGGAGCCGTTTAGGAAATCAAGGGTAAAATAAATAATAATGATGAATTTTACTTATATAGCACAAGCTAAGAACTACAAAGCACGTTACAAGCATTAATTAAACAAACCTCACAAGTGCCATGTGACATAGGTTAATAAGCCTCATTTTACAGGAATGATGTGAATATGAAGCACAAAGAAGTTAAGGGCCAAGTTTTCGAAGTGTCATATATTTGTGTGTATTTCAATTTTTAGGTGCCCAAATGGCGATACCAAGGCCTTCTGTCTTCAATGTACTAGAACCGCTTATAGCAACAGTTCTCCTCTCTCCAGTTTCTAAGAATTCTAAGAATGAATTGCATGATAGATGGGCATTTTGCCTCATTGCTGGTCCCATCTTTGGGCTACTGGACCAGTCTATTCCATCCCACCTATGCAGATTGTTTACCTTCACCAGAGACCAGAGTACTTCTCCCCCTCTTACTACTGGCCGTGTGTTGAAGTCATTTCTGAAAGCTTATTCAGAAGAGATAGAACAGCACCTTCTGATTCCCCAAAGCAAGAGCTGCTCAGCTCACAAAAGAAAGTCCCACATGAAACAAAACCTACCTGCTTTGACCAACTGCTCCTCTCTAGTAGTCTCACCAGCTCAGCATGAGTAATGATAGGTTTGAGGCCTCCCTCTTGCACCCTATCATCCAGTCAAGCTCAGCTATCCAAGCTGTTAGCCATCATTTAGTTTGAAATCTAAACTTCAGGCTCCCGAGCCCAGATAGTAAGAAAGAGACAATATTTTACTGGGGAGTGGGGTATACAGTATATATAGATTTCTGTGTGGTAGGAGAGGGAGAAAGAGATGGAGGAAAGAGTTGATTTCTTGGGAAACAAAAGGGATTTGACTGAAAAGTTAATTTATATATTGAATGTGCCCCTTGTGAGTAATACCTCCATCCCAATCTCTTGCCAATAAAAAACCTCCATAATCACACCATCAAATATGCACCATACATACACACATAGTCCCTACCCCTCACCACAACACATAAAGAATCTTTCGTAAGATATTGCGTAAAGTAGAATTTTGAGGGCTGGCCAAGAATTATTGGTTGGGCTTCGATAGCCTTCTTCCATTCCACCTTTTACACTTGGAACTCCTTACCTCACCATGTGTGCCAAACAATCTGTCTTGTCATTTAAATCCTCCTCAGACACATACTTCTTCAATGAAGCATACCAGTATTAATCCACTAAAGAAAGTAGTTAATTTTAAAATCCAAAAAGACATCTGCACTGCTTTGAGACAAACCCTCCATCTGATTATCAACTCTATTTTGTGTGAAGTGTATTATCTCTCTAATTTAGAATGTGAACTCTTTCAGGCAAGGCTCATGCCTCCCACTATGTTTTATACATCAAGCATACTGATTGCACTCAATAAATAGCAAAATAATGACAAAACACCTCGAAGCAAACTTTCTCCGAGTTACAATCAACCCTTGAAGGTCAGTGGTAACTCCCTAAATGTCCCCTTCATGAACGGCTCTTCTTGTCCTCCAGATAAGGACCCCATATGCCCTGCTTTCACTCTACTCTCTGCTATTCTGTTATGCTGCTAGCTGAAATCAAAACACCATAGCTGGCAAAGGAGGAAATATGAAATAAGTTGGCTGACTAAAATTTGGAGACAAAGAATTCTTAGGCCATGTCTACACTTACAAGCGTACAGCTGTGCAGCTGTAATAGTGCTAGTGTAGCCGCATTATGCCAATGGGAGAGAGCTCTCCTGTTGATATAATAAAACCAGCTCAACGAACAGTGGTAGCCATGTTTGCGGGAGAGTGAGTCTCCCGCCGACATAGCGCTGTGCAAACAAGCGCTTATGCCAGCAAAACTTATGTCGCTGAGGGTGGTGTTTTATTCACAATCCTGAGTGACAAAACTTTTGTCGTGCTAGTGTAAACATGACCTTGTGACATTACTGACATAACCTGTGACCGTATAGATCATTGTAGCAACCATTGTTATATATTTGCAGCAAATATTGTACAAAGGTTGTCATGTAAGGTGTCTATGGAAAGGTTATGATTTGCTGATTATGATTATGCTAGCTGTATGTGTGTATCATTTTTGTAGTTGAAGTTATGAATATTGGCTATGTACTTGTATCTTAATGTGTTTTGATTCTAAGTAGCCTCAGTGAAGCATTTGGTCAGCTTCTTGAGAAGGGACTATTCTCAGTAAGTGCCCAGTCAAGAAACACTTATCTGACAATGGACTTTGGGAGACGCCAATCCACATCTGAGCTTCCCTGGGAATGTTCAAACTAATATGTAAACAATGGGGTCGGCCTGCAAACTGAGTCATGCATGGAGATGTGACTTGCCCATGTGACTCCAGACTCCATGTTGCTGCTGGGATTTTCCACAGTAAGAACAAAGAGGTGTCCTCCCACGGGCAGAGAATATAAAAAGGCCCTGAAAACTCCTCCATCTTGTCTTCAATCCTGCTTTATACCTCTGGAGGGACTTTGCTACCAACTTAAGCTCTGAACAAAGGACTGAATGACCCATCCCAGTTGTGGATGTACTCTAGAGACTTGATTTGAACCTGCAGTTTATTCCACCACTGCTACAAGCCTGAACCAAGAACTTTGCCATTACTGTATGTAATTTATTCCATTTAACCAATTCTAGCTCTCATCTATAGCTTTTTCCTTTTATGAATAAACCTTTAGATTTTAGATTCTAAAGGATTGGCAACAGTGTGCTTTGTGGGTAAGATCTGATTTGTATATTGACCTGGATCTAGGTCTTGGTCCTTTGGGATCGGGTGAACCTTCTTTTCTTTTACTGGGGTATTGGTTTTCATAATCATTCATTCCCATAATGAGTGGCAGTGGTGGTGATACTGGGAAACTGGAGTGTCTAAGGGAATTGCTTGTGTGACTTTTAGTTAGCCAGTGGGGTAAAGCCAAAGTCCTCTCTGTTTGGCTGGTTTGGTTTGCCTTGGTGTGCAAAGGAACTCCAGCCTTGGGCTGTAACTGCCCTGCTCTGAGCAATTTATCCTGAATTGACAGTCTCTGTTGGGTACCACCAAATCCAGCATCATTACAGATCTTAATGTAGTCTTCCAAGCTGTAGAATCCCAATGTGGAATCAAAACCATATGGTAGCCAAGAGTAACATAAGTGATTTTAGGAAAGTCCAAAAATAAGGCAGATGCTGCTGTCAACACGTTAAAGAAAGCTCTTGAATTTATTATATTAATCCAAAAATTTCCTTTTAATTTTATTTAATATACAAACGTTGATTGTTAATCCACATCTTGAGTTTGTTTTGGCAAAACATATTTTATTCCCACTGCTATGAAATAACTTTTTTTTTTTTACTGGGATTAATATATGTGGAATAAGGTGTAAGAGTCCATAGCAGCTGGACAGTTTTCTCCCTGATTTTGAAATGCAGACATTATTTGCAGCTGATTAAACTGCTGAAATGTGGGGATGTCTGGTTAAAGGGAAAAATTCTACTCCTCCTAAGTTAAATGTGAACACCAGACATAATATGAGTAAGCATTTGTCCATAGTTGTTCTCCCGCTGACATAATTTCTGCCATTCACAAAGGTGGTTTCATTATGCCGACGAGAGAGTTCTCTCCTGTTGGCATAGAGTGTCTTCGCCAGACACGCTGCAGCAGCACCGCTGAATCGCTGTACATGAGACATGCCTTTAGAGAACAGGCCTGCTGGTTAGAAGGCTGTGGATACATACTAATGTATGAAATGGTAATACTTAGCTCAAGTTTCATATTGCATTAGTGCTCAGGAGAAGTGGACAAGACTGCAAGCAATAAAGTGTTAAAATAAAAGCAGTATATCTTCAGGCCCTGATTCAGCACAGATGATTCAGATCATTTAGCAGATGATTAAGTTTCCACAAGTTTGACTCCCATTGACTTCAATGGCACTTAAATAAAAGCTTAAAGTTAAGCAAATGCTGAAGTGCTTTGTTGAATTAGGGCCGCATACAGCTGGGTCACTCAAAGTATTTTTAACTAAAAGTGACTAAAAATGGGAGATCTATGGGTAAAATTCATCCCTTGTATAACTCCCAGTAAGGGGCTGGGAATGGGGTAACAAACCCTTCCTGTAAAAAGATCAAAGTCATTACAGAAACCTACATTATTGCTCAACTCAACAAACTCAGTCCAACTCAACTCAATTCAAATAGATCTAGAAGACAGATGATGATGTAAGGTGACCATATCCGCAAGGAAGATACTCTACTGAAGAATTTCTCTCCTAAAACTATAACCAAACTGGTACTTAGAATGTGTGGATGTTATAAGAGCCAGCTAAAATGGTTCAATAACAAAAGAAATGGGCAGATAGACTAGGGCTAGGTGAAATGAGATGAGAAACATCAGGTTGAATAACTTTGTCTGTTGGAAACATCCTGTTATATTCTAGGCTACCAAAGACCAGTGACAAACACAGAGATGGCCTGGGTCCGACACTATCAAGAAGGGCAGACGATATCCTGTTACAATGAGCACCAGTTTCAGAAAGGATTACAGCAGTATGATATATCCAAGTTCCAGAAAGTGTCCATTATTCAGTGTTATTCGCCAACAAATCAAGCTCACCGAGAGAGAAAACTTCAGCTACAGAATGCAATAGGTAAGTTCCTGAAAAGAGATGTCCTCCTAGTAATTGGAGATATGAATGCTAAAGTAGGGAGCAATGACAATGGCAGGGAGGTAACTATGGGGAAAAAAGGCCCCAATGAAATGAACGAAAATGGTGAAATGTGCTGATTTTTGTGGAATGAACAACCCGGCTATCTTCCCTCACTGTACTATTCATAAGATAACTTGGAGGTCTCCAGATTAGAGAACAGGGAACCAAATTGATCGCATTACAATTTGATGCAAATGCAAAAGAACCTTGGAAGATGTAAATTGTACGACCGGGACAGATGTGGTAATGGACCTTGCATTAGTGGTAGCTTAATTGCAAATAATAATAAAAAAGAGATAAGAAAAACAGAATTGCCAACCTTATAACATCACCAAGCTAAAACAGATGACAATATAACAAGAGTTTAGAATTGTGCTAGCAAATAGATACTAGATGCTTGAAGGCAAAGACAATGGAACAGTAGACGGCAAATGGAAATGGGCAAAGCAAACATTCACTGAAACTTGTGAAGAAGTGCTGGAATTCAGGAAGAAACAGCATAATGAGTGGTATCTGAGAACACATGGAAGAAGATAGAAGAAAGATAGAAAATTAAAATGAAACTAAATCAAGCAAGAACACAGACACAGTAACTTCAAGAGGAATAAGCTGTAAAGAACCAAGTGGTCAAAAAGAGTTCTAGGAAAGACAAAGGTAATTTTATAGACAAAATGGCAACAGATGTACAAACTGCTGCAGCACAAAATGACGTGAAGAAACTATACAACATCAATGAATAGCTGTCAGAAAGAAAAACAATTATCAATTGACCAAAGACAATGAGGGCAACTTAACAATGAAGACTTATGGAGGCAGTACTTCAATCAAATGCTACCTGGATGAACCACTGGCCAATCCCTGACACAGTGAGGAAGGAAAAGATGTGAACATCGAACTAGGACCTATCACCAGAGTAGAAGTAGAGACGAGAGTGAGTCAGTTAAAAAGTGAAAAGCCACCAAATCCAGATAACTTTCCAATGCAGGCTCTCAAGGCATATTTGCAGAACACAATGAACATTTTGATAGGCCTCTTACAAAAGATATGGGAAGAAAAAATACCAAATGAATGAAAAGTTGGTCATACAGTGAAACAGCCAAAGAAAGGAGACCTCAGTCAGGGGGACATTCAAGTTTTGTCTATCTCAAGCAAGGTATTTACATTCATTATTCAAGACAAAAAAGAAAGCAGTAGATTCAAGGTTACAACAGGAACAGGCAGGTTTCAGACAGGAGAAACCATTTTTAGATTAAATAGTAACCCTACATATCTTTATAAAACTGTTGATCGACTGGCAGTTACAGCTTTTACATTAATTTTATGGATTTCCAAAGAGCCTTTCATACAGTGGCTAGAACAATTTAATGGAAGTTGCTATGCCACTATGGAATCCCACAGAAACTTATGAACATCATTCAGAGCTTCCATGACAATATGACATGCCAATAACACAGAACAACAAACTGACTAAGCCATCTGACGATACTACTGGCATCAGACAAGGATATCTTTTGCCACCCAGGACCTTTCTAATGGTAGTGGAAAGATCACAGAACAACCAAAGGGGTATACAGTGGATTTTCAGACAGAAGTTAGAAGATGCTGATTTGCAGAGGACATCAACCTGCTACTACTTAGCCATAGATACATGCAGGCCAAAACAATGATCTTCAGGCCTAAGCACAATTAGTAGGTTTCAAAATCAACACGAACAAAACTAAAACCATGAGAATCAACATACTAGAAACACCAATACCCTCTCTGGGACTGACATAGAAGCATTCTGATATTTCACATCTGTTGGAAGTATCGTAAGTAAAAAAGGTGGAACAGATAAAGACATCAAGGCCAGAATAGCAAAAGCCAGACATGCCTCTGTAAATCTAAAGCTGATTTGGAAAAACAGAAATCTTGCCCACCAAACTAAACTCTGATTATTTAACACCACTTTAAAATCTGTCTTCTGATATGAAACTTGGAGGCTTATTACACCCTTACTACTTAAACTTAATGTTTTCATAAACAGCTGCCTGAGATATCTGATGGCAAGAAAAAAATCACAAAGAAAGAACTCTGGAGGAGGAGAAAACAGAAACTGGGAGGTCAGAACATTATGGAACAAAAATGAAGATTACTAGGACATACATAAAGAAAAGACCTGACTAATATAACAAAACAGGCATTGGACTGGAACCCCCCAGAGCCAGAGGAAGGAGGTAGACCCCGGATAACACAGAAACGCACAATAGAAGAAGAACTGAAAGCTATCAAAATGACATGGGTAGAAGCTAAGGGTATGTCTACACTTGCAGAGTTTTTGCGCTGTAAGTTTCACCAGTGATAGGGAACTGGTGAAAAGTAAAGCGTTGGTTTGTGTACTCACTTAATTCCTCAGGTGTCAGAGAGTGTTTACATTAGCAGCACTTCCATGGCTGATGAGAGCAGTGCTCTAGGGCAGCTATCCCACAGTGCAGCTCTCTCCAGTTTGACTATGGGTCTTGTGGGAAGGAGGGTGGGGGGTGATCGTGGGGCATCCTGGGTCCCTGCACAGCCTCCTCTCCCCAAACACTGATCAGCTCCAGGAGCTCAGCATTGCTCCAAGCAGGGAATTGTTTGCTCCATGGAACAGGCATTGTCACCTGGCCAGATAAGTGAGCACTTGCCAAGAAAACAGGAAGGGGAGTTTCAAAGTTCCTGGGGCTTTACAGAGGGAGGGGTGGATGTCTGTTTACCTGGCAACAGAGCAGCAGAGCTGCTGGCTAGAGTGGTCACTAGGCACTGTGGGATATCCTTCGGAGGATGAAAGCTATGTAAACAGGAAGAACGTGTCTTCACTTGCACATCACTGCAAAAGCATCACCAGTAAGAGCTGAATGCCTCCCCTGGAGGTGGTTTTCTTTTTGTGTTGAAACTTCTGAGTTTCACTGCAAAAAGTCATTGGCAAGTGTAAACGCTCCCATGGTTTTTGCGCAAAAAAGGGACTTTTTCTGCTTTAAATGGCAAGTGTAGACATGCCCTAAGACTGCAACAAGAGACCGTCTAAGCTGGAAGGCAGTGGTGAAGCCCCTATGTTCTGCATGGAATAAGGAGGCATAAGTTAAATAAATCATAACTCCCATTCACTTCAAAGGAGCTGTATCAGGAATGAATTAGATAGTTGATTAAAAAGGTAAAGCATTGAACCTATCCTTCAGTATTCTACCTCATGGCCAAGGAATAGGCAAGCAATACCTAGGTATAGAAGAAATTCACTACTAAAAGCAAAGGAGTTACATGAATGCAAAATTATGGTTGACATTTTCAATATAAAAATTTCAGGAAATACAAAGTTATTATTCCAAAAGAAACTGCAACTTGGATCCGTTTGAATAGGCTATTTTGTTTTGATGTATACTGTGACAAAATTTAAGCTTAAGGGGTAGATTCACTTCCCATTGAACTCAATAGAAAGACTCTCATGGACTTTCATGGGAATTGAATTAAGCCCTAATATGGGATTTTATATTTATATAGGTCAAGATTTTAAAAAATGATTAGAAATTGTGAGCATCTTGCTTTTTGGGTTTCCAGTATGCAAAAAATTAAAGGGACCTGATTTAGAAAACACTGTACACTGACTATGCCCACTTTAGTACTCTCTCTAGTACTGAACCCTGGCCACATCAGAATACATCTGAAACTCTAGAGACATTTAAATGTTGTGCACTTTGAAGCATCAGAAGTATGTAGATTCTAAGGCCAGAAGGGACCATTGTGGTAATCTAGTATGATTTCCTGTATGATAGAACTTCCCAAATATAATTACTAGAATTACTGGATTTTAGAAAAACATCCAATCTTGATTTAAAATTACCAGTGAAGGAATATCCACCATGACACTGGGTAAATTGTTCCAACGGTTAATTACGCTCACTGTTAAAAATTTACACCTTTATTTCCAGTCTGAATTTGTCTAGCTTCAACTTCCAGCCATTGGATTGTATTATACCTTTCTCTGCTAGATTGAAGAGCCCATTATCAAACATTTTTCCCTGTGCAGGTACCTACAAACCGTGATCAAGTCATGCTTTCACTGTCTCTTTGTTAAGATAAATAGCTTGAATTCCTTGAGGCATGTTTTCTAATACACCTCTACCCTGATAGAACGCGACCCGATATAACACGAATTCGGATATAATGCGATAAAGCAGCGGGGAGCCCCAGGCCCTTTAAAGCGCCACCCGAGCCCCGCTGCCAGAGCTCCGGCAGTGATTTAAAGGGGCCGGGGCTCCCCGCAGCGGCTGGAGCACCAGGCCCTTTAAATCACTGCCAGGGAAGCCGGTCCAGTCCGGCATGGTGTACCAGACCGAACCCGATATAACGCGGTCTCACCTATAAGGCGGTGAGATTTTTTTGGCTCCCGAGGACCGCGTTAATTATTCTTGTGGCTTTTCTCTGAACTCTTACAATTTACCAACACCCTTCTTGAATTGCAGACACCAGAACTGGCAGTTTGCAGCAGTGGTCAAAACCAGTAACAAATACAGAGGTAATATAATCTCTCAAATCCTACTCAAGTTTCCTCTGTTTATGTGTCCAAGGATCACATTAGCGGTTTTGGCCATAGCATTGCACGGGAGCTCATGTTCAGCCGACTATCTGTATGAGCAGAGTTACTGCTTGCCAGGATAGAGTCTCCCATCCTGTATATATGGCCTACATTCTTTTTTCCTAGATGTATGCATTTACATTTAGTCTTATTCAAATGCATAATGACCAGGTAACCCAGGTTACCAAGTGAGCCAGATCACTCTGTATCAGTGACCCGCTCTCTTCATTATTTATCACTCCCCCAAATTTTTGTCTCATCTGCTAATTTTATCAGTGATGTTTTTTTTCAGGCAATTGATAAAAATGTTAAATAGCATAAGGCCAAGAACCTATCCTTGAGAGACCCCACAAGAAATATTCTCTTTTAGTAAAAACTATTTCCCCATGCTAATTTTTCCCCTACTGTTACTCACACCTTCTTGCCAGCTCTTTGAAATGGGCCATCCTGATTATCACTACAAAAGTTTTTTTTCTCCTGCTAACAGCATACCTTAATTGATTAGTCTCGTTAGAGTTGGTATGGCAACACCCATTTTTTGCATGTTTTCTGTGTATATATATCTTCCTACTATATTTTCCACTGCATGCATCCGATGAAGTGGGTTTTAGCCCATGAAAGCTTATGCCCAATTAAATGTGTTAGTCTCTAAGGTGCCACAAGTACTCCTCGTTTTTTTTTCTGATACAGATTAATATGGCTACCACTCTGAAATCTCCCAAAATGATGATTCCCCATTTACAATTACATTTTGGGACCTATGTTTTAATCCATCTAACATGTGCCAAGTTAATTTTATATTGTTCTAATTTTTTAATCAAAATGTTATATGGCACCAAGTCAAATGCCTTACAGAACCAAAGTATAGTACATCAACACTATTACCTTTATCAACCAAACTTGTAATCACATCCAAAACAAAAATCAGATTAGTTTAACAAGATCTATTTTCCATAAACCATGTTGATTGGCATTAATTATATTACCCTCCTTTAATTCTTTATTAATCAAGTCTCTTATCAGTCATTCCACTGTCTTGCCTGGGATTGATATCAGACTGACAGGCTTATAATTACCAAGGTCATCACATTTATCCTTTTTAAATACTGGCACAACATTAGCTTTCTTCCAGTCTTCTGGAACTTTCCCATTGTTCCAAAACTTACTGAAAATCAACATGAATGGTCCAGTGACATCCTCAGCAAACTCTTTTAAAACTCTTGGATTCAAATTATCTGGACCTGCTGATTTAACTTTAGCAGCTCCTATTTAACGTCCTCCTGAGACACTAGTGGAATGGAAAGAGTGTTATTATCATGATATGATATGACTACATCAATTTTCCCCCCAATACTGAAAAATATATTTAAACACTTCTGCCTTTTGTGCAATATTATTGATAATTCTACCATTTCCATATAGTATTGGATCAGTACTATTGTTAAGATTATTTTTGTTCCTACTACACTTAAACTCCTCCTTATTGTTCTTAACTCTGCTGGCCATAGATTTGGCCTGTGTCCTTTTGCTTCTCTTATCAATTTTCTACAATTCCTAACTTACATAAGAACATAAAAACGGCCATACCGGGTCAGACCAAAGGTCCATCTAGCCCAGTATCCTGTCTACCGACAGTGGCCGATGCCAGGTGCCCCAGAGGGAGTGAACCTAACAGGCAATGATCAAGTGATCTCTCTCCTGCCATCCATTTCCACCCTCTGACAAACAGAGGCTAGGGACACCATTCCTTGCCCATCCTGGCTAATAGCCATTAATGGACTTAACCACCATAAATTTATCCAGTTCTCTTTTAAACTCTGTTATAGTCCTAGCCTTCACAACCTCCTCAGATAAGGAGTTCCACAAGATGACTGTGCGCGGTGTGAAGAAGCACTTCCTTTTATTTGTTTTAAACCTGCTGCCTATTAATTTCATTTGGTGACCCCTAGTTCTTGTATTATGGGAATAAGTAAATAACTTTTCCTTATCCACTTTCTCCACATCACTCATGATTTTATATACCTCTATCATATCCCCCCTTAGTCTCTTCTTTTCCAAGCAGAAGAGTCCTAGCCTCTTTAATCTCTCCTCATATGGGACCCGTTCCAAACCCCTAATCGTTTTAGTTGCCCTTTTCTGAACCTTTTCTAGTGCCAGTATAGCTTTTTTGAGATGACGAGACCACATCTATACACAGTATTCGAGATGTGGGTGTAACATCGATTTATATAAGGGCAATAATATATTCTTAGTCTTATTCTCTATCCCCTTTTTAAAGATTCCTAACATCCTGTTTGCTTTTTTGACCTCCTCTGCACACTGCGTGGACATCTTCAGAGAACTATCCACGATGACCCCAAATCTTTTTCCTGACTTGTTGTAGCTAAACTAGCCCCTATCATATTGTACGTATAGTTGGGGTTATTTTTTCCAGTGTGCATTACTTTACATTTATCCACATTAAATTTCATCTGCCATTTTGTTCCCCAATCACTTAGCTTTGTGAGATCATTTTGAAGTTCTTCGTAGTCTGCTTTGGCCTTAACTATCTTGAGCAGTTTAGTATCATCTGCAAACTTTGCCACCTCACTGTTTACTCCTTTCTCCAGATCATTTATGAATAAGTTGAATAGGATCGGTCCTAGGACTGACCCTTTGGGAACATAGCTCGTTACCCCTCTCCATTCTGAGAATTTACCATTAATTCCTAGCCTTTGTTCCCTGTCTTTTAACCAGTTCTCAATCCATGAAAGGACCTTCCCTTTTACCCCAAGACAGCTTAATTTACATAAGAGCCTTTGGTGAGGGACCGTGTCAAAGGCTTTCTGGAAATCTAAGTACACTATGTCCACTGGATCCCCCTTGTCCACATGTTTGTTGACCCCTTCAAAGAATTCTAATAGATTAGTAAGGCACTGTTTCCCTTTACAGAAACCATGTTGACTATTGCTCAACAGTTTATGTTTTTCTACGTGTCTGACAATTTTATTCTTAACTATTGTTTCGACTAATTTGCCCGGTACCGACGTTAGACTTACCGGTCTGTAATTGCCGGGATCACCTCTAGAACCCTTTTAAAATATCGGTGTTACATTAGCTAACTTCCAGTCATTGGGTACAGAAGCCGATTTAAAGGACAGGTTACAAGCCTTAGTTAAAAGTTCCGCAACTTCACATTTGAGTTCTTTCAGAACTCTTGGGTGAATGCCATCTGGTCCCGATGACTTGTTAATGTTAAGTTTATCAATTAATTCCAAAACCTCCTCTAGTGACACTTCAATCTGTGACAGTTCCTCAGATTTGTCACCTACAAAAGCCGGCTCGGGTTTGGGAATCTCCCTAACATCCTCAGCCGTGAAGACTGAAGCAAAGAATCCATTTAGTTTCTCCACAATTACTTTATCGTCTTTAAGTGCTCCTTTTGTATCTCGATCATCAAGGGGCCCCACTGGTTGTTTAGCAGGCTTCCTGCTTCTGATGTACTTAAAAAACATTTTATTACCTTTGGAGTTTTTGGCTAGCCATTCTTCAAACTCCTCTTTGGCTTTTCTTATTACATTCTTGCACATTATTTGGCAGTGTTTATACTCCTTTCTATTTGCCTCACTAGGATTTGATTTCCACTTTTTAAAGGAAGTCTTTTTATCTCTCACTGCTTCTTTTACATGGTTGTTAAGCCACGGTGGCTCTTTTTTAGTTCTTTTACTTACTGTGTTTCTTAATCTGGGGTATACATTGAAGTTGTGCCTCTATTATGGTGTCTTTAAAAAGCGCCCATGCAGCCTGCAGGGATTTCACTTTAGTCACTGTACCTTTTAACATCTGTTTAACTAACCCCCTCATTTTCGCATAGTTCCCCGTTTTGAAATTAAATGCCACAATGTTGGGCTGTTGAGATGTTCTTCTAACCACAGGGAAAAAAATTAATTAATGGAGATATCAAGAACTGGAAGGGATCTTGAAAGGTCATTGAGTCCACCCCCCTGCCTTCACTAGCAAGACCAACTACCGATTTTGCCTCAGATCCCTAAGTGACCCCCTCAAGTATTGAACTTACAACCCTGGGTTTAGCAGGCCAATGCTCAAACCACTGAGCTATCCCTCCCCAAAAAAGCTTCTGATTTATATTCATTACTATCAACTATCCCTTTCTTCCATGTATTATGTGTATATCTATATTTATATTCACATCCCTTCTAAGCTAGGTTGGTTGTTGAAAAAACACAATCTTATTCCTCAGTTATGGGATTGTGGCATTTTGGGCATCGTGTAAAATATCATTGGTCTACAATTTTTGAGAAGTCGTCTGCTTCAGAGATAAAATGTGCTATTTATTATGTATTTTGATGTGCTGAATTCAAATAAGACAATTAAAACAACTGATTGGCTACTGTTTCTAAGATATTTAAGTTTTTACATTTTATGTCTATGTATATTGTGTAGATAGTAGAGTTTTAAGCATAAATTGTAAACCTAGGTCTTTTCATGTGTTTATGGTTGCTTTACATGATAATATTTCACCTGTCCTGTTTATGTAACACTTTAAAAATCAGCAAAAGTGTCTACTCGGCGCTTCTTGGCTTGTCTCTTGTATTCATTAAATGGAGCATCTCTTGTCACTGTCCAGCAATAGTCTGCAAGCACTGATGGGCTCCATTTGCCCTGATAGCGTTTCTTCATTGTTGCAATGTCCTGCTGAAATTGCTCACCGTGCGCGTCGCTCATTGCTCCGCAGTTCGGTGGAAAAAAATCTAGATGAGAGTGCAAAAAATGTATCTTTAGTGACATGTTGCAACCAAGGCTTTTGTATGCCTTGAGGAGGTTTTCCACCAACAACCTGTAGTTGTCTGCCTTGTTCTTGCCAAGAAAATTTATTGCCACTAACTGGAAAGCTTTCCATGCCGTCTTTTCCTTGCCACGCAATGCATGGTCAAATGCATCATCTCGAAGAAGTTCACGAATCTGAGGACCAACAAAGACACCTTCCTTTATCTTAGCTTCACTTAACCTTGGAAATTTTCCACTGAGGTACTTGAAAGCTGCTTGTGTTTTGTCAATGGCCTTGACAAAGTTCTTCATCAGACCCAGCTTGATGTGTAAGGGTGGTAACAAAATCTTTCTTGATTCAATAAGTGGTGGATGCTGAACACTTTTCCTCCCAGGCTCCAATGACTGTCGGAGTGGCCAGTCTTTCCTGATGTAGTTGGAATCTCTTGCACGACTATCCCATTCGCAGAGAAAACAGCAGTACTTTGTGTATCCAGGCAGCAGACCAACCAAGAGAGCAACACCCTTCAAATCATCACAAAGCAGCCACTGATGTTGGTCATAGTTTATGCACCTCAAAAGTTGTTTCATGTTGTCATAGGTTTCCTTCATATGGACTGCATGACCAACTGGAATTGATGGCAAAACATTGCCATTATGCAGTAAAACAGCTTTAAGACTCGTCTTCGATGAATCAATAAACAGTCTCCACTCATCTGGATCGTGAACGATGTTGAGGGCTGCCATCACACTATCGATGTTGTTGCAGGCTACAAGATCACCTTCCATTAAGAAGAATGGGACAAGATCCTTTTGAAGGTCACGGAACATGGAAACCCTAACATCACCTGCCAGGAGATTCCACTGCTGTAGTCTGGAGCCCAACAGCTCTGTCTTACTCTTGGGTAGTTCCAAATCCCTGACAAGGTCATTCAGTTCACCTTGTGTTATGAAGTGTGGTTCAGAGGAGGAGGATGGGAGAAAATGTGGGTCCTGTGACATTGATGGTTCAGGACCAGAAGTTTCATCCTCTTCCTCTTCCTCGTCTGACTCAAGTGAGAATGATTCTGGTGCATCAGGAACTGGCAGTCCTTCTCTGTGGGGTACTGGGCGTAAAGCTGATGGAATGTTTGGATAACGCACAGTCCACTTTTTCTTCTTTGACACACCTTTCCCAACTGGAGGCACCATGCAGAAGTAACAATTGCTGGTATGATTTGTTGGCTCTCTCCAAATCATTGGCACTGCAAAAGGCATAGATTTCCTTTTCCTGTTCAACCACTGGCAAAGATTTGTTGCACAAGTGTTGCAGCATACGTGTGGGGCCCACCTCTTGTCCTGATCTCCAATTTTGCAGCCAAAATAAAGGTGATAGACTTTCTTAACCATAGTGGTTATACTGCGCTTTTGTGACGCAAAAGTCACTTCACCACAAACATAGCAGAAGTTATCTGCACTGTTCACACAAGTACGAGGCATCTCTGCTCACTTTGGCTAAACAGAAATGTGTCCCTTTGCAAAATCAAACACTGACAAATAAGAGAGCACGACACTGTATGATTTCTAGAGCTGATATAGGGCAATTTGTTCAGCAGAGTGATGTAAGCTTTGTTATGATTGCATCATCCATGACTTCTAGGAATAACATTATGCAATTCATATCATGTATGACGCAATACCAGCTTCAGATTGCATCATTCATTGTTTTGCCTAAAAAGCAAATACTGTCCAAACCCAGTCATAGATTTATTCATAGATCTAGTCAAAGATGTATTTTAGTCATTTCTGGTTTAAATTGAGATTCCTTCCCTTTATAACTCACTTATTCTCCGCCATTCCCAAATCAAGGGTCATATATACTGACCCAGTAGTATATCTTGAAAACTAGAGCCAATCAACAATTTTAAGCATAATTTTCGTTCTCAGTGACCCAGAATTAGTAAAGTTTGACTACATTTATTTCAGAAGCATTTTGGCTGTAGAGCAGTGTATTCTTAAACAGTTAGTTTTTAGTTTAGTGATCAGTTCCTCTTTATCTGTCAAGACAAGGTCTAATATAGAATTCCCCCCTGTTGGATGCAACACTTTTTGAGATAAGAAATTGTCATCTATAACATTAAGAAATTCAAAGAATGTTGTTATACTGGCAGCATGAACTTCCACCCTCAGCATAGGTCACTCAAATTGAAGTTACCCATGATCACACAGCCTTTTTTCCTACATGGCGCACTGTGTGACACCCTGCTGCCACTATATTGCAAAGGTACCATGCAGTCTTGTCACTGAATATAATCTCTCAAAGTAACTTGGCAAAATTGATAGCAAGGCCATATACTGCATGGAGCAGGGAGGATTGGGGGGAGGGGATGATGAGAGAGAGAAATTGGTGTGTCAAGAGATGGGGGACAGGCATTGAGGATTTCATTTAGGGGTGAATGAAATAATTTTGTCTAATTTTAAACCAGTTGTGCAAAAGCAGGATAGAAATGTTGACTAACATTCTTCAGTTTATGTTTAACTATGAACATGAGTAGAGTGATGGTAGAGGAAAAATATAAAAATGGGTCGGTGAGTGGGAAGAGTGAAAAACACAATTGTGAAAAAAAATAAAGGGGAGGAGAGAAAAATTCCAATGAATAAAAACAGTATATATATTATATAGAGACTGCTCAGTTTTTGATAGCCAAGGTTTTGGGGCAGTAGTGATGTAGGGTATTCTTTTATCCATAATACATAGTGCAGGTTTCCCTTCAACTAGAGAACCAGTTCAAACAAATTATGGGGGGAAATGGTTCATGAACTCAAACCTTGCAAATTTCCTTCACTACCCTCCATGCAAGAAAAAAAAATTAGGTAAGTCACAAATTTGTGAAACCCCTCCCCCACTCCTAAAAAAGTATAAGGCCCGCCTTACTTGATGTAAGCACTTGAACTCTGGGAAATTTAACTGAAACCAAATCATCATTTATACTTAGAAACTTCTCCACTTTGTACACCACTCTTTGCATTATGTTTATTTCTTCATCAACACACTTTTTATATTAGATTAAGGAAGCAATATATTTTTGTACCAGGTGGCAGTTACTAAAGTAAGCATCCAAGTAACATGAAAAGAAATAAAATATATTATTTATTATATTCTAGGCCATCTTGTGACTGGAAATGAACAATTTCCCAGACAACATAAGTGGCTATTTTAGCAGCAGATCAACAACATTTGAAATTTTTGCACATTTTAGTAAAATATATTTCTGCCTGAAAGAAATTTGAAAAAAATAAAAAGTCCCAACCTCAACCCAAAATATGACCTTTCAGTCAAAAATGTGAAATTTCATGGATTTTTTTTTCTGTGAAAGTGGACTTTTTCAAAATTATAAACTAATCAAGAAAATCTTGATTTTCGAAGTATTTGAATTTTGTTTCACATAATCCCATCCTTCAAGAGATGGAGATTACTGTAATTATATATTGGTGCTGAAGCAAAATTATTGCATAAAATTCAGTGTTTCACATATAACAATTATAAATACATCATAACAACTTTGTATTTTTTTTTGCACAACACATAATATTACACTTCCTGTGACTTTCATAGCTGAAAGAATTAGGCCTACTACACTACCACTCATGCAATTAACTCAAAAAATTGATCATGATTAAAAAAATTAATTGCGATTAATCACACTGTTAAACAATAGAATCTCAACTGAAATTTTAAAAATATTTTTGGATGTTTTTCTGCATTTACATTTCTACATTTTAAAATATATTGACTTCAATTACAACACAGAATACAAAGTGTACAGTACTCACTTTATATTATTATTTTTATTACAAATGAAACAAAAGAAACATTATTTTTTATTTCACCTCATACAAGTACTGTAATGCAATCTCTTTATCGTGAAAGTGCAACTTACAAATATAGATTTTTTTTGTTACATAGCTCCACTCAAAACCAAAATAACGTAAAAGTTTAGAGCCTACAAGTCCACTCAGTCGTACTTCTTGTTCAGCCAACTGCTAAGACAAACAAGTTTGTTTACATTTACAGGAGATAATGCTGCCCGCGTCTTATTTACAATGCCATCTGAAAGTGAGAACAGACGTTCACATGGCACTTCCGTAGCCTGCATTGCAAAGTATTTACATGCCAGATATGCTAAACATTCGTATGCCCCTTCATGCTTTGGCCACAATTCCAGAGGACATGCTTCCATGCTGATGATGCTCATTAAAAAAATAATGCTTTAATTAAATTTGTGACTGAACTCCTTGAGGGAGAATTGTATGCCTCCTGCTCTATTTTACCCACATTCTGCCATTTATGTCATGTTATAGCAGTCTTGGATGTTGACCCAGCACATGTTGTTCATTTTAAGAACACTTTCACTGCAGATTTGACAAAATGCAAAGAAGTTAACAAAGTGAGATTTCTAAAGATAGATACAGCAGTTGACGCAAGGTTTAAGAATCTGAAGTGCCTCCCAAAATCTGAGAGGGACGAGGTGTGGAGCATACTTTCAGATGTCTTAAAAGAGCAACATTCCAATGCGGAAGCTACAGAACCTGACCCACCAAAAAAGAAAATCAATCTTCTGCTGGTGGCATCTGAGTCAGATGATGAAAACAAACATGCATTGGTCCGCACTGTTTTGGATCATTATCGAGCAGAACCCATCATCATCATCATGGACGCATGTCCTCAGGAATGGTGGTTGAAGCATGAAGGGACAGATGAATCTTTAGCATATCTGGCACATAAATATCTTGTAATGCCGGTGCCATGCAAATATCTGTTTTCACTTTCAGGTGTAAACAAGAAGAGGGCAGCATTATCTCCTGCAAATGTAAACAAACTTGATTGTCTGAGTGATTGGCCAAACATGAAGTAGGACTGAGTGGATTTGTAGGCTCTAAAGTTTTACATTGTTTTATTTTTGAGTGCAATTTTTTTGTACATAATTCTACATTTGTAAGTTCAACTTTCATAATAAAGAGACTGTACTACAGTACTTGTAATGGGGGAATTGAAAAATATTATTTCTTTTGTTTTTTTACAGTGTAAATATTTGTAATAAAAAAGAAATCTAAAGCATGTTCGGTGTTGTAACTGAAATCAATATATTTGAAAATGTAGAAAACGTCCAAAAATATTTAAATAAATGGTATTCTATTATTGTTTAACAGCACGATTAATCTTTTTTAATCGCGCGATTATTCGCAATTAATTTTTTTAATCGCCTAACAGCCTTAATTATAATGCCCATTGCCTACAGAACTTGAGAATCATAGTTTGGCTATTTATTGAGTAGGCGCATACAGATTTATAGACTTTCAGGCTAGAAATGACCATAATGATCACTCTAGTCTGACCTCATACATAACACAAGCCAAAGAATCTCATACACTTTCTGCATCAAGCCTGTAACTTCTGCTTGAGCTATAATATATCTTTTAGAAAAATATCCAATCTTGATTTAAAAATGTCAAGTGATGGAGAATTCAGCACATCTTTGGGTAAGTTGTTCTAGGGGTTAATTACCCTCCTTATTAAAATATTTTTCTAGTCTGAATATGTCTAGCTTGAGCTGCCAACCAGTGGATCTAATTATGTCTTTTTCTATTACATTAAAGAGTCATCTACTATCAGAAATCTATTTCCCAAATAGGCACTTGTAGACAGTGATTGGATACATCTAAACCTTCTTCTGGATAAACTAAATAGACTGAGTTTCTTAAGGCTCTCAAAATAAGGCATGTTTTCCAGACTTCAAATCATTCTTGTAGTTCTTTTCTGAATCCTTTCCAATATTTCAACATCCTTTTTAAAGTGTGGACATGAAAACTGGACACAGTATTCCAATTATGGTCTCACTAAGGCCTGGTCCACACTAAATGGTTAGGGTGACACAAAGCAGCTTACATCGACCTAGCTGTGGATGTGTCTACACTTAAATTTCACTCCCTCCTACGTAATGGCTCCGCTACACTGACTTAATAACACCACCTCCCCAAGAAGCGTAGAGTCAAGATCGATGTAGTTAGGCTGATGCAGTGTCAGAGTAGATTGTACGTTACTTATATTGACTGTTACTGGCCTCCAGGAACTGTCCCACAATACCCCATAGGGACTGCTCTGGTCCCTGTTGTGAACTCCACTGCCCAGAGACCAGGTGTACAGGAAGCCTCCTCTCCCCTTTAAAGCACTGCACATTTTTGAAATTCCTTTTCCTGGTTGCCCGGCTTGGCAAGCACACCTAGCAGCTCTACACTGTTGTGTGCAATTGCCTAGCTGACCATGCTGATTACACACTGCAGAGGCACTCCTGCCTGGAGTACACAGGAGGTGTTGGATCTCCTGGGTGTGTGAGGAGAAGAGGCTGTGCAGGCACAGCTCTGATCCAGCTGTAGAAACATTGACATCTACTAGCAGATTGCTTGGGAGGAGAAGGGCAGCAGCCATGCCCCGTGAAAGCCCAGAAGCTGTGGCAGGTGGACCAGAAGGCAATGGAGGCCAACAATCGATCTTGTGTGGAGCCACAGACCTCCTGCTTTTACAAAAAGCGGCATGCCATCCTCACCAGAGATCCCCCACAACCTCAAGAGCCCTGTGAATACTTCCGAGGAGCCCAAGTCACAGGCCCCCAATGTGAACAGTGAGGAGGAGGTGGACAACAAGGAAGACGAGGAGGAGTATAGGGACAGGTGACTGGGGGATCCAACTGCTCATCAAGCCAGGACATGTTTAACATTAGCGCAGTCCAGCCGGTCCTGACAGTTGAGCACAGGTGAGCCTGATGCAGGGGAAGGAACCTCTGGTAAGGATGCAGTTTGCTTTGAAATTACAGGTATGTACTCCCCCCCCAGCAAGACACATCTATTGATTTACTCTTTTTTACTTGTGCTAGAAGAGGTAGTGGAACAAGCAAGAGAAGTAGAGTTGCTATCTGCTTTTCATTTCCCTCTAGAGTTAGGCAGAGGGGGCAACATATATGGAGATATACCTATCTCATAGAGCTAGAAGGGACCCTGAAAGGTCATCGAGTCCAGCCCCCTGCCTTTACTAGCCGGACCAAGTACTGATTTTGCCCCAGATCCCTAAGTGGCCCCCTCAAGGATTGAACTCACAACGCTGGGTTTAGAAGGCCAATGCTCAAACCACTGAGCTAATATGTTTATGTCCAGTGGGATGTCTCGTGAATCCTCCGTAGATATCTCAACTTTCCCTTGTACATGTAGACAGCAGAATGTAAAAGAATCAATAGAGAAGCTTGACATATATATAAGCTTCCCTATTGATCCCATATATATATCGGAGAGAGATTTGCTATTTTCTATTTTAAGAAGACAGAGTTAGCAACACTTACAATTAACAAAAGAACATAAGAATAGCCATACTAAATCAGACCTGTTGTTCATCTAACCCAGTGTCCTGCCTCCAATGACTTTTTTTGACAGAAAATGCAGTTTCCACACATCAAAAAATTTAATTCTGCTAAAAAAATTGATTTTTCTCTCAGGAAAATTCAAACAAAATATATTTGTTTGTTGAACTGAACCAAAATGTTTCATTTTGAGTTAGTGCAAAATCAAACTGCATGTACTTATGATGACAGAATGCATCCTGTAGTCCAGAGATGTAGTCCAACCAGGGAGCCCAGCCCTTGAGGAGAATGGGGACAAGTGGCATGCAAGCTATAACTCCAGTAAGACACTGCAGCACTGTAAGCAGATGCATTTTAATGTCTGACTGACCTGAAATATTTCAATTTGGTTTAACACACTGAAATGAGATGTTTCATTCCAATACAAAATCTAGAAACTTTCCACATAGAATTTTTTCAGA
The DNA here is from genome assembly GCF_013100865.1 of Trachemys scripta elegans. Taxonomy (NCBI): domain Eukaryota; kingdom Metazoa; phylum Chordata; order Testudines; family Emydidae; genus Trachemys; species Trachemys scripta. The sequence continues at coordinate 71,649,113 of NC_048298.1, forward strand.
AAATTTTCATTCCATGAAAATAATGATTATTTCCACTTTTTGTCCCAATCTGAGGCAAAAACAAATGTCGAAATATTGGCATTTGTGCAGTATGGAAGTTCCAGCTTTTTGCTAAGTTCTACTTCCAAGCATGGAGCTTAGCATGGCTCAAAACAGAAGATGTGGCTGGCAAAGGAAGTAGGGAACGTGATGCTTTCTGCTCAGTAGGGAAACTCGGTTTTAGTATTCTTGGGGAGTCATGTCATTCACTAGCTTAATAAAGGTGCATATATTAGTCAACTAGTAAGATTTTATAAGAAATGAGAGCACAGATGACTAGCTTTTATTTACAGTATGTCTGACCCACACCGAATACATAAATAAAGATGCATGCACAATGTAGACTACTCTTGAGAATGCCACTGCAGCCTTCTGAAAAGTAAACTTTCAGGATACAAGGTAAATGCAACTAATCCAAGTTAAATGCTTATATATAGAAATACCAATAAAGAAAGAAAGTGATTAGTGTTGTAAGTAGAATTAATGTCACATCACCACACCACTAAACAAAATGCAAAATTTGAGAACAGCAGTTCTACTCATGTCAGCAATTTGCCAAACTGCACTTTGTATTTGCATTTTACCTTATTAACATGGTGCAGCAAAGAGAGGAGGAGACAGAAATAGCTTCATGGATGGCTAAAATCAAATTCCATATGAAATCTTGTTCTAAATTTCTCATTTTTCCCCTTCGGTAACCTCAGAGGCAAATCCTTTGTCCAAATTCCATACCTGTGGTTATCTCATAGCCCTGATACACTTACTTCTAGAAGGGCTGGACCTAAACTTTCTCCTCCTCACTCTGGGTTACCTGAAGGGTATTGCTCCCTTCACTCTCCCCTCCATACTGGTTATCTGGAAAGAAGAACACACTTTCCTTCTTCTGGTTCTCCCTTCTTCCTGGCTACTAGAGTATGTTTTTTTCCATCCTCGTGTAGGCTATTCTGGAAACTGCTCAATGGGACAAGAAGAAATTCTTTCCTACCATTTAGACTCTGGATGCCCCACTCATTGTTCTGGCTGGTACTTCCAGAGCACCAAGCAGCAGGACCCAAAAGTGCTGGTTAATAATGATGTGCCAACAGTACCAGAACAGGCTTACAACAAACTTTGCCTCCCACCCTCCTCCTGTGCAATACCCTATGCACCGCACCAGGTGTACTTTCAAAAAAGCAGAGGAACTATTCATCTGTTTTCCATTTAAACAAACATATTTTCTCATAACCAGAACTTCTATGCAGACAATCTTAAATAGAGTGCACATACTGCAAAATCTTATACCTTGTTCTTTTTAAATGGATAGACTAGCATGGTCTTCAGTTTGCATAATTGATATGGACGAGGATCAGTCGGGGATAAATATCTTTTAGAGGAGTCCTAGGATGTCCTTTGGAAATTATTTTGAAAATTAGTAATTCTTGGTGCAAAGGCAAAAAATGTACTCTTCACAACTATTTTTATGAGGCCCAGAAATGTGTGTTCATAGATTGCGTAGAGGGGTGAACTCCACCAGAAGCAGGGAACTCAAATCACCACAAACTTCCCTTCAATTTAGCAATAGATTTATCAAGGACAGGTTCCCAGGAACTTCCTCTGGGGCACTACTGGTGTTACTGAGGAGTGATGATAGCCTCATAATCCTACAGAAACTCAACTATGCATTAAAATTTACAGGGTGAGATCCTCTCATGTAATTATAATTGAGAAACAATAATGAATAATTGGAATAATAATGGACTATAGTATGAGTTTATTAGAAACTATTATGTGAGATTGCATTTCATGGTCTACAAAGCAATTACAGTTGCTGTTGCCACTGTCATATGGCTTTGAGCACCCTACCCAGGCAGTCATTAAATAGCAAATTCAAATATGCCTCAAAACTGCAGTCCTTATACTGACAAGCAGCCTCTAATTTTTCCAAGACGAATACTTGCAACTACAATTAGGTGTCTAGAAGTCTAAATCCTGTGGACAATCACAAAAATGGAGGTTCGATGAGTTCCTTTTAATTATCAATTTCTATATAATAAACAGAATTTTGAGAAGACTTCACTTAGCATCAGAGAGAGGCAAGCACTAGTGGCCTGAGCAAAGGACTGAGAACGTAAGATCTAAGCTGGCTTTCATATAAGCCACCTCTGAGGCACTGGGCAAAACACTCACTCTAACTGCACCAATTTCTCCATCTGAAACATGAGGACAGTAATGCATACTTACTGACTTCCCATGCATGTCATGGGAATTAATTTACTGTTTATAAAGCATTTTGAACATGTAAAACACTATACAGTGCTAAGCACTATTGGTATTATTTAGTAGCTTTTTAGGGTGATAGTGTGCATTATTTGAAAGTAATAAGGGAAGGTTTGAAAGTGGAAAGTCAGGCAAGTATTCCAACAGAAAGTCTGAAATAGGAGAAGATCTACAGACATTTTACATATTTCTTCCCATTAACTGCAGGAAAAAACGAGATTTTGGAACAGACCAATGGATCTATTGGTGTATTAGTTAATAGATCTACTGGTTCTCCCAGAGACCTGTTTAATGATTTTAATGGAGTCTTGTGGAATTTCCAGTAGAGAGTGATTCATGGTTTACATTACCATCATTGTCCTTTCCCAAGTTTCCACTTATAGGGAAAAACTTTAATTGCCAGATGGGGCTACATAAAAGTCACACTGGAAGGAAGAGGCCCACGTGTTCTGTTCATGTTCTGAGATGTGCTAGCCTTCTCTGGCATCTGGTGGGGACTTTCTACAGGTAGGGTCCAATAACCTGGATTTGCTTGATGGACCAGAACTGGGCCCAGTATCTGAATCTGATTATGTTAGTTTTAGTTTCAATATTTCTCTTTACCTTGACTCACTGAGAAAAAAAGTATTGTTTTATACCTTTTCATGAACCTTTTGCCCTGGCTCCATTCCTTCAATATGCTCGGATTCAGCAGGCCCTTCTCCGGATGCCATTTTCCTTTGAATGTGTGCATTTTGTTCACGTAAAGCTACAATCTGTGAATGAGAAGAGAAATAAATGGTTAACGTCATAGAAATCACCAAGCAGGTTAGCATGAAATGTATTAAGGACTTGATCCGATCCTTGCAGATACAAGGAGGAGCCATCTACCTGGCTTCAACTGTGGATTTGGGGCAGACATTTGTAAGGGATTTATAAAAATACTATCATTAATAAATAATAAAAATGATTAGGGCACAAACTTATAAAAATGATGTTTAAATAATATTGAACATATGACATAAATCAATAAATAGTAACAAATGCAATATTAAGGCTTGTTTACTCATATTTACCAACACTGAGTGATAGGACATTTTTCATTTATTATTGGTTAGAAATCTAAAAGACCTATTAGGTCATTGAGTTCACTTCCCTACCTGGACAGGATACAGTCCTTCGTAAAGAGAACAACAGATATAAAGCACACTACAGGAAAACCTGGCCAAAAGGCCAAGAAGAAACAAGCCATTATGTAAAATGAAGTGTCTGTTCTAAGTGTGAATTTCATAACTTTCAGTGATTATGATATATATTTGTAAAATGTAGTTTATGATGAGAAAGTCAACTATGCACAAATGGCAACATCTTACTCAACAAATATGCATCCTGTTTGAATTCCTTACTTTCCTAGTTAAATTACATTTGCTTGTATTTTAATTGTTTTTATGTTTAACCTATTTCAACTCTTATTAGAACTAAAAGGCAAACACAGTTTTTGGAGAGGAAGCTGGATTCCCTTCTGGCTTGTATATTGTCATCAGCCTTGTTAATTAAGTTCCACTTACAGAATCTTTGTTACTGAAGATAATCATAGAATCATAGAAATGTAGGACATGAGGCAGGACCAAGTATACAGGTGTTTGTCTAACCATTTATTAAAAACAATGGGGATTCCACAGCCTCCTTTGGAAGCCCATTCCGGAACGTAACTATCCTGATAGTTAGAAAGTTTTCTCTAATATCTAACCTATATCTCCCTTGCTGCAGATTAAGCTCATTACTTCTTGTCCTACCTTCAGCAGCCATGGAAAACAATAAATACAGTCCTCTTTATAACAGTCCTCATTTCTGAACACTGTTATCAGGTCCCCCCTCAGTCTTCTTTTCTTAAGATTAAACATGCCCAATATTTTTAATCTTTCCTCAGAGGTTTCTAAACCTTTTATCATTTTTGTTGCTATCTCTGGAATCTCTCCAATTTGTCCACATCTTTCTTAAAGTGTAGTGCCCAAAACTGGGCACAATACTCCAGCTGAAGCTCACCAGTGCAGAGCAGAGCACAAAAATTACTTCTTCGGTCTTAAATATAACAAGCCCATTAATATATCCCAGAATGCTATTTGCCTTTTTTGCAACTCCATCACATTGTTGATTTATATTCAATTCATGATGGACTATAACTCCAGATTTTTATTTTTCCTTCTTAAATATTTTTCACTTGTCTTTATTGAATTTCATTCCCTTCATTCATTTCATGATGCACAGAATGGAAAGAGCCCAGTTTGACTCTGTACAGGATATATGAGACAGATATGCCTTGAATGATTAATAAATAATGATTCCTTCTGGCCCTCAAAAATAAGGAAAGCTATCCATCTCTGTTTAGCCCAAAATGGGATCCACCTAAGAAGACAAATGGTTCACATCATGTGAGACACTTTGTCTACAGGGTCACAGATCAGCCAAGATTAGTCATTCCCCTCCAACTATAGAAACTTTAATGGCTAAATGAGGGTATTGTTCATTATCTCTCATAATATCCGTATGGATAAAATCTCTTTCTCCCTCCCAACCTAGCTAAAAAGAACTCCAACTTACCAAGCAAGAGTCATACACAGCTTTCCTATTCAAAGTGGCCCATTGCACAATAAGTGGACCAGGAAAATAAATGAGTGGGAAAGCTGCACATTAAACCACCACCGCCCTGCACTTTGAGCGGGGGCTTGGGGGGAAAATTGTCTGGCTGGCCGGGAGAAGAGGGCAATACTTTCTGGCTTGGGGGAAGGAGGGGAGATGTAAAACTGCTGGAAAAGCAGTCAGTGTGGTGGATGACTCACCTAAGAATGAGGGGTTTAAAAAGGTCAGTCTGGGCCTGGACCCTCCCCTCATCACTTGTAACAGGCTAGTGCAGGTACTCCATAAATTAAGGCAAAAAGAATGGATAAATGGCTTGGAAAAGCAATGAAGGAGAGGTGCTTGGTAACTGAGCTAGTTGGGGGCAGTTAGGGACTCCTTTGATTGGTATAGCAGGAAGCCAACCCCCCATCATTATAGTCCACCTTAACCCCTCCTACGAGGGGGATGGTCGATAAGGTCCCGGCAAGGGAATTGCTGGAGGAACCTGGATGAAGGGGGAGGGGGAGCTGGTGAAAGCCCCCCTACCTGCCCCCCCCCCCAAATTGGCTGGAATTGGAGGTTCCCAGCAGGAGATCTGCTGAAGGAACATGGATGGAAAGTTGGGGAGCTGGTGGAAGCACCCCCCATCCCCGAATTGGCTGAAATTGGAGGTTCCCAGCAGTGGATCTGCTGAAGGGACATGGATGGAAAGGTGTGTGTGTGGGGGGGATTGGTAAAAGCACTCACCCTCTCCCCCAGGTTAATTGTCAGGGTTTCACCTGCACTGCACATTTTATCTGCCAGGTTAGTCCCAGACATCTAATAATAAAGTTGCTCCCAGATTAAACCCATATCCAATGTCTCCTGTCATTCTTTCAGCATAGCCAGACAAACTAGCAATGTGGCTTTAAGACTGAAGGTCAAATTGGGCAAACAGTTACCCCAAGAAATGCAAAACACATGATTTTACCCCTTAAAAACTATACATTGTTTCCTTGTCAATCAAATATACCATGAATAATTTGTCTTTCAACCCAAATTAGAATCTGGACATTTGTTTGCCTTATGAGTCAGATCTGTATACTTCTATCCGTGGAAAATGTCTCTTTTTCTATTGTAAGTCCTAAATAATATGAAATGCTTATGTATAACCAAGGACTATGTATTATGCTTATGTATAACCAAGGACTCCAAATTTAGAAGATTATAAGGGTTTTGTTGGATTTCATTGTAAATAATTGCTGAATTCTAGAAGTAACAGTAATTGCCTGGCACAAGGAAGGAGAAATGTTAAAAGATATAAACCAGCGTATAACTTTAGGATATTAAGAGCAATTGCTTAAAAGGGGAGAGGGATTCCAATTGACAGCAAATAATGAAATACAATCTTTGAAAAGAAACAAACTTAAAAAGCCTCCAAAAAGAACAGGATTAAGGAAATTTGTTATACACCATCATCATCTACTAGATACCAACGGAAGCAGCAGAGAAATAAAAAGCTGAAATTTGAGCACCCACTAGGCACATGTCCAATAGGAATCAGAGGGTGGGTCCCTCTAATGAGTCCTAGAACTGAGTCACCATGTGCTCAGATTCCTTGAGTGAACCCAACACAAGAAGCTGAAAAATCCTAAATGCGACCAAAGCCTGGACCAGCCATGTGGAAAGGACTTTCCCAATCCGAGGGTAAGTGATAAGAAGTGATGAGATTTCATTTCAAAGATTGTATTTCCCCTTCTATTCTTTAATATACCGTATATACTCATTCATTAGCCCATTCGTTTATAAGCCGACCCCCCAAAATGGTTAGGTAAAAATAGCAAAAACTGTATGACACTTTCATAAGCCGACCCTATATTTCAGGGGTTGGCAAACTTTGGCTCTTGGCCCATTAGGGTAAGCCACTAGTGGGCCTGGACGTTCTGCAGGCACAGAGCCCCTGTTGTTGTTATAATAACTGAACAAATATGTATTCACCTTCAAAATTACAGTCAATATTTAAAATCAGTAAATGGATATTTAAAACAATTAACTTAGAACAATATGAGACTTTAAAAAGTCTTAAAATCCTTCAAAATCTGAATCAGTCTCTTATTCACCAAACAGTTCATTAAACTTGGCTTCAGTCACAGCTGCACCTGCACTGTCATCATAGATGTCGGCAGTGTCGTCTTCAAACTCAGATTCCTTCTCATTATCAGCCTCTGTTGTGTCATTATGGCATCATCTTCTGACCCATCGAGTGCATTGCTGATACAGCATTTCCTAAATGATTTTTCTATCATTTCCAAGGGAATGGACACCCACGTGTCCTTGATCCACTGGGCAACCAGATTGATTTCGGGCTTCATAAGATTCCCACTTTTTGTCAATTTCGCCATGCCTGAGCACATCCATTCAGACCACATTTTGCATAGCCTGTCTTTAAAGGGGTTGTTCAGGCAGACATCAAGCAGTTGTAGAACTGAAGTTAAGCCTCCAGATATTACAGCCAAAGTAGTTTTCATATTTTTGGCCACATTTTTCACCTCATCCGTCTTGTGTGCCCTGATCATGTCCCAAACGAGCATAGCAGGTTTCTTGAAAAGTGCTCCTGGTCTCTTATTCCACACTTTTTCCAGCCATTCAGTAGTCCCACTTTCATCCATCCATCCATCCCTTTTCGTGAGCACGTACAATGACACGAGCAGGAAATTTCATGTTTTTAGGCAAGGTTTTTCTTTTAAAAATAACAACAGGAGGGAGCTTTGATCCATTTGCCAAACATGAAAAAAAACACCGTAAAATGGATTTTTTCATGGCCAGTGGTTTTAATTAAAACTGTTTTTTCACCAACACCAGTTACTGTTCTGTTGCTCAGGAGATTGAATGTCATTGGTGTTTCATCCATATTTCCTATTTGTGACAGTTCAAATGCATATTCCTTTCGATATTTTATAATAAACCTTTGGAAAGATTAAATTTTTTCTTCCAGATCTCTTGGCAGCTTTTGCGCTATCTTTGTTCGCTGACAAAGACAGAGACCATGATGGTTCATGAAGTGAGTACACCAACCCACTGATGCGACAAACATTGCCGGCTTTACTGACTTGTATTTGTCGTCTTTCGACAGTTGCAGAGCATGCAGACAAATTCCAGTTCTAGTGACAATGTACCCATTTTGTGGACATTCAACAACCCAATTATTGAGATCTTTCTCTAGCTCAGGAAATGAAAGTGCACCTCGATGGACATTTTTTCTTGCTTCTTGGTATGTCTTTAGTATTGTTTTATTTTTTTGCCATTCTCTTACTTGCTTCTCATTGATACAGAATTCATGAGCAGCGGTGCAATTATTGTTTGTTTCTGCATATTCAGCAACTTTAAGTTTGAATGCTGCGTAATAAGCAGATCTTTTTCTTTTGATTTCACCGTTGTTCATTTTAAATACTAGTTTGAAAACAGATTATTATTATTGTAGTTATAGATTTTGTAGGACTTTATATAGGAATGTCACCTGCTTTATCACTGTCAAATTATTATTGTTCTTTGTTTATTTCAAAGCAGCCCTGTAGATTGGCATGTCTGTGGGGATAACAAGCTATTTCAATTTTATAAGAGATTCCATCAATTCTGCACATTATATTTTCATATTGGCTCAAGACTTATGAGGTCCATTGGTAGAAATGCATGAAGAGATCAAATTACACAGTAGCGGACTGACACCAGTGCTATAGTACTATCATTCATTGTATTTTTCTGATTGGCTTGTAAGGCATAGCATTTTGTGAAATGCATGGGTCAAATGTCATGCAGCTCTGAAGCACTGCTCTTTTAGTATTCCTTTCAAGCAAATTTAGTCCACTAAACAAAGCCTTTGCAACTTTAAAAGGCTGCAGAATTGACATCAATAAATGGGTCGGCAAACTTTGGCTCCCGGCCTGTCAGGGTAAGCCGTTGGCGGGATGATTTGTTTACTTGGAGTGTCTGCAGTGAACTGCGGCCACAGGGAGCTGAGGGGCTCCATGCCTGCAGACACTCCAGGTAAACTATGTATTAGATATTCAATTCAATGATTCCATAGAGTTTAAAATCATAAAATTTTGGGGTAGACATGTTTATAAGCCGACCCCCGCTCTTTTATGCATCACTTTTTACAAAAAAGATTTAGCTTATGAACGAGTATATACGATATACGTATATACGTAGGTTATCTTGCTGAATCTACACTGTCTAGTGAGACCTCCAATAATCGTATTTTAGATTTTAACTCCTTCATAAGGCCAAGCAAATTGGCTTCAGATTGAAATGAATTGTTTCAAGCAACTGCTTTTAATATTCTAAACTTATCCCTTTTGGACTAAACTAGTTAAAGAGATATAACTGCACTCTTCAACGTGCTGTAAAGACAAATGCACCCTGGTAAGTGTGATAAATATGATGGGTCCTAAAGAATGGAGAATTGTTGATCATAAGTAAATGTAATAAGAAATCTTAGTAACTTGAACTGTTTTTTGATATAACTGCCAAGCCTCAGCTCTAGCCTGTGATAATTATTGCAAATCTGTTGTGTGTTTACTCACAATTGGTTGTGTCTACCTTTGAGTGGAGAACTGTTGATTTTATCTATCTATCTATCTATCTAAAACAGAGGTGGGCAAACTACGGCCCGCAGGCCACATCCGGTTCGCGGGACCCTCCTTCCCAGCCGCTGAGCTCCTGGCCTGGGAGGCTAGCCCCCGGCCCCTCCCACAATGTTCCCCCTCCCACGAAGCCTCAGCTCACTGCGCCGCCGGGGCAATGCTCTTGGCAGCCAGGCAGCACAGCTGTAGAGCCGCGTCCAGACCCGGTGCTCTGGGGGGTGCTCCAGGCAGTGCGGTAAGAGGGCAGGGGAGTTAGGGGTGGTGGTCAGGGGGTGGGGATGTGGATAGGGGTCGGGGTGGTCAGAGGGCGGGGAACAGGGGTGATTGAATGGGGACAGGGGTTCCGGGGGGCAGTCAGGAAGGAGAGGGGGGTTGGATGGGGTGGCGGGGGGCAGTGGTGGGGGAGGTCCGGGGATGGTCAGGGGACAGGGGGTGGTGGATGGGGCGGAGTCCGGGGGGGCCATTAGGGGACAAGGAACAGGGGGGATTGGATGGGGTAGGAGTCCCGGGAGGGGGCTGTCAGGGGGCGAGAAGCAGGGGGGGGTCAGATAGGGGTCTCCCCTAACCGGCCCTCCATTCAATTTTGGAAACCTGATGTGGCCCTCAGGACAAAAAGTTTGCCCGCCCCTGATCTAAAAGAACCCAGCGTTAAACTAGTAAACAAATGCTCCCTGGACTCAATAACAATGGGTTATCCTTTGGATTCTATTATATACTGGCAAAACTACTTTGTTAGATTTCAGCTTTAAAATCTAACTGGCACCCTGGCAAATTCATAATTGACCCCCTTTCACACTTACAACTTTCAGATTCCAGGTTAATGTTTATGTGAATGGAGGCTAGTAAAAGTAATCTATTTATTTGTAAATTGAGCACATTGGATCTGAAAGTCAGTGAGAGAAGGCACTCTTTGGGACCCGACACTGTCACTTTCACAGAGTTTTTTTCCAGGACAGAGCCTTGCTTCAACCTTAAAGCATAATTTTCTAAATTTCATTTTTTAACCTACATTTAACTTCCGAGTGCATGTGGTAACTCCACAATCAGCATTACACACGTGAAAGTGCTCAAAGAGGCAACAGTTTAAATAACTGATCTCAAATGTAAATTTTGTAGGGAAAGTAACACTTTGAGTTATGAGCCAAATGGATTCACTACATAGTGAGTTCCAAATTATGGCTTTTGGTGTGACTCATTGATTTCAATGCAAAGACAAACTGAAATGCAGATTTTGACCCTTACTTCTATGAAAATATAAAGTATTAGCTGTAAGGAGGTGAGTTAATATGTAGTTCGTGATGGGGAAAAGGAAGGGATTTGGATTTGGATAATGTGTGCATTCGACTAATAGAGAAGAAACCCCAGGCCCGAACTGCAAGGAGGAGGAGGAGGAGAAAGAAGAGCCGCTGGTCCTGGGGGAGGCCATCCTACTGCTGAACGGCTCCTGCAGCAACACAGGGAGCCCTCTGCACTGTCATGGATGTGAATGGGTGGGGCCAGAGCAGAGGCCCTGGGCTAGGACTGCAAGGAGAATGAGGAGAATGAGACACCAGCAATGGGGGAGACCCTTACACTGCTGAATGGTTCCTCCCCTCTCGGTTATCTAAACTCCCAAATATACTAATAAAATCTGTGTTCCCTATGCTATTCGGAGAATTGGGCGTATACTGTATTTGTGTTTCTCAGCTCCTGGAATGATATAATTACGTGAGAATCTCAGCTTTCATTATTAAAACAAAAAAGTTAATTTTCTACCCTTTCATGCTGCAGAGAAAAGTTTAAAAATGTGAACTCTAAAGGCTGAAAAAAGCAGAAGGCCTAAAAAAAAGAACCCCAAAAGTATCCCATGATTCTGGGGGCCTGATTCATGAACATTTGGGGTTAGCAATTCTTCAATAATTGTGAAGTCACAGCACCAGGAGAAGCAGCTTTTCTTTCTTCTTGCTTACTCCTTTCTTCCCAAGTCAACAGCTTCATTGTGGCAACCAGTAGAATTTTTTCCCCAAGCCTGGCACATTCTAATGGTCTCAGCACAAGGCTGATAGTGAGACCACAAACTCAGTGCATAGAGGGACTGCACAAGCTTATGGGTTGTTCATAACCATTCACTATGACAAATAGTGAATAATAAGTAACCATTTGCAACTTGTTTGTTGCAAGAGTACTTTGATTCTCCTGAAAATACAGATGTTTGTACAAAAAGCAGCTTTTCCCCAAACATTCAGCCACTCTCCTAACTTCATCACTCCTTGTGTGTTAAGGGTATGTCTACACTACCCGCTGGATCGGCGAGCAGCAATCGAGCCAGCGGGGATCGATTTATCGCGTCTAGTCTAGACGCGATAAATCGACCCCCGAGCACTCTCCCCTCAACTCCTGTACTTCACCGCCGCAAGAGGCGCAGGCAGAATCGACGGGGGAGCGGCAGCAGTTGACTCACTGCAGTAAAGACACCGCGGTGGGTAGGTCTAAGTATGTCAACTTCAGCTACGTTATTCACGTAGCTGAAGTTGCATAACTTAGATAGATTCCCCCACCCCCAGTGTAGACCAGGCCTAAGAGATCTGTAAAATAATGATAACTCTGACCCCGTTGCCTGTTTGGTGTTGTGCCGCTTTCCTGGGTCTGTTTTACCATAGTCCAGAGTTTTCCATACTGTGAGTTGTGCTTCCCTGGTAAGAGTGGTAGGGAGCAATGGAATAGGTGGGGAGAGGCACAGACAGGACTCTTAACTATTCTTCAGAGTCTCATAAAGAAAGCTTTCATAAAGAAAAAGGAAATCTCCTGCTGTTATGGTTCCAGAGAAAACATTCAAAATATGGACTAAGTATAACTGGTCCAGAGATGTCTGCCACAGTTTTTAGAGACCCTAAAACAATAGCTTTGAGGTCTGAACTGCCTCATTAATTTCGGATGCCAATGAGGCCTAACTCAGATGCCAATGATGATACCTTAAATATCAACATCACTAACCATTACATTGCTCATCAAAGTATGTAAGGAAGAAGAGGAGGTGTCAAATTATGAAGATCTAAAATACAGGTAGGCCTTTAACAACACACAGCAGGGCTGAAAGGAAGATAAGATTGGTTTAATTTACCAGAAAGGGGAAGGAGGTTCTGCTGTCAAAACTTTGTAAAAACCTGAAAATCAACAGAACTGATGCTGTTTAGGATGGTATTCGGGGGGAGGGAGTGAGGAGGGTGAGAAAGAAAGAGCATTTCACAGAAACCTTCTGTATTGATTGATGAGAGGTCATTATGTTATGAGTTTCCATAACAAGAGTTTTATTACTTATGGTCTGAGTCCAGGTCTACACTTAAATTTTTTTACTTGCATAACTATGTTGGTAAAGCGTTGGGGTTTTTATCAATATAGTTATGCTGGTAAAAGATGGCATACAGCGCTTTATACGGCTTGTTCAGCTTTATTGAACAGGAAAAGCGATACTAGTAAAAACTCTTTTGAACCAATATAACCATCTATATTTAAAAGTTTTACCACTTCAACTATGCTGGAAATTGGGACTCCTCCTTGCGGTTATACAGGGACTTACAAAGTGAGACCGAATTATCAACAGAAGTACAGTAGTTATTAAAAATACATGTGAAAAATGCAGAGAATTCCTGCAGCTTCCTTATTGTACTCTGCATATGCTCTTAGTACTGGAAGAAATGAGAAGTTTTTATCCTGTTAATTTCTCCCCTCTCCCCACAGCTTTCTAAAATATAGAGGGTAAAATTCTTTTTTATTTACATAAAGGGACATGAAAATATAACTATGGTTCTACTGTAAAAATGACTCTGTAAAGGGAGTATCAAGGTGTGCCAATACAACAAGCTTGGGGAAAGCACTATGCTAATATTAGTCATGTTTCTTTCCCCTTTTCTGTACTGTATCTTACCTCTCTGCTGTAGCATACAGCAGAGTTTAGTTTTTGCACAACTTTGATAGCTATATCTATATATATTATAAAAAGTTAAGTCTGCATAATATAGATAGTGGAGGATCCTAACTTGTGCAAGCTCCAAGATGGACAGAATGTGATTCAAGAAACTCACCATACAAGTAAACGAGCCTAATTCTTGGAGTTGTAACATTAGCATTTATTGGAGGCCTCAGGACACTGATATATGAAGTACAGAGCTTATACCTATACATCATTTTGAATCTAGCCCAAATCAACAGGAATTAAAAATTATTCTCCTCTAATGCATGTTTTGGTGGTCCTCTATGGGATGAGACTGATGGGTTTCAGTTCCAGTTCCTACATCACACACACCATCACTAATTGGCAGGCTCAGAAAGAGGCCAGTAACTTACTGGGACATGGAAACTATTATTCCTATTTTAAATCCACCCTCACCCCTTCACTCTCCCAGATCAGGGTTCACACACAGTCACAGAGCAGAGTGTATGGGAACCATGTTCTGCTGCTGCCTTGTATGTAAACAGAGGACTTCATGTACCAGGACTGTCAAACCAAAGCCATTTCTTTTGAAAACTGAAGTTATGCAAATTATTTGCAAATATGCTAACTAACTAAATAATCTGCATAAAATTTCACACATGTAGCTGCAACCAGAGGTATGTGCAGCCATACGTATGTTACGCACAGTGTGTATCATTGGCAATGGCCATGAGGAGCAGTGCTGGTCATCCCACTAGCCACTCAGTTTTGGTGTGATGGCTCTCTGGTGTGATGGGCAGTGTCAGGGCCAAAATTGAATGAGTGGCATTGCAACCTGGTGCATGGGGAGGGGTTGCAGCATCACTCAAGTTTGGCCCCCAGGTCCCTCTGTCATAATGACGGAGGTGGAGTGGCAAGGCCAAAACTGAGCGAGTGGAATTGCTGCTTGAGAACCAGGTCTGAAGGGAGATATAAGAAGCAACCTGTTCTCAGTAATGGAGAGACCTGAGAAGAGCAGCATACTGGCTGAAAAAGTTCTCCAGGGGACTTTACCTGGGCAGTTCCATGGTGGACTGCTGGGGAAGGTGTACGATGAGGGGCCATGGGGCCAAACCTGAGTGGACCCTCAGGCGGCCCAGTGCTGCTCCTCCTTGCTGCTGCCATGGGACTGGTTCCTGCACTACATTCCCTCTCCCCGCCCCCCATGGCCTGCCCAGTCTTGCCTCGCTTCAAGCAGCCCATGTTTGCCCTTCTCAGAGATATGGAGTGACTCTACACATGGGTGGAGCAGGCTGAAAGGTGAGAGCTGAGCATGGCGCAAACTTGGCAGGTGAAGTGCTGTGGCCAGTGGCTGCAGTGGGGATGGCATCACAGGGATTGATGGGGTGTAGCACATCAAAAATTTCTGGGGACATCTTTGGTTGCAAACAATATATGGCCACTACAGGGTCTGTTCAAATAAGCTGAAGATGAAGATGCTGACAATTCTAAATGTTTATCTAGGTACATCACAAAACCATTCTTCTCAAAATACAATAATCAACACAGGAACAGCAAGTGATAAGAGCAAGAATTTAAATTAGTCATTCACTGTCTATTGTAGATCAAATTCATTCTAGTAATACTGAATATGAAACATATAGAAAAGGAAGAGCATGTCTATGTCTTTATATTTGTGCTTTTCGATTTATGATACCCAACTGAACAAATATATAACTACATTAAGAATGGAGATTAGCTACATTTTATTTCACCTACATACAAGTTAGCATTGTAAAGTACTTGTGACTGAAAGAATTAATAGTATTCTTCCCACTGAACTCTCACGTTAAAAAGACTATACATAAATAAATAAATACATAAATAAATAAAATAAAATAAAATATTTGGGACAAAATGTCCATTTGCTAAAAAGAAAAAATAGTCAAAAAATTAAAAACAGGAATTAGTATAAACTACACAAATTTAAATTAATGCTATGTATTTTAACTACACTTTATTGCCTCTCAAAACTATAAAACATTCTTTCAGCTCAGAAATAAGACCATCTAAATATGAGATAAAATACACAGATGTCTTTTTTTCCTCTCTCCCTATCTTCTGAGCTACAGATTAGAAGTCTAGCTCTCAAACTCTTTCCCTGAGTTGCTCTTGCTGACATTATTTCCTCCTTAGCACACTTTGTAAAGCTTTCAACTTAGGTGATAGCTAGACATTTGATGTGACTCTAATTCTGAATGTAAAGTTATAGAGCTGCTAGTCTCTTCATGGTTAGGAGTGAAGATAGCTTTCCAACACAAGCCCAAGATTGACTCCCAACCAACTTTGCCAAACTAAATCAATCCACCTGAAATGTCACAGATGGGATCCTATATCAGTGTAGAAATTTTCTGGAAAGTTTGTGGCAAATCAGACGGGGAAGGTTTGGGGCAATATAAGTGCTCAAAAATTAAATACATTTTATGTATATATTTGCTATCTTGACTGGGACATTTTCTCGGGGCACCCAGAACAGTGGGTGATCTTGTTACCACTGTGCCTTAGGAAAAGAGAGACATGCTGAAGTTAACTGAGTGACGGCTCCCTGTCACCCCAGTCTGTTAGCTCCCAGACAAACTTCTCAGGACTTTGCCACCCATTATTTTGCCTTGCAGCTAACACTTGATGCACCTCAGTTTCCGTGGCCCCTGGAAGGGGCTGTGGTATCCACCCCTGTCACTGGACAGTCAGAGTAATTATCCAGTCCGCTACCTCCAAAGACACCAGCTTACTTGATTCAACTAAAACAACAAGGAGTCTGGTGGCACCTTAAAGACTAACAGATTTATTTGGGCATAAGCTTTTGTGAGTAAAAACCTCACTTCTTCGGATGCATAGAGTGAAAGCTACAGATGCAGGCATTATATACTGACATATGGAGAGCAGGGAGTTACTTCACAAGTGGAGAACCAGTGTTGACAGGGCCAATTCAATCAGGGTGGATGTAGTCCACTCCCAATAATAGATGAGGAGGTGTCAATTCCAGGAGAGGAAAAGCTGCTTCTGTAGTGAGCCAGCCACTCCCAATCCCTATTCAAGCCCAGATTAATGGTGTTGAATTTGCAAATGAATTTTAGTTCTGCTGTTTCTCTTTGAAGTCTGTTTCTGAAGTTTTTTTGTTCAATGACAGTGACTTTTAAATCTGTAATAGAATGACCAGGGAGATTGAAGTGTTCACTAAGGCTTGGTCTACACTACCCCCCTAATTCGAACTAAGGTACGCAACTTCAGCTACGTGAATAACGTAGCTGAAGTTCGAAGTACCTTAGTTCGAATTAGTTCGAACTTACCTTGGTCCACACGCGGCAGGCAGGCTCCCCCGTCGACTGCGCGGTACTCCTCTCGGCGAGCTGGAGTACCGCAGTCGACGGCGAGCACTTCCGGGTTCGACTTATCACGTCCAGACTAGACGCGATAAGTCGAACCCAGAAGTTCGATTTCCAGCCGTCGAACTACCGGGTAAGTGTAGCCAAGGCCTTACTGGCTTGTGTATGTTACCATTCCTGATGTCCGATTTGTGTCCATTTATTCTTTTGCGGAGGGACTGTCCGGTTTGGCCAATGTACATGGCAGAGGGGCATTGCTGGCACATGATGGCATATATGACATTAGTGGATGTGCAGGTGAATGAGCCCCTGATGGTGTGGCTGATGTGGTTGGGTCCTCTGATGCTGTTGCCAGAGTAGATATGGGGACAGAGTAGGCAACGAGGTTTGCTACAGGCCAGTCCTCGCTTACAGACAACCCCCCAACCTGAAGCAAATACTCACCAGCAACTACACACCACACCACAGAAACATCAACCCAGGAACCTATCCCTGTAGCAAACCTCGTTGCCTACTCTGTCCCCATATCTACTCTGGCAACAGCATCAGAGGACGCAACCACATCAGCCACACCATCAGGGGCTCATTCACCTGCACATCCACTAATGTCATATATGCCATCATGTGCCAGCAATGCCCCTCTGCCATGTACATTGGCCAAACCGGACAGTCCCTCCGCAAAAGAATAAATGGACACAAATCGGACATCAGGAATGGTAACATACACAAGCCAGTAAGTGAACACTTCAATCTCCCTGGTCATTCTATTACAGATTTAAAAGTCACTGTCATTGAACAAAAAAACTTCAGAAACAGACTTCAAAGAGAAACAGCAGAACTAAAATTCATTTGCAAATTCAACACCATTAATCTGGGCTTGAATAGGGATTGGGAGTGGCTGGCTCACTACAGAAGCAGCTTTTCCTCTCCTGGAATTGACACCTCCTCATCTATTATTGGGAGTGGACAACATCCACCCTGATTAAATTGGCCCTGTCAACACTGGTTCTCCACTTGTGAAGTAACTCCCTGCTCTCCATATGTCAGTATATAATGCCTGCATCTGTAGCTTTCACTCTATGCATCCGAAGAAGTGAGGTTTTTACTCACGAAAGCTTATGCCCAAATAAATCTGTTAGTCTTTAAGGTGCCACCAGACTCCTTGTTGTTTTTGTAGATACAGACTAACACGGCTACCCCCTGATACTTGATTCAACTAGTAATTCACACTGATTAATGTTACAGCATTGAAATCTGCTTATGATAAAACAAAGTAAAGTTTATTAATACAGAGATTCAAGTGATACTGAGTGAGGATAGTAGAAATAGATGTAGTTACAAACCAAACAAAAGAATAACATGCTTCTAGGAGACTAAACATAACTTTAGCAGGCTAAAATCTTTGTCTAAGATAAGTTTCTCACCTAACACTACCTCCCAGTGTCTCCAGCCCTCTGGGCCGGGATCCAGCTTTCATGGGTATAAAAAGCACTGTCCTTTTTGCTCCCTCAGAGATGGTCTACCATAGGGTTCCCTTTTCTCCTCCTCATAGCCCAGAAAAACCTTTGAAATATATCCCTTTGAAGTGTACCCCAAAAGTTCTTCTCTCCTGCTTTATCCTTCAGCATGCCAATGCCATATGATCTCTCTCATTCTCCCGTTACCTTGCCTTCCTGTTGAGTTAATATGCAAATGAAGCTTGCTATGTGTTGACTTACACAATGCTGATTTACATCAGACACCTAGTGTGGTGGAGCGGTCGCCCCACCCCCTGAGAAAAGGGTTGGAAAAGGCCTTTGAGGCTGCGCAGTCCGGCAGCCAATCAACGAAGGCCTATAGGGAGGCAATCAGGGCCGGGCGAGGCCCTATATAAAGGCTGCCTAGAAGAGGAGAAGTCAGTCACTCCCTGGCTGGCAAGGGAGAAGGACCGGCTCCTGAGGAAGGAGCTAGCACCTCAGACAGAGCAGTGCTGGGCAGGCTCGGGGGAACAAGAGAGAGCTCCAGCCCCGTTACCTGCTACAAAGGGCCGAGGAGGTGTACAGGGGCAAAGGGGAAGTGGCCCAGGGAAGGAAAGCGGACAGGAGGGGAACGAAGGAGGGTGGAAAGAGGCTGCCTCTTTCTCTGGGTCGGGACCCAGAGAAGCGGGCAGGCCTGTGTTCCCCTTCTTCCCCCCTTATACAGCACCTGGCCACAGAAGATGGTGGCCAATACAGACTGCAACTTGTCCCCAAGCTAAGGGGCTAGACTGTAGGTTGCAGTTGGCCACTGAGGCAGGTGCAAGTCCCAAAGACTGCTGTTAACCCCCCCACCCACTGGAAGGCGGTGAGTCTGGAATAGTGGGCACTGCCAGAGGAGACCATCCTGAAGAGGACACCGCCGAGTGGAGAGCAACACGGGTCCCAAAGCAGAGCAGAACGGACAGCGGAGGAGACACCACGTGCTGAGGGCACTCCGTAGTAGACAGAGGTAATTCCCGGATTAACGAGTGGGAGGCGCCAGCGGTGGTGAGTCTTGACTCCGTCACATCTAGGCAGACAGGTAAATCAACATTCCTTTGTCTGGGAAAGAAACTGTTTATCTACCTGGCCTGCTTACAAAGTTTCGACATATTTTTAGTATGTACATATTCTTGAATAATGCCATAACTACATCTTGCAATGCTTATGATGACCAGTATGATATAAGCTTTGACATCCTACACAACTTTTTAAAATAGATAAATACTCTGCCAGCCATGTGTTAGGTGTAGTGAGTTTATTACGCCTGATACAAGTTGCTGTTACATGACAGGTTTCAGAGTGGTAGCCATGTTAGTCTGTATCAGCAAAAAGAATGAGGAGTACTTGTGGTACTTCGTGGGCTAGAATCCACTTCAACAGATGCATGGAGTGGAAAATATAGGAGCAGGTATAAATACATGAAATTATGGGGGTTGCCTTACCAAGTGTGAGGTCAGTCTAACGAGATAAGTCAATTAACAGCAGGGTGCCAAGGGAGGAAAAATAACTTTTGAAGTGGTAAGAGAGTGGCTCATTACAGACAGTTGACAAGAAGGTGTGAGTAACAGTAGGGAGAAATTAGTATTGGGGAAATTAGGTTTACATTTTGTAATGACCAACCACTCCCAGTCTTTATTCAGGCCTAATCTGATGGTATCCAGTTTGCAAATTAATTTCAGTCTGCAGCTTCACGTTGGAGTCTGTTTTTGAAGTTTTTTTGTTGAAGACTTTTAGGTCTGTTATTGAGTGACCAGAGAGATTTAAGTGTTCTCCTACTGGTTTTTGAATGTTATATTTTTCACTCCATGTATCTGATAAAGTGGGGTCTAGCCCATGAAAGTTTATGCCCAAATAAATTTGTTAGTCTCTCAGGTGTCAAAAGTACTCCTCATTCTTTTTGCTGTTACATGACAGTGAGCCCTTTGCCAGTAGGCACAGAGGGGCTCTTAGGATCATCACCTTAACACAATGCTTGCTGCTGATATTCAAGTTTCTCCTTCACATGTGCAGACACTTATTTGTGACTTACAATGAACAATTTTCTAATATTGGAACTCTAGGGAGTTCCCACCAATACGGTGTCTCACCCAGGGTTAGTATTAGGCTTCCTCCTTTGGCCCCCTTCTTTCCCCTTGTACTTCACTCTATGTTTGTTATCTCCCCTCTAAATTCTGCCTTGTGTCACATTTTTATGCAGATGTTATATAGATTAACTTCACTCTAATTTTGTAGCTGTCTCAGCTTTGTAATTCCTCACTATGACATAAGTCCATTCAGTACAATATGCCCCAACTAAATATCCTGGAAATTTGCAAATAAACAGAACTCGAGCACTTTGACCTCCGCTCAACTTAGATATTCACTTCTGTTGCTGGGAATTTTGCTTTTGCCTCCCCTATCTACCAGGTCTGTACACAGGCATAGAGCCCTGTGGGGTTACAAAATATGTATCCGCATCCTATCGGTGATCCACAAACATGGTCCGTGGACACAAAGCAGATATCCACAGATTTGTAGGGCTCTAGATATAAAATTTGGAGCTGCATCCATCCCGCGATCCGCAAACATGGTCTGTGGATATCTGCAGATATAAAGCAGATATCCCCAGATTTACAAGGCTCTACATATGCAAACCCTACAATCCCGAAAACATTGCTCTATCTCAACCGCTCCTCTGAAAATATCCTTATTCGTGATTCAATTTCCTTGTTTTGACTATAAAGTCCCTTCTTTATGGTTTCCTTAAGGCCCAACCTTCTAAATTTCAACCATTATAAATTGTGATAGCGTGACAATCAGGGTTCAGACACCCAAAGGAGAGAACAGACTGTTTAAATCCACAGAATTAGTAGTTAAACCAAATGGTTGCATACTGTATTACCGTACTATAAAATTATATCGAGTAAGGTCTTTTATGAAAGCTTGTAATGTTCTGAACTTGATTGTCATTATGAGATACACATACAGATTGTGGTTATGAGTCTGGGTTATTTGTGTATATAGAAAACTGTGCTTATAATCTACACTGCAAACTTCAACTACAGCTCACAGCAGGATGGTGAGCAGTTAAATGGGGAGAGGCACCTCCCCAAACCAGGTGTTTACGCAAAACTGGCTTCAAGTAAGCATTCTACCCTCTCTGACTATTATATTAAACATATGGCACATTAAACACTACAAATAATGCTACACCATCCATTGTCCAGCCCAGGAAAAGACCACGATAGACTATTGGAGTTAATGGGAAGACAATGAAACATCCAAGCTATCAAGTCAAGAGGGAATTTCCCCACTCTGAATAAACTGAGTCACCATGGACTAAGAGAGAGAAAAGGGAAATTACCTTTTCAAAACAGGTTTGGGACTGAGATTTTTTTTTTATCAAGACCTTGAGGGACAGTTTCATAGCAGGAGGCTGTCCAAGAACACTGGATCCCTCCTATAGCTAGGGAGTATGCGGAAAAACTGTGTTAAAGCAATAGATAACTTGTATTAAAAAAGAGATTTTACTGAATATGGAAGTATAAAACCTGAGGTTGTGTTTTTATGTTTGTTTTCCATGTAGTTTGTATATGTTTGCTTCTCCTTACTGTTTGATCTTTCAATCTGTTTTTTCTATTAAACTTCTTGTTTGTTTTTATCCTAAGCAGGTCACTGGCGTGCAAACTGTATGGAGTGTGTATGTGCCAAAGCAAGCTGGTGTCTGTGCGGGCTGGTTTCACACCTTTGGTGGTGACAAACCAGAGGGGAAAAGTCTGAGTGTCTAATAATTCAGAATTCAAGAAAGATGTGGGGAGACTCTGGACTGGAAGGGTTATTGGTGTCATGCTGCACGGAGTAACTAGGCTGCTGAGAGCTTATGCTTGTGGGCTCACTACTAATGTCAGAGCTCTAAACCCTAGCTTCACAGCATAAAGGCCCTCCAAACTTAGAGGGTAGGCAGTGACAGAACCCCTCACTGGTCCAGGGGCTTTTTCAAGAATGTCACATATAGCTATGTCCTGAATCAGGAACATAGCCCCATCATGCCACCCCCTCGCCCTATACATTCACTCCAAAATCTGAACTGGCTATTTGTCCACTTCAGAATCCAGTACCAAATATGACTGCAAATTAGAGATGGGTGAATATCACAATACATTTTCTATGAATATATTTTAATGTAGTTGCTTTGACATGATTTGCACATTTTTATGCTCTCTTTCCATGCATATTTTAGGGAATGGGTTTACTGTTGTTATTATTTCTATTGCAGTAATGTCCAGCAGTCTCTGCCCTGAAAGAGCATACAATCCAAAAGAGACAAAGACAAAGGGATGCAACAAACAAGCAATGAAATCCGATGATGACAGGCTTCAAGTTTAGCTTCAAGTTTATTTGTTGTCTTTGTTTGGTTAAATATACTGAGTGAAATCCTGGCTCCATGGATGTCAAATTTGCATTGATGACAAACTCCCTCTGACTTCAATGAGGCCAGGATTTCACCAATTACATTTCCTACCCACAAGTCTCCCTCTTTTGTTCAAATCTCTGCCAGGAATGACCACAAATGTTAAATTTTACAAAATCTGCAAAATAATGAAGGAAAACACATTTGAAATTTGAGAGCAGAAATTCACAAGATAATATGCTTATCTAATTAGAGAACATATTAAGTGTCTAATTAGTGCAAATACTCACAAGGAACTGCTCATAATTTTTTTTTCACACCAAGAATTATTCACAGAAATTATGCAGTGAATAATTCTGAACAAATAAATTTAAGAAAAATCACAGTCTATTTGTAGATAAACCATAAAGGGAAAAATGAATGCAATTCATCAGATAAATCATTTGGTATAAATTATTCACCCAGTTCAATTTCTAGTTTTCAGCACCTTGGTTGTCTTACAAGGCCCTCCCACATTCATAGAACTCTGAGTATTGTTATATAGGTACATTACTTACAGATTGTAATCAGTCATGAAGTGTTATGACACTTTTGTATTAAATACATTATATGAAACCAGCGGCGGTTCCAGGCACCAGCGCTCCAAGTGCATGCCTGGGGCGGCAAGCTGCAGGGGGCGACCTGCCGGTCGCTGTGAGAGCAGCAGTCAGGCAGCTTTCGGCGGCATGCTTGTGGGAGGTCCGCCAGTACCGCGGCTTTGGCGGCAATTCGGCGGCGGGCATGCCGAAGCCATGGGACCAGCGGACCTCTCGCAGGCATGCCGCAGAAACCGTGGCACCAGGGACCTCCCGTAGGCATGCCGCCGAAGGCAGCCTGCCTGCCATGGTCGGGCGGCAAAAAAGCTAGAGCCACCCCTGTATGAAACTATATTATATTGTATACAGGGGTGGGCCTGAACTTTAACTACAGATTTTGATAATCTTGCAGTTTGAGGAAATCCAGATCCAAAATTTGCAGCTGTTTTATATTTGCATAATGGGCCATGAAATATACCTGAATACAAGTCCAACTATATATATTTGGAATGAAGAGGACATACCCATCAAGTTACACCAGTTTTCAAGACTATTACATTTTAGATTATTATGTACTGATTGTATTCATTTAGCTTTTAATCCTCAAGTCTCATTCCATGAATACGTCATTACAGAATGACCACAAGAACTTTCAAAGACTATTACATAGGCAAAAAGGTTCACTTCAATGTATAAAACAGCACTCTAGGAAAGGATGTTGACAATATGATAAGACAGCAGCAGTGTCATTACAAGAAGATAGAGCAAAAATTATGCTAGAGTGTGAAACAGTGAACAAAAGCATAATTTCCATCTATTTATCAGGAAAAGTAGTTAATCTCATGATTATCCAGATATGTCTTCCATACAAGGACACCAAAACCCACAACTCTATAGAAATAAATTTAAACAAACGATTTACAATATACTAACAAGGGCTTCCTAACTGTGCTGGATGAATGTAATAAGGGAAAGGAATAATCAACACAAAGGAATGGTAACATTTATATTGTGCAGTCTGAAAAGGATGAAAACCAAGCAAGCTTGCACAAACTATTGGCACAATAACATAGCAGATACCCCTTCTTTTACCTGATTGTAAAACATAGTAATTTTAAGGAAGAAATAACATTTTCAATCAAGTACGTATATTCTCTGTTTTCTCTTACAGCACTGACAAATTAAAATTTGTGTAGAGATGGAAGAGCAAAAGCAGCTACACTATCTGCACTAATTCTAAACCACACTAATTTAATCAGCTCTCTTCACCAATTCACGTGGCTCTTTGTTAACTCATTATGGTTTTAAGCTTCAGATACTAGCTGTAATATGAATCTATAATACACTGTACTATAACAGCAATGTTACAGAAGGCAAACACACCAGGAAATTCGGACTAAATACACATACTCCTGGATTATTACCCTCCCTTATGAATAGCTACCTATTGTAGACCTATTTTTAAATATGCAATTATTAGACCATACAGCTTAATGTCATTAAAAAAGCTTTCTTACATCTACAGTACTTTGGTCTTGTCTCTTCACTGCTGTAAACATGTCTGAGTGTCTACAGTATGACTTTTATTAGATTTCATATGAATAGTGATTGGCTCACAGCCAGACCTTCAGTCAAAGCACCAGCATTCTTGAACTTACGATAGTTTTGCCCAAGGAGATATGTGACACTTTGGCTGATTTTCACTTTGTGTCTAAGTGTTGTGTTTTCTCTGTGCGAATGTGCTAAACAAAAGACGACTGGCATCTTATACCCCAAGGCAAAAGTACAAAACTAATTCTAATTTCTTATTTTCCTGACAAAGTTAACTACAAATCTGTTAAGACAATAGTACAGAAGCAACATAATACCAAAGAAAACTGCCAGAGTTTTAGCGCATGTCACATTGTCTGGCAATACCAAAAGGACAGGAGACATTTGACATGGTTTTAATCAGGCTGCAACTTTATTGTTAGATGTCTGGGACTACCCGGCAGATAACAGTGTACCGTGCAGGTAACCCCATGTTTATTCCATTAATACCCAGGGGGCCTTTTTCCAGTCCCCTCTCTTTTTCCATCCAGGTCCCTCCAACAAATCCATTTCCAGGACCTTAAAATCCACCCCCCTACCTCAGAGGAGGGTTAAGGTGGGCTATAAGAATGGGGGGTTGGCTGCCTGCCATACCAATCATAGGACTCCCCAACCATCTCCCGTTTGTTCTTTTAATGAACACCTCTTTTTAAGTCCTTTTCTAAGCCATTTATCCGGTCTCTGTATACCTTTCCTATGGAGTACTTGCACCGGACATCTGCCCTATAGTTAAATAATGAGTTGCGACATATGGCCTACCACCCATCATGCCATGCATGAACAGAGCCCTTCCTGAAACCTGCTGTGGGGAAGGCGAAAAAAACCCCAATTGCACCCAAGCCAATATGGTGGTAAGGGAAAAATTCCTTCCCAGCCCCCCTAAAAAAGGGGCAGCTAGTGTAATGCCCACAGCAGGTGTTGACCAAACCTGGTATTTTACCAGCTAAGGGGGAGGAAGGGTGGGTCTTGATTCAGCCTTGGTCAGTGTAAAAAGGAAGGCTTGAGGCACCGAGCTTCCCCCTTTTAAACCCTGCATTCCCAGGGGATGAGCCAGCAACCACGGTGCCTCTTTTTGCAGCTGTTTTCATCTTCTTCCTTCACCCCCAGCCATAAAGCACGGTTCCCTTCACTCAGCCAGCCAAACACCCCCCCTGCTTAAAGGTGCAGGTCGATCAATCGTGATACCTGTTCAAATAATGTTCAGGAGAAACCCCTCTAGGTTGCGGGGGAACAAAAAAATATTTAAAATAGAAATCGTGATAAATTTTGGTCCATTGGTACTACTAGAACTGTATTGTACAGACCTTAAAGAGAAGTATGTTTTGGGGCTAAAGCACAGGAGACAGAGTTAGGAGATCTGAATGTATTTACTGATGCTGCCACATTGGGTAAATCACAGACTGTATACCTGTAGGCTGGGAATACTACTTCCATGCCTGTCACAGGGGTGTTGTAAATTTTTTTGACATTCTCAGATGTAAACTGTTTTACGAGTGCAAAGTATAATCATTTTTATTACTAATGTATATCATTCAGCTACTGTAAATTATAAATAGGGTCTTCTGATTACCTTCCCCACCCTGCACACACAATCTTGATTTGAAATCTTGACTCTTGAGGCATTATTTCCGCTTTTTTTTAGTTTTGTAGTAATACAAATTTCCTGAATCCAGTATAAAACACATTATACTTAGATGTTAATGCCAGAGGCTGGATTTTGCCCATCTGTGCCATCAAGTTAAGGACATAATGATAGTAGCCAGTAGGTAGGAACCTATCGGACATAGGCAATGCTATGTGAATAATTTCTGATACACTTTGGATCATGCCAAGATTCCCTTACCTTTCTATAAAACATCTCTGACATTGTCACATTGGAAGTCTATTTTGTATTGTCCTGAGTGATGTCATTTCAAGTGCATTGCTAATTTAATGTATTGACAATAATGGGCCAAATTCTGTCTCAGTGGAAAAGAGGCACAAATCCCTACAGAACAGGCCGAGTCATGTGCTGTAAAAGCAATGTTAAAACAAACTCAGATTCTGATAGGCACCTTCCCATAGACTGTCATGTGCATAAGATTCTGGGGACATGACATGAAAATCTGTTCCCAAGTTACTTTTTTGTAAAATATTCTTTAAATTTTGGCACTGAATATATTCAGTATCCTCACATTTTCACGTTTTTTCTCATTATAAAACCAACAGTCTCTTTTCTCATTTATTTATTTTATAGACCAGAATCAAATAAATCCCATTTAGACAAACTGAATAGCAATGCAGTGCATATTCAATGTCCACATTATTATTTGATTTAAAAAATGGTATGTGCTGATTATCATATTTAGCCTTCTACCTAGGCTAAATCAACTGCTACTGTAATTAGTAAAATAGCTACAGCATTCATTTTTCTACTGACTTTCCTTAATGTTCCTGCAATTTAAATTACCTTTAAAATCATCTACAGTAAAGTATTACATTTAATCAGTCTAATTATCTTGATTCAAATTTGCTTTCCATTAAATCAGATGCATACAGTGCACAGAAGAAATTTAATTAAAGTAATAAACACAGCACACTAAAAATGTAAAGAGGTCAAGTTCTATCCTCAGAGGAGTTTGTCAAATATTTAAAGCATTAGAGGAGCCTTTTAGACTTGACCCTTTTTATTTTTACTATTTTGCATTTATTATATTAATCTTTTACTTACAGCAGTTTTTTAAACAATGCAAGTGTATGTTTAGTTTTTAACCAAAGGCTCTAAACACAAATGTATTATGCCAGCTGGTCTCCTAAAACCGTTAAGAAACAGGATCATTGCAAGATTTTATTGTTTTTAGTGTAATACAATTGCTTTCTGCCATAAACCTATTGAAATAACCCTTCCTTTTTTTTTTTGCAAAATTCCCCCACTTTTAACCACTCCACCTGTTTCTCTAATAAATCATCATATCCTCAACATTTAAATAGAGACCCTCAACATCTAATTAGAACCCCACTGACAAGTCTATTTTTATTTCATTGCAATTAACAATTCTAAGTCAGACTTTTCTTTTTTTATCCCTCATTAGCAACAAAGTGTTTCCTTCTACACAGATGCTCATGCTAAATGAAATTTGTTGTGATTATACTGTGTCAGTTTTGCATCCTGCACTTTGTAGCCAAACCTTGTTGAGACAAATTGTGTCTTTCAGAGAGCAGGGAGATTTAGCATAGATGCCATACTGTTCTATTCTAATACAATAGAGTATATTTAAGTAATGTTAAAGGTCTGACTTAAATCTGCTGAAAAACAGAATTAAGACTTCAGGTGGACCTTCTGTCCCTTCCTTCATACTGCTGTGGCTATCCACAGTATGGATCTTTAAACTGTGTCTAGAATTATATGCCATATAATTTAGCGGCAACAATGAGTAATGGGCCTTTGAGGATTCAGTTAATTTCCTCCTAATTTTGATTTTGGGTTTAGACCTTTATCAAAACATAACTGTACCTTTTTGGTAGGATATCATAGGATATCAGGGTTGGAAGGGACCTCAGGAGGTCATCTAGTCCAACCCCCTGCTCAAAGCAGGACCAATCCCCAGATAGATTTTTGCCCCAAATCCCCTCAAGGATTGAGCTTATAACCGTAGAATTCCCTTTTATTTAGAAAATATCAACACACATGGGCTTAGTCCATGAACACTCTATTTAATATATAGCTTGCCAGGGCCTTCCTAGATCCATTATTTGGACAATATACATTTGTTTAATGGCTCTACGTTCTTGCAGCTGTTTCACTTATGTTGCAAAAAGTTAACTTGTAAATACATGACAATACTAAATAATTTATCTGATAAATGATCTCTTTTAGACTTAGGGCTTGCAACATGTACATACTTCTCTTTATGTATCAAGTTTCCAAGTAAATGTCCTTGCAATCATCATACAATAACATGTAATAACAATGCACTAGCTTTTTGTTTGTTTGTTTTTGAGCAAAAACACATCTTGGCATACATACCTGGAAAAACGCTGATTGAAAAAACAAATCTGTTCTTTTGGTAATCAGAGTCAAAAATAGAGGTTGCTTATCTGTAATTGGAGATTCTTCAAGACATGTGGTCTCTATCTGTATTATACATGTGGGTATGCGTGCGCACTGTGCTCCTGAGAGTGGCGATTTTTAGCAGGTGGTGTCCATTGCGCCAAACCTGCACAGTTCTCCTTGTGCTCCAAACCGAGGGTGTAAGGCAATACAGACTGATGCCTCTCTAGCAAATTCTTACTGCAAATCCAGTCATGCTCTGCTGCAGAGGGGATGAAGGGCACATAATGGAATACAGATAGGAACCACACATCTTGAAGAACCTCCAGTTAAAGGTAAGTAACCTCCATTTCTCCTTTGAGTGCTGGTCCCTATGTGTATTCCACATATGGGTGATTGGTAAGCAGTAGTTAAACAGGAGGGTGGTACAGGGATTCACTTGGTACAGATGTCTATAATACTATTGTCTTCATGGCTTTATCTGCAGGAGATCTGGACTAGTGCATAATGTTTCATAAAAGCATGGATAGAGCTCAAAATAGCCACCCTGCCTATGTCCAGTATAAGCACACCTCAAAGAGATGCTGTAGAAGCTGCCTGTGCTCTAGTGGAGTGGGCTCTCATCCCATCCAGGGGAGGAATATATGCCAGTTGATAACAAAGAATGATGCAGCCAGAGATCCACTTAAAGAGTCTCTGAACAAATAGTGCTTGTCCTTTTGGTTGCTCCACAAAAGCAACAAATAGTCTAGGCATCTTTCTAATTGCCCGTGGGACATTGAGAGAGTGAAGTATTCTCTCTCCATTGGAAGCATGAGGCTTTGGGAAGAATACCAAGAAGTGGATAGATCGATTCAAGTGACATTCAGAAATTACCTTAGGGATGAATTTCAGGTGGAGGCAAAGGAAAACCATACTATTCCTCATAAGGAGATATGGCAGATCTGCCAGGGGCGCTCCCAGTTAGTTCACTCTTCTAGCTGATGTGATGGTGACTAGGAAAGTGATGTCCAAATAGATGTAGGACATGGAGCAGGTGGCAAGTGATTCAAAGGAAGATCTGGTAAATACTGAAAGAACGGGATTAAGATCCCATTGTGGCATTGGTTTCACTACCAGTGAGTAAGTCCTAATGAAGCCCTTTAAAAAACTGCTGGATGAGTAAAAACAGGATATCCCTCAACTGGAGGATGGAAGGAACTGAATGCTGCATGGTGGACCTGCAATGAGCTAATGGAAAGACCCGATGTCTTGAGGGTGAGTAAGTTCTCTAAAATCACAGGCATTCCCACAATCTGGGGATAATAGGTTCAGTTGTGTCCAGATGGAGAAAAAAAAGCCTCCATTTGCCCACATAACATTTTCCGGTGGAATTATTTCTGCGTTGATTGAGAATATATTGAATGGCCTCTGAACATGACCTGATTTAGGTCTGACACCCATCTGACTACCAGACTGTAAAATGAAGAAGGCTTTTGTTAGATATATGATCCCTCCACTCTCTTAAGTCAAAAGGGCCAGCTGTTGATGGGATGTAAGATTTATATCTTTAGAAAGTCTAAAATTGTCTAGGCCAGTTGGGCATGATGAGAATGACCTGACCTTTGTCATGGCAAATCTTTTGTAAAACCTGTGGTATCAGCAGGATGGAAGGAAAAGTGGAATTTCCCGTTTGTCTGGGAGACAAGCAGTCCCAGGACGGTGTTCCCCACTGGGTGAAGATCTCATTCAGGATGGGGTTGTGCATCTCCCATTCATGGTCTCCAGAGAAACTGTCCACCAGAGAGTCCTGCGCATCTGGTAGGTATGCTATTTAGAGAGTTATGTGGTTCCTGATTCACTAGTTCCATAAACTGACTACTTCTATACCACGAGGAAGGGACTTTGCTCCACTTTGCTTGTTTAGGTAGAAAACAGTCATCATGTTGTCTGACATTATCTGGATATGTGGGGACTAGATGAGTGGAAGGAAGGCATTGCAGGCTAGATAGAGTGCTCTGAGTTCTAATTTGCTGATATTAATCCTGGCCTCTCAATGAATCCAAGTGCCTTGTGCTATGTGATTGTCCATGTGGGCTCCTCACCCTATGAGGGATACATCTCTGATAATGGTCAAGTCATATGTGGGCATAAGAAAAGGGATTCCCACATGCACTTGTTCTGGGTTCATCCACCAAATAAGAAAAGCCATAATCTTGGCAGGGATTGTGACTCTGGTACTCATGTTGTTTCTATCTGGTGAGTAAACAGGCCTGCAGGCAATCAAAGGGGTGTCTGGAAAACGGTGTTATCTAGGTACATGAGGCCATGTAGAGACCTAATAAGAAAAGGCAGACCTTGACTGTGGTCTGAGGATGACTTGTCTTATCAAGCTGATCACAGCTTGGAATCTTTCCATCAGGAGATAGGCCCTTGCTGTAGTTGAGTCTAGGATCACACCTATAAAGTCTGAGGTCTTTGTGGGAGTCAAAGTGGACTTTTCTATATTGACAGAAATTCCCAAGGAAGACAGCAGATGAAGTAGGAATAGGGTTGCAGATTGAATCTCCTTCCTGGATCTTCCTGTCAAGAGCCAATCATTGAGAAAAATGTTGAAGCAGGTTTATCTCATCCTGGCCGCATCCAGTGAAAAGGTCTTTGTAAAAACACTGGTTGCTGTAGCTTGTCCAAACAGGAGCACCTTGAATTAGTAGTGCTCTTGTCCTACCCAGAACCTGACAAATCTTCTGTGGAATGGGTGCATGCCTACATGAAAGTAAGCATCTTTCATGTTGAGAGCCACAAACCATGCACCCTCCTCCAGAGAGGGAATTATCGATGCCACTGTGATCATATGGGATTTTTGTTTTTAATAAAGACATTCAGTTGTTGTAGATCAAGAATCAATTGGCATAGACCCATGCTCTGTTTTTTCTTGAAAACTAAGAAGTATCGTGACTAGAACCCTTTCCCTTGATGTTGAGGTGGCACATGGTCTACATCTCCTTGCTGAAGTCAAGAATCTACCTTCTGATAGAGAATCTTCTCATGAGAGTGGTTCCTGAAAAGGGTACAGGAATGGGCAGTGAAATAAACTTGATCATGCAGCCAGACTGAATGATCTGTAATACCCATTTGTCTGTCATTAGTGTCCTCCCATTGTGAGTGAAGTGGGAGAGGTGGCCGTCAAAAGTTTGGGGTCAGCGTAAGATGGCATTAACAGAGGAACACATTCTTTGTCAAAAGAAGCCTTTAGGTGGAGGGTGGGCATAAGCTGTGGCAGTAGATTTGGAGGAATTCCTATGTCTGGGACTCTGTACCCTCTGGCATCTAAATGATGGTTTATAAGGGTGCGGATGATAGAGCAGCTGAGAGGACAGTCTTGGTCTGTATACCTGTTTCTGGTGTTTTCTCTTTGGAGCCAGGGTATAAATACTCTGAGAGCAGAGGGTTGTTCTAGAATCTTTGAATGAGTGAAGAGCCTTGTCAGTCTTTTCACTGAACAAATTAACCTTGTCAAAGGGGAGATCCTCAATGGTATTTTGTCTCTCTCCAGAGAAACTCAAGGAGTGAAGCCAAGGTCCTCACCTCATGATGATTCCCCATAGCTATCGCTCTGGAAGTGGTATCCACAGCATCCACTGCAGCCCGAAGAGATGCTTTGTCTATCAGCTTGTCCTCATCAATGAAGGCTTGAAATTGGGCCCTGTCCCACCAAGGGAATTTGTCCTTGAGGTCTAAGATTTTGGCATAGTTGGTAAAATCATATTTTGCTAACAGGGCCTGACAGTTTGCAATTCTAACCTGAACAGATGAAGAAGAAAAATCTCTCTTGCCTAGAAGGTCAAGGTCTTTGGCACCTTTATCTGCAGGTGCTGCCTGTGGATGTCACAGCCTACACCTCTGAGTGGCTGCTTGTACTATCAGGGAGTTGGGTGCTGGGTGTGTAAATAGTAACTCTACTCCCTTGATTACTATGAAATTACACTTCTCAGCCCTCTGTAAGGTGAGGGCGGAGGAGGCAGGAGTATGACATACTACTCTGGCTAGTTCCAAAATGGCCTTGTTCACAGGAAGGAGTAATCGGACTAGAAGGCTACAGAATGTCCAGAAGCCTTTGCTAGGAATCCTTTACCTTCTCAGGTTGGATCTGGAGTTCAGTCAGCATCCTCTGTAGGATACTGCCTGTGGTCATCAGGCGGGGAAGGTGAAGATGGGACAATTGCTTCATACAAGGAGGAGGAGACACTTATTGGAAGCACTGGTCATGGTGGATCCAGCTCAATTTCTTATCTCTCATACTCTGACAGAGCTTGTTGGTGTCAGCTAGGAGAGGATAGGCAGGATTCATACTTGGATCCAGCATGTCTAGCACAGGGATCCCATGGACCCCAATAATGCCAAAATGAAGTGTCAATTGGTGGAGGGGGAACCCTATGGCATTGTATACAATCACTCTCCTGGATAGACATATTTGGGTGGAGGACAAAAATCAGATCTTCTAGAGCTTCTGCCTGGACTAGCCTCCCTACATGGAGGTGGTGATTCATCTGGATTCTCCAATTCAGCTAATGACCTGTTTGACCTGCGGAGCCATTTGTACCAGTGGACAAGAGGTCTGGCCTGTAGAGGGAATTGGGCAATGACCCTCTGTCCTCGAATTAGTTCCCTCTTCCAGTGTGTTGATATTTCTGAATAAGGCTGTACCCCAAAGGAGAGGTGATTGGGAATAGCAAAGGGTGAAAATAACCTCTAGGGAAATGTAGGTCTCAGACTGACCCAGAGTGTGAGATGTACCGGTGGTTGGTACCAGCGAAGCTAGCTCTTCCCTGATTTTGGTGTACATCAGTTACTTCTGGGGATGGGTTGCAACCAGCACAGAGACTAGTCTGGAGCTCTTAGACGGTGCCAGTAGGTGCTGATCCTTTGGTTTATGCATTGGAACTGAAATCAGTACTGATGGATCTATACTCCTTCACGCCATACTCAAGCTGAGGAGGTTTAAGCAAGCCTAGGACCCTGTGTGAGGACTCATCCAACTTGGAGAGAGTAGGTAAGGAGCAGGTTTTGAAGAGGATCTGTCATTATGCTTGTGAGAGTGCTCCTTGTAGTCAATAAAAGACATTATGCATATTTAGGATATAGAGGTGAAATAAGTATTTGTTAATGTTGTAACACAGAGCCTACAGGCCTCAGGCCTGTAATATACTTAGCTTAGCCAAACAACACTTCAGACCTAAAGATGGATTGACATGAATAGCTAACTGATGAGTGACCCTATGTCAGAAGATGAAACAGTTATAGTAGAAGAGGTGTTAACTGCTGATATTTAGGAAATATATTTTGCAAGGTACCAGTTAAAGCTGGTTAGAGTATTTCTGGGAATTCTGCAGACATAGGTGTCAGCAATGTTGTTATGGTGACTGAGTGATATGAATGTTAATGAGCATAAGGGGAACAAACAAGTCAGACTACGAAAAATGGGGCATTCCAAAAATGTCTGGAAGTTCAAATAAAGAAAAAGGTTCGAAAGCTTCATAAATATGTATGAACTCTAGTGGGCGTCAGCGTAACATTTTATAAAAGATGTTGCCTGGCCTCTGTGTCTTGGGAGATGCCAGGATGACACCCACTGATGTGATGATGACAATGAGGAAGAAGAGGAGGAAGATATGACCGACACCTTTGCTCTTGTGAAAAACCCTGGGAAGGGCTCCTTTGGCCTTAGTAGTTGTAGCCTCAGCTCCTGAGCTCATGCTTAGAGGGGCACTGCCCATCAACTGAGTCCAGTGTACAGGGAGGCCCTGATCTGACTGGCCTCTCTTGGATGTCTCCATGGTATGCTTTCTTAGTCAGAGCTCTTGACCCTCACAAGTTTGGGTAGGCAAGGATCCTGCACCTAGCGGAGATGTGAGCCTTGCCAAGGCAGTAAAGGCAGCTCTGGTGTCCATCAGTAACTGAGAAGGATGGGGGCAGGAGATGTAATTCTTGAATCTTGGGACTTTGGACATAGTCCTTGTCTGTGGGGCAAAAACTCCCCAAGATGGGGAAAAACTAAACTATACTAATTATACTAAATACTAAAATACCAATATGAGCTACTAAAAATACTAAGAACTACTTACAATGTATATATTTACAGATTGAAAAAGATGAAGGTAGTTGTGGACACAGAGGATTCCAACTCAGGCCATGCAGCAATAAGAAGGAACTGGAGAGGCATGAGTCCAGGCCGCCCCTTATATCTTCGGTTCAGAGCATAAGCAGAACAGCTGTACATACGCGGACCAATGGACACTTCTTGCTAGAAATCTCTGATCTCAGGCACATGGAAAAATGGAAATATTTGTTCTATTTGTATAGTGACCAGCACTTGAAGAAGCATTGCAAACAAAAAACAAACAACTTCCCCCCTAAAAAACAAAAATACCCAAGCAGCTTTCATGTTTTGAAACCCTTAATATTATACCAGACAAAAATACAACACAAAATATGTGAGATTTATATGCTCTTCAGGGCAGGATTTAGAAAGCACCTACCATACAGTGGGTGTTACTGTTATTTGAATTCAATGGGGCTCAGCTTGTGTGCGGCAGCCCATCTGCATGTTGTAAATTGCAGAAACAGGGCGTAAATAAATAAAATAATAGCAGGTGTTCATTTTCTTTGTCTTCTCTTTTTCCTGGAGTAAGAGGCAGCCATCTCATACATTCCATTCAACAGAGGCCTTCAATATGTAATTAGAACCCCACTGGCAGTCTTTTTGTTTCATTGAGATGAACAATTCTAGGAATCAGACTTACCCAAACAGATTCAATTTCAGCAGTACTCTCCTAAGAGTTGTTACATTTTGTGACTTGTGGTTCAAGGAATTAGTTACTTCAGTACAGTACCTCAATACCAGCTACAGCTCTAATCCCACATAGA
Source organism: Trachemys scripta elegans (assembly GCF_013100865.1). Taxonomy (NCBI): domain Eukaryota; kingdom Metazoa; phylum Chordata; order Testudines; family Emydidae; genus Trachemys; species Trachemys scripta. The sequence goes on from NC_048298.1 coordinate 71,684,893, forward strand.
GTGCTTTACATAGCTATATTACCTTTATGGTGCCCATTATCATAGTATCTGAGCATTTCACAGCATGAATGTATTTTTCCTCACAACACCCCTGTGAAGTAGGGCTGTACAGTTATCCCCATTTTACTGATGTGGAGCTGAGGCACAGAGAGGCTAAGTAACTTGCCCAAGGTCACACACAAAATCTGGCAAAGCAGGAACTGTAACAAAGGTCTCTTGAGTCATAGGCTAGTGCCTAACCACTAGACCAATCTTCTAGCATCTTTCTTCCACTGAGATGCAGGGGGCCACCTATGAAGTCCGTTGAAAGCTCCTTATTAGATCAGGGACTAAGTGACTACAACAAATCATCTGTGTTTTAATGTCATTTTAAACATGAGTTTCAAGCAGGTTAAATAAGATTCTGCTTTGATCCTGAGCCTCTTCTAAATCCAAATCTCAGATTAGCTAGATTATAGATTTGTTTGGATACATTTTAGCTATAGATGTGAGAACTCAAACTACAGCTGTTCTGTGGATTCACTAAGGACTGGTGAGTAAGAGAATGCCATTTTCTTGCCAATACAGTTGTATACAGTTACAAAAGACCACCGGCGTTAAAACAGCCAAACAAACACCTATTATTTCTCTCCTTTCTGAACATTGAAAAGCACAAAGTTATTGATCAGTTTTCTCATAAATATAAAAATTATCAGCAGGCATGCAAACCTATGAAGGATGCATTTGACTACTCTGACTTTCAAGGGAATTCATCTGTCTCAGTGAAATACTTGGGACCAAATTCATCATGAATTACATTTTGGTGTAAGTGGTAACATAATTCTATGTCAATCTGGAATTCAGTGGGTATTCAAAATGTATATAATATGCATACCAAAGAAAGAAGAAATTTAGCTGAAAAAGTAACTAGTAGGTCTGTTATCTGGCGACACACCCATATGTTCTGTTTCCTGTTTACACCCCCCCTTCCGTTCTGTGGGTAAGTGCCACTAATTTCACACATCCAATGAATGCCAAATTTGTGCAATTACAGCGTTTTACCACTTACACCCTTACCGGTATCCATTTTCTAACCCATTCACATCACCGTGTAAATTACTGATTAATTTGTACTACAGACTGTCAAGGGAGTTTCACTCTGTACAGCCTTTATAATGTAATGGCTTTAAGCAGCCACTAAAACTGTAAACTTGTATGGCAAACATTTGTTCCATTTTTACATCATAATGGCAAAATTTTTGAGTGAGTGATGAAATTTTGCCTAAAGACAAATAAATTAATGAAGATTTTTAATTTGTTCTGGCATGGAGATTAGCCATTTTCAGCATAAAAACTGCTTCCCCTGACAAATTCCCTCTTTAACAAAATGTTGCTAACACACACAAAATCTAATTTTACTTTGCATCTAAGCATATGTGAAATGAGAGGTAATATTTTCAGCCATATCTAACACACACACAAACATACATACATGTATTTGAATTTCAATATCTAAAACCATAAGTTATTGCCTATCCCATGTGTTAGCTGCCCTTGACAAACATTAAAAATGAAACCCATCAAAGCATACAAACCCATATAAACAGCAATAGCAAACCAACAACCATTCTCTGCATAAGAGAAGTCTGGCAACCACACTGATATTTTTTTCCATCTCAGCTCTCACAAAACCTTAATCTTGCCAAATAAAACCCTGCCAAACCTCAGCTCTCCCCAAATGCCTATTCAGGTAGATGAGCTTTGCAGCATTCCTTAAAGACCAACAGACTTGGGTTATTTTGGATGGTGGAGGTATGGAGAGGGAATTCCAAAGTCAAGGGCGCTTTCTGGACAATGCTTGCCAGCAGCTCCCTCTTTTATACCAAGCGAGCTCCAGTTCAAGAAGTGCTGCTGATCTCATCTGCAGCAATGCTACCTGGGGTGAGAGGTGCTCTCTCAGGTAGGCACGTCTCAAGATATTTACACCACACAATCTTCACCATAAATTCCACCTGGGAATTAACAAATGAAGTCATGTGCCCCTGATCAGATACATAATCTAGTAAGCAGGACATCAACCAGCTTCAGTTTCTAAGTTAACTTAAGGAATAGCCCATGTAGAGAACACTGCAATAGTCTAAGCTTGAAGTAACAAAGACATGTGACAATAATGAGAGTCACATCTGAGAGAAAGGGTCACAAACTGCAGACTATAAGAAAGTGGAAAAATAAGATGGCTGCTATATTAGACAGCAGCAGTTGAGAGTCTAACAAGATGCATAAACAGTTAATATGTCTGACAAATAGGAGATACACCTCTTCTATCAAAGAGGCGGATACAGTCCTTACGATATTCCTCCATGTGATTTCCCCAGACTTGTATGGGGCATGTCTGCATTTCTTAAAGAAAGCATTGACAATCTCCACCAGCAAAGGATCTAGCATTACCCATTAGCCTTCACCAGAATGATGGACAAAGTTCAAAGCACAGGTTGTAGAACCAAGTTCTCCTATCACATACAGAATCACAGCAAACACAACTTGCAGAGAAATCATAGTTCTCATCTCCTCAGCTTCCTGCTCCACTTCCATGGATGTAATAGCTTCACCTTTGGGCTTGGCTAGATGAACAGTTAGTGCACAAGACGCTGGGCTGTACCTCTACAGTGCACTAGCATGCTGCGCTCTAACTGTACACATGGACCCTGCTACCACACATTAAAAGGTCCCTCATGTACATAGACCTACTCAAGCCACACTAAGGAAATTTTAGTGCACAGCAGCAGGGCTCACATGGACAGTTAATGCATAGCACTTTAGCATCCTGTAAATTTGCACCCCAGCTTACTACACACTAACTGCTCACCTACACAAGCCCTAAATCCAGGGATGAAAGAAACTTTACCGGTACTCCGGAGTCCTGAGTGGGGGGCATGGCTGCAACCAGAAGAGGCGTGGCCTCAACTGGAAGAGGCGGGGCCTTTAAATACCCGGGCCCTTTAAATCAAGATTTAAAGGTCCTGGGGCTCCGGCTGCGGCTGGGAGCCCAGGGCCTTTAAATCACCCCCGGAGCTACCAGCTGCAGAGGTGGCTGGGAGCCCCGGGGCTCAGAGGCGATTTAAAGGGCCTGGGGCTCTGGCTGCTGTTACTGGCCTTTAAATCGATGCCGGAGCCCTGCCGCCAGGGCTAACGAGACGGAGGGAAGCCGGTACAAATTACCGGGGCCCGGCGGTCCGGAAGGGGGCCTGGCTTTCACAGCTCCGCCCCCCCCCCTCTCAGCCCTTGCTGGGGGGCCTGGACATTTTTTTTCACCAGGACCCGAACCCGCTCTTGGTGGCCCTGCCTGCCGCCGCTACCCCGGGGCTCCAGCAGTGGGGCTCCGGAGGTGCTTTAAAGGGTCTGGGGCTCCCTGCAGTGGCCGGAACCTGGGCCCTTTAAATCACCGCCGGAGCCCTGCCACCATTACCAGGAAGCTCCGGCAGCGGGGCTCCGGCAGTGATTTAAAGGGTTTAAACAAATCCTTTTAACTCCCTGGCAATAAGTGGTCTAATATAGGCCCATGCCTCACACGCATAAGTCAGGCACAACCACAGAGAAAGCAACTCATAGCCCTCTCCCACCCTCCAAATCATCCATCTAACTGGCATTTCAGCACCATTACTGAACCCTCTGCCTCTTCTTACTTCATATGAGGGTTGAGTGTATAGAGCCTTTTGCTATATAAGTCATTAGAGCCCACCACTTGCCCTGCCTGCAAGAAATACCTTCTTTTTCTGGCCCCATACATGGGTTCTCCCAGGAACCATACCTCTCTTTAGCAACAACACTTGGACTGGTTCCAGGCCAAGAAGAGGAGGCAATAACAAGCTGGGCCACCCTCATACTCCCACCAAAGTGACAGATTGATAAATACTGAAGGATCCCTGCCGCAATCTCAATTATAAACATGTCAGATCCCCCATAAGACATTTTTTTTTCATAGATTCCAAGGCCGCCCCTTGGTAGGGGCGGCAGGGCTCCAGCAGTGATTTAAAGGGCCCGGGCTCCAGCCGCTGCGGGGAGCCCTGGGACCTTTAAAACGCCCACCAAGCCCTGCTGCCGGAGCCCTGGGGTAGCGGCGGCAGGGCTCTGGCGGTGATTTAAAGGGCCTGGGGCTCCCCGCAGCAGCAGGGGCCTCAGGCCCTTTAAATCACCACCGGAGCCCTGCCACCGCTATCCCAGGGCTCCGGCAGCGGGGCTCAGGAGGCAATTTAAAGGGCCCAGGGCTCTGGCTGCTGCAGGGAGCCTCAGGGCCTTTAAATCGCCAGCCTGGGGAAGCCCGTCCGGTGTGGCATAGCATACTGGCTCTTGCCAGTACACCGTACCGGACCGGCTTACTTTCACAGCTACCTAAATCTGAGTATTTTCCCAGCCAAACAAGACAGTTTTACACTTCACTCAAATCAGCCTTCGGGAGAAGACAGTCTGAAGTAAGCACACTATCCACTACTTGAAATATACCTGCTGTTTCAGAGAAATCTGCCGTTTGGCATGCAGATGCCATGATGGAAACAAAGAGTTTTCTATCAGAGGGGTAGCCGTGTTAATCTGAATCTGTAAAAAGCAACAGAGGGTCCTGTGGCAGCTTTAAGACTAACAGAAGTAATGGGAGCATAAGCTTTCGTGGGTAAGAACCTCACTTCTTCATCTTGCATCTGAAGAAGTGAGGTTCTTACCCATGAAAGCTTATGCTCCCAATACTTCTATTAGTCTTAAAGGTGCCACAGGACCCTCTGTTGCTTTTTAAAGAGTTTTCTTTTTGTCTTTGCACACCTACAACATAAGGCCATAAAATATTTTTCCTTTAAAGTTCAGTCATCTTTGATGCCAGACTTCTACCACAAGAACACCAGTTATCTTCCCTCTTGCTTCCTCTGTCAAAAATCATCAAACCAAGGTAACCTACGAGGAAATTGTAGCAGGGGATAGACACACACAGATATTAAGCGCTCCTCCATTGTCCTCATGGGTTTTGTCTAAAATTCTTTTCAGCTGGCCTTCAGGACACACTTTACTTTCTGCTTGTCCAGTCAAATTTTTAATCACCAGCAGACCTCTGCTCGAAGTATACTGAGTTTGGGAGCAAATCAGGTCCAGCAGTACAGTTCTGTTTTATTTACTTGCATTCAACAAAAAACAATGATGACTGCACACATTTCCTAATCGGTACAATAATTAAATGCTAATAAGAATTTGAGAATTATATGCAAACAGTGGCTGATCCAATCTCTTCCACTACAAGTATAATAAACACAATCGTATTTCTATACAGCTATCATGTAATATGAGCATAATTCTAGAAACAGTGACTTTCTTTGCAGGAATGATAATAATCAGCATAAAATGTATACAACTTGTCTCATCCAGAAGGATCCTAAAAGGCCGTACAAACTCATTGGCAGGCCAGAGGACATCAATCACAATTTTGTACTGTAACCAGCCTAGACTGTCACTCAAGTCCCTATGAAGGAAGCTGCCATCTTTATGTCCAATGTGTATAAACAAGATTATACTTTGGTTCATAAGTATTAGCTACATATTTAATGACAATTTGGAATACAATCAGTTTTGGCAAATTATTAGTTCTTTCTTAATTTAAACCCTTTCTCTCTTTATCTATATAGGCATTTTTATGGCCTCTATTATCATAGAACCAGATCATGCTACAATCATTAATGATTTGCCCCTATGTGGTAGAGAAGTATTATCATCCCCATTTCACAGATGAAGGCAGAGAGACCCCAAAATCATGCACGAAGTCTACTGCAAAGCTGGAAATTAATTAAGCTTTCCTGAGTTCCATTCCAGTGTCTTAACTACACCATCCTTCTTCTTACTGTATTTAAAGTCACTTGTACCCTATAGAACAACAGTGAACGATGGGTGGGCACTTGTTATCTGAAGTTGAAGTTGAATAATCAAATATTATTATTTATGTTCCAGTAGCACCAAGAGGGCACAATCAAGGTCAGGGCCCCATCATGCTAGGCACTGTACAAATACATTATAAGAGATGGTTTTTGCCCCAAAGAGTTTACAATATAAATAAATAAGACAAAAGGTGGGAGATAGGAAGTATTATTATCTCCATTTGATGGATGAGGATAACAATTAATTCCTGCTATCAAAAACATTAAACATTAAAATAAAAAACTCAAAAGGTTAAAATTATGCATCATAGATGGAACTGAAAATCTATTTTGGTTGTAAATTTTGTGTTGTTGGAACAATTCATATTAAGGTCTACTGATTAATAATTATTTTCTATCCTCTAGTATGATTACACTCTTTTCATATCCGATTAGTCATGAGTATATATCACGCAAAAAGGAGAAAATCTATCAACACATCTAATTTGCTGTTACACATTTGAACTTGTGTTTCTGCTGAAATTCTGATCTTCTAACTCAAGTCTATTTCTGTTAGAAGAGACTGTCTCAAATCACAGTTCAAATATTTAATTAATCAAAAATTGATGCTAATAAAATTAATTTTTTGAAAGATTAGTGAAATACATTTAGAAAACATAAAAAGGACTTAAAATGATGGATTTTAGTTTTTGAGAAAGAACAGAACCTTTAAGTTTCACCATGTGACAGTCCCTTAAATTTTGAGCATGGATCAAAACAGTTGTGTTATATATTGACTTAATGACATATATAGTTATAAATAACATATCTATCTATCTATATATAGATAGATAAATTTCATACTGCACATATGCAAAACTGAATTTTCTCATTATGGATGTCAGTTTAAATATTATATATTCATTCAATGTTATATTTCTCTTTCTAATTGGCTTAGACGAGAGTACTCCTCAGCAGTAGCTATTGTTTTTGTAAAGTTCAGGCAGTTCTTTGTTATGAATTCACAGAGAGGGTCTTAAAAGATTTTTTCAAGTAAAACAGTTTTTTCCCATCTTGCATTTCTCAAAAATGTATGAATGGATTTTTATGATGGGGTCTATAGAGCCCACACTGGAGCGGAAGGTTCCAGAGAGGCCCTGGGGGCAGGGATAGCCTGACCCTTCCAGACGAATCAATCATAGATGGTAGGGAGGAGACCTTTAAAAAGGAAGAAACTTCAGTCAGCTGGGGGAGAAAGGAGCAGAAGTGGTCTTCGCAGGTAGGGCCACCCAGAAGATTCAGAGGGCCTGGGGCAAAGCAATTTCGGGGGCCCCTTCTATAAAAAAAAAGTTGCAATACTATAGTAACATGTATTTGGAAATGTAAAAAATAACCAGTGAAATACATTCAAAAATTAATTTTTAATAATTTGAAAATACATGAAATACATTTTAAAATATTAAATGCTTTAATGGTATGTATATATTTGCAATTACATAATGGGCTGTCACTGGGTGATGGTGATGGTTGGTGCCAATGGGTTGTCGCTGCCTGGGGGTGGTGCTACTGTTGTTCAGGGCTGGGTGGGGAGCTGGGCTCTGGGTCAGGGGGTGCCCGGTTCAGAGTGGCTGCCCGGCTCACAGGGGCTGGGCTCAGAGCTGGGGGTCAGGGCAGTGGGGGATAGGGTCGGGGGGTGCCCGGCTCAGAGGGGCTGGGCTCGGAGCTGGGGGGCAGGGCTGAGGGGGGTGCCCGGCTCAGAGGGGCTTACCATGCCGCTTACCCCCGCCACCTTCCTCTCCCAGAGCCTCAGCGAGACGCATCCAGGAGCTCCTGCCGCTCGGCCGCCGGAGCTCGCAGTCCCGCCCTCTTACCACATAGCTCTGAGCGGGAAGACCTCAGGCCCTGCCCAAGCCATGCCGCTGCAGCGCTGTCCAGGGCCGCTCCTGGACGCGGCACGCTGAGGAGCCGGGGGAGGGAGAAGGCGAAGGCGGGGAGAGCCTCCGACATTCTAACGGGGGCCCCTGCGGGGCCCGGGGCAAATTGCCCCACTTGCCTCCTCCTCCCCCCCGGGCGGCTCTGTTCGCAGGAGACTATTGGAGGGTCTCCTGAAGCCATACAGAAAACTCCCAGCCAGGAGCCATTCATCCCAACCCTACGGAGAATACAGTGAACTCCCAGGGTAAGCCAGAGAGACATAAAGAAGGTCCACAAAAGGCAAGATCCCCTTCCAAGTTGCAAGGAGCTGGGGCCTGGGCTGAAGTCACTCAGAGTATGTCTACACTGCAATTAGATACCCACAGCTGGCCTGTGCTAGCTGACAGGGGTGCAGGGCTCAGGCGGTGGAGCTGTTTAATTGCAGTGCTGACATTCCGGCTTAGGCTGGAGTAGGATTGCCAACTTTCTAATGGCAGAAAACTGAACACCCTTGCCCTGCCCCTTCCCTCAGGCCCTGCCACTGCTTCGCCCCATCTCTGAAGCCCCACTGCTGGTTGTGCCATCCCTCCTCCCCCCGTCGCTCACTCTCCCATACCCTCACTCACTCGCTCATTTTCACTGGGCTGGGGCAGAGGGTTGGGCTCTGGCTAGGGGTGCAGGCTCTGGGGTGGGGCCATAAATGAGGGTTCAGCATGCTCAAGGCTGGGGCAGGAGGTTGGGGTGCAGTAGGGGGTGAGGCTCTGGCTAATGGCGTGGACTCTGGGGTCGGGCCTGGGGTGAGGGATTTGAGGTGCAGGAAGGGGCTCCAGGCTGGAGGGATAGGCCAAAGGGTTGGAGTGCAGGAGGGAGCTCCGGGCTGTGGCAGAGGGTTGGGGTGTGGGAGGGGGTGAGTGCTCCAGCTGGGAGTGCGGGCTCTGGAATGAGGCCAGGAATGAGGGGTTTGGGATATAGGAGGGGGCTCTGGGCTGGGGTAGGGGTTGGGGTGCAGGAGGGGGCGAGGGGTGGAGGATCTGGATGGTGCTTACCTCAGGCGGCTCCCAGAAAGTGGCATCATATCCCTCCAGTTCCTAGGCAGCCAGGGGGCTCTATGAGCTGCCCCCGCCCACAGGTGCCATCCCCGCAGCTCCCACTGGCTGCGGTTCCTGGCTAATGGGAACTGCAGAGCCAGCGCTTGGGGCGGGGGCAGCGCACAGAGCCCCTATGGCCGCCCTTATACCTAGGAGCTGGAGTGACATGCTGGCCGCTTCCCAGGACCCGTGCAGAGCCAGGTAGGGAGCTTTCCAGTCCCGTGCCAACCAGACTTTTAATGGCCCAGTCAACAGTGCTGACCAGAGTGGCCAAAAGTCCCTTTTTGACCAGTGTTCCAGTTGTAAACCAGACACCTGGTAACCCTAGGCTGTAGCCTGGGCTCTATGACTCTTCTGCCTCATAATACTTTTGACTCGAACTGACCGATGCCTGAAGCTTAAGAAAAGGTGAAAAACACCAGGCTAACTGAGCACTAAAATCTTCCCTTCCAGGTCTTTAACAAAAATAAACTAAACCCCCTAAGTGCCTCAATGACTGTAATGCAAACTGATGCTGTGTTAATGATACCTGACAATCTGTGTGCTATTTGATTGTGATGGGGCAGCTACTGCAAGGCACCCCAGACTATTTAGAATGAACATTCTGATTTAAGAATCCAAACATACCATAATTCCATACTAACTACTTGAATCTTTCAAAATACAACAGATTGAAACTAATCTATCTGAAGATGGCTTTAATGCTGAAATGCCCCAGTCTTCCCATTCAGCAGTGCAGTTTCTGACCTTTTCAAGCAGTTATATTTAATATGACAAATATGGACTCTGAGCTTTGAAAAAGCTATCAAAATATTTTCACCACAGGTAGAAGTTACAATAACTATGGATTGTACAGCATTGTGAGTGTCACTAGCAGCACTTTGACAGAACAAAAGGTAAGAAGAAAAAAAGCCCTTTCAAACTGACAAAAATAACTTTGGAATATGGGGAATGCTGTCCTCACCGTAACAATGCATTTTGGGCTCTATTGAGGAAGAAAAAAGAATAAAGAGCATTTTTTCTAATGGGTTGTCCTCTCTTCTTTTTCAACTGCTTAAACCCTACACCCCCAAAGCAAATAGTTCGGAGGAAGGGATCTTTCAGGGGTGTTTTGAAAAATTCCTTTTAAAATAACCCAAAATAATGATTGCCAGCTCTAGCAGGACTCTTCTTCATGAGGCTATCTATGACACCCTGTGGAATATTATGTATTCGCCAGTATACTGACTGATTTGATATTAGGCCAGTGTTCTTTATAGAAAGATTTACTTCACTGAATTTAATGGATGGCCCCTTCAAATCAATCCTGAAAATATCACGTCAAAAATCTACTTTATGCAAATACTCTCGATACAAGTTAGAAAACAAACTATAAAAGTAATGAGGAAATAATAAATATTTTTACCATTTGCATATGTCATATATACTTTTTTCTCTTCCACTGCTTGATGTTCTTGACCATCTATTTATATTGCTGTTTACCTCTACTTCCTGTGGCAAAATCCACATCTGTCTGAAATCTCCCTAATTGGGGAGAACCAAGATAGATAACAACATTGGAGGAATAGGTGGAGGTGGGCACAGTGACACCAAATAATTGATATTTGTGTTATAGGTCTTTCACTTCCATCTAGTTTAACTGAACTGAGCTTAGAGACTAGCTAATGTTATTCCTGAATAACCAGCAGGAGGTGCCTTATTATTATGGTAGAAGTCTTTGTTAGCTCTTGAAGAAAGTGGATAAACATTCAGACTCTCAGAAGGTCTTCAGTTAAGATACAGCAGTGCTGTCTCAAGAACACCAAGCTGATCACATGGACATGATAGAAAAAGGATAGCTTGGAGAGAAAAGGTTGTCTTGTGCTTAATGCCCGAGCTTGGTACTCAGGATACCACGTTCAATTCCTATCTCTACCTCAGAATTCTTGTGTTGCCTGGGCAAGTCACTTTATCATTCTGACATCAGTTCTCCATCTGTGAAATGGAGATAAAAATACTTCCTTTCTCTGACCCTTTGTCTGTCTTGTCTATTTAGATTATAAACTCTTCAGTATACGGGCTGAATTTTATTCTGTATTTGTGCAATGCCTAATACAATGGGGCTATGACCTTGGTTGGGGTCCCCGGGTACTATGTAATACAAATCATTAATGATAATAGCAATGAAAAGTGGAGCTGGTCAGAACTTCTCTGTAGAAACAAAATATCAATAAAAACAAGAAAATATTAATGGATTTTTGTGATTTGTTTTTCCTTTTTGTGACTTTCTCTAATGATAAATAATGACAAATATAGTAAATCAATGTTCTGTTATGTTAATTTGAAAGTCATGTCTAGAGGTGACAGTATTACTATGCTTCATACCCCCCGGGGCTGAGCACACTAACCAGCCTCTGCTGTCCACAGAGCTAAAAAACAGTCAGATTGACACACACTATAGTGACATGCTGTATTATTATTAAAACCTCTCAATAAGCCTCTACAGTTCTTTGAAACTGTAAATGCCTTATAGGTCCTAGATTCATAGATTCTAGGACTGGAAGAGACCTCGAGAGCTCATCAAGTCCAGTCCCCTGCCCGCATGGCAGGACCAAATACTGTCTAGAATGTCCTGAATGTAGCAATCTCTTTATTTTATAACTTAATTGTATGGTTTAACATTTCAACTGGTAATAGGGCAAAGAGCTTTATTAATCTATTACCCTTTATTATGAACTCTGATCCAGAACTAAAATGTCACTGTACAAAAGAGAATGCAGTCTACAATGTACACCATTTATTTCTACAATACACCAATAACACCTTGTAAATGGAACAGAGTGCATTTAAAGTAATTGTGCAGTTACTAATGTGGAAAGGAATCTGTCAGTATTTTCAAAAATGTTTGCAAGGCTGCTTTTAAAATATATATTTACCGGTTCAAAAGACTTGAGCAAAATAAACAAAAATATGCAAATTTTGTCCAACTGCTAACTAGTACAATAAAATATACCAATATAAATCTCTGACTCTTTGCCTGGTTTGTAAAACAGATGAAACTGCATCAGACTGTATAACTATTTTGCTCTCTGATTGCAAAATAACTCCCTTTGTCTTCAGATTTGGAGCTGTATTTTAATGTTTTTCTTCTATTAGCTCCCTCCCGTGAAATAAACCTTTATCCAATCTCTTCTTCATTAACTCCATTCTAAATACAACTAAAATTACAACAGGTCCCAAGATTTAGTTGTTGACAACCAATCATCCAGTCCCAACACTGACATTTTATTTGTAATCTTCGGCAGAGCATCCAGGAAGGGTTTTCATTTTTGTTCAAATGAGATCTCTTTGTTATTACTAAAAGTCCCCCCTAATGCAATTGTCTATAAGGTAAGTAAAGGGCGGTTTCTCAGTGACCCAACTGATAAATACATCTTACTGTACGACCTGCAAATAGTAATAAATGCCTCAGAATAAGTTAATCACAGAGAATGTCACCTACATCTAAAATTATGGTATAGGCCACCAAAATCAAAAAGTTGACAGAAGGACCAGAAACACAACAGTCTCCTTGAAGAATCCAGTCCTACAACACACTTAGATACATGAACTGACTGCAATCAGAGCTACTCTCACCCTTGTCCTACCTGGATGGTAACAGAAAGCAGATGCTACTTGGGATCTTGACTAGCAAAGATGGTCAACTGTCTTAACTAGAGAAATCTGCCACCCATTCTAAAACATACAAAGCTACTTCATTATCTTTCTTCAAATTATTCTTACAATTCTTCTTTGCCAAGATGCTCCCCCAAAAACTTGACAACAATTTGGCCAGTGGTGTGCTGAGACCACTGCCTATCATGTTGACCAATATGGTCTCGCTGTTTCCTTGTCCTCCCTTGTCTGTCTCTATCCACCAGTTGTCTCTTATCTCAGACTTGGACTGTAAAATGTTTGGAGCAGGGACCATCTTTTTATCCTGTGTTTGTGTAGGACCTAGCAGAAGGGGGTCCTGGTCTATGACTAGGACTTCTAAGTTCTATGATAATACGGATGATGATAACAACATCATAACAACAACAAATAACATTGTTGCATGATGGTGTAGATTTAGACAAACAAATACACACCCTCCCTTTTCTCGGCAAGGTAAACAAGATGGTGGCAAAACCAATCTCTGATGTGATCTGTTAACGTTCTGGGTGCCTTTCATAGAGGCCATGGTGCAGAGACAGTACTTGATGGTACGGTAGATGACTTTGCCCTTCCCATAGACAAAGGAAATACCTGTTACAGAAACATTATTATTGGCTGGAATGTTCTACAATATATGAGTTATTTAAATGAAGAATACTTGCAGTGCCAAGCAAACTGGATTTCCATGTTAAAATGATGTACCATTAGCACTATATACAGCTCTTAGCTATGTGTATTTTAGAGATATAGATTTTTGCTTTAAAATAGCCAATGTTTTTATACTATTGGGTTTTTAAAGGTATAAATCCTCCATTTTTGTCTCTGGTGTTTTTAGCACTTTTTCCAATGAAAAAATAACTTTTCTTTTAAAAATGGAGTTTTGAGATCTTCTATGCAGTGTACCCTAGAGCTCATGGTATTTTTAATTTGTTTTAACTGCACATCATTATTTCTGAAAACCAACTACTCCACATGTGCAGTGATATTTTTCTCATTACATTTTTCAATATACCATATCTGTATTAAAATCATCATCTTTGATATGAATGGGTACAATACATTAAAAGACATATTAAGAATGAGATATGGTATAACAGGGTGAAAATCCTGAGAGGAAATGAACCTTACCCTAACACGACAGTTAAAGAATATCAAAGCTCTGACTTACATGCACAAAATCAAGGAATCTCTTCTTAACCTTTTGACGTATGACATGTCAAAATCAAGGCACAGTGGAGTGAATTAAAGGTTATACTCCAACTTTAAAACTAAATCTCCTTTTTTGATGTTATTCAGATCCTTCATATTTTTCAGCACAATTATTTTAGGGCCCAATCCTAGTTCACAAAGATAGACATTTCCCCACTGAAAACAAAGGAAAAAGCTGTGGTCTTAGGGGTTTCATTTTACATATATTTTTTCTAAAGATAAATAAGACTTTTAAGTGGATTTTTTTTAAAAACAACAACAGTGTTTATATTGTGGTATTATTCCTAAAAGTCTCCTTTAATGCAATACTGCTTTGCTGCTGCAAAGGAAGAATAAACATTTTTGTGACTATAGATTTTTTTTCTTTTGTAACCATGGGTCTGAATCAATTAAAATAGCCCCAAATCAACTCTGCAGATGCAAGACCAAACAAGCTAGATCAACTGCTATGGCTTGTTCTGAACAAAAGTTGAACAAGCGTACACAAACTTCCATTATTCAATATAATATACAATGCAATACATTAATAAGGATTAATAAACAATCCTCAATAATCACTTTCTTAAACAAAATGTCACTTAGGATAATAAATGTGGTTCCAAGTCAAATCTATTTTTGCACACATCAAACCTAAAAAAAAAAATCTTACTAGGTTTCTTGACCCAAGCTAAAGTAATATAGATAATGAATTTATTCTCTTTCCCCCCAACCCCAAAACATATGGTATGAGCTGGTATGATACAGGATGCCTTAATGACAACTGCAAATCACACCTTTTTACTGATTTAAGAACCTGATTTTGCATTCCTTGCACACCTAAAAATTCCTATTGAAATCAGACGCATTTTAGAGTGTACAATGAATGAAAGCTCTGCTTCTAAAATTTTGTAAAGAAAGCTACAAGGGATTAGGGTTGCCAGGCATCGAAAAGGGACCCTGACGGCTCCAAAGTCCAGTTAGCTCCAGCACCAGTGGGGCAGGCAGGCTCCATGCCCAGCTCCGTGCAGCTCCCGGGAAGCAGCACCATGTCCCTCCAGCTTCTAGGTGGAGGGGCAGCCAGGGGGGATCAGCGTATTGTCCCTGCCCACAGGCACCACCCCGAGAGCTGGCTCTGCAGCTCCCTCTGGCCAAGAACCTTGGCCAACGGAAGCTGTGGGGGAGGCACTTGCAGTGGGAGCAGCACGTGGAGCCCCCTGGCCACCCCTCTGTGTAGGAGCCGTCAAGATATGCTGCCGCTTCCTGGGAGCCCCCTGAGGTCAGCGCTGCCTGGAGCCCACACCCCGAACTCCCTCCCACTCCCCAACCCCTGCCCTAGCCCAGAACCACTTAGCGCACCCCAACTCCCTGCCCCAGCCTCCTCCTGCACCCATAACTCATTTCTGGCCCCACCCCAGAACATGCACCCTAAACTCCTGCCCCAACCCAAGCCCCCTCCTGCACCTCAAACTTCTCATCCCTGGCCCCTCCCCAGAGCCTGCACCCCCAGCCGGAGCCCTCACCCCCCCACAGCAACCCAACCTCCAGCCCCAGCCTGGTGAAAATTAGTGAGTGAGTGAGGGAGGGGGAGAGCTAGCAACGGAGGGAGGGAGGATGGAGTGAGTGGGGGAATGGGGCCTCAGAAAAGGGGTGGGGCCTTGGGAAGTAGTAGGATAGGAGGCAGGACAGGGGTGTTCAGTTTTCTGCAACTAGAAAGTTGGCAACCCTAATAGGGACATTTGAAAATGCACTCGCTTTATATTTAACTTTTAACAATCCTACTATCAACAAAGAAACAAACAAATATTTATGAAGTTAAATCCATTTTATTTCCTTATTAAAAATCAATAGGGATGTAACAGTCATTTCCCCTTCTCTGTCTAATAAGGTACTAATCCCATCTTGCACAAAGACAACCCTCCATGCATAGTGTGACGCTGGCAGTCCCAGTGCCAGCTCATGCCAAGGCCCCAGGCCCCACGGAATACTGACAAATGCATATCTGGAAACCAGTATGACTTACCTCTGTGTTAGTATTTTTAAAATAGATATTAGAGTTATAAGAATGTGTTTAATTTTTAAACTTTATGGAATGCTTGTAGGATGTTTCATGTATTAATCCAATTTATAATATCTATATCCCATGTATATTATAAGGTAATGTTTAAATGTTTGCTCTGTAACTATAAAAATGTTTGCTAAAATGCTGCACCAGAACAGCTGCCCCAACACAGCCGTGCTGCTTTAGTGCAGACACTCCGACACTGATGGGAGAGCTTCTCCTGATGGCATAGTTAATCCACCTCCCCAAGAGACGGTCATAGGTAGCTATCTCCCATTGACAGCACTGGCTGCACAGGGAGTTAGGTCAGTATAACTACGTCACTCAGAGATTTGGGTTTTTCACACCCCTGAGTGATGCAGTTATACCGATATAAGTGTGTAGTGTACACCTAGCCTAAAACTGTAAATCTCCAATAGTCAGGGAGAAGCATTACCAAGTGAGAAATGCTAGTTTACCACAAGAGATGTTATTTCCTTCCCAACACATGGTCCACAGACATCACACAAGCCATTGTGGACAAAAGACTTTGTTGATTGCTTCCCTCACGCCCTTGAAGAGGATACATGCACAAGTTCATCCCATCACCTCTTGAATCAGAGAGAGTAGAAAATTCATGCATCTAAGGCCTGGTCTACATTACATTGTTAGATCGACACAAGGTAGTTTACACTGTGGAAAATGGTGCCAGTATTCAGTGCACTAACAAGGAGAGGACTAGAAGGAACTAGCAATGCCTGTTAAGGAGAAATTGTTGTTTTTATGCTGTCTGGATTTCAAGAGGCAAATATTCCTAAACATAAGCAAGAGATTCCCAAGCTTCTTAGTTTGGGTTAGCCCTAAAGGACATAAAAGCTTGCTTATTATAGAAACTTCTATTACCTTTTGAACTTAAGATGGTACCTCACTTGTGTATGTTTATCTGCTTTAATCTTGTAAATAACTTATTTATTTTCTTAGTTAATAAACCATTAGTTAGTTTATTGACTACAGTACAAGTGTTGTCTTTGGTGAGAGATCTGGGGTGTGCTTGACCAGGGATAAGTGACAGGTTCTTTGGGACCGGGAGTAACCTGAATAGTGTTGTGATTTTTGGTATAAGGGACCTTGTCTATTGCAAAGACAAGCTTGCCTGGGTCGCAAGATAAACTGGAATACCCAAGGGGGGAGGCTGTCTGTGACTCCTTGTTAAGGCTGTTATATTGCTTTAGGAGTTCACACTTCTTACTAAGTTGGTGAACTCTAATTATATAGCACACAACTGGTTTGGGGTTTGTGCTCTGTTCCTAGGCAGTCTGCCCTGAGGCTGGCAGTCATGTTTGTGAGCCATTCCAGACCAGCATGACACATGGATCTTGCCCTACACATGTGGAAGAAGAGGGTTAGTGCCTTTAGATGGACCAGTGGAGCGCTCATGTATATTGTTTTCCCTGACACCCAGTGGTAAATCGACTTACAAATTATTATGAACTGAGACTTTCCTAACTTTTTGACAAAGCCAGAAAGAATTACTAATTAGGGAAGCACAATGCTGATGAGAGCAGCAGAGCGCTTAAGAGTCACTTCAGAGGCACAATGTTTCTCTATCGATGGCCATGCACCTCTATCTTCTAATCCGCTTTGGTATTTCAGGCCCTGATTCAGCAAGGTATTTAAATGTGTATAACTTTAGGCACACAAGTAGTCCCAGTGAAGTCAATTTATGCATGTTAAGCACCTTGCTGAATCGTTGTAAATGTGAATCCAGGGAATACTCTGAGATCTGCTGGGATAATGAGAGATTGGGGAGTTTTGGGGGTCAGACTTACTGTATTTTAGGGCAAGTCTACATTTCAAAATTAAGTGGACATAAAGCAGCTTATGCCGAGCTAACTATGGAAGTGTACACACTGCAATGCGCCTCCTGCTGCTTTAACTCACCTGTTACACCGACCTAATAAAATCACCTGGACGAGAGGCATAGAGCAGGGGTTCTCAAAGTGGGAGAAGGGACCCCTCAGGGGGTCGCGAGGTTATTACATGGGGGGTCATGAACTGTCAACCTCCACCCGAAACCCCGCTTTGCCTCCAGCATTTATAATGGTGTTAAATATATTAAAACACATTTTTAATTTATAAGGGGGGGTTGCACTCAGAGGCTTGCTATGTGAAAGGGGTCACCAGTAAAAAAGTTTGAGAGCCACTGGCATAGAGCTTTCTGCGATGGAGTTGGAGTGACACAGTGTCAGTGTAGACACTGCGGTGCTTATGTCACCCTAAGTGGACTCCAGGAGGCGTCCCACCATGACCACTCTGGTCACAGTTTTGAACTCCACTGCCCTGCACCCAGATACACAGGTGAACGGCCCTCCTCCTCTAAAGCTCTAGGAAATTTTGAAATTACTCTTCCTCTTTGCTCAGCATAGAGAGCAACTGCCCAACTGACCATGCCAGATCCACGCAGCAAACGTGCTCCTGCCTGAAGTACATGCGAGGTAGTGGATCTCCTGGGTCTGCGGGGAGAGGAGGTTGTGCAGTCACCGCTCTGCTCCAGCCACAGGAACTTTGATATCAATGGCCAGATCACTCATGGCATGGTAGAGAAGGGCTACGACAGGGACATGCAGCATTGCTGCGTAAAAATCAAGGAGCTGAGGCAGGTGTACCAGAAGGCAAATAGCTCCTCTGGTGAAAAGCTGAAGACATGCCGCTTCTACAAGGAGCTGCCATCCTCAGCGGTGACCCCACTTCCACTGCCACAAGCCCCGTGGATATTTGGGGGGGAGGTGCTGGAGACATTGGCCACCGAAGTGAACCCAGAAGATGACATGCTGGACGAGGAAGAGGAGGCAGAGGAGGATGGGGGACAGGCGACAGGGAGGTCTGGTATTGTGGTAAGCCAGGACCTCTTTTTGAGACCTGAGCAGTCTAGCCAATGTAACCACTTTGGGGTTTAGAGAGCATGGCCCTTTAAATCTTTTTCCTAGAGGGGAGGGGGAGAGTAAGAAAAAAGGAGGGAAACTCCAGGGGGCAGTGCTGGAGCTCCAAGGAGAGGGAGAGGCAGCCGGGGGCCCTGGAAAAGTGAAGCAGGGAGAACCTGTCCGAGGCCTGGGAAGGACAGGGCCGATCGGGGACACCCCAGGACAGGAGCCAGGAGCAGCACTGTGCCAGAGAGGAATTGCCGCGAAGGACAGGCCGGAGCTGGACCCAATATCACTGCTGCCCAGAGTTGCATGGGGCTGTGAGTACTGGGGCTTGTGATTCTGCATTGGGAACAAGGAGGGAGGCAGTAGCTAGTTAAGTGGGGAGGTGGTCGCTGTGGGTGGCTTTGCAGAGAGCGGCAGAAAAGGGCACTGGAGGGGTTTGTTGGGGGAAAGTTCACTGGTGCCGAATACGACCAGGAGCACCCAAGACTCACCACTGGACTGGAACTTTGCTCAGGACTCCTGAACTCTGTGTGCAGACACATTGCTCTGCCCTTCCAGACTGTGCTAACACTGGGCCTGTGGGGCCTTGGCTTGGATGCAGCCCTGTCTTATTGCTCCCCCTATATTTCCCCCTTGTTGTTTTTGTCCTCTCATCCCTCTGTAAATAAATATTTCCCTTGTTATATCCACTGTACTTTTCCTGTGGGTGTGTGTGTTCACTCTGGGGGGTTTGGAACAGGTGCCCCGGGGGTGGAAGGGATTTCTCCTGCTGCATTCCTGCGCGCGCCATCTCTTGGCTAGAGCTGCCTGCAGAGCAGACTCCATCTTGGCCATGAGGGCGCTAAAGTTACACCAATTATACAGCAGTCCAGCTCTGGCAAGCATGATGCAGAGGAGGGAACCTCTGATAATTACTCTGCTTCGATACTGCAGGGACACATCTGGTCATGTACTGCTTTTTTAAATCAGGCTGCAAGAGATGTGAAATAATCAATGCAAGAACAGTTTCTTTCTTCTTCTCATTCCCCTGTACAGCTAGGCAGAGAGGACCCTGTGGAAAAGTTTGTTTATGCACACTGGGATGTCCTGTGAATACCCTAGAGAGATCTCTAGAAACCTTTCCTGGAGCTACTCTGCAATCCTCTGCCGAAGGTTTCTCAAGAGGGCTGCTCTGTTTCTTCTCCTGTGGTAGGAAACTTTGTCACACCACTCAGCAATTACTTCAGCAGGCAACATAGCAGCACACACGCCAGCAGCATATGGTCCCCATCTTCAGCCACACACATGCAGGAGCTGGACCCTTGCAGCCTGGGTTAACCTCTGGAGTGAGTATCATCTGCAATCACTCCTGCCTGTGGAAAATGGTACCAGTATTCAGTACGGTAGCCCTAGGCGCTGGTACTGATACCCCATGGCTACCTCCCGCTTTGTCTCAACTCACCCCCTCGCCTCCTGGGCCATACTCACCATGGCTGGGGATACCACCACACTGTTTCCAAGGAAAACTGAGATAGAACACATTTGGCATGCTTCACCCTGCAGCCCATACAGAATTGCCTTCCAGCACCTCCCCCCATTGTCCCCGCCCACATTTCTTGTTTGCTCAGGGGCGTCTGCAGTATCCCAGGCACTCCACCCCGTGGGACAATTTGCAGAACCATAGCTGGACATACACCCAGCCCTGAGAGCCTCACTGGCAAACGTGCTTCCCCTTTAAAGATACTTTTCTCTGTATGTAAAACGTTTAGGTTACCAATACATAAATATGTTTGCATGGGTGTGGAATAAAAATGTACTTATGGAAAGTGAATGAATCATTATTATTCTCCAATATATGATGACTATGGATAACATTCAGAGCCAGTACCAATAGGTGCATTTGCAGTGTTATAGTAGCACACACACAGTAATCATTACAAGCTTTATACCATGGTACAAAAAAAAAAAAAAAAAAAGCCTGGCTAAACACATTACAGCAACACACATTACAGTGACCCATTGTTAAAATGCTCCTTCAAAGACACCCTGACCAAATGGCTCCCCATTGAGACCTTCTTACAGAACTGTTCAAAAGCAGCAGACAGCTGCTCCACTTCCTCGCTCCACCCCAGGAAAATTTCTCCCCCTTTGATTCACATATATTATGGAGGGCACAGCAGGCAGCTATAACTATGGGGATACTTTCCTCACTGAGGTCTAACCTGCTGAGGAGACAGTGCCCCTTGAAAGGCACATTCAACAGTCATTCTGCACCTGCTGAGCCTATTGTTGAAGTGCTCCTTGCTGTTGTCAAGGTGTAAGGTTTTATGAGCCACAGAAGCAGGGGGTAGGCTGGGTCTCCCAGGATCACTATTGGCATTTCCACAGCTGCAGTGGTAATCCTCTGGTCTGGAAAGAAAGTCACTGCTTGCATCTTTCTGTATAGGTTTGTGTTCCTAAAGATACGTGTGTCATGTACCTTCCCTGACCAGCCTGCATTGATGATGGTGAAATAACTACGGTCATCCACTAGCATTTGCAATACCATAGAAAAGTAGCCCTTTCTATTGATTTACTCTGTACTAAGGTGGTTTGGGGCCAAAATGGGGATATGCGTGCCATCTATCGCCCCACCGCAGGTAGGGAATCCCATGGCTGCAAACCTATCCACTATTTCATGCATATTGCCCAGAATCACAGTCCTTCGTAGCAGGAGATGATTAATGGCTCTGCACCCTTACATCACTGCAGCCCCCATGGTATATTTCCCCACTCCAAACTGATTCACAACTGATCGGTAGCAGTGTGTTGTTGCCAGCTTCCACACAGTGGTCGCTTCTTGCTTCTCCACCATTAGTGCAGCTCTCATTTTGGTGTCCATGTGCCAGAGGGCTGGGGCAAGCTCCTCAGATAGCTCCAGGAATGTGGCCTTTCACATCCGAAAGTTCTGCAGCTACTGGTTGTCATCCCATACCTGCATAACAATGCAATCCCACCACTCAGTGCTTGTTTCTCGAGCCCAGAACTGACGGTCCACTGTGTGCAGCTGCTCTATGAATGCCAACAGCAATCTTGAATTGTTTCTGTCCATAGCACACAGACGGGCAGACACCACACCATCATCATCATCATGATCATCGTCACAGCTCATGAAATACTGCAGGGATCAGACGTGTTGTGCTCATAACGCTCATCACAATACTGGAGAGCAATGCAGGACCCATGCTTTCTGACAGAGATGGCAGGCAGACAAGTAGTTTTCAGGGATTGATGAAAAGCAGCACAAAATGTACTGGGAAGCCCACAGAAGAGAAAGCTGCATCATGGGAAACTGAGCCTGCCCCCATGAGGTATTTATTGCAAACCCTTCCCAGAACATCCTGTGGCAGATGGTGGCCAGTTGCACAGTGGGATAGATACCCATGGTGTACTGCTCTCTGTGTCAATGCAATGTGGCTGTGCTTTGTTGACACAAGAAGCGTAGTGTGAACACGCACCAGCGGTTTAAATACAGCGGAGAGGGTACATTGATGTATCTTAAGTCGACTTAAGTTTGTAGTGTAGACATGCCCTTTTATGGGTAGAAGAAAGAGGCTGGAGGGGAGTGTTGTATTAATTTACATGGAATAAATGAGCCAAAGGTGTTAACATAACCCAGTCACTGTTCAACATTAAACACTTGCAAACAAGGTCCAGGGTTTGATATACAGAGACATCAGCCTGCTTAGTACCGTGGAAAGCACATAATTAAAAATCCTTTTTAGCCTTTTATTAAAGACACAGAAAGGAAGGAGAAACAGTTAAAACATTTGAAATGTAAAGCATTGATAAGGCTTTCACTTTAACAACACCGCTTCTTCCCTTTAGCTGGAGAAAGTTTTGGAAGAAAAGTCTCCTTGGTTGACAGTTTCTTAGATGGTATCAATGATGGTAATAACTGTACTTTTGGAAGAAATAGAAAAAATTAGTTGAGATGGGCTGCAGCTGTTGTTGTTGAAGTCCAATCCCATTTCTTCCCCGGTGGTGTACAGAATTCAGCTGGAGCTGCTAGGGGTGGCAATGTTATCTGGATCCCACTCTTCGGCCCAGTTAGGTAAGGACAACTCTCAGAATCAAAATGAAGAAGGTCCAGAACCCCAGGAGATGGTGGGGGTGACAACCATGATGGTGAAGCTTGCTTCAGTAGCCCCCATCTGTTCTTCCCTCTTTTCTTCCCCAAATCTCTTTTTTTAAGAAATCAAAAAGGGAGTGAGGAGCGGAATACCGCATCTCCTGATTATTTTGTCCACCAATTAGACCTAATATCCAACACACCAATGTTGGTTCATTAATTTGTGGCTCCACATTTTCTGTTTTTACCAAACATGATTTCAACATAGTCCTTGAAATATATCAACGTGACCCTTTTTTTTTTGTTTGTAGTAATTTAGTCTCTGTCTGGTTCTCTTGCACCTGTTTATAACATTCATTATTGAAAACAACTTGATCTATTTTCCATTGACGTTTGTTATTATAGATTATTCTATCATCTTACATCCTTTTTACAGTTGAGATTACAATGAGAGTCAATTTGTAGTCCCAGTTATTACAATAGGACCCAACCTTCTGACACAAAAATGTGGGGGGAAATTACGTAAGGCTTCACAGCCACAGGTCATAAACCAGAATACAAGCTGTTATTTCTGCAGGGTAAGAGAAATCCAAGTCTTATTAAGTTGAAGTAATTTAAAGAATATTTTCATAATATGAAAATACAAATGATTTATTATCAGATGGCTCACAGCTTAATTACAACACCTATTATTATATGTGAGCCTATTAAAAATTAAGGTTACTTTTGCTTATTCAATATTGATAAACCTCTGGCTTAAACTTTTTTTTTCAAATGCAACATATACAATTTATATGTAGAATAAAATATTAATAATTAACAATCATGGTCATAAAAATCCCAGTACTACATTCTTGTTAAATTAATAAAAACTGGGTTATCATTTGCAGCAGTAGGTCTTCTCAGTAGATGATCATCAAATTTTTTGCATGATCACATATTACAATTATAACATTAAAAATGCCAGAATTGCTTAGCCATTTTTAAATAACATTTTTGATAAATAATACCACAATATATTGCAAGTACCTCAGAGTAGCCAATTTCTTTTCATTCCAGCAAATTAAAAATAGAGGATTTTCCCCCTCTCCACCCAGGCTTCCGGCTCCGTAGCCATCACCTTTCTTGGCTAGAGACCTGTGTCTGTCTCCCTTCTAGCCAGCTGCACAGATCTCCGCTGACACTGTGATACTTTCAGCAAGCCGGACTGCCTAGCCAGGCCAGCATCTGCCATGTACTTACTCTTCAAATGCTATGAACAATGTAATTCCCAGCAATTATGAGTTTCCACACAGCTCTTTCTAAGCAAGCACACTTATTCTTAAAGTGAAAGCATTACAGAGAAAACATATTAAAAACAATAAAATAACCTACACACATGCTAGAAAGTTTACCAGAGATCACCCCAACTGCAATCTCAGACTCTGGCTGGTGTGAGTTCTTCCAACAGTTCCCTATGCTTTGGGGATTCCCCTTGGAGCGAAGGTTCTGTCTGTTTGCTCGAAGGTTCTGTCTGTTTGCTGGATCAAAAAGATGACCCTGAGTCAGTTTAAACTCAGGGTTTTTATCCAAAAGTCCTTTCTTTGTCTGGGGAATCCAGTTTGAACCTGTGTATGTGAGCCTCTCCAAGTGGGAGTACCTAGACTATGGAAGTGTTACAACCTGAGTGAATTTGCCTAATCACCCTGCACTGTTCTTAATTCTGGAGGAGCTGTGGTCACCCTCCCACATTGGATTACATACAATCCCTGGCCCACAGTAATATACAGACTTAACTATTACAGGAAATTGCTAGTCACAAAATTCACAATTAAAGTGCAATCACTGTGTACCAAAAAAATTGTTCAGATAAGTGCGTGAGTCCTAAAAAAAGATGTGCCAAAACACACTTCTGGCACTATCACTCAGAAGTGATGGTAATGCAAACTGGGGCAGCTTCCCATGGGTCTGGGGAGACCTGTGAGTCCCATGGCAGCAAGTTACACACTATACCCCCTTTTACTGTGTGCCTTGGAACTGCTGCCGGGGCTACGCCATACTGCAACACCACCAGAGCCTCCCCGCCAGTGCTGGCTGACCCATCAGTGGTGCAGCTCTCCAGACAAATCCCTGGTACATCCTGGCAGTGGGCAGAGCAGCCCCCCACATCCCGCAGCCAAGCGCGGGGTTAAGGGAGCGACACTCACCCCCAGTGCACTTCCCAACTCAGCTGTGCTTGCAAGTAGCTGGGACTATACCGAAGCAGGGAGCTTAGGGCTGCAGGGGAGGGGAATGGCAGAGGGCACCAGCATAAACCATCCAGCCTGTGACCCCAGGCTCCCCTATCATAAATAATAGCATCGAAAGTGCCTGAATACAGTTCTGGCTCCCAAAATGGTGCCGGAACAGCGTTCTGGAGCATTCCAGCACAACTCAAATCCTGGTTTAAATTTACTTAAATATGAATGTGGAAATAGATTATTATTAGAGGGAGCAGTAAATATTTCTGTCATTGCAGCAGTCAAAGACTGTCCTGGGCTCTGCTGAACAAATGTGGAAAAGGGACAATTCTTGCCTCCAAGGGCTTAGAATCTAAAGCACACGAACAGAGCAAGGCTGATGAGTATATAACATACAGGCAAATTAATATGGTGAAGAACTGGCACCGCTTTGTTTATTACTGATGCTGTTTATGTGTTTGCCTTTTCAAACTGGGTCAGAAGTAGGGAGTAGGGAAAGGTTAGAGGAGAAGGAACAGTCAGATCTCCTCACCTGTCTTACTATGATCAGCAGGCAGGATTTTGTAGGCAGACAGAGATGAGTTTTAAGGAGGGATTTGAAGGAAGATAAGGTAGTTATCTCTATACAGATTTTATTGGGGAGATTTCCCAGGCATAAGAGGCAGTGTGGGGAAAAACAGAGATGCGTTTGAGTGAGAGGCTGACAGATGGATGGTACCTCTGGGAACACTGACAGATGTAAGGTTAGGGTCGATGTCACAATAAGTTACTAGGTTAGCTAGATGGGGTGAAGGCTAAATTGCAAAGAGCCATAAAAATTAAACAAGAACCTTGTGCCTGATGAGGAGGTAGCCAGTGGAGAGATTCAAATGGGAGGGGAAGGGAGAGAGGGCATGGTCAGAGTGATCTTCACATATATAGCGATACTTTAAATCCTTGAAGGGGAGAAGTCATATCAGATTGTCAAGCAATAAATAATTTGGTACGTACATTTGTTTCCTAAAATGCATACATGGATCAGAGAACAAAAGAAAGATATAATCTATTAAATTGAAATAATGGCATGTGGCTTGTTTAAAAAATCAATTAGTGAACCCTAGAAAATATTTTAACACACTTTTGTAAGAAAAAATAATGGGCCAGGTTTCTGCTCTTTTTTGATCAAAGTGCTAATTTCAGTGGTAATCTTTGTGTTAACAGAGAAAGAGGGTAGGAAAACATGGCAATTTTCAATCTGCAGTTATCATGAAGACAGAGATAAAAGCAAGGCATTAAAAAAATGTTTCTACTCATGGGGGATCAAGGTTTCATCAAGACAAATGTTTCAGCCAAACAGAATAGAGGTAGATTGAAGAGATTTGCAAAATAGACGTCAAACATCTAAAACTCAGCAGGGAACCATTTTAATATATATTTTATAACAATTGCTTCATGGTTGCACAGCAGGTTTGGGGGAATGGTAAAAAAATAGTAGAACTAGCAAACAGCAATTTTTCATAGCTTTTTGCTCTTTGTTTCCTTTCTTCATGTGTGTCTTAAGATACTTGTATTTCCTTTTGTTAAAAAGGTGCAATTTACAGCGCCATTGGAAACAAAAATTCTACTGATAATACCTTAAGAGCAACTTACACAGTATGTATGCTCATTGGTACATACAGAGCCATGATAGCAGAAAATTTAGAGTTTTAATAGGAGATCTCATGCTGTTTTGTAAATAGCAGCAGTGAAGCTAAGTAAATATCTTCTGCTCTTCAAAAATAAATCAGTGCCGGTATGGTTCAATCTCCTTATAAATCTTTTAAACAATAAAAGCCATTAGAAAATATATGTTCAAAAGTAAGTAGAATGGAGTGGAAATATCAGAGAGCTGACCCAAAGAAGTAAGAAAAATGTTGGCATTGGGCAAACAGGGATATTCATAAAGGACTTAAGGTATAACTTAGTTCGCAGAAACTGATTGCTTCTCTTTATGACCAAAACAGTAGCTAGAAATGTCTTGGAGCAGGCTGATCAACTTAAAAATTGTATCATGGAATACTTATTTGTTTAATGATATTTTTATTTGTCTGCCTGTGTGGAATCTGATTGCAAAACAGGATAAGCACAAGATACTGACCTGCCTACAACAGACAACACAAACACTACCAGAAGAGGTAAGAATGACTACTAATCTCATTGCATTCATAATGAAATGCAAACCCCATCTCTTCAGCTAAGGTTTCCCCAAAAGCAAGTTACACACTCACAAGCATGCCACACATCCATTTTCTTTCATCCTCAACCCTCACCCCAAGCGATTTCTCCTACAGACAAGGCAGAAAGCAGGATTGCTATTGTTATTTCCATTTTTAAATACTTAGATGTTCAGCTATGATGAGAAAGTGATATAGATTTCAATGTTACCAGAGCATTGATGGCAGTGCAGCCTTAAAGCCTTCTAAATATGTGGCCATGTTCTGAAGAGTAGGGGTGACAGAGTAGAACCTTGCTGGACTACAAGTGAGAGGAGACCAGCAGAGTAGCTGAGCAGCTACACAATACCACACTGAATTATTCAGAAAAGAAAGAATGGAGTCGCTGAATAACCCATTTACTTCTGCCAGATGCCACAGTCTTATCAGCAATATTTTGTGATCAGCCATAGAAACAGGCTCATTGTATTTTGGGAAGTCAACAGAAGAGATAAGATGTCTCAATGAAATTGTACCATGCACACTGAAAGAATGTTCAGAAACCAGTATTTGCCAGCACTGAAAAAAGCGTATGGCCTTTTTTCATTCTCAATGTTTCTCTGAGAAATGTTAATTGCTTATGGTAGAAAGTTATGGAAATCATGTTGAAAGATGATCGATCTCCTTACAAGTGGCTAGTGGTGCTAGTAGTAGACATGGTAATGGACAAAAGTGCTTTGTAATGGACACAGAATACAACCTTAACTGCGGAGGAGCTCTCTTCGGAATTATAATTGTACAACCCATGATTTTAGAATTTTAAAACAATGGATAATTATAACATATAATGGAGACTATATGAGACAGTAACTTTTGTCTTCATCACCCAGAGAAAAGACAATGGGGTGAGGAATATTTATATGTAAAGCATATTATGGTTTTACACCAAAATGTTCCTTTTATAGAGTTAACACATTTTAAGGCTGGAAGGGACTGTTATGATAATCTAGCCTGGCCTTTTGCATGACACAAGCCACTGAATTTCACCCAGTGATTCCTGTTTATTATCTTTGTTTCAGGTTGGGTTTGAGATAAGTATCACATATAACACATGTTCAAGTAATAAACATTTTTCTTATCAAAACTGTTTATCCAAATAATATTCTTACCCAAATCAATCGTTTTACATTATGGAGTGTATTTTCCATGATGCATTAATGCACAAGCCCCATGATATCAAGAGAGTAATGCAACTAAATGGGTTTATATGCTAATATGTTGTGAACCTTTCAAATTTGTAGTTTTGAATATATGTATGTAGAACTATGAGTAAACACAACACTCTATAGATGGATAAGGTTATCCTTTAAAAATACATACTAAATTAAATATTTACAGGTAATAATACTTGCACAAACTATGCTGTGCTGCACTGTTCTTAATAGGTGGGGCCAAAAATTTTCAGAACTGCAGAATGTCCCCATATGATTTCTCTGTTTCTGAGCCCACCTCGTACAGAAGAAACAAAGAATTTCATTTGTGGTTTTGGCCCTTTGTGACTGCATAGGTGAGCTAACACGGAGTGACTGCATTTTCTGAAGTTCATGGAATAGGCTAAAAAGAATCAAACCCCAAATTAACCTTTTACTGTGATCTCTAAAAGTAAATGCTAAAATTACTGATGATTAATTCCATGGGTACTATAATAGTAATTAACTATAACGTAAGTAAGGGATGCATCATAAGCTCATCACTAACCACCCTGAGTTAAGAGAAAACTTTTCTTTAGGAAGTGTCGACAAAATGGTTTCTTGCACCTTCCTTTGAAGCATCTGGTATTGGCCACTTATAGAGAGACCACAGGTTTGATCCATTATAGCAATTCTTATCTTCCTATCTCTATATAATATCATTTGACTCCCAACGGTAAGGCTAATCCCACCTGTAAGAAAGAGGAGTTCAGTAATATATTTTTGTAACTTTTACGGTGTGTTTTAATATAAAGTGAATTCCAGCAAATATTAGACATTTACTGATGCCCATTTATCAAAGGCCAATCAAAGAGGAGGACAGTAGTCACACAAGCATGCGGTTGTATGAAGTAAATGCCTATGGTCCAGCCTACTTGCAACTTCACTGAGAGCCCTGAGAGTGGGAGATGAATAACCCTGCGTCTTAATTTTATCCTGGAAGGGATGAGTAGAATTCAGCAGAGGAGGCTGGAGTGCCTGGAAAAGACACAGGAGATGTAAGGATCCAATTTTGGAGACAATCACAAGGGTCCATTAAAGATTACCTCTAACAGGAAAAGTACTGATACGGACTTTAAAGCTACCCAGGTCAAAGCAGACTCTCAGTTAATGGAGAAAATACATTAGTGTTTGGCATTTGCAACAAATGCTGAGATAACGAGTTTGGAGGTGCAGTGACTGATAAACCTACAGTCTCTCTCTCGTGATGCACTTGTGTCAGTGTTCTACAGAGGTCACAGGGGTTTTGTCAGTGTTTCCCAAGAACAATGATCTTTCCTCTGAGATAAAACATTCTGTGAAATCTGAATGATCTCTCTGTGGTTTTCTACTCATTTGATCCAGGAAAATGGAAGAGCCTGTGTTTGAACTAAAATAAAAGGGCCTTGGAGGCCCCATATGATGTTGCCAATATGTGGGCTTTTACATACACGGAACACTTGTGGTGTAACACAGCTAGGAAGGGGTGGGGAATTTGTGATATATATACACATATGGAGATATACCTAACTCATAGAACTGAAAGGTCATCAAGTCTAGCCCCCTGCTTTCACTAGCAGGACCAAGTACTGATTTTGTCCCAGATCCCTAAGTGGCCCCCTCAAGGATTGAGCTCACAACCCTGTATTTAGCAGTCCAATGCTCAAACCACTGAGCTATCCCTCTCCCCTCTGAACTATCCTGCCACATCTTGCAAGTAAGCGATAAATTCCACAACCAGGGTTGCTTCCAGTATACTGAGCCAGTGAATTACCAGGCCTGGTGGTAAGGACAAGAGTTGGGGAAAAGGTTTAGAGTAGTTTTTAGATGAAATAGTGCTTGTTGGGACTTCAGATGGTTCTGGGATAAAATGAACTCTGATTTGATGGAAGTGACAAGAATTGTCCTTTCCACAGAGCAGTGGTGCAAGAAGGGGATGTGACAAGCATGTTACAACCACATGAAGCTGCATCATGTTTCCAGGCACTCTGACTTTGCATCCCTCAGAGGCTGCTGGAGTCTCTTAAATGTGCCCCAAGTCTCAACTGGCTCCTGGAGATTTTCTAACATGGACAGCAAGCACCTGGGGCCAAGTGTTCACTGCCTGCTTTTTTCTCTGAGATAAATAGAGCTTAATTAAGCATCTGATTCATATGCTGGAGATGTCCATAATTTAATCAAGCTCTTAATGAAGACTGAATTTCATAATATTAGTAACAGTACATCAAAAGGTGGGGGTTATGAGGGCTGGCTGCCCTGCCAGCAGTCTCAATAATACAGCTCGGAATGCTACAGAATAGAGAGACAGGCAGACAATTTTATATTCCAGCTCTTATAAAAAAAAGGGCAAGTCCCACTCAGATTAGTGGGAAAAGGGTGTGGCTGTCAGAAACTGGTTGGTATTTCAACAAGTTTCTATCCTATCTGACAAATATTCCCAGGCAGAGGTTAGTAGACTACCAAACTTCAGTGTTGGATGCACCACCTATTGTGAGCTGGAGGACTAGCAGCAGAAATCAATTGCTAATTACAACCATCTCCCACAGAGTTCTTTACACACATCTGAGGCCTTTGGAATCGGTAGAAGTGTGGCTCCTAGAAAGGTAACACCACTGACACACTTGAGTGGTGTGGTATATGAATACCTATGTGAGTATGCACAGTACTTTTAACTATTATGACCAACCCCCCTTGCCAACTATTGCAAAAAGCTAGTATATATGCAACAGCTACAGAGAAAAAATTATGAAAAGTCAGCACTTGCCAAATGTGACCACATATATCTCCTATTATAAACATTAAAGAAAAATGTGGTAATCCCAGATACCACTGTATGATAATTGTAGGCAAATGCTAGCATTTTAATGGTGACTATTGTATGTAATTGTTGGATTACATACAATAGCTGAACTCAAATTTAAAAACCTACAGCAGTAATATTCTTTATGGGGAAATTAACAGGAATTAAGAATGCTGCCCCTCAGCGACTTTCACCACCATCTTGTTTCTAATTGTCAAAAACAAGAAAGTCCCCCAAAGTGTTGTTAGGCCTTGACTTTGTAAGGTGGTGAGTTAGGGTGACCAGACAGCAAGTGTGAAAAATCGGGACAGGGGTGGGGAGTAATAGAAGCCTATATAAGAAAAAGACCCCAAAATCGGGACTGCCCCTATAAAATTGAGACATCTGGTCACCCTATGGTGAGTGCACCCACAACTCCCACTGATTTGTAAGGGAGTTGAAGGCATTCAAAACACAGAGGAGTTGCTCATCCCCTTGTAGGATTGAGTCCTTAAAACTTAATTTTTATTGTTTGTAAACAACGCTTCAATAGAAAGCGAATATGAAACAAGCATCATAAGTGCAAATATGGATGATATAAAATGCAAGTCATAAAGAACACGAAAGGAGGACTGCTCACTGAACATGACAGCTAATGTAACTTAGTTTGGAAAATTCTCCACTAGATATATTGTATTTAATATGGTGGATCCTGTGATAGTTTAAGGTACATGTTATATCTTTCTTGATTTAAAAAATAACATAAAACAAACAAAAAACCCTACTTTGATTTTCTTTTTTAAATCTTCAAAAAATTCTTCATTTTATAAAACCTGCATCATTTCTATAGTACATTCATTCGAGGATAAGGCAAAGAAATCATACATTTGCTCTTTTTAGGAACTCCCGACTCTGCGGAAACAGAATAATAATGTACCATTTGAGGATATTCGTGGGTTTGAAAAGTACAGCTGAGCACTTTTCCTAGGGCATCTAGGAATTAAAATATTGTCTTTACCATCAGAATATGTATAGTCAAACCCAGTTAGGGAAATCTCACAAGTAGCTATTTAACTAGATAGTGTCCAGGCAGTAGACCAAGAAAAAAACAGGCTCAGTAGGAAGTGATGCTGCTGATTTAGTAGGGGAGATTCTTCTCCATAGGTCCAGCATGCTGGTGACATAAAAGAGGCTTAAGGCCACTTGTGCTCCCACGGCTCTTTCTGGAAAAGCAGTGTGGATGTCGACAACTGGGTCTTAGGGGACATTAGCACCCCAAAAATTAGGGTTTCCATTAACAAATATAGGAAACACTGATTTTTGGAACAGAATTTTGTTTATCTCACTTTATTAAGTGAACAAATTTAGTCGTGGTACAAAACCACGCCATTGAGGCGTTATTCAATGGCTATTATTTTATTTTTTAGCTTTATCTCCCCCGCCAGTAAAAGAAGGTGCCCCTGAGAGGTGAAAGCTCAAATCAAATTCCAAATTTGGTAATTATCTTTTGCCTATCTCAACTCTCCCTGCAGTTTCAACTACACAGGTTTTTGTTTGCTGCCAGCTTTAAATTATTGCATAAGTTTCTGGTTTATAACCAAAGCTGAAACCAAACAGGTTTTGCCTGTGTTCACAATGTTATCTACATTTCTCACATCTGTCGTCATGTTTATTAATGCTGGTTATTTAGGAATTATGCTACAAGGCCTTTTTAGGAGTACAAGCTCTTATTGATCTTTTCCCTATGTAAGCCTGTAGGTGTTTATTGTTTGGAGTATTGGTCTCATTAAGTGCCTAATCTCTCTGAATTTCTTATGTGATTCCTTGTAGTTTTGTGGGTTTTGGCACTTTCGTCAGGGCAGCCATGACCTAGGCACGTGTTCCTGTGGTTTACTAAACCTTGATCTTCTGTGTGTCTTCCCCCTAGTGATACAACGCTTTAATCAGGGTATCAACCTATTGCAATCATTTAGGTGACTATATTAGTCCTGACTATGGAGTGTGCTGTTCCAATGAAAAGAACATGGATATGGAGAAAAATAATATGAATTATCAAGGGAGGAACATTGCCAATTAGTAGTGAGTGTTTTAGAAGAACAGACACAGTGACAGCAATATAGAAATTACTGAAAGGCCTGAACCCAATTGCCTTGGAAACTTGCCCCATTTCTTTTCATATACACTACATCCAATTTACAATCCCTTTCAAATGAACACTGGCTGGGCATTCACTGGAGATTTTGGTGTTAAATCAGCCCCTATATAATGATGTCTAATCCATTTTGGGGCTTAATTAAATAATTGTGAACATTATCTGAACTCCTGTTCAAAATGCACTGATTGTTTGAATGTAATTCATCAATTCCCTACTGTATATCTCCTTGCCAAGTTCTTTTTTATTATTATTTAATACATTTTCAGTTTTGAGCTATAACAGGCAGTACCTTGAAAGAAACTGAAATACCAATATTCATGTTGTGTAAATGATCTTGTCAGGCTTTGTTGATTAATGTCTTCTAAATGTTTTCAGCATTATTAACACAGTAAGTCTGTATAACATTTCTAAGGATGGCAGGCAAGAAGGCCTTTCCAATATTCTCATTTCCAATTCATTTTAATCTGTATATTTATTATCCCTGCATTCTTTTCCCTTCCCCATACTGATGCCTATTACTGCTCAGCATGATCTTGCTTTAGAAGAGAGGTTTCTAAGAACTGCCCAGATGAAATTTCACTACTGGACGCTCAGTTGCTTATTCTCTAGCCCTGAAACTGATTTTGTCCAGAGAAGTAAGAGCCACCTTCTTGGCACAGTAGAGTGTTTATTGGGCAAGGTATAAGTAAGTATCAGAAGCAACTGATTCTGTATTTGGTCCTTGACAGTGGATCACAATTATCCAGCTGGCTGGGACTATCACTGAAGATCATTCTCAGTAGCAAACCCAAGTGTGTCTTTAATTCACTTCTTGTGGAAAGATAATTAAGTACAAACCTGGCCACCATTAGAAAGAGCTGCAAAATGTACTTAGAATCATAGAAGATTAGAGTTGGAAGAGACCTCAGGAGGTCATCTAGTCCAACCCCTTGCTCAAAGCAGGACCAACTCCAACTAAATCATCCCAGCTAGGGCTTTATCAAGCTGGGCCTTAAAAACCTCTAAGGATGGAGATTCCACCACCTCCCTAGGTAACCCATTCCAGTGCTTCACCACCCTCCTAGTGAAATAGTTTTTCCTAATAACCAATCAAGACCTCCCTCATGCAATTTGAGACTGTTGCTCCTTGCTCTGTCATCTGCCACCACTGAGAACAGCCTAGCTCCATCCTCTTTGGAACCCCCCCCCTTGTTTGCCTATGCCCTCTACATTGATTCAGTTCTGGTTTGCTAGCTGAAAAATAAAGCCACAAGCATTCAGGGAGCTCTATGTTTGGTCTCTCTCATTGAACTCTTGAATGTTTCAATGTAAGCCTTGTAAGGTGCCCAGATGCTCGTGTGATGAATGTCAGATAAATGATAATACTAGGTGACATCAAAATTGTTCAAATAATTCATATAAGCAGGATTCAGTGAGAAAGAATGGAGTCAAAACATGGGAAACAGAGCGGCAACTTGTTAGAAAGGTTTGGATACTTGCTGTCCAAATAGCTAAAATTCTATTGTATTTAATATACTTATTACTCATTTGTAGATTGTAAAGCAAGAACAATTACAAGTACATATGTTATTTTGCATATTTACCAGGCTCGGAAGGCAAACCAACAACTACAGTGCTTTTTCTTAGAATTCCCTTGTGTCTGACTGGCAAAGACTGAGAGTATAACTAATCTCCCCAAAACAACTAGATACTGAGATGATTGACTACAGCCCTGGTCCCAAGATAGTAGATGCCAACAGGAGGACTTCCATTGAACTTTATGGATTTGGATGAGGACCTATACATATCAATATTAATTATTAACTAAGGATCATACAATATCTGAGCCAAGCCTGCAATCTTCATTCTTGAGTAATAAGCACAGGATTAGGTATAAAAAAACCCCCTATATGTTAATGCATACACAGAGAAAACATAATATTAGGATAGGTTATGTAGCAGTTTTAACTTTTCTCTCTATAAGCCATTCCCAGGGTATATTTAATTTATAATATTGTACTTTCTGTTGAGTTTGCAGGTCCCTAATTTTATAGCAATATCTGATTATAAACTCCAATTTAGCAATTGTGTTATTATATTGCTTACAATTTCTGACAAATATCTATTGCCTCATGGCTTTTCCATATCTAGTAAAGGAAAGAAAAGTTTGGCACCTGTCACTAGCCCTTGTTTGTTTCGTCTGCTCACACTGACAGATCTGAATAAAGCAGAAATCAGAAGATTTTATTAATATGACAACCACTTACAATAGGCCTTGGTCAGTGGCCTATACAGAATGTAATTTATTGTTTTGTGTCAGTTTCAATAATAGTGATGGGAAACACAAGGGACAGAATGTTAGAAAAATTGCACCTAAAACGGGGAGAAAGTGTTTTATGTTACCTCCTGGTTAGCAGCAGCTAGTTCTTCTTCCAGTGCAGAGACTCTTTCTAAAGAAACCCTCAGTCGTTCCCTTACCTAGAAGAAAAACCAAAATATGTGCAGTAACGTGATTTCTATCAGTCTTTAAGGTTTATATAATCTGCCATAAACACTATAGTACAATCTGCAGGTCTGTTTTCAGGTATGTGTATTGTGTCCTGAACACACATGAGACATTAACTAAGAAGTCCTTTTAAACCTGACTCTGAGAAAAGTGAAGCCACATATGTGAGCATTAGGTTACAACCTTTAAAGCCTAACACTGCTACTATACAATTTCCTTTTAAATCTATGAAAAGTACAGTAAATGCAACCTTCTAGAAGTAGACATGATACTAAATATAAGAACTTATTAGAACATTTCCAGAGGAATGGTATGGAAAAGAACTCCTGAAAACATATTAAAGTCCATTGTGTGAAGAATAACTGGTAATACTAATTTAATTTACCAAACTAATTGAAAAAGGTATGTGCAGCACTATTTGTAACTGATCAAGTTAATCCGTGTTAGTAAAGTTGTTCACTTTATTTTATCTTTGCAAAAAGTTATTAAGAATATTAGCATATTGTTTTAGTAAAAAGCAAAAACAAGTTTAATTGCAGTAAGAACATGCTAGGTATGTTCATATAATTTATCCAAATGACCTAAAATATCTACAGTAGTGATTTCTAAACATTTATACATAGTTGGGGTAAATTTTCATTAGACTTCATAGGACTGCTACTCACACAAACACAAAATTAAAACACATACAAGCACATGCACTCTACAGGTGTAACACCTGTTCGTATATTTTAACAAAATTCTAACAGTTGCATGTGGATTTTGAATAGTGTTAGAATTTGAATGTACAAAACCCCCTTAGGCCACATACACAGCTGGAGGCTGGAATCTGAAAATTTACCTCTTAAATTCTGTACAATGCAATACTATAGGACCCAATCCTGACCCTTGTTTATATGGAACTGTGAGGCATAATAAAGTTCAGAAAGCCACATATGTTGCTGCATGCCAGGCTCACTAATCCTGGGAATAGTAGGCCTTGGGCTCAATAGATGAATGAGAGGAACCACATGGTTTGTGAGAGCACAGCCGCTCAGGGAAAGTGGGCAGGGAATTTCCATGAATAAGCTACATACTGAGCCACTCTATTCACATGCCAGTTTCTCACCCTAAACCATATGGCAATAGTAAAGGTAGGGCTGTCAGTTGGCAGGGGAGTAATTAAACTGAAAAGGGTTTCATTTCCTTCCTTCCTTCCTTCCATAAATAAATAAATAAATAAATCCCCGAAGAGTATAGGGTCGGGTCCACTGTCTTTCTGACCCACCCCAGAATCTTAAGCCTGTTGGCTCCAGTTTGTTCTCCCAACCTAAGCAACCATTAAATCAACTGTAGACAGTTCTGTTTCAACAGAAACACCTATTCATTCTTTCTATACCTGTCTGTTAAACTGCCCAGGAAGAATCCCACTCTCCATCCCCAATTGTGATGTTATAATCATTCCCCAACGTGGGACTGCCGATACATGTCAGCCAGTTAGGATGACAGCAGTCTGTGACTCCAACAGTGAGAGGAGGGAGAACCTTGGGCAGCCATGAAAACATTACACAGATGTCTTGAATTGAGAGAAACTTCCCCTTTCAAGATGCATACTAGTCTCTGATGCAGTTATGATGCTCAGAGCTCCTGAATGTTGTGTGCCATAGACGCTGCAGTCCCTAGATCTGGACCTAAATCAACAGGATAAATGTTTAACCTACTAATCTTGGTTATTTCCTGACTCAGTTTGTATTCCTTCCTTACGCAATCTTCCACTGATTTCAATGGAAAATTGAGCAAGGACATTGTTAAAACTAAGTAAGGAACTCACACTGG
Organism: Trachemys scripta elegans; assembly: GCF_013100865.1. NCBI lineage: Eukaryota > Metazoa > Chordata > Testudines > Emydidae > Trachemys > Trachemys scripta. The sequence continues at coordinate 71,722,533 of NC_048298.1, forward strand.
TCATTTATGTTCTCCTAAAGAATGCTGATGATAAATAGCACACTGGTATATTCTATATAGAAACTCAACAGTAAGCTATCATAAACAATATTAGCCCATTAGTGATGTTTCCCTGAAACCTATAAATCAGGCAGAACAAACATTAAAGTCTAACTATGGGCCAGAGCCACCTACAGTTTACAATAAACTTATTATAATAAATCCTATGTTGGCACCCCCCTTTTTCAATTTATTTGAAAAACAAACAGCAACAACAACAAAAACACACCCTAATCTAGCTTTTGAATGGTCTAGAAAGATTGGCATTCTAAGTATTACCTTGTTAGGAGACAAATGAGTGGACACAGACTCAGGATATTCTCACCTAGTCTATTTTGTTTTTATATATGTTTTTTAATTTTTACATCTGGTAAAGGTCCATAATATGGATAACTGGCACTATCATAATGCTTTCTCATCTGTAGACCTTAAAGTGCTTCACATTATATCAGTCCCTTTTATATATGGTGCAGCCAAGCACAGAAATGTCAAGCAATTTTCTGGAGAAGAACCACAGGGTTTTGTGAAATATCAGAAATGTGCCTCTGCTGCCCTATCTGTAAACTGTAACAACACTTGGCCACTTTCTAGGGCTCTGATGTGAGGCTTCACTAAATAAGGTTTGTGAAGTACAGAGAATTAAGACTAGTCCTGGTGATGTGTGGTGGCCTATCAGAACATAGCAGAGGATACACCTCTAGGTGACACTATTCCTATGTGATGCCACAAATGGTGCAGAAAAGGTATTCCGTTTTCTTTCTGCCTGACTGCACTGCAAGCACAGAGCCAGACGACTAGCTACCCCACTAGCTTTGAAGTGCCACAAAAAGAACCAGGCACATCATTGATCTTTCAGTGTCACATGGTTAATCTCTTGCTGGCATTCCTGTTGGTGGTTACACACCACCTATCCTACTGTATCTCCTAGTAACTGCTTTTCACTTATTTCCCCTCTTCTGCCAAATCCTCCCTTCTCCCCTTTCAATTCCCAGCCCACAAAGAGCTTTAAAATTATTTATTCACGATAGTATTTGTGACACTTTTTCTTTCTATGAACACTTGTGTGACTAAAATCCCCAGTTACCTGCCTGTTTCTGAATAAAAAGATTGTGACTCATGTTGAAGCAAATTGGTTGTTTTCATCTGCAAGAATATCTACATATACTTTTCTGTTGTATCTGCCCAGCACTTACCTAAGGGAATTAATAATCTTTTGACAACCGTAACTGACACAATAAAAACTCCTGTTGCTGTTTTTGTTTGTGGGACAACTTTACCTCAAAATTAACTCAGAAAACCTTCTTTAAAAAGTTATGGTTTAAAACCTTCCTTTTCCTTTTAAATTTACTTTAAAAAAAAATTAGTACCAAAAGTTTAAATCCAGTTGCTATATAAGGCCTGCAGGAGGGGAAACTTGCTCTGACAGATCTCATTATGTCACTGAACAGCAGCAAAGTCCTTCTGCATGAACAAGATTGTTAGTTTCTTTGTTACTTCCCAGTCTGGGAGCTTCCTACAGAAGCCATTTCCTTTCTGGGATGACTGAAGGGAGAGACAGCACTTCCTCTTCCTCTCAGTGGCCCTCCCATGGACTTCCTGTTCCTCCATTTTCTCTCTGTTTTATTGAGTCTCTAGTACTCTACATATTTTGGAATTTGCTTACTCCCTGCCTTTCTTGACCTCCCCAAAAACACTAAAAGGCACTTCTCCTCAATAAGGCCCACACAAAAAACCTGGAGTTTTTTTACCAACTGATTTGGAGATATAGTCAGACAATAAAAGAGTTAGGATTTTTCTTTCAAAGAGACAACAAGAGAGAAGATTTTAAATGCTCTGGCACCCTTGAGAAGGTGAAGCATTGGCAACTTTCCTTTACCTTCCCATTCCTGAATCCTGGGGGCAATTTTGAGGCAAAGTCAGATTCCGATTCAAATTAGGGCAAGACTATAATTTAAAATACTCCTTTTCTGGTTTTTCCAAACTATCCAGAGAAGTTCTCTCCAGAGATAAGATGTGGCATTTGACATTTGATTTCTTTTTGGGGAATTTTATGGTAACTTATAATGGGAAGCTAACTTCAACCTTGACTATGCAGCTGATACGGCCATTTCATAGTGCTAGCAAGACTCCCATATAGGTAACTGGTGGCTGCTGATCTGTGTGCAGACTACAGGAAAATATTGTAACAGATTAACATAGAATTTTATTTCTCCGTCACAAACTGAGATATGTTTAAAAGAAAAGACAGTCAAGTACAGATAAAAACATGCTCTGTCTTGGTTTAGTGCTTTATTCCAGTGATCTAGACAAATTACTGTTATTTGTCTTGCTACATGGTGTTCCTAAAAAATCAAAATAGCCATATCAGATGATGTTAGTGAATAAGAACTACAGTATATACTCGTTCATAAGCCGAATATTTTTGGTAAAAAAGTGATGCATCAAAGAGCAGTGGTCAGCTTATAAACAGGTCTACACCAAACTTTGATGATTTTAAACTCTATGGAATCACTGAATTGAATATCTAATACATTGTCATTTTGTTTACCTGGAGCGTCTTCAGGCATGGAGCCCCTCAGCTCCCTGTGGTCGCAGTTCACTGTTCCCAGCCAATGGGAGCTGCGGGAAGTTGCACCACTTCCCGCAGCTCCCATTGGCTGGGAACAGCGAACCGCGACCACAAAGGGCTGAGGGGCTCTATGCCTGCAGACACTCCAAGTAAACAAAACATCCCAAGCTGCCAGTGGCTTACCCTGATGGGCCAGGAGCCAAAGTTTTCCAACCCCTGAAATATAGGGTCGGCTTATGAAAGGGTCATATGGTTTTTGCTATTTTTACCTATCCATTTTGAGGGGAGGAGGTCATCTTATAAACAAATGGGCTAATGAACGAGTATATACGGTAAGTTTGAGGTTGCTCAAATCTCAAATATATGCACTGGTGGCTGAATAGTATAATATAGTTTAGCATTCTATTACATCTCTCCCTTTACATTTTACATTGCCAACATGTACAAAATCATGCTATTCTTAAAGTTCACAACATACTAATCTGTTAAGTGTTTCTGAATCATACTGGTTTTATCATTGCATGACCCAAACATGTAACAACTTGTTTATCTGGCTGTCCACTAGGTGCAACGATTGTCTCTGGTCGGTTTGGAATCTTGGAATCATCTTATTATTATTATTATTGAAATTAAGACGAACCGTCACAAGAGTAAAATGCCTGCAAGCTGCATCAAATATTTTTTAAAACACCATAATAGATGCTCAAATTATATATATCCTCCTTTCCCCTAAAAAAAAACAAAACAAAACACAGTATGAGGATCAAAAAATATCACCCGGACAAGCTAACACAGTAAAAGACGCTGTTAGAAACAAAAATTGGAAGTCAAATACTACTGAGCAATATAGAAAAGAACAAGCTCTGGCAAGTCAAGTGTAAAGACAGCCAAATTAGGCAGGCCAAAAAAGAATTTGAAAAGCAACTAGAAAAAGACAAAAAAATTAACAGCAATTTTTTTGAACATGTATCAGAAGCAGGAAGCCTGCCAAACAATCAGTGCAGCCACTGGAAGACAAGGCTGTTGTGGCAAAGTTAAATGAATTATTTGCATAGACCTTCATTGCAGAAGATGTGAGGGAGATTGCCCATTATTCTTTTTATATGACAAATCTGAGGAACTATCCCAGATTGAGGTGTCCATAGAGGTGGTTTTGGAACAAACTGAAAAATTAAACAATAAGAAGTCACCACAACCAGATGGTATTCACCCAAGAGTTTTGAAGGAGCTCAAATACGAAATTGCAGAACTACTAACTGTGGTAAGTAAATCACTTAAATCAGCCTCTGTACCAGATGACTGGGAGATAGCTAATGTAATGCCATTTTTTAAAAAAGGCTCCAAAAGTGATCCTGGCAATTGCAGGGCAGTAAGCCTTACTTTGGTACTAGGCAAACTGGCTGAAACTATAGCGAAGAACAGAATTATCAGACACATAGATGAACATAATGTGTTGGAGAAGAATCAACACAGCTTTTGTAAAGGGAAATCATGCCTCACCAATCCACTAGAATTCTCTGAGGGGGCCAACAAACATATGGACAGGGGAAATCCAGTGCATTTAGTGTACTTGTATTTTCAGTAAGCCTTTCACAAGGTCCCTCACCAAAGACTCTTAAGCAAAATAGGCAGTAATGGGATGAGAGGGAAGGTCTTTCATGGATCAGTAACTGGTTAAAAGATAGGAAACAAAGGGTAGGAATAAATGGTCAGTTTTTACAGTTGAGAGAAGTAAATAGTGGGGTCCCTATGAATCTGCACGGGGACCAGTGCTGTTCAACATATTCATAAATAATCTGGGAAAAGGAATAAACGGTGAGTGGCAAAGTTTGCAGATGATATAAAATTACTCAAGATAATTAAATACAAAACTTAATATGAAGAGTTACAAAAGGATCTCACAAAACTGGATGACTGGCTAGAAAATGGCAGATGGCATACAGTGTTGATAAATGCAAAGTAATGCATCCTTGAAAATATAATCCCAACTGTACATACAAAGTGATGGGACCTAAATTAGCTGTTATCACTTAAGAAAATGATCTTGGAGTCACTGTGGATAGTTCTCTGAGAACATCTGCTCACTGTGCAGCAGCAGGCAAAAAAGCTAACAAAGTTAGGATCAATTAGGAAAGAAATAGATAATAAGACAGAAAATATCATAATGCCACTATATAAAGCCATGGCGTGCCCACACAATGAATATGAGTGGAGTTCTGATTGCCCCATATCAAAGGAGATACATTAGAATTGGAAAAGGTACAGAGAAGGGCAAAAATGATGAAGGGGTATGGAATGGTTTCTGTATGAGGAGAGAGATTAAAAAGATTGAGACTTTTCAGCTTAGTAAAGAAACAACTAAAGTGGATATGAGAAAGGTCTATAAAATCATGAACGGCGTGAAAAAAGTGAATAAGGAAGTGTTGTTTATACCTTCTCAACACAAAAACCAGAGGTCACCCAATGAAATTAATAGGCAGCAGGTTTAAAACAAATGAAAGGTAGTATTTATTCACAGAATGCACAATCAAACTGTAGAACTTGTTGCTAGCAGATGTTGTGAAGGCCAGAACTCTAATGGAGTTCAAAAAAGAATTAGATAACTTCATGTAGGATATGGCTACTATTAGCCAGATGGCTATTAGCCACCCTGGTCTGGGATGCAAACCCATGCTCTAGGTGTCTCTAGCCTCCAACTGCCAGAAGCTGGGAATGGGCGGCGGGGGAATGGATCACTCGATGATTGCCTGTTCTGTTCATTCCCTCTGAAGCACCTGACATTGAGAAGACAGGATACTGGGCTAGATGAATCATTGGTCTGACCCAGTATGGCCATTCTTATGTTCTTATGATGTTCTGCGTCTGCCATCTGTCGAGTTTGCTCTGTTGATTGTTGTTTTTTTTTTTGACGAACAAACCGTAGATGTTGATGGTTTCTGTTGAACTCTCTGCTGGTTTTGATCATATATTACCTGAGCAATTAATTTTTTTTTCATTACAACAGCTGGAGTTTTCCATCCTTTTTTCCCTCCATTCACTTTGACACAAACATGGTCACCAGGTCATAAACCCAGAAGTTCTCTAACTAGTGACATCTGTTGTAAAAAAGATGTGTACGCTCTTTATGCTTTTTTATCTGATGTGGCTATTCTCCTCATGGATGGCCACTTTAGAGATAGGTCCTTTTCCGAAGTCAGAACTGTAGTTCTGAGTTGTTTTCCCACCAGGAACTGTGCTGGACTATATCCAGTAGCTGTTATTAGTGTTGATCTGTAGCTCAGAAGAGCAAGGAATGGATCTTCCTGCTGTAGGATTTTTTTGGCTATCTGTAGAGCTCTACCAGCCTCCCCATTCATTTGTGGATAATGTGTGCTGCTAGTAATATGATTAAAATCATATCTCATTTGGAATGTCTTGAATTCCACTGCTGTGAACTGTGGTTCATTGTCCATCACTAGTTGTTCAAGAATACCAAAATGTGCAAAGGTGCACTTCGGTTTCTTGATAACACTGCAACAGGTTATGTCTTTCAAGTAAATTATTTCTATATACCAGGAAAAATAGTCCACTATGACGAGGGAACGATGTCCTTTGAATTCACATAAATCTGCAGCTTGTCTTTTCCAAGGTCTGTCTGGTAAAGGTGTTGTTATTAAAGGGTCTTTGTGTTGTGTCAGTCTGTTAGTTCTGCAATGTTCACACGCAGATAGTGTATTTTTATACCCTTGCTGATGCCCGGCCACCGTACTGACTGGCTGGCACTTAGTTAGTCCTTGATGTCCTTCATGGATGAGGTTTAGGATTTCTCCTCTTATTTAGTTTGGAATTATGATGTAATTGCCTTTAATCATGAATCCATTTGACTTGCTTAATTGTCCACGTATTGCAAAGTAGTCTCTTGTCACTTCCTTGGTGTCCTTTAGATACTCTGGGCAGCTGGGCCTAACATAACTTAGAACTTCTTGAAGTTGTGTGTCTGTTAAGGTTGCTAGTTGTAGCTGGTGTAGTCTCTTTTCTGACACTGGTCTGTATGTGTTCACAGCATCCATTTACTCATTAACTTCATCTTTGAGCTCATGGATAGTTGAGTGTGATGCTGGGCTCCAAGACAGAGTGCCTGCTACTATCAGATTTTTTCCAGGAACATATTTAGCAATTGGGTTCAATTACACTAACCTTATCAATGGATGATGGTATATCAGCAATGCTTGATCCTGGTCTTTTCAGTTGATGAGGGTTACAAACGGATTATGGTCTGTTATCAGCATAAACAAATCCAGTCCACAAAGATATCTGTAAAAGTTCTCACATGCCCATATGCTTGCCAGGTACTCCTTTTCGATCTGTGCATATTGTTTTTCTGCTTCTGTGAATGTGAGAGCAAAATGCAACTGGCTTCCACTGAGTTCCATCTTGCTGCAATAATAAATCACACGGGCCATAGCTGCTTGCAGAAATGACCCGTGCCTGCTGATAGTGGGAGGGAGGGGCAGAGTGAGGGCAGCTGGCTTCAGCAGTGTTACTGAGCATGCTAAGTCCATGTGAGCGTGCTGAGTACACGCCAAACGCAAAGTGGTGGGGGGCGGGCCCTGTATCTTTCACCCTCACCCCTCCCACACACACGTCACCTCTAGCTGCTTGCATCTACACTGACCATTGTGGATTTGTTCACATCGTAGTACTTGAGAATTGGAGGTATTGAGATAATTTCTTTTACCTTTTTGAAGGCAATTTTTGTCAGACTTTAATAGTTCACTCACTGGTTTTGTCACTATAAAAAGGTCTTGGATTAATGAAGGCCATTTACCATCCCCAGCATGTGTCTCAGTTCTGGTACATTCATTGGTGTATTCAATTCTCAAATTGCTTTTACCTTCTCAGGGCTAGGACTGATTCTATCTCTGTTTACTGTCTGTCCCAAAAACTTGATTTGGGATAAGCAGAAAATGCACATTTTTCTTGTTTAGCTTCAGTCCAGACTGACTGATTAAGATTAGACCTTCGTTGAGGGTTTTGTTGTTTTCTTCCATGGAAAACCCATACATCATAATCTCTTCCACTAAGACTACAACTCCATTTGTGCTTTGCCATCTTCCTTTGGAAAATTTCAGGTGCACTGGTAATCCCAAAAGGTAATCTTTGAAAGCAAAATCTCCCAAAGGGTGTGATAAATGTAGTCAGTTTAGCATTTCTAAAGTGGAATGGGTAGGCTGAGGATTATCCTCTGTAAACAGCATGATTCCTACGAATGTAGCTTCAAGGCTGGCATGACTACTGTCGTGATTAATGTTACTCCCTTCCCATGACATGGAAATCCCTGCTGAGAACGTAAGAGTGAGAACCCATGTTTGGGACCTAACTGGTAGCAGAGCACATGAACATGCCAAACTGCCATTGGGGAATGGAGGGCATTTAGAGATACTTCAGCTCTGTGTCTGATTGGTGACCTACAGGGATAAAAGAACCATCATGGCCTATCTACCCTTTTACTGTTCTGCCTCTATACAGGGCTTGTAATGGAAGAATATATGCAGCCCCAAACCAGACAATTTCTGTGGCAAAATTTTCCTCTTGTGCAGGTCCTTCATGGAAGATGATAAACTAGCCCCAAGTCTTTGGAGGACATCTTTGCTCAAAAGGTCACAGAATGAATAGTATGTAACACATTATTGTAAAACACTTTGGGATCTCTTCTTCACAAAAAATGAGATATGTAAACACATTCTATTAAATCAACAAACTCTTCATGGTTGTTTCTATGGTAGAATAAGGATTCTGTAGTATTTTGACTGTACTGAGGATATTGTGTAGCTTTTGACACCAAGAGAATCCAGAATTGGCAGCAAAACTCCAACTTTTAGGTTTCTAAGAACCTAAAATTTAACAATTACAGCACAGTTAGATATATAGAGAACAAACAGAAAATTGATATATGATGTGACAAAACAAATACGGAGAAAAGTAATAATAATTATTTTTTGTATATAGTGCAAATGGAGTTTGTTACAAAGTCTTCCTCAACTAACTCACCCATGGAAATGCTTAAAGATGTGATGCACTTAAGCTTCCCAGAAAATACATCATGACTACAGGAGAATGATTTCTGAAGACTTTTGAATAATGTTATTAATATAATGTATGTGTGACCAATAATATTTTAAAAGACTCACAATCATTTTCCCCATGAGTGTATTCTTTATAAAGCGCTTAAACAAGGTAATTTTCAATGACAGCAATTAGATCCCCCCACTCTTGCATGTTCTTCTCATCTGTTTATATAATGTGGTCAAACTGACTGTTGATTAATTTTTGTCTAAACCTTGTCAGATCTTAAAAGCCCAGCAGAGTAGGCATTACAGCCAAATCCTGCTCCCATTAGAGTTACTAGGATTTGCTTATTGAATTCAGAATAGCAGTATCAGGCCTTTAGTGACTACAGTACATGCAGTGGTGACCCTCGAAGGAATAGCCAGATGCTGCGACAACTGTTCTTGGGGACATGGTCTGTGGCCATGACAATGGCATTAGCATTGTTCTCTCTGAGTAAGTGTGAAGTTAAAGCCCAGCATGATGCATGGGGATATCTTGTTGTTGCAATTGCTGTCTCTGAAATGACAAGTAAAACTCAGGCCCTGACCACTTGTAGTTATCCCAAGGCAACTTCCACAAAAGGGTGTTATCAGCCTTGATGCCATAGCCAAAATTTCTACTTAGATATTTAGAGTGTGTCTAGCCGGAAAAAAAAATCTCCTTTTCAATTTTAATTGTTTTTCCCCCACTTTCCCCTCTTAAAATACTGTTGTGTGGCTTTGCATCAAATCCCATTACAGCAATGACTCCACTGCAGTGGCTGTTATACTGTGCAGGTAGGAATCATTGCCCCCACCATGAAACACAACCACACTATTGTGATAGAATCTGTTGCAACACGACACAACAGTATTTTAGTGTTGTAAGTCAAAGTGTAGGAGTTGATATTACAAATGAAAATTTTTTTCAATTAGGCAGAATACAGACATCTGGTTAGGAGTTTTGGTCAGAATACTAATGCCAGTCTGCTTGGGCAAAGACTCTGTTGTACTTTCTCAAAAGCATTTGGAATAACTTTGTGTTGTCTGGCCGACATTCTTCCTGCAAAATAAAACAGGTTTGAATGTCCAAAGGTCAGATTCTCCCCTCTGTTGCACAAAACTATATATAGCAGAGGGGAGACTGTGGGCCATATTCACTGGTATTGCCCAGCTGGTTTATGTGTTGCTCCATTGCAGGGAGTGTGGATGGGGAAAAAAGGGTATGGCTGGGCCATCCCTCTGTAACCCATAACAACATTGTGCTAGTGGTTAGAACACAGATAGAGGTTTATAGGCTCCTATTGCCGTAGAAATAATTAGCTTAGCCTTTCACCTCAAATGATAGAGGCTCATGATTTTAGATCCAGGTGTACAGGTTCAATCGTCACAGATTTCGTGAGCAGGGATGTTACACATATATCTAAATGTTCTAAAAGCCGTTTGGAACTGTGGGCAGCCAGTGGAAGACAGAATGGCCTTCAGCTCTAACTTGCTTTGGCAAGAAATATGGTAATAGGACAATACAGGATACGGGGCACATGGTAGAAGCTTATTGTCACCTTTATACTCTCCCTTCAGTGTTTTACCGAGCATACCTTGGCCAGACCAGAGAAACTGGCTTGGTATTTTATATAGGTCTATATCTATAGATAGAGACATGCACAAACGGCCAACATATATATGGAGGTAATACCCATGTGAAAAAAACCCTGTGATACATTTTTCATGCACCTTTGGCTGCCTCACTGGCTCTTTACCTTCTAATCTGCCTCCTCCTAATCAGGGCTGCTCAAAAATGTTGAATTAAACGTATTCCAATTGTAAAATAAGGTTTTATCTAAATCTGAATTTTCCATGGGAAAAGAGATTTCAGCAGAATTTTCTGCCAGGAAAAACAAAATGAAACATTTTGTTTTGGATTGACATTATGCATCTCTCTGAGCTGCTACAGTGCCTCCTGGGAGTTGTAGGTGAGGAAACCTCATGCCCCCATTCTCTCTTATGGGTCCAGCTTCTGAGCCAGACTACATCTCCAATGATTCACCACAGTCTCAACCTGTGGCTGAGCTACCGCGGTTCATCATGGACAAAACTTTTAATCTTAGGTCAACAAACTGAAATGAAATGTTTCATTTCAAGAATGTTTAAATGTTTTGTTTTGTTTTGATGTTGAAATGAAATGAAACATTTCCAAAGTGAATTTTTCTGACCTTTTCACTGTGTGAAAAGTTTTGATATTCCAACTTTTCATCCTATTTGAGATTAAAACAACTGTCAAAATATCAGAATTTTCCACAGTACAGAAATTCCATTTTTCAATTTGCTCTCTCCTAAACTATTCTAAGGGCTTGTCTACGAGGCAAGTTAGTGTGTGGCAAATCAGGGTTTGAATTTACAGAGCACTAGCTTGCTGCACACTAACTCACCCAGTGGACCCTGCTACAGTGAACTAAACATTCTGCAGGACTTTTGAAATGGGAGTATATCACAGTGTGATGTCAAACTGTTAGTGCACTATAGCAGGGTCCATGCAGGATGTTATTTCACGGCAAGCTAGTGGGCTGTAGATTTATACAGTGTAGATTTGCACTCTGGGTTACCACACACTAATGTCCCATGTAGACAAATCCTAACATTCCATACCTCTGCTCTGAATAGCTTCAAGCAGCCACCATTCTTTAAAAAAAAAGTCTGTTACAAAACTATTTCCTTTTTCTCTACCCCAAATGTGGAATTCTCCCCTCCACCCCCGGTTAGACCTGTCCTACACCCAAAATTTATAAGATTCAGCTACAGTCAAGTCACACCTTTTCTATACATTAAAATGCCATGACCTTAAAGTCAGTTAACTCGCAGCCCTGACAAGGTGGAAATAGAAGCATTATACCCTTGGAAAGGGGATACTTCTAGCTTCTAGGTATAGGGTCTGGAATCATAAAATCGTAGGACTGGAAGAGCCCTCGAGAAGTCTTCTAGTGCAGTCCCCTGCACTAAAGGCATGACTAAGTATTATCTAGACCACCATGACAGGTGTCTGTCTAACTTGCTCTTAAAAATCGCCAATGATAGAGATTCCACCTCTTCCCTAGGCAATTTATTTCAGTGCTTAACCACCCTGATAGTTAGGAAGTTTTTTCTAATGTCCAACCTAAACTGCCCTTGCTGCAATTTAAACCCAAAATAAGCCCTTTTGTCTTCAGCTGCATCATATCGCTAAAGTTCTTTATATATTAACCTCATGAAATCTCTTACATACGTGTTTGCTGAATTTCTGTAAATAGTATGTATGGTTGTAAACTACTGGCAGGTCTCAGGACTTGTTATTTATTATACAACTAAATGCTAAAAACTACTATGTGGCAGAAATCCTCTACTGCTTTTACTCTTTTCAGTCTTTAAAATACCATAAACCCTACTAATCTCCAAAGGATATTACTGACAATACTCATTTATGCAAATTATGCTACCCCTGAAAGCTCACTAAACCTAAACCTAACAGCTAAGAAAAGCTTCTACATATTGATACACACACATACATAAACTCAAATATATAAATACATCTATATAAACTTCCTTAAAATGCATTTTAGTAATGATTACCTTAATAAAATATCACTCATTGCTAGCTAAACACAGATACACTTTAGGTTAGACTTTAAATAAGTGTAGGTGACTTTCATGTAATATTGCATCTGTTAGTCAAATCCAATATGAAGAGACATAACCTGCAGTGTTTGACACTTCTAATAACAATGAAAAAACATACTATTCTATGAATATAACTAATGTATTCATAAAGTTTTGTGGACTACGACTCCTCAAATATTAATTTGTGGTTGAGTATTTTCAAACTCTTGCAGGACTTGCACAAAAACAGATGTGCATTTACATTTTAGAAATCTGTACAATGAATACTATAAAAATTCCCTGGCATTCCAGATCAAAACCTCTATTACATGTAGTAACTTTTTAAAGAAGTCAAGTACCTGATGTCTAGTTAGGAGAGAAAACTAATGTTGCTACCTCTTCATTCACAATTCCGCTGCAGGGAATTGCAACTTGAGATGCCCATATTTTCTTAGCAATCACTTGCTTCTTGAAATACACAACACAGACTAGCATCTCCATGTGTGGGAGATATGTTTGCTTAGTGCTTAATGGAAAGAGGTGTTTATGCCAGTCATGTAATTTTCATGGAACTGTTTTATAACAAAAACTACTAGTGGCCACAAGTAAGTTCTGATGACCTAATTTTTATGTAAAATCCTTACTAACCCCCCAGAATGAAGCTAAGAAATGAAATATGAACATTTCAGTTGTTAGTCATGTTTTGTCAAAGATTTTCTTTGGATGTCCTGCTTTCAGTATGTACAGTACACTCCAAGAACTGAGAAACAATACTGCTGCTCTGCTGTATCATAAGTGTGGTAAAGCAAGGAGATAGCCTGCTGAGTACGCTTCTTTCCATACTGTACCTTTTCATCCAAAGCCTTATGGTGCTCAAACAAAGATTTCAGTGCTTTGAGAACTTCAACTTCACTGGAAACTCCTGAGGGGGACTGTGCTTGCCGTTTCACTACTGTCATCCTCAGAGACCTTTCATGTCTTGAAACAAGGCACTCCAAATGCTCCAGTAACAGCTGTTGGGTTTAAACATAAAGGGACATCATTCATTTGTACCTAAAGGTCATAAGCATTATAATTACAAACTGCACGTTACCAAATGACAATGACTTTAGCAACCTCCCTAGCTGAGGAAGCCTATGACTATTAAAGATATTGCCAGCATTCTCTGACTCCAAGTCAGAGAACATGAAAGAAATTAAAAAAAGGAATTTTATTCAGATCTTCTTAAAAAACTGCTGTGACCATTTGAAAACAACAAATTGCTCTACTTAGATTTATTGTTGCCTGTCTAAAATCCACTTAATATATTTAAATGATTTTTTTAGTCACAGTAATTAATGGAATGTTAATAACAAAAATAACTAATATAGCTAACCAACTAATGCAGTCTATAATTAAAGCCTGAAAATCAGTCACCTAATTGTAATTTGTATTTAATTTATACTAAAACTTACTTAACAGAGAATGCAAAAACAAGTAATGTATTTTCATTAAAGTTTTAAAACACTGTATTTATTCTAAATGCATTTGCATAGCTAATAGTGCATGTTAATATGGCAAGCTCTAAAATATTCACTGTTTTTGTAATGGAATGTGGAATGACCACAAATGTTCCTAAGTACATTCTTTGTGATTTTTAGCCTACATTCAGCTGAAGAAAATGTTAGAATCATATTTTTATGCACATCTTTTTGCTGATATATTGAAAATCTATCTATTTTTATAAGGTCTATCAATGCCATCCCTGTAGTATCTGAGCATGACAGTGGTTAGTTGTATTTGTATTGAAAGTGAATGGCTAATTTCAAGAGTCATACTGTATAATAAAAATACTTTAATTACAGTATAATCACAATAGTATTCCTTTTCAACATGCAATTACATCTAATTCATATAACTGGAAGCTTAAAAGTTACATGACTGATTTACTTATTACTCCTTTGATGTGGTTCTTAATACATCTACTATCAGAACAGAAATCTGTTTACTACATATATGTTTGCATATATTTGTTTTCCGTCAGATAGTTAACTTTGAAGTCTTATGAGTTAGTGATGATAACAGGTATGACAGAAGTATAACCAGAGCATAACTGAACTATAATGACAATGTAACTATACTGAAATTACAGTATCCTTAATAAAATGGGAATGACTCATGTTTACCATTACTGTACTTTAAAAACACATCCTGCGTGCATCCTGCCAATAGTTTACAACCATTCACCAAACACATATGTAAGAGATTACATGAGGTTAATATATAAAAAACTTTAGCAATACCACACAGCTGAAGAAAAAAGGAACATGTTTTGCCATTCTGGAGTTAAGAAAGCAGATTAACAAATGCAATCCACATGAAAAAATGTGCACGAGCTTGCTCTACTGCAGTGGTGGGCAACCTGTAGCCCACGGGCCGCACGAGGCCCATCAGGGTAATTTGCTGGTAGGCCGTGAGACAGTTTGTTTACATTGACCGTCCGCAGGCATGGCCGCCCGCAGCTCCCAGTGGCCGTGGTTCACTGTTTCCGGCCAATGGGAGCTGCGGGAAGCAGTGCGGGCCGCAGGGAAATGGCGAATCGCGGCCACTGGGAGCTACAGGCAGCTGTGCCTGCGGACTGTCAATGTAAACAAACTGTCTCACGGCACGCCAGTGGATTACCCTGACGGGCCGCAGGTTGCCCACCACTGCTCTACTGGGGCATTCGCTGATGTAACGAACGTTGAGGGATGGCAGATGCAGGCTTTTTGACACAGCTTTGGCAAGCAGCTTTAAGGTGCAAACAGGTTTGGAGCCCCACCCAGGAAAGATTGATGAGGGGCCATGCAGAAGCACTGATTCACATTAGCAATGAAGCACAGTCTTAAATTCACTCCTATTCAGAACAGCACTTAAACATGTGCTTAGCTGCTTTCCTAAATGTGGGCCTAAATTAGAGCATCTCCAGGCCGTGCTTCTTCCTGGTCCAGTGCCTCTTCATTGCTGCACCACTTTAGTGGAGTCTAAACAATCTGACCCTACATTTCACAGTTATCATTCCACACCAAATATTTAGTTAACTGGAACCTTAACTTAAAGGTAACATTAGAGATTAAATATGTATAATAGTAAAAAAAAAAAAAAAAAAAAAAAAAACCCCCCTAAATTTAAAAAAAAATAAAAAATGACATTTAAGAGACAGATAAATATTCAAATACCCTCCCACTTTATAATAAAATCTGTTAAATTAATGTACCTGTGAAAAATATTCTTTTGCATATTTTAACATATAAAGAGAAATAAGCTGACATCATAGATAAGTGTTGAAGGAACCGTGAGGAATTATAGACTCCCTGCAAACATTCAACATCCATTCTTACTGTATTGCTTACGGAAGTGTTTTAGCTAATAGTTGTTCATTTTTCTGGACATTAACTCTGAACGCAGGCATTTTGCTAGCCACATGAATGCTCAAGAGGACATGTCCACATTCTCTGGCTTAACAGTGAGTTTAGTTATGCTTTTCAATAGAAATTGACTCCCTACTGAGAGTTCCATATTTTTTTCCCCACAATCTATAAAGACGATGATTATGGCAGGGTTAAGTTGGCTGACTTGAAGGCCTTATTAAATGACACTCCCAAAGGATCATCCAATGGTTAGAGTACTAGCTTGGACCATGGGAGAATGGGGATTCAATTTTCTGCTCCACTACAGACTTCCTGTGTGGCCCTGGGCAAGTCACTTAGCAATTTAATGCCTCAGTTTCCTATCTGCAAAAAAGGGGATGTGAATATAAATATTAAAAAAAAATGCAAAGTGCTCAGATACCATGGCAATGGAGACCACATAAGTACCTAAGATAGATATTGTAGATGTTCATGGATGGCAAGGGATGTTTAGGATATGATATGGGGAGGTAAATCATAGTATTTGTCTTCAGTGTACTGCAAGGATTGCCTGTTCTATTTATCCCTGTACACAAGAATGCACCTGTTTTTTCTGGGGCAGAGTGGTTCTGCAAAGTGTTCCAGCATGACCAAATGGCTAAATTTCACAATGGACCCTAGGTTTTTCACCTCTAGGTTTATATTCCTGACTACCGAAAAATTCCAACACTAATCTTCAGCTAGCTGGCCCACTTTTGCCTGTGTTATTAACAGGGCTTTGGAGCGGAGCCTGGAGCCGGAGCGCGGAGCAGCTCCGGAGCAGTGGAGTTGCAGGTTTTTGCCTGGAGCAGAGCCGGAGCACAGCTCCAAAGCTCTGGTTGTTAACCCCAGTTGTTCCACCAGAACCCTATAGTCACCTGAACAAGCAAAGAGAGAATCTATGCTGGAGTGCAGGCTCTACATTGTCTCTTGACCACTTTTCTTCTTTTTCTTTGATAGATCAGGTGTTTTTGTCTTTCGATTTTCAGTTAGAGACAAATCTGAAGTTCCATTTACATCTATAAATGGCAAATGGCTACTTGTTGATCATTTCTTCTTAAGGAATATGTTTTGAACCAACTCCTACATATCCAGGGAGGCAGCAGAAGTGCAGCAAACTGCCATGTTAATGATCCTCTGCTTAAAATCTTTTATAATGGCCCTAAATTGCAAAAATAGATTGTAATGTATAAGAATTATGTACTACCCGGTTCAGAGCTCAGACTGCAGCATTTTTTCCATGCTGTTAAAGTAGATATTAGATTTGTAATCAAACTCAGTTATACTAGTTCCATATCAAGTACACTCAACAATTCAAAATGCCAACAATCTTTAATATTGTTCACTCTTCTAACGTTTCCAAAAGCTGAACTTTCATAAGATTATTAGCCATATTTGATAACAGGTAATGAAAACTAGTTGAACCTTCTCCTCCCCCTCCCCCTCGCTCCAAGCTTGTCTGAATTTTCCCTGAGAATACTGTAGAGCAAATGTAAATTTTTCTCCAGATGCATTTTTTTCCTTTCTTGTAATTTTAGGAAGTAAACAAGCATTCAGAGTGTTTTGGTTTATTTCACGTGAACATTTGTATGGCAGTAAAAACAAAAAAATGTTAATCCATTAACAAAGAGCTTTAAACCACGGGCCACTTTTTCAAAAGAGCTCAGTGCCCACAACTGGGGGCCACATTTTTAAGAAAGCTCAGCTCCCACTTAGGCACCTACATGAAGTGCCCATTTTTAAAAAATGATCTGCCACTTCATGTAGGAGTCTAAATGGGAGCACAGCTCTTGAAAACTTGATGTAAGCTGTTTTCTGAGGTCTTTTGAAAATGTGGCCGCAAATTTTCAACTAAGTATAATCAATGATCAAAGCAGAAATATACAACAATGTGAGCAGAAGCCTTTTGTTTCTAATAATGTTTTCAATATCAGTGTGTGTTGAGAATCAAACCAGTTAACCACATTGTATCTTCCCCAAATGTCTCCTTATCCATAAAACATGCCATATCTGTAACACATTTTACTGTGAACCAATAAAGGCTCAGGGAAATTTATCCCATGTTCCATTGTGCACAATGATACCTGTAGGGTTGCCCCGTGTCCAGTTTTCGACTAGAACACCTGGTCAAAAATGGACCCTGGCAGCTCCAGTCAGCACTGCTGACCGGGAGGTTAAAAGTCTGGTCAGCAGCGCAGCAGGGCTAAGGTAGGTTCCCTGCCTGCCATGGCTTCACGCGGCTCCCAGAAGCAGTGGCATGTCCCTCCTCTGGCTTCAATGCATAGGTGCAGCCAGGGAACCAATGCAGAGGCAGTGCCTGTAGATGGGGCATCGCGCAGAGCCACCTGGCCATGTCGCTGCATAGGAGCTGGAAGGGGGACATGCCGCTGCTTCTGGGAGCTGCTTGAAGTAATTGCTGCCTGGAGCCTGCGCCCCCCACCCTCTCCCATGTCCCAACCCCTTGCCCCCATCCTGATCCCCCTCCCAACCTCCAAACCTCTTGGCCCCAGCCCAGAGCACCCTCCTGCACCCCAAACCCCTCATCTCCAGCCCCACCCCAGAGCCTGCATCCCCAGCTGGAACCTCATCCCCCTGCCCCCCATTCCCCTGCCCCAGCCCTGATCCCCCTCCTGCCCTCCAAACCCCTCAGCCCCAGCCCAGAGTGCCCTCCTGCATCCTGAACCCCACTTTTACGGCTCCACCCCAGAACCCACACCCCCAGCCCAGAGCCCATATGCACTCCCACACCCCAACCCCTGCCTCAGCCCGGAGCCCCCTCCCATACTCCAAACCCCTCAGCTCCACCCCCCAAGCCCAGAGCCCCCTCCTGCACCCCAAACCTATCATCCCCGGCCCCAACCCAGAGCCTCTGCCCCCAGCTGGAGCCCTCACCCCCTCCCGCACACCAAGCCCCTTAGCAAGCCTAATGAAAATGAGTGAGTGAGTAAGTGAGGGTGGGGAGAGCGAGCGACAGGGGGAGGAGGGATGGAGTGAGTGGGGGCAGGGCCTTGGAGAAGGGGCATGGCAGGGGCGGGGCCTCAAAGGAGGAGCAGGGCAGGGGCGGGGCAAAGGTGTTTGGTTTTGTGCAAGTAGAAAGTTGGCAACCCTCGATACATGGTTACTTCATTCAAACAATACAATACATGAAGATCTATATATTCCATAGAGTTACATTCCTGAAGCACATGTCAGCAGAATACAGTAAGATTTCATGTCACAACAGTTTTGCAAAAGAGCTGGTCTTAGAATCACAGCATAACAGGTCTGTTAAGAACAGCTTTAGCATTTTTAAAATATGATAATTAAAGGTTCACTTTAATCAGCGTCAAGAGGTGCTGCAGACAGCCTGCTGCCCACTGTGTCATGCTGCGCCGACACTAGAACTGCCATTGGGATAGCTGCATGGCAAAGAAAAGAAAATGGAGTTCTGCTGCTGCAGCAAGCAGTCTGATTTTATCCAGGCAAATTGTTGCTACGATTTTTCTATTGGAAAAAACAGTTTTTTTTCTAATGCATTATAAAGAATCTAAAAAGTACAAATGAATTTTAGTCTTATGATGTGTGTCATAAAATCCCCAAGATGGAATTCATTATTATCTATTGCTGGTAGAGCTACACTTTAAACCCCACAGTAAAGGTAGCAAGGTAAACAGTTGAATTAACATGGTGTGTTTAGAAATCCTGAGTTCTGGTGACCACAAAGTGAAAAGAGGTCTTTGCTATTTAAAAAAACAAACAAACAAATCCCAACCCCACACATTTAAGAATGAACTAAACACCTTTTTAAAAGTTTAATAAAAACAAAAGCCACATGTATGGAGATAGCATTTCTAGGATTTCCATAATTTTCTTCTTTTATTGTGTAGACAATTAAGGCCCCATATCAGCAAGGCACTAATGCATGTGCTTGATTTTTGTGGAACAGAAATACATGCATAAAGTTAGTAAAGTTAGCTGAATTACGGACTTAACCAGGGAACCTACTCATTTACATAGGTAAGCAATGACACGTGGACTGAGCTTAGACAAGTGCACAGTTATTTTATGCATTATGAGCTGCCATTAACTGCATAAATTTGAACATGTGAATGTGTTTTGAAGGTTTGAGGCTTTAGTCAATACACTGAAATCAAGGGGGTTACTCACAGGTTGTAGGCTTTGCAGGAGCTGGGCTTTAGTGAATTAAAAAAAAATTCTCTCTAACATTTACTTATTTATTTATTTAATTCCAATAGGCCATTTTACTAAATTGTCAAAACAGGAACAACAGGATAATACACACCTTGAGCAACGGGACGAGAGATGGAGGACTCAAGGGAGAAACCAAGAGAAAAAAACTGGGGGAAAGTGGACAGAGGCATAGCAAACTAGAAGTAAAGGAAATGTAGGAAAAAAGATGATGGTGGAGGAAAATGCATGGGGTGAAGAAAGGATGAAAAAATACGCTTTGAAGAAACATCGATCCTGAAAAAGACAGAAGGAAAGCTGCATCAAGAGAAAGTGGAGTTCGGGGAAAGAAGAAAGAAAATAAAGTTATTTTTTAATTTATTTAATTAACTTATTACAAAGTGTGGTTGATTAATTGTTTTGAAGCAATGATCTAATAATAGTTTAACTATTCACGTTAAATTAGGAAAGAGCACATTTCTGCTCAAGAAGAATTGTACAATGCATTTCATGTATATTTTCAACAGCTTTTGTTCTGAAAAGCTGGCAGGTATGTAATTGATTAGATTAAATAGTACTAAAACACACACACACACACACACACACACACTCTGCCTGAAGCAACTCCTCCTATGTCCTCTCAGAAACTCGTGCATCTTGCTTTTTTATTTGATTTGGCAAATGTGTTTAATACGGATGGGACTGATTTTCAAAAGCAACTTTGTTATTTAGGAGTGCAATTCCTATTGAAAGTTAAAATCAATGAGACTTGCTCTTCTAAGTCACTTAGGTACTTTCTATCCTATGTTGTTAAAATGACTATTTGAATATAAATGTATTCAGTATCAATATGTGTTCCAGCATTTTCTAAATATCTGAATCCTATGGAAGTTGTCCTAAATACTATTATTTTATAGTAAATCACAAAGGCCTAACATATAGCAAAGTTTTATGAAAATACCAGCCCTTGATCTTTGGTTGCGGATAGATAATGGCCAGAAAAGACCATTAACCTAAAGATACTGAGATATATACTCTTTGAAAGCAGCATAAAAAGCTAATACAATGAGTTCTGCTCTTATTTTTGCAGTATATTATAAAAATTATTTACCATCTGGAGAGGTCAATACTAAATTGGTCGCAATCTGGAGTTGGAGGCTTGTTGATGGCAATGACCAGGGAGATAGTTGTATCTGGATTAATAACCAGACCAGATTGGTCATCAGCAATTCACTAAACTGAGCCACCTAGACAATGTCATCAGCATATTGGAGATATTGAAGCAGAATGGTGTTCTGCTAAACACCACCAACAGCTGCCTCCTGAAGCTTTTTCCATCAGCCAATCAGTGCCAATATTCAATGATGGTGACAGAACACAACCTGGCCAAACTCATGTGGAAATAGGAAACCATGCCATGTATCTATTGATGTTGAGCAAATGGCAACTTTCAAATACCTGGGAAGGGTCATGGACAGTGCTGGAAGATGCTCAAAAGATGTAGACACTCATATAGCAGGCAACTGCACAATGTTTTGGGCCCTTCTGTGGCTTCTGTGAAGATGTCGTAACATCAAACTTGCAATGCAGCTACAGATCTATGGAACTATGATTATACCAATTTTATTTTATGGGCAGTGAAACATGGGTGCTGAGAAAGGCTGAAAAGTGGAAAATTGACATTTTCAATTTTCATTGTCTTCGTCAACTGCTCCATATTAGGTGACAAGACAAGATCAGCAATGAGGATATTCATAGCGGAAGCCAACAACTTCCTCCATCAGTACTGGTTTGGTTTAGGTGGTTTTCTTGGTACAAACATATTAGGATGGAAGACCAACACAATACAAAGGTTACCAAGGAATACTACTGTGGTAGATGTGGCAATTTCCTGCTATAACCTTGAAAAAAATTGAATTAAGTTTAAGTATCTTTGGAGTCCATTGTATTAAATGCAATGTATGTATTACTGTGGATCAGGATGACCAAAAGACTATATTGAACAAATGTGGCAGACAAGAATGGTCTTTTGGGACAATATCTGTGAAATGGATTCTTTGTGTTGGTTTACCTAGACTTATTGCTCTGATAACACAACACTATATTCATTTTCACAGTCAAGTCTCTTCAAAAAACATGAATGTTTCAAATGGTTTGTTTTCCTGAGATAAGGTAATCCGTATCAGGTATTTATATAAGAGGGAGGTGTTCTGGTCTAGACAAGACATTCTTATGGGTTTGTCTCTTGACCCAAGAGCCTTAGAGTTATCATCTGTCTGCCATAGCAATTAACTTTGATTCCAAAGCACAAATTTCAACAACAAATATATATTTTAAACATAGCACAGAAGGAAATAGAATAATTTTAAAGCAAGGTAAAGTTTAAAATGCAGCTTTTCTGAGTTTGTATAACACCCTTAGGGATAATAAACATGGCATTATGGCTAAAGATGGTTTATCTTCCTGACATTTACTTGTCCTTGGCGACAGAAAGCAGAAACTTCGTGCAATTTCCTTAACCAGGCTGAACATTTTATATAGTATATTATAATCTCAAGCACCTGGCTATAATATACTTGTAGCTATATCTTAATATTCAGAAAGGGTGCAAACAAGTTTGTAACAACCTAATCTTAAAAATAAGTTATAATAAGAACTGCCATACTGAGTCAGAACAAAGATCCATCTAGCCTAGTATCCTGTCTTCCAACAGTGGTCAATGCCAGGTACCCCAGAGGGAATGAACAGAACAGGTAATCATCAAGTGATCCATCCCCTGCTGCCCATTCCCAGCTTCTGGCAAACAGAGGCTAGGGACATCATTCTTGCTCATACTGGCTAATAGCCATTGATGGACCTATTCTCTATGAATTTATCTAGTTCTTTTTTTAACTCTGTTATAGTCTTGGCCTTCACAACATCCTCTGGCAAAGAGTTCCAGTGGTTGACTTGCGTTGTGTGAAGAAATACTTCCAGACCAATGGTACAAAACTAAGTACACAAAAATCCACTGGATCCCTCTTGTCCACATGTTTGTTGACCCCCGCAAAGAAGTCTAGTAGATTGGCGAAGTATGATTTCCCTTTACAAAAACCATGTTGACTCTTCCCCCACAAATCATGTTCATCTATATATTTGATAATTCTTTTCTTTACTGTAGTTTCAACCCTTTTTCCCAGTACTGAAATTAGGCTTACCCGCCTGTAATTGCTGGGATCACCTCTAGAGCATCTGGCCTAATTTTATTAATATAATTTTGGCATCAGACCCCTAAATATCTATTGTCAGTCTGTGATACGTAACACAGACTCTTATTTTTGGTAGTAGAACAGGGGGGGAAAGAACCACCGCCAAAGGGTGGTTATTAAGGGATTCTGAGGTCTGGGACTGCTCCATTTGCTGTCTCTTTCCTCTTGTGTTTCAATTTAATATAGTACTGTGTTATGCACTATGATGTCACTATCTCACACATGCCATTATACTGAGCACATTAGTGTGATTTGCAAACAAGAGGCATAAAACAGCAAGAGGGCAGCATGTGTAGCCACATGAGCTACACATGCAATGAGGCTGCTGAGCTCACTACAAAATCAATGTCAAGCAGTCACAGAGGTGCTTCCAATCTCATTATATGGGACAAAAGACCATCTCCACCTGCCATAGTAGTGGCAGGTAGACACAAGATGAGCCACCAAAGCCCCCTCCTCTTCTCCTTCCCACGGAGGCCCTTGCCTTCTTAACCTGGTGCTACATGTACAAGTTTATAATGCATCCATCATTTGTGTTCGAGGGTTAATGAAGATTACATAATTAAATACATGGCCTGAAAGACTGCATTCTCCATTCCTCCCTTATATACACACTTTGTGGCTTGTGACAAAAACCCACCAGTGGGCATAAAAAAGGTGACCTAAAGAGAGGGCTAGATCTTGGGAGGATGTCATGGAAAATTACAACAGGGTCATAAAGCAACAAGAGGGATGACAGTAGGGGAATCTGCTCAACATATTAGATGTCTATACCTATGTGCAAGGAGCAGGGCAATAAACAGGAAGAATTGGAAATATTAGTACATAGGCTAAATTATTACTTAATTGGCATCACAGACACTTCATGGGACAAATCTCATGACTGGAATAGTGGTATAGAGGGGTAGCTTGTTC
The DNA here is from genome assembly GCF_013100865.1 of Trachemys scripta elegans. Classification (NCBI taxonomy): domain Eukaryota; kingdom Metazoa; phylum Chordata; order Testudines; family Emydidae; genus Trachemys; species Trachemys scripta. The sequence continues at coordinate 71,746,576 of NC_048298.1, forward strand.
AGGAAAGGCAAGCAAGGGGAAAAGGAAGCAACTGTTGCATTCTACATCAAGAATATATACATTTGTTCCAAGGTAGAGAGGCAGAATAGTTGAGAGTTTCTGGTTGAAGATATGGGGGAGAAAAGAGGGATAATGTCATGTTAATGGTCTACATAGACCATCAAATCAAGATGATGAGGCATTTTTAGAACTGAAATATCCAAAACACAAGACTTGGTAATAATAGAAGACTATAACTACCCAGACATCTGTTGGAAAAACAATATGGCAAAACAAAAAAAATATCCAGTAAGTTCTTGGAATGTATTGGGGACAACTTTTTGTTTCAGAAGGTGGATGAAGTAACCAAGGAAATGGACATTGTAGACTTGCTTCTGATACACAGAGAGGAATTGGTTGTGAATCTGAAGATTGAAGGCAGTTTGGATGAAAGTGATAGGAAAGGAGTGAGATCAGCAGAATAAGGACAATGGGCTTCAACAAAGTAGACTTTAACAAACTCAGAGAACTGGTAAGTAAGGTCCCAGGGGAAGAAAATCTAAGGGGAAATGGAATTCAGGAGAATTGGCCATTTCTCAAAGACCTAATATTAAGGGGCAATATCAAACTATCCTGATGTGAAGGAAAGATAGGAAAAATAGTAAGAGGCCAAGATGGCTCCATCAAGAGTTCTTTAATGACCTGAAAAATCAAAAAAAGAATCATACAAAAAGGTAGAAACGTGGACAAATTGCTAAGATGAGATCAAAATAAGATGAGCACTAGCATGTAGGGACAAAATCCAAAAGGCTAAGGCATAAAATTAGTTACACTTAGTGCGAGATATAAAAGGCAATAAATACATTGGGAGCAAGAGACAGATGAAGGGAACTGTAGGAACTCTACTTAGCGAGAAAGGAGAGCAACTAACAGACATCAAGAAGGCTGAGGTGTTCAATGCCTATTTTGCTTCAGTCAGGTAACTGTGACCAGATACTTAACACAATTAACATTAACAACAAGGGGAAAAGAATGCAAGCCAAAACAGAGAAGATCAGTTTAAGAAATATTTAGATAAGTTATATGTATTCATGTCAGCAGGGTCTGATTAAATGCATCCTAGGGTATTTAACAAACTAGCTGAAACAATCTTTGATCCATTAGTGATTAGCTTTGAAAACTCATGAAGGACATGTTAGAACCCAGAGGACTGGAGGAGGGCAAACATAACACCTACCTTTAAAAAGGAAAACAAAGAAGACTAAGGGGTTTATAGACTAATCAGCCTAAATTGGATACCTGGAAAGATATTGGAACAAATTATTGCACAATCAAACTGTTAGCACCTAGAGGATAATACGGTTATAAAGAATAGCCAACATGGATTTATCAAAAACAAATCATGCCAAAGCAATCTAATTTCTTTCTTTGACAGGGTTATTGGCCTCCTGGATGGGGCCGGGGGGAAGCTGTAGACGTGATATATCTTGATTTTAATAAGCCTTTTGACACAGTCCAACATGACATTCTCATATGCAAACCAGGGAAATGCAGTCTAGATGAAATTACTATAAGGTGGGTGCACAAGTGGTTGAAAGACCATACCCAAAGAATAGTTATCAATGGTTTGCTGTCAAACTGGGATGACGTATCTAGTGGGTTTCTCACGGGTCAGTCGTGGGTCCGGTACTATTCAATATTTATTAATGACTTGGATAATGAAGAGGAGAGTATGCTTATAAAATTTGCAGATGACATGGTGGTGGGAGGGTTGCAAGCACTTTGGAAGGCAGGATTAGAATTCAAAATGACCTTGACAAACAGGGCCGACCTTTGGGGTGGGCAGCCAGGGCAACCTGCCAAAAAAGATGCCGTGCGCTGACCCAGCCCAGCACGCCACCTGCACGCTACAGCCAAGTGGACACAGTGCTGGTTCCTCTCCACCTGGCCCAGTCCCTCACCCCCTGCTCCTCTCAGACAGACCCAGGGCTGTCTTCTCCCTGCCCCGCTCCCACTTGCTCCTCTTGGCCATCTGGCTGCCTGAGGGCTCCTGCAAATGATGGGTGCGGAGAGGAGCCCTCAGCTGCTGCAGTTCCAGCCCCACCTCCTCCCGCCAGAGGCTTGTACCACTTGGTGGAGCTAGCGGGGGTGGGGGAGGAGGAGTAGGGGGAGGCTTGGCGGTAGACTCAGGGGTTTCTGGCTGCCATGCACCATGGACAGCTGGGTTTCCCCAGGGCGCAACCCCTGTCTCCTCCCTGGGCTCTCGGGCCTCTGCTGGGCCTTGGATAGCACTGGTGGGATGCTGCTGCACATGCAGATCTCCCTGCCCCTCTCCCCCCGAGCCCCACCATTATTCAAATGAGGAGGCCGGGGAGCATGGGGTCCCAGACCATGCTGGGCAGGAGGCGGCACCAGCAGCTAGTGGACTGACACCCTGACCAGTGGATGCTCCTTGCTCCAGGTAAGCCCCATTGGCCCTGGGTCCTGTGGAGCAACTAGAGTCCCATTGCCCTATCCCCCCTTCCAGCGCCCCTGCGGGAGACCCAGTGCACCCTGCTCCATCCTCCCACCAGCACCCCTGGGGGAGACTCAGTGCCCCATGCCCCATCCCCCCCACCAGCACCTTTGGGGGAGACTGGACCTCCCCCAGGTCTTTCTGTCCCATCCTCCAACCAGCGCCCCTGGTCTAGGGAGGGATGTGGGTCTGGTGCAGTTTGGGGGGTTCAGGTTGGGGAGGCATGTGGATCGGGTCCAGTTCTGTCTGGGGAGGGATGCAGGTTGGGTTCGATTTAGAGAGTTGGCCTGGTCTTTTGGAGGCACAGCTGGTCCTGATCCTAATCTCTGTGCCTCTCTGCCTGGGAGGAAGGGCTAGCAAGACTAGCAAGTATGAATAATGACATTGATGAATTAAAGTTTTTCATATTTTTTTGTTTTTTAAATGTTTTAAACAGTTTTTAAATTCACCTCAATTTCATACAAAAATTTAATTCAAGTCCTGATAGTTTGTATGAGAAATGTGAAGCATGAGATAGTGTGATGATTCCCTTTTAGTGGGAGCAGCACACAGCTGGTGTTTTGGTCAGCTTTGGCTTTTGTTAGCTGTTTTTACACACACACACTTAGGGTGACCAGACAGCAAATGTGAAAAATCGGGACGCGAGGTGGAGGGTAATAGAAGCCTATATAAGAAAAAGACCCCAAAATCAGGACTGTCCCTATAAAATCGGGACATCTGGTCACCCTACACACACACTCCCTCACACAGATTTCCCCAACACACACACCATGGCTCCCTGCATCCAAGTCACTTTCCCCACCTGTGCTGTGCTGTGAGGCATCAGGAGCTGCTGCTCTCGTGCCCTCTCCTTATGCAGCCCAGACAGGGAAAGTGACCTGGATGCAGGGAGCTCTGATGTTACTCCTCGCTCCCTCCATCACAGCCCCCTAGGGGTGTGTGAGGCAGAGGAGCAGCAGTCTGGGGGGGGGGGGGTGAGGGGGAGTAATGCCAGCTGCTTTGTGCATCCAGGTCAGTTTCCCCATTTGGATGCAGAAGGAAAATGCAGGGGTTAGGAGTGAAGAGGGGCCAGGGATTAGAGGTGCAGGGGGGGAGGCCTTTGAGGCAAAGGGAGGGAGGGGAGCCTGGGGAGTCCATGGTGGCCATATGCACCAAAATGCAAGTTCGCCCAAGGTGCCTTTTTCCTAAGGCTGGCCCTGTCGACAAATGAGAGAATTAGTCTGAAATCAACCAGACAAAATTCAATAAAGACAAGTGTAAAGTTTTGCATTTAGGAAGGAAAAGTCAAGTGCACAAATACAAATTGGAGAATAATTGGCTAGGCAATAGTACTGCTAAAAAGGACCTGGGAGTTATAGTTTATCAGAAATTGAATGAGTTGACAATGTGATGTGGTTGCTAAAAACCTAATATCATTCTGTGGTGTATTAACAGTAGTGTTGTATGTAAGACCTGGGAGATAATTGTTCCAATGTACTTGGAATTGGCGAGGCCTCAGCTGGAGTACTGTGTCCATTTCTGGGTGCCACAGTTTAAGAAAGAGTTGTACAAATTGTAAAGAGTTCAGCAGAAACCAACAAAAATGATAAAAGGTTTAGAAAATCTGACCTATGAGGAAACGTTTAAAAAAAACTTGGCCATTTTTAGTCTTGAGAAAAAGAAGACTGGGAGGGTGAAGGGACCTTCAAATATGTTAAGTGCTGTTATAAAGAGGATGGTGATCAATTGTTCTCCAACGCCACTGAAGATAGGACAAGAAGTAATCAGTAATTTGCAGCAAGGGAGATGTAGGTTAGATATTAGGAAAAACTTTCTAACTATAGGATAGTTAAACACTGGAATAGGCTTCCAAGGGAGGCTGTTGAATCCCTGTCACTAGAGGTTTCTAAGAACAGGTTAGACAAACACCTGTCAGGGATGTCTAGGTATACTTGGTCCTGCCTCAGTGCAGACAGCTGGACTAGATAACCTCTTGAGGGCCCTTCCAGCCCTACATTTCTAGAGCTCCACACTATTTTATTTGCTCCTTCCTGTTTACTTTCCCTCCTTCTTGTCCTTCTATCTTTATGGAAGAAAATTTAAGGTATCTGGGATACTGATTAAATGAAAGCTCTTGTTTTACAACTTACACTGCACATAGTGAGATCCATGATTTTACTAGTATCTAGAGGAAGGGAGATTACCAGACCCAGGCCAAACATCAATTTGGTCCAATCTCCTGTTCCTAAGAGCCTCCCATTTCAGTGCTGTTGACTCCATCAGCTCCTGATGACTGGTGGTGTCAAGTAGTTCATGGTCATAAAGAGAGATGGCCCCTGACACAGCCTGGGTCCTGTCTACTGAGGATCTTGAAGATCAGGATCTTCAAACTAGATCTAGTATTGCACAGAGAGTCAGTGCACCATAAGGAGTAATGGGTAAGTTTTTAATCAGGTTTACTTTCTGGCATTCCTGCACTAACACAATGCAAGAGAATGATTAAATCCAAATGTACTACACTGTCAGTTAAAGTTAAAAAAAAAACTAATCATTTTATTCAATCTTTTGTTGTAGGATGCTTGTTTTTATACCACTAATTTTGGATCTACATACTTAGGGCCAGATCCTCAATTGGTCTAGAATGTGTGTAGAATGGTTTATTTCCACTGAAATCAAATATTGTTATTCAAACTTACACTAAGTGAGCATCTGGCTTTCAGTGTACTTTTAAAATGATGCAATAAATGTATGGAAGATACAACATATATGATGCTGGGTTACACAGTTATGAAACCGCAAATGTTCCTGTTTTGTTGTTTAGTTTTTTTCTCCTGTTCTAACTAATTAGTAATTAAAGCCTCCATGAATTGTACCAATGCATAATTTCCTTCTCCTTCCTCTGGAGAGATGGAAGGAATGCTTTGTTCATCCACAATGTATAAAAACAAAACCAAGAATTATCCCAAAATAAGCTGCTTCATGATTTATAACATGCTAATTACTAGAATTTCAGAGTAGCTTTCAATTCTATTTGTGTAGCTTAATGTAGAGAAAACTTATTCATTGTAAAATAATGAAATATATGTTTTATAAATATACTCAGATAATATACATTTTGTACTTTTTTAATATGACAAAGAGAAATACGTGTTTCAATAGTGTTGCTGGCCCAAAAGGGCCCGAGGAGGCAGCAACAGCGGGGTTCATTGCCCGGTGTGCTTTACGCCAATAATCACACCAGGTGTGGAGAAGCAAACCAACTCTATTCAAGAGCTTTGAATAGGCACTAGGAGACCAGCATGTCTTAAATTAAGCGCACCACATACAAGCAAGTTTTCCCTTTTATATTTCAAGCAGTTTCTGTGCAAGCCTTTGTTTGGTTTTACCTCTACCCCTCCCGCCCAAACAACAGTTACAATATGCACTACATTAGTATGTGAGAAAAGTTTTTGTTTATCTGTTTATTTATTGCCTTTGCAGGTTAAGACGTAGAGGCTTCTTTCCCCCCCCCTTTCTTTCCCCGCTCTTATCACTACAGCATTTGCTAGTGAAACTGCAGCTGTCTGCTAGAAAAGCTGACCAGTACATTTTTGCTTCAGCATGTAAGCAGTTAGCATAGAAGTAGGTGAAAGTCTTTAAGATGGAGTCACTGTGGCTTACTTAGACCCAGAGCAAAGGAGTTTCATCAGCACTTATGGCCTTCCACTCCCCTGAGTTACCTGGTAGCTATGCCTAGTGACACCAACAATCCCTCCTTTGAGAACACTCAACAAACCTTTGGCAGAGTTTTCTTATACTCTAAAGACAAAATGCGATTAAGCTTCATACAATTGGGATTATCAATAAGAGACTATAAAGGAACCTTTGGGGAATTGGAGGTACAAATCTTACGTAGAGATTACCAGGCATTCCCAGTGACCCTTACTGTTTTTTGAATAACAGCTTAAGTTCCAAATTGTTACTGGCAGTCTTTTTCGCAGGCTGGACAGTTTACTGTTCAGGAACGGGTACTGCTTTTAGTCGAGAGTGATGAATCCAGTTCTTGTGTTCTTCGACCTTTGCCGCTGTGTGGGAAACAAGCAGGACGATGTGGGGTTCCTTTCACTTCTCTTGGAGAGGCTTGTTCTTTCAGGTCCGCAGGAGAACGGAGTTACCAGGTTGCAGGGAGTGGACCGGGGCATCCAGCAGAAGAGGGTGTGAATCTTTGGTGTATTTGTGAAGAGAAGAAAGAACAGCAGACAGAGAACATTTTCCACTTCCCTGCCAGAACCGGTGTACCATTTAGAGGCCATGCCCTTCCAAACATAATCTTGAAGGGACTAAGCCCTAACCTACCCTTGGGGAGAGCATGAATGCGGAGTAACACAAGGGGCAAAGCATCAGGCCACCTAAGAGAGGCCTCCTGACAGACCTTTGAGAGGTGTCGCTTGAGTGTCTGATTTGTGCGTTTCACTACTTCACTGGCTTGTGGTTGCCATGGTGTGTGGAGCTTCCAGGGGATTTGCAGAGCACTTGATATTTTTTGAACAACTTGAGATGTGAAGTGTGTTTCGTTATTAGATTTTATTTACTGGGGGAGGCCAAAGTGAGGAACGATTTTCTTGACAAACTTAAGACCCACTGTTTTGGCAGTGTTGTTACGACATGGGAAGGCTTCAGGCCATTCACTGAATTGATCCACCAAGACGAGGAGGTACGTGTACCCTTGGGTCCTGGGAAACTTAGTAAAGTTTATTTGCCACACTAATTCTGGGCTTGGGGTAGGTTCCAGAGTGGCTGGCAACTCTGCTACTCCTGGTCGAGGGTTGTTCTTTTGGGAGATTAAACATTTAGCCTGTACCTGTGATGCTAGGGGTTTAAGTCCAGAGGTTAGAAAATATTTATTTATAAGCTGGGTAAGAGCCTTTTTGCCTGCGTGTGTGGTTTGATGCAGTTTTTGCAACGCTGGTCAGATCAGGCCCTTGGGCAAGAGGATTTTTCCCTCTGTGGAATAAAGCCATTTCTCCTTTTCCTGGAGACCAAGTCTGTCAGCCAGGTTTCTGTCATCATGGGAGTACTGAGGAGCTGCAAGCTCACCTACTGATGGGATGAGGGCATGCATTTGGGCATTTTTCTTTGTTGGTGATTTTAGGGTAGCAGCGCGCTTGGCTTTCCTGTTTGCTCTGGCATTGCCCTTGGTTACATCTTGATCTTCCCTTTGATGGGCTTTGCAATGTACTACTGCTACTGCTGAGGGGAGTTGTACCGCTTTTAACAGCCCAGAGAACCTTGGGCTGTTAGCATTTCCCTTTGCGTCCACAAACCAGCGTGAGCATGCAATACCCCAAAAGCATACTTTGAATCAGTAAAGATATTAACCCGTTTGTTTTTTGCCAGCTCGAGTGCACGAGTCAGGGCCATTAGTTCAGCAAGTTGGGCAGATGTCCCAGCAGGTAAACTTTCAGCTTCCATGATATCATGGGGAGACACAACAGTATAACCAGCCCTCCTTTGCCCATTTACAACAGTACTACCGCCATTAGTATACCACTTCAAGTCAGCATTTGGGAGTGGCTGATCTTTTAAATCTGGGCGGCTAGAGTAGTGTACATCTATGATTTCCAGGCAGTCATGTTCCTGCTTTTCTGTTTCTGGTAGCAGGGTAGCTGGATTAAGGGAGGGACAGGTTTGCAGGGTAACTTCAGGGTTCTCTAACAGTTTCGCCTGGTACCGAGCAACCTGAGCCTGTGTGAGCCAGAGACCACCCTTAGTATCCAGCAGGACTTGGGCCATATGGGGAATATACACTTGCACAGTTCCTCCCAGTGTCAGTTTTTAGCTTCCCCAAGCACTAGGGCACTGGCTGCAACTGCTCGCAAGCATGCTGGCCATCTCTTTGAAACTTGATCCAATTGTTTATAAAAGTATGCCACGGGACATTTCAAGGCACCTAGTAATGGAGTAAGCACTCCATGGGCTATCCCTTTCCTTTCATGCACATACAGTTGGAATGGCTTAGAGAGATCTGGCAGACCCAGGGCTGGTGCTTCCATCAGCTTCCTTTTCAAGATTTTAAATGCCCTGTTCGCTTCTGGGGACCAGTGAAAGGGGTCATGATTCGCTCCCTTAACACATTCATACAGAGGTTTAGCCCACAGTCCAAACTCTGGGATCCATATTCTGCAAAAACCTGCCATGCCTCAAAATACTCTAAGCCGTTTACAGTTGCTGGGGATAGGAACTTGGCAGATAGCCTTCTCTTTGTCATTTGAGAGTTGTCTCTCCCCCTGCCTGATGTGAAATCCCAGATACTGTACTTCAGGGAGTGCAATTTGAGCTTTACTTCAAGCTACCCTGTATCCTCGGAGTCCAACAAAGTTCAGGAGGCTCACAGTAACTTTAAGACAAGGGATTAGACCCATAGCAGAAATTAGCAAATTATTTACATATTGCAGAAGGAGGGCTTTGTCCTCATTGTCCCACTCCTCCAAGTCTCTGGCCAGAGCCTGGCCGAACAGAGTGGGGGAATTTTTAAATCCCTGGGCCAATACTGTTCAGCAAAGCTGCTTCTTAACCCTTCTGTTGTCCTCATTATGCCTTGCAGTATTTTGCAGATCTCATAGTTGCTTGGGCACATTCAGGCCCCCCTTTCTCTTGGTTGTCAGCCAAGTCTTAGCTGTGAACAATGTCCTTGGATAGGGCCAGCATGACTGAGCTTGCTAGCTATATTTTTCAGTTAACTTGTTCTGTTCTTTTTCCTTCTTCCTTTTTTGGCTTCTTCTAACTTCCAAAGGAACCTTCCACTCTTTACTTATACATCTTTTTCCAACAATGAACACATACACATTGCCATTATACACCCTTTTAGTAACATAACTTTTATACAGAGCTTTGAAGCAACAAACCAGGACGAGCACACTCACTTTTGAGGATTCCACTCTGTACAACCTCCGGTGTCCAATAGCTTTCCTTTTTAAACCTTAAATGCCTTCTTTGTGCCTCCTCCTTAGCCTTAGCTATAACCTGATTTCACTCCACTTTAGACAACAAGGTTCTTATAAGTATATTGCAATCATCCCAGTCAGGCTTATGGCTTGCTAGACACCCTTTAAAGATTGAAATAAACTTGCTTGGATTCCTTGAGAATTCCCCTGCTTCTGCCTTAAAAGCAGCTAAGTGTACTGGGTTAAAAGGAACATGCGAGAACACTGACACAATCTGGGCTGCACGCTCCTGTGTTCCTGGACGGGCTACCACATTCTCAGTAATCAACGGATACAATCCCACCAAAGGGGTACTCTCTGGAGCCTGTGGGGGTGGAGGAGCCGAAGGGGACACCGATTCTGCCATTACAACTGTAGGAGGGTTTTGGGGTTTAGCAGCAGGTACTACTGAGTCTGTCGGAGTTAAATGGCACTTATGCAAAATATCAGTCCTATTTTTAACACCATAAACATATACACATAGAGATGTTCATTCCATTTACCTGTTCTCTGACAAAACAAAAGTAACTGAAGGATCGTGTTGTAATTAAGTGATCCTTCCAGTTGCCACCTTTCTTGGCACTCTAACTGATACTGAGGCCAATCAACTGTACAGAACCTTTTCAATTTACTTTTAATTAACTGGTCCAATCCAAACACTTTCCAGTTCCCCAGAATGCATTCTAAGGGTGTACACTGTACCCTGCCGGCTGTACTTTGTCCCTCTCCCATACTCTAGGGAGACACTGGGTGTCCCCAGGTCAAAACAGGTAAAGTCCCCACTGGACTATTCCTACCTTATCCAAGGGTCCGGTTCTGCACCTTTGCCCACAACTGCTTCTCCACTGTCCGTGTGTTTTGCACCGTTGTGCCCTCCGGGGTCAAGCAAACCACGTCTCCGCTGAGGCCCCCGATGAAGTCACCGGTGAGCGCTCTGGGCGTTGTCGTAATCCGTCGGCCGCCAGGAGGGATCCGGGCAAGGCTAAATTTCAGCCTCGAGCCCACCCAGGGACGCCAAAACTGTTGCCGGCCCAAAAGGGCCCGAGGAGGCAGCAACAGCGGGGTTCATTGCCCGGCGTGCTTTACACCAATAATCACACCAGGTGTGGAGAAGCAAACCAACTTTATTCAAGAGCTTTGAATAGGCACTAGGAGACCAGCATGTCTTAAATTAAGCGCACCACATACAAGCAAGTTTTCCCTTTTATATTTCAAGCAGTTTCTGTGCAAGCCTTTGTTTGGTTTTACCCCTACCCCTCCCTCCCAAACAACAGTTACAATATGCACTACATTAGTATGTGAGAAAAGTTTTTGTTTATCTGTTTATTTATGGCCTTTGCAGGTTAAGACGTAGAGGCTTCTTTTTCCCCCCCGTTTCTTTCCCCGCTCTTATCACTACAGCATTTGCTAGTGAAACTGCAGCTGTCTGCTAGAAAAGCTGACCAGTACATTTTTGCTTCAGCATGTAAGCAGTTAGCATAGAAGTAGGTGAAAGTTTTTAAGATGGAGTCACTGTGGCTTACTTAGACCCAGAGCAAAGAAGTTTCATCAGCACTTATGGCCTTCTACTCCCCTGAGTTACCTGGTAGCTATGCCTAGTAACACCAACAATAGGAAAGCACATTTTTCATAGTTTATAATCCATTTTTAATATTTTATTATTTGTAAATTCTGAATAGCAATTTCATAAAAAATTAAGACCAGAGTATTATACAGTGCTTAAACATAATGCAGGCATTGATAAAGCATAGATTAGGCACAGTACAACAATATTCTCAAGCATGTGAGTACACTGAAATCTAAGTAGATTTTCTCTCTCCATCCAGTCCACTCTAGAGCTCTTACATGGAGAAGTTATTCCTTTCACTTGTTTGAAAACAGTTCCATGTGATTCTATGGGACACATCCACACATCTTACCTATACCTTTGGTCCTGCTTAAAACAATGGGACTATTGGTAAGTGGAAAGCAAATCGGATGCGGCCCATAAAATTGTTGATTTCACCAAGGGGACAAAATATCCCAAGCAAGTGAGCACTGTTAAAGAACAAATGTTCTGTAAAGTGGTGCAGCTTCACTGAATCAACTGGCAGCACCAGTTTACACCAGCAGAGAATTTGTACCTTATGTTTTTAAGGGCACGCATTTTCAATTTTCTAAAACGACATTTCAGAGATATTTCAAATTGTTTTCTCTTAAATATCTATGAGTTCTGGGGAACTAGATAGGTGGGAGGTTTTGTAAAGGAATATATAGCCTTTCACCTCTAGATTGCTAGCTAATATCCCGCTAGATCACTAGTGACAGAAGTGTGTTACCATGGATGTTTAGTGGCTTCTATGACATGTGCTTGATATGCTATGTTATGTGCTTCCCAGTCGACTCGACAACTATCTAAATCACAAAAAAGCCACCACATTTCACAGTAATTGGTACCTTTGTTGACAGCCTCAAAAGATTAAACAGGCAAAGAGACTGAGCTATCTTCTTGCTCTGGCTGGTCCTCCAGATCAGCAGGTCAGTTCGAGAAAGCTTACACTGTCACTTCTTGTTCTGCAAGTGTCCTGTGTACAGGGACCATCATTCTCCAGGGCTGTCAGCAAGCACCTTGCACAAGCACTGAACTTACATGAAATATGTTTTCTCTCTTAAAACTATTACCTCAGATTTCTGAGTCCTGCTTTTCTCCTCCAAACGGTTATATTTACAGAATATAGAAGGAGACAAGCAGAATTTTCACTTTTAATTTCTAATTTAAACAAGGAGCCTACCCATTACCATTAAGTAAATAAAAAATGTTATCAAGTTTACTACAGTATATTCTTCAGGAGTTTTCAGAAACAATATGAAAAAGTTTACAGAGCTTCTGTAGCAGATTGGTTGCTGAACTGTTAATTTAGGCAGATACTTTACTACATCCCCACTCCCAACCACATTTACATTCATTCTGATTACAAACAGCAACTTTGTTGGGAAAAGAAGAGATATTTTAACTAAGAATTATCAATTGGCTCAGGTCAGAAAAGAAAATGTCCTCATTTTAACATAACATATGTTCATTTTTAGTTTTGGCTTCCTTTGATAGTCCCTGATATCTGAGATTATCACAATTAATGTACCACATTGTTCTGTGTTCCAGCTCTAGAAGAGATCCTATAATACCTTTCCATATACTATAAGGATGGTTATTCTTTCAAAACTGAAATTAGATAGTAGGATAGGCACATACTCCTTGGGTGCTCTGGGGCTAGAACACCCATGGGGAAAAAATGGTGGTTGCTGAGCACCCACCAGTGGCCAGCTCTCCACCTCCCCTCGCAGTACCTCCAGCCTGCTGACGGCCCCACTGATCAGTGCCTCCCCTTCCCTCCCAGTGCCTCCTGCCTGCCATGGGCCAGCTGTTCCACGGCATGCAGTAGGTACTGAGGGGAGAGGAAGGAGCGAGGGCGTGGTGCACTCGTGGGAGGAGGCAGAATGGGGTGGGAAGAGGAGGGGCGATGGCAGAGCGCGAGCAGGGCAGGGGCGGGGAGGAATGGGGACAGCTGGGAGGGGTCGAGCACATTAGAAAGTCAGCGCCTCTGCTCAGTAGTGACTACAAAAGTTACTATAGAAATTTCTAATCCTTCTACTACTTTTTCAAAGTCACATTAAATGATTTTACTGACAAAAACATATTTGTCTTGCTGTCATCAGTGCAGAGCCAGTCAATATAGGTATGGGTGGTTCAGTTCTGTTCTATTTTGCCTCACATGTTGAAAGAATTGCCAACTATGTTCTGAACTGAAAAATATTTCTACTAGGGCTGTCAAGCGATTAAAAAAATTAATCACAATTAATTGCAGTTTTAATCGCACTGTTAAACAATATTAAAATACCGTTTATTTAAATATTTTGGGGGTTTTCTATAGTTTCAAATATAGGGTCAGGGCTGGGGGCTCTGAGATTCACCCCTGCTCCAGGCTTCAGCACCCCTCAGGGCTTGGAGCTTCAATGCCTCTCAGGGTAAGGGGCTCCGGGATTCAGCCCGGCCCAGGGCTTCAGCCCCCATCAGGTGCATGGCATGAGGCTTCAGCGCCTCTTGGGGCGCAGGGCTCCAGGCTTCAGCCTGGAATGGGACTTTAGCCCCTTCAGGGCTTCAGGCCAGCATGGGGCTCAGGGCTTAGCCCCTCTCAGGTTTGGGGCATGGGGCTCCAGCCTCCCCCAACCTTCTGGGAAGCTGCTGGCTGGGGCTCTTCCAGCCCCCATCCCTCCCACCCCCTGCGCCGCCTCCGGAACTGGGCTGCTCCAGCCCCACCACCCACCTACCTGCAGGCTGAGGCATCAGCCCCCACAACCTATGCCTCCCTGCCTCCTTCCCTCTCCCCCTCGAGGTATGCAATTAACACATTAAAAAAAGTACGCATTAATTTTGCTTTCAGTTAATCGCAGGCGTTAACTGTGATTGACAGGCCTAATTTCTACTGTATCTTATGATAATGTAAGAAACAGAAAACACTTGGATAAGGCCAAAGGTGAGTACCTCATCCTAGGGAAGAAACCCACTGTAGGGTTGAATTTAAGAAACACTGTGAGAAGGAATAGACATTTTCCCAGGGGGCTCTGGTTGAGGCAGGGAGCTGAGACCCTGCTCTCTTTGTGCCTAAGTTTAAGGTTTCCATAGACTGGAACGCCAGTCAGCGTATGGGCAGGAGTTCCTCCTTCCTTTTCTCTCAGCAGCACGTGAAGAATTTGGGCTAGAACTTGTTTCTGAAAATCAGAGTATCAGGGCATTTTAAGAGGCTCTATTCTTCAAAAGAGGAGGTGATTGTCACAGTTTCAGGATAACTGCACCTGTATTCCTCCTCCATGGTGCGTTGAGGGCACCCACTCAAGGTTTCTAGTTTCCAAATGTTACCTCCCCTTGGTGGAGACCCTCACCTCTCCCCCTCCCGTCCAGGATTTTAAGGCTGCACAGCTCTCTGGTTATACTGGGATATCCCCAGAAAGTCAGTATGACTAAAGGCCAGAGCCCATGCTTTGCTTTCTCTGTGAACAGTGTATTGCCAGCAGTTATAAGTTACCACACAGACCTTTTTCAGTAAGCATATTTATTCTTAAGGGAAAAGCACTACAGAAAAAACATAATAAAAACAATATACAGATATAAAACACCATACTAAATATACCAGGAGTCACCCATCAGTCTTATGGGGCCCTGGCAGGCCAAAGCCTTTCCAACCCTTCCGCAAGGGTTGCTCCCCTTGGTCAGAAGATCCGGCCTGTTTGCTGGATCAGAAAGAAGACCCTGAGTCAGTTTAAATACAGCCTTTTTATACCAAAAACCCTCTCTTTGTCTATTGGTCTCTGGAAAATCCAGTTTGAACCAATATATGCAAGTCTCTCCAAGGGTTGGCACCTCTCTGGAAGTGGTTATAACCTGAGTAATTCATCTTAATCACTCCCACTGTTCTCAATGCCTGGAGGAGCTGTGGCAATCTCCCCGCCCTGGAACTGCATACAATCCCTGGGGCACCATTCATACACTTAATACAATATGGTCCGTAAAGATACCACTATTCATACACTTAATATAATATGGTCCGTAAAGATACCACAGATATTGGTTGCAATATCTGTCACGGGGGCATAAAGACTTCTGAGAACGAAAGTATCTGGGGAGGCTAGGTAAGCCTGCCCATGGCTGTATCAAATGTAGTGAGGGGGTTGGGTTAAAACAAGGGGAGAGTCAATTGGTCTCACTTATTTTGGCTTGAAGGTTTCCTCTTCTGAATGCCACGCTATATCTTGGTTCTTGCTATATTATTAGTTTATTAGAATACTTTTGTTTGCTTAGTAGGCTGTTTTTGCAGCATCATATTCTGAGAACAACATGTCTGTATCAGATTATGAATTCTATTTTGTAGTAAATTCTGAACATATCTGTAAACTTGCCTGAGGGTAGCTTATTGTATTGAATTACAGACAGTGCCCTGTCCAGGAAAGGTGTTTGATACTTCATTGAAGCCACCAAGACTGATCTGGAGCCAGCAACTTTGATTGTCTCTCATGCACATGGAACAATGGTTTTTCTACGCAGAGGCATGCAGATGAGGTAAGCATGACTGGGGGAGGGCACTGTAGCATCCCAGTGAAGCACATGGTTAAGAGACAGAGAGTTTACTTAAGGGCACAGTGCTGCTCTGGGTGGGAGGGCTGACCATCCTCACATTTAGGGAGGTCTTGCAGGAAGGTTAGAACAGGAGGGTCTCTGCCTAGCCTGAAACACTGACAAACCTCAGAGTCACAGAAGGGGTGAGATCAGATCAAGGACGGATGTTTCTCAGGTCTTTGGCTTTATTTTCGAAGATCTATAACTCTTGAGTGCTTTAAGAGTAAAGATTCTGTCGTTAAGAAATTCCTTTGATAAGCCTGTGTTCTTTGTTTTCCTGCCTCTTTGTCCCTGCAGGGACTAATCTAGAAGCTCAGAGTGCCCAGAGCCTAGGTAGTGCTCTAGGGGAGCATGTATACGCAATGGGGGGAAGAGGGGAAGTGGCTCAGGAGGTCTCAGACACTAATTTCAGGACACAGGGGAGCGAGGTGGTGGCACTCCACATCCCAAAGAAGGGTGTCAAACAAGAGGTATGAGCCTGCCCTGAACTCCTAGAACAAGAAACAGTGACTAGCTTCTACCCGTGCCAAGTGGCCTTGAAAGCACATGGGTCCACTTGCAAAAGAATGGTGACTGTACAGTACGGTACCAGGCTAGTTTGTGACACACATTATTTATTCAACAAAGAACTCTCAACTCTGATTGTTCTTGCAGATACCAGGTTGACCTTGCAGTGCTGACATAAAAAAATAAATAAATATAAACTGAAAATTCAATTAATATGGTACTGAGATTATGGAGAGGAAATAAATATGTAACAAATGTCATTTTTACAAAGTCACTTATAGTACATGCACAATAGTGCTAAAAAGTGCACTTTGATGTTTAGCTTTATGAGATTTAAAGTTACTGTAATGCTAATGCAGATTCATCAGGGTCAGACTTGTGTTTGTTTGTTTGCACAGTTGCAGGTATCTCAAAAATTCTTGAATGTCTGTCTCTGACTTGCAGTGTAGTTGTAGTTGTGTTGGTCCCAGGATATTAGAGAGACAATATGGGTGAAAAGTTCCATTGGTCCAATAAAAGATATTACCTCACCTACCTTGTGTCTCTGACTTGATTGTCAAGTTGTTCCATTCTTCTTTCCATAGCCTCGGTTTGGATGAGTACATTAGTTTATCTGCATTTACTATATAGTGTATTTTTTTCCAATCTCTTAGATCTTCATCTTCCATGTCTAACTCCTTCTCCATTCCCATAACACATTGGTAAGTTTATTAATTTTAGCTGCCAGGATTTCAAATATATCCTCCAGCAAGGTCATCACATTCTATAACCTTTATTCACTGGTATTGGTTGCCCTAATAAATCTCTTGTTCTTCACCTTGCAGAGGAACAGATTGTCTGCAAGTTTCATGGTTTGAAAAAGTGGTGTCAATGTCAGAGCTGGATTTAGCACCTGCTATGCCCTGAAGCTGGCATTTCTCAATCCTTTAGCAAATGCCTATTAATGACCATTAGCTTTTCTTGGGTGATTCTTTCCGTTACAAACTTCTGAACAGCATCAAATCCATCATATGCATCAACACACATTTTTAATGGATATAAATATATATGCACCTATCTACATATTACAGATATGCTACCATTTAAAATTGGCACTCATTATTCAAGAGCTACAGTATTTTAGATCTAAAAGGGTGATTTCTTTACATGTTTTCAAACCTGATTACAATACAAACCAATGTACACTACCAGTCAAATTCTGCCTTCAAGTAAGTATGGGGAGAATGTGGCCCTCAAGTTTTCCAGGACTGTGAAATCCTGGCCTTGCTGAAGTCAACAGCAAAACTTCTATCAACTTCATGGGGCCACAATATCAGCTTCAAGTGTATTAAGCACATTATAGTCAAAATTATAATGGTTTGTTTCCCTCACATAAAATACACCTCTATCTCGATATAATGCTGTCCTCGGGAGCCAAAAAATCTTACTGAATTATAGGTGAAACCACGTTATATTGAACTTGCTTTGATCCACTGGAGTGCACAGTCCCTCCCCCCCGGAGCACGGCTTTACCACGTTATATCCAAATTCGTGTTATATCGCGTGGCGTTATATCGAGGTAGCAGTGTATATCACACTTTCTTGTAGAAGAATTGTAGTAAACTTATCTCTTTACACAATATAAACAAGTTCTGACAAACTTGATATTCTTATGTCAGGATTATGATTATTATTAATGCAAATTAACAGGTGTACGCACACAGTTGTATTCCTTCTGCTTCATACAAAGTTAGTGCTAAAAATATACACCCATAAAAAGTCTACTATATACTTACTCTTGTGTTGTTTCTTTCAGCCTTGAGTTCTGAAATCTCTTCTTCTTTTTCAAGCAATTGCTCCCTACACACATTTAACTCTTTTGTCAGTGCGGCGAATTCCTATAAAAAAGAAATAAATATAAAGATTATTTTAAATGTACATTTTGGAGGGTATTCCCAAAATTAATCTGCATTGTAGCATTTAGGATTTAATATTTAAATACCGTATATGCTCGTTCATTAGCCCGTTCATTTATAAGCTGACCCCCCAAGATGGTTAGGTAAAAATAGCAAAAACTGTATGACCCTTTCATAAGCCGACCCTATATTTCAGGGGTTGGCCAACTTTGGCTCCTGCCTCGGCTAGTGGGCCTGGACGTTTTGTTTACCTGGAACGTTCATAGGCACAGAGCCCCTCAGCTCCCAGTGTCCGCGGTTTCCCTTTCCCAGCCAATGGGAGCTGCAGGAAGTCGCGCATCACTTCCCGCAGCTCCCATTGGCTGGGAACAGCGAACCATGGCAACAGGGAGCTGAGGGGCTCCATGCCTGCAGATGCTCCAGGTAAACAAAACGACAATGTATTAGATATTCAATTCAATGATTCCATAGAGTTTAAAATCATCAAATTTTGGTGTAGACCCATTTATAAGCCGACCCCCACTCTTTGATGCATCACTTTTTTACCAAAAATATTCGGCTTATGAACGAGTATATACGGATTTTTTAAAAGTCCAGAAAGGCAGCAGTATAAAGTTAAAACAGCATAGATAAGTATTATCGTCTATAATAATATGTATTTGTGGTTACTGGTACATAATTCATAACAATGTGTAACTAAAGGATTCTAGAAAGTTATAGGGTCAAAGTCAGCTTCTGAGCTTGGCCAGTTAAAATAGCTGAGGATCTGGCCTATAGTCTAGCAAATTATTTCTGAACATGTCAAATTATTTTGATTAGAGAATGGGAAGCAAATTAATTGCAATATCATAATCAATAACAACAATAAGCTGTTTCTATAGCACTGTCCATACAATGATCTCATAAAGCTCTACCACATTAGCATTTTAAGGTACCAATTCAAGAAAGCATCCTATTCAGGACAGCATTTAAGCATGTACTTAACTTTAAGCACCGGCTAAAGTCCCATTGAATTAATAGGTCTTTAGCAGGTGCTTTAAGTTAAGCAGGTGATTAAAAGCGGACATAAAAAGAAATGAAGTTTAGTGTACACTTAAGTGCTTTCCAAAATCAGGGCCGAAGGCACATAACTTTCTTGTGAGGTTGGTAATATTCTGTTTTTGATTTGTTTAGGTTTTAACTGATTTTTAATAAAACAATAAAAATCCCACAAAGACACTTTTTCGACAGAAACCCTGGACATGGCTAATGAAACGCACCTATTCAGAACACTGAGACATGTTTAAAATTACAATTGCCAATCAGTGAAACTGGCAGTATCTTTTTACCTTCAGACCTAAATTACCAACTAAACCAGGGGTGCTGGAACAATTTTTATAGTGGGGGCCCTGAGAGCCATTGAACCAAACTGTAAACCCTGCATATAATGGAAACCACTTCAAGTCAGGGGGTGCTGCAGCACCCTTAGTTCCAGCACCTATGAACTAAAACATAAAAAGTGATAAGAGTCCTAGAGTTTATGGCTAGAAGGGACTCCTAGATCACCTAGTCTGACCTCCTGTATACCACAGGCCACCACCACGCAAGCACCCCCACACTAAACTCAAGTTCACTTTCCTTCATATACAAGCGTATAACACCCACAACATCCCTCCTCTGAAGATAAACAGACTTAGACCAATAAAGGGAGTGAATTTCAATGACTAGACCCCTACCAAAAGCATCTTGATGACAGGCCCCTCTCTATGAAATGGAAGTATGCAACTCATGCACCTCTAGTTATGGCACCTGGAGCTTACAGCCTGGGAGAAAGCCATGTATGTATTAGTGTCATAGTGTCACATGTTATGTATGTTGTGTAATACTAAAAGCTTTAATGTTTCTATTTGACATTTTCGGTTCAAATTAAATCATCAGCATGTCAGCAGAATATTATTTTGGGGCCAGTCTTGCAGTCTTTAGTCATAAAGGACTCCCACTGAAATCAAGACTGAAGGTAAAACAGAATTTACACTATATCATATGTGAAGCTGTGACAGGGTGTGCATACCCCGCACTAGGTGAGAAAGAGTTAATCCCACACTATGGGTGGAGGAAGTCCTACCCCTCAGACTGTGCTGGACATGCTCCAACTGCTGTGCTAGTATAAAGGAGAGCAGCTCAGCTCAATCTGGGCTGGCCACCGAGGAGGAAGCACACTTGCTGGAGGCTCCAGGCCAGGAGCCGCTACAGCCCCTCACTGCAGGAACCAGGGATCTCAGGGACCAGACCGGAGAACTGCTACCTACAATTCGTTGGTGGGAGTCAGCAGGGCTGTCCTTAGGATTTATGGGGCCCTCGCAGTATTATTAAACTGGTGCCCCTATGCCCAACTTGGGGCACAGTCACCACCCCCACGGACCCCCAGAAGACCCCCCCCATTGCAGACACAACCGAGCTTTGTACACAGCAGACGCTGGGGCAGTCAAGGCTCATAGCTCAGGGGGCTGGGGGAGGAGGCAGCAAAGGATACTGAGCTGCCCGGCCTGCCTCACGGCGGTGGAGACGCACAGTTCCCCGCAGATAGCCCCATTCCTGCTCCCTCACACAGAATGCGCCGTGCCGACGCATTTGGCTCTGTGAATACGGCCCCTGCCTAAGGAGACTGCAGCGTGCGCTGGGTGTGCGGGAACCGACCCGCTCTTACCTGCTGTCCTGGTGGTGCCCCAAATGTCTGGGTACCCTAAGCAGCCGCATATGTTGCATATGCCTAAGGATGGCCCTGGGAGTCAAGAGTTCCAGGGAACTACCCGCGTCAGGGAACCTGAAACCCCAACGATATATGGACTACGGGTTCAGAAGACACAGTAGGAAGGGAACAAGAAGGCAGAGTGAGTGGTATTTCCCACCCATGTAAGGTCAGCATGTTGCAGTAGGATCCCCACTTACTGGTGGCAAACGCACTCGTCACTGACAGGGCTCTGGGCCGGGACCTGTGAAGTTGGGTGGGCCCAGGTTCCCCTACCCTTGCTGCCACTCCCCCCTTTGGTGTTGGCCCCTGTACTGGACATTGGGCCGTACAGCCCTGAATGCCAAAGGCAGCCATATTGACTCTGGCCATTAGGCCATACAGCCCTGAACCCCAAGAGCAGCCATAATGATTCTGATCAACGGGCCATACTGCTGTCAGTCTAAGAACCGTCTGGTAGACTGCAACCGCAGTCATATCACAACTCTGATCCCTCATCTTCACCCAAAGAGGGACAGGATGTGGGTCCCCCATGACAGACGCCTTTCATATAATACCATTTTCTAGAGTAACAGTCTAAAAGAAGATTATCAAGTTGGCATTCTGACAAAAGTCCCATTGAACTCTCTGGGATTGACCATTAGTCTGTTATTCTAAATTCTTGAAACCATGAGTAAACTCCTGGCCCTACTGAAGTCAATGGACTTTTTGCCATTTTGACTTCAGTGGGGCCAGGATTTCACCCACATGATTTATTTTACATAAGGCATTACACACAGCATCAAGTAGTTGTGTTATCTGGTATAGTGGAAGTTGACGGAAAAGAGACTGCCTATCTCTTGTACACAGTAAAGCACAAGGCTAAGGGTCATATGCCTCCATCATCTGAAACATGTGATTCTCTCACAAAAACTATCTGGAGACCAGCACTGCTATTATCAAAATGAACATTTTATTTTTTAAATGACAAAATAATTTAAAACATGCTTTTTGAAGTGAAATTTTAACAACAGTCATCATTTCCTGAAATGTCCCAGAAGGTGCCACAATTGAACTGAAGTCATACTTAATTACTCAAAAGAGGGAGCAGAAGATTGGGAAAAAACACATCCATCTGGTCTAGCTTATTTGCCTCTAACTTTAAGTTGAAACCAAATAAAATTGAAGTGAAAAATTGGCCGTGAACAGGCTCAGAAGGGTCTTTGCCTGTTTTATATCTCAGATGCCTCCCACTGCACTCCTGAGAGCGGCTTTAATGCAAACCACAGTGACTTCAAGGCTTAATACAGCAGATGCCATCAGTCAAGCTAGCGCTGAAAGGGTGGATCATTACGTTTTAATTACATGTTTAAGTAACTTATGGCATATTTTAGTTACCAGAAATCAGAAAGCACACTTGGACCATATTTCAAATGCTTCTTAGCCAAGCTTTAGATAATATTTAAAATAAAGGTAGTCTTTAACTTTGTTTGAAGTTTTTAACCCTGAACATGGATTTATGCTGCTGTGGTTAAGGAAAGGAAAAGCTTTGACATTCTCAACAAATTTCAGTTTAGAAACTAGTATTTGATCAAAGTAATTGTTCTAATGATGTTCTGTGAAATAATTCTCTGTCCTTTCATTTCATTTCATATTCAAGTTCTCAAGCTCTTTGCTAGGCCACAAAAACCATGTTATAACTTCAAAAGGAAACCTAACAATGTCGGTTGAAAAAAATCTAGATATGAAAAAAACAAGGAAATCCTAGTTTTGCCCTAGAAAAGTGACTATTGTGATTACTGCCTCTAATTGGCTTTGAATTGTGCACACAGCTATGCTCTGCTAAACTTCCTGTTATTTTCCTTACCCGTTCTTCCTCATCCCATCTTCACTTGTTTGTTTCATCCATGTGTTACAGCTTGTCTTTTAGGGCTAGTCTATACTGGCAACGCTAAAGTGCTGCCACGGCACTGTAAAAAATCCACCTCCACGAGGGGTGTAGCTCCCAGCGGTGGGAGCGCAGCTCCCAGCACTGGTACACTGTCTACACTGGCGTTGAAACTTGCTATGCTCGGGGGTGGAGGTTCACACCCTTGAACGAGAAAGTTGCAGTGCTGTAAACTGCCATTGTAGACAAGCCCTTAGATTGTAAACTCCCTGGACAGGGACTGACATTTACTGTATATTTGAAAAACTTAGCACAATGAGACCCCAACCCACTTGTAGCCTCTCGCCACTATTATACTATCAATGACAAATAATAATGCAGGTAAAATCAGTTTCATTTTGCTGGCCTTCATCGTCTTCAATTAGAAGCATTCACAACAAGTATCAAATACTACTGAGAAAATTATTTTACCAATGCCAGATATGTACATACTGTACACATTAACTGGTGCATTCGTTTTATTGCAATATTGTAATTCCCGGTAACCAAATTGAATATGTAGATGTACAGGATTCTTCTCAAGGCAGTCAATACGTTATGTGCAGTACAAGAGAGATAAAAAGGGTTCTTGGATGTAGTTGGCATATGCCTCAGAGGTAGTATTATTTTAACACTTTCTGTGTTTAATTGAATTATCATGTTGTAGTCTCTTTTGTTCTTTAAATTAATTAGTTCACACAGTGATAAATGGCCCTAGTTATGCTGCTACTATTGCTGCTGTGTAGCTATATCAGCACCGTATGCAATCCGGAAAGGCTAGTTTTTGAAGCAAAGAGGAACAAAAGAATAAGTGGGATTTACAACAAAAATAAAATAAAATAACAAAACACTCCACCCACTGTAATTTCTATGGCCTTCCAATATTTCGGTGGTGAAAAAACAGCTTTCAGAAACCATATTGTAAGGCATCACGTGAATTCTTCAGCTTTGTAACTCAGACGAGGTGAAACGCAAATAAGTTAATTTCAAACACTATTCTAACACGTTTTTTTATAAACTATGTTTCATGAACATTGTCTTTTTTCTATTCTGATTTCAATGTTTCATGAACATTGTCTTTTTTCTATTCTGATTTCAAAAGTTCAATCTCTTTTGGCATATTTTATATAGTATTTATATATAATATACTATATATTCTGTCAATAGATGGACTATGAGAATTATGCTCCTAAGTCACTTTTGAAAGTGGAATTTAAGTGCTTAAGTGACTTTGGTGCTTTTTAATTTTTTAGCCACAGCACCTACGTTTGTCTAGGCAGTTTATTGTAGGTTTGATATATTATCAGAAAATGGCAATCTGACTAGAACTTTGTTATACACAGAAAAATGATAAAAGACAAAAAAATCACATCACTTATGGGTGAACACTTTTCACAAAGAAATCATTTTATGTGACCTATCTGTCCTCATCCTCAAAGGAAACCTGCACAACACTTTCAAAAGACAAGACTGGAAGCTTAAATTCATAAATTTGGTAGACACTAAAAAGCATGGACTGATAAGACATACTGCATGTATGACTTATTATAACAATCTGTAACCCATTAACCCTCCCCTCCCCAAAAGCTGGAATGGTCCCTCAAAATATGCGCTAACTACTTATGCTAAACAATCTGTTCCACCTTGTATTTAGCAGTGAGTATGTTTCCCAGACCTGAAGAAAAGCTCTGTGTAAGCTCAAAAGTTTCTCTCTCTCACCAATAGAAGTTGATCTAATAAAAGATATTATCTCACCCACCTTGTCTCTCTAATATCCTGGGTCCAACACAGCTACAACAACAATGCATATATTTAAAGGATGTCATTTAACCATTTACCAAGGGACAATATTATATTTAACATTAATATAAAGAAATAAAAGTCAGTTTAAATGAGATACTCAAAACATATATATGCTCTTTCTATACACCCTTCTGGAAGATAAAAGTTACAGTCCTTCAATCTCAAACCCTACTGATAGCCTTGCTATATATTTTGTGTACTCATATCACAGTGCATGGGAGATTTCTAACTATATCCTAATGTTTTGACAGATTTCTCTATTTTAGCTATAAATGTTATGCTTTCAAAAACTCATGAAAAAGAAGTTAAAAGTAATATTTTAGCATATTTCATATTCCATCCTCCAATTCATAGTCTTTAATAAACAAATAAGTCAAGTGACTACCATCTAAAATCCTGTAGTTACTGCTTGGGGGTTGTATTATGGCTATACTCAGCTTTATTAATGACCAGATGTAAACTCTTTTTTGTTTGGAACTTAAATGCTTTAGGCTGATGGCATATGCTTGGATGCTGGGAAGGGTGTCAGCTGATGTCAAGGATTACACATGTCACCTGATGATTTAGGATGATTCATAGTGATTAACTACAGTAAGGCAGAGATACAGTCTGATAATAGACTTTTTGTTCTTTAGTTTTAATGTCTATATGTATTAGTAGTTAGATATGGACATATGGACTTATCAGGTAATCTGTTCATCACTATACCAAATGCAAGATTGGTCCCTGCACTATGTGTCTAGTGCTCTGGCTGTCCAATTTTGAATAATTATGCAACAGAGTTTCCAGTACTTCATTTGGGGGACTATCCTACGGTTTTACAGAACTTACCCTAAGAATATTTTCTTGGTCATCAGCCTAAGTTTCCCATTGTTTAATTTCAAGTGACTACTCTCAGTTATACGTCTAGGGATCACCATAATTATCTTCCACACATGGGTAAATGTAGGCCCATACGGCATACCAGTACCGGCATGTATGCTGACGGGCTGGGGAGGGGTCAAAAGGAGCAGTTGCCCCAGGCTTGGCAATTTAAAAGGGCCCTGGGCTCCCGGCTGTTGTTGCTACCATGGCAGCAGGGGGCGGCTCCAGGCACCAGCGCACCAAGTGCGTGCCTGGGGCGGCAAGCCGCAGGGGGTGGCCTGCCGCTTGCTATCAGGGTGGCAGTCAGGCTGCCTTCGGCGGCATGCCTGCGGGAGGTCCGCCGGTCCTGCGGTTTCGGCGGCGGGTACTCTGAAGGCACAGGACTGGCGGACCTCCCGCAGGCATGCCGCTGAAAGCCACCTGACTGCCATGCTTGGGGTGGCAAAATACATAGAGCCGCCCCTGGTGGTAGCAGCTGGAGCCCTGGGCCCTTTTAAATCACCGCAGGAGCCCTGGGCAGCACGGGCCAGGCAGTGCGGATGGGCTGGCTGAGGGAGGCTGACCCCCCAGCCCTGCCCCTTCCAGGGGCCTGGAGTCGGGTCCCCATAACAGTAAGTGTTTAATACTACTTTAACCTCTGCTTACACGTCATCATTTACAGCCATCAAAAAGCTGTAGAATATATTCATAGCACTGAGTAGTCCTCATTTGGCCAAGATCCCTATATACAGCTTTCTAGATCTTTTCCAGGAGTCAATCCACAAGCCCCTTAATTATTTTAGTTTTGTTGTTCTCTGAATTTCCTCCATGTTGTTGATATCTTTGTGGTGCTGATATTTACAAAGGCAGTTACCTCTTCTTGCATTAAGAGCTAAAGAACATTCAGTTCCCTTTTTATCTGAAATACTAGATAGCACCCAGTCGTCAAGAGTTTTGACTTCTCTTAATTGAAAGGTGACAGAAAGATTTTCTTCTTGGAATTTACATAGTAAGACTTCTACAGAGAATGTCTCACTGTAACAGTGGATTTGACCTTGGTCAACTTAATAACTTAGCTAAAATTTCACAACAAGCTGCTTGTGAATTCATGCTTCAGAAAAACATGCGTAAATGCTGGAATTCTTTTAAAGTGCATCATTTAAGTCTGGGATGTTGTCTGAGTTATGTATGTACATGTAAATATCTCCAAAGTATGAAAAGCACAAGTTGAAAGCAAAGAAATATATGTTTTGTTTTACCCAGTTATGTAATAGCATGTGATGGCAATGACCTCTGCTCTTGCATTTGCCTCCTAGATGTACAGGAACCAAAAGAATACTGTCATCTAAAATTACTGTTTGTAGCAGAAATGTTGCATAGTCAGTCATAGTTTAGGACCCCTGAAGGTAGAATCTGCCGCATAACTAATACAATTTGACAAGCACAACTGCACTCTTAAAGTTGATACAGAAGTTGTTGGACTATGAAGCCAATTAAGGAACTAAACAAGATTAAAACTATATGGAAATTACTCAGCTGTTTGCACTATTTTTATATTATAATATGAAAAGACTAATAAAGAAAAATTGCTAATGACATGAAACATAGGAAACTGCAATTATTTTGAAGTCTGAATAAACATACTGCAGGAAGTTAGATTAGTCTATTTACTCTGTTGAATATTTCCCTGCTCCCAATAGCTCACTTGAGATATAATAGACACAATGTGACTGAAAAATAGTCAAATCAAAATGTCAGATTTTCATTTACGTGTGCATATCTTTGAAGAGCTGGCAGATCTTTAAAAAAGTTCTAAATTCAGATGTAGTTGAGAACCATTCAGAATCATAAAAAAATATAGGAATGTAGGGCTGAAAGGGACATCAAGCAGTCATCAGGTTCACACACACCCTCCCCCACCAAGTCAGGATTAAGTATACCTAGACCATCTCTAGCAGGTGTTTCCTCTAACCTGTTCTTAAAAACCTCCAGTGATGAACATTCTACAGCCTCCCTAGATAACTTGTTCCAGTGCTTAACTGTCTTTGTAGTTAGAAAGTTTTTCCTAAGAGCCAACCTAAATCTCCCTGGCTGCAAACTAAGCCAATTACTTCTTATCCTTTCCTCAGTCAACATGATCATTTTTATAACAGCCCTTAACATATCTGAAGACTGTAATCATGTCTCCTCTCAGCTTTGTCTTCTCTAGACAGAATACACCCAGTTCTTTCAACCTTTCCTCATAGGTCATGTTTTCTAAACCTCATCACTTTTGTTGCTCTTCTCTGGACTTTCTCCAATTTGTCCACATTTTACTTAAAGTGTAGTGCACAAAACTGGACACAGTACTCCAGCTGAGGCCTCACCAGTGCCAAGTAGGTGAAACAGATGGACCAATTACCCCCCACATCCTACATGTGACATTCCTGTTACAACATGTTAGAATGACATTTGCCATTTTTTGGCAACAGCATCATACTGTTGACTCATATTCAATTTGTGATCCACTACAATCCCACATCCTTTTCTGCAGCACTACTGCCTAGCCATTATACTCCACATTGTATTTGTACATTTGATTTTTTTTCTTCCTAAAGTGTAGCACTTTGCACTTGTCTTTATTAAATTTCATCCTATTGATTTCAGACTAATTTGCCAATCAAGATCATTTTGAATTCTAATTCTGTCCTCCAAAGTGCTAGCAACCCATCCTAGCTTGAATGGTATTTGCAAATTTTATAAGCATACTCTCCACTCCATCATTTACATCATGAATATAAACATTGAATAGTACCGGACCCAAGACAGACCAGAATACCTAAATGTTTTACAAAATGAAAACTGAAGCTGCTTGCTCATTTACTGGGCACTGTGTTAACTCCCAGTTCAATAGACAGCTACTAGAGTAGATCTATAATTCCTCCAGTACAGGAAACAGAAGTGCAACCTGAGATCAGAGGGGACCAAGCTCAGCAGAAAGCCAAAAGATGCATGCAAGAAGGAACAGAAGTCTGGAGGTATTTGCTTGGGAGCTGGCTGTGAAGAAGGAAGGCAGCTTGAGAGCTGGGATAACTGCAGGAGAAGGTCACAGGGCAGTGATCCGCAGGCAGGCAGGAGAGTGTGAAGAGGTTACATCAAGAATTTACTATCTCTAAATCTCTGTTGTAGATTGCCTCTAGTGGCTGGGCTAGGAACTGATTTGTTTGCTTAGCATAACCACTAAAGGAAATGCACCTGGTGTATTTTACCTTTTAGTTTATAGATTCTAGTGCTGGGAGCACCTTCGCACTTCCCTTCAAGCTTGTAGTACACCCAGGATACTACCAGACTAGAGCTTGGCAAATAATGGACTTTTTGGTTAAATGACAACTTTGAAAAGCTGAAAAAAAATTGTTTTGAGTCAAAGAAAACATGTGTTGTGACAAGATTGAAGCATTTAATTTCCATTGTGATCATTTTTAAACATTTGATTTTTTTTAAAAATTGAAACTGCAAGTCATTTCAATCTGAAAAATTAAAATGTTTTGTTCTAAAAAAATGCTGAAACAAAATGTTTTGAATTTTTTTAAATTTTTGGTGTTTTTTTAGAAACGATCACTTTGGCAACATTTACATGAATTCACAAAATGTCACCATATCAGCATTTTTCACTTTGAAATTACTTTTCGTTTCAAAATGTTTAAAAAAAGACAAACGTTTAAAAGGGTCAACATGGAAATGAAATGTTTCGATCTTGTCAATGCTCAGGTCAGCGGGTTACTACTTCACCAAATGAAAATTTCTCTTGATTCAAGATTTGGTATTTAGTTACATTTTTATACTGATATGGTATCAACTGATCCCTTAAATAGTGAAAATGTCAATCTTTTTCTGATCTCATGTGCTTAGGTTTCTCCCAAACACCACCAGTTTAAGAAAACAGGCATTAATACCTTCACATATTAATTGAGATCCATGGTACACCCACACCTTGAGTACTGCATGCAGTTCTGGTCACCCCAGCTTAAAAAGATTGGAAAAGGTACAGAGAAGGGCAACAAAAATTATTAGGGGTATGGAACAGCTTCCATATGAGGAGAGATTAAAAAGACTGGGACTGTTCAGCTCAAAAAAGAGATGACTAAGAGAGAATATGATAGAGGTCTATAAAATCGTGAATCATGTGGAGAAAATGAATAGGGAAGTGTGATTTACTCCTTCACATAACACAAGAACCAGGGGTCACTCAAAGAAATTAATAGACAGCAGGTTTAAAACAAACATAAGGAAGTACTTCTTCACACAATGCACAATCAACCTGTGGAATGGTGCCAAGGGCTGTTCTGAAGGACAAAACTATAACAGGGCTCAAAAAAGAACTAGATAAGTTCATGGAGGATAGATTCATCAATGGCTATTATCCAAGATGGTCCTGGATGCAACCCTATGCTCTGGGTGTCTCTAGCCTCTAATTGGCAAATGCTGGGAGTGGACAACAGGGCATGGATCACTCGATGATTGCCTGTTCTGTTCATTCCCTCAGAAGCATCTGGCATTGACTAATGTTGGAAGACAGAATACTGGGTTAGATAGACTATTGGTCTGACCCAGTATGGCCATTCTTATGAGATAGCTCAGGGATTTTTTGCTTATGATAGGAATTTATTTTATACAACTGAAATGTATTGTGAAAATCTCTAAAATCATATCATTCTCTGTTCATCCAGGTTTTGGGTTTGGACATGTAACCTTGCTTTATAAAACACAGGGTACACACACAAAAAATTACCAATGTGAGATTTTTTTCCTCATAAACTTTCAAAGTGATTTTCAGTCAAATTAAAGATTTAAGTAGCTTTGAATTTTCACTTCTTTTCTTCTAAAATGACAATGATCAGCTTTAATGAAAATGGTTTGTGTTCAGAACTCATTCTAATCTGAACTATATGTTAGATTGTAAATTTGGGTATAATCTTCTGAAATGTAAATTAAGAATAAGAAATTAACTAGAAATCTTGAAGGAAAATGTCGGGATTTTCTTCTTTTATGAGAAACTTGAGCCATCTGATCGTTTGTCAAAATGCAGTGTATGAATATATTGCCAGACTCAGAAGTAAATGTTGTATGCAAAATAGGTAAGTCATAGGTTTGCTGGCATTTAGATATTCTGTTGGCAGAACAAGCCAATTTTCCACAGCTCTGACTGTGTAAAGCAGGAAGCGTGTTCAACAAGATGCTGCATATTAATTAAAAAGATACTAATGTTGGATAGCTGGTTTGGAAGAAATTTGACATGACAATACAAAAATAAAAATGTTAACTGACCCATGTTAATGTTTTTCCCACCAGGGCAAGGAAAAAAGAGAGAGAAATAAAATATATGCATAGAAAGGTAAAACCCAGAATACTCATTATGGGTTAGAACCAAAGCCTGTTTAAGTCAATGGAAAGGTTGCCACTGATTTTAAGGGCTTTGGATCTGGCCTTATTTCAAAAGCTTGTTTTAACTCTATGCAAAACTCAAATAAGTTTACATTGTTATAGAAAAATACACAGGTCCTAATGAAACGTGAACTCTCACATATCATAGAAGCTACAGATGGTTTCAATTTGGCTTCCATATGCAGCCAAAATATTTGTGATGTATTCTGAAATTAAAGAAACTTATTTAAAGCTTTTAACTATATTAATTTAGACAAAATAATGCTATCATAACAATGGCTTTGTATTTGGGAAATAGAAACCTATATTAATTTTTGTAAGTGTTATTCTTTTGCCTCCCTCAGTAAACAAACCAGACAATCAGTTTGAATCACAAATTCAGACACAGTAAGAGCAAAGTGCATTCTTGACTTCACTGCACAAATTTATACTGACTTCAGCTAAGTCTGAATTCAGCCCTGGATGCCCAATGAAGAGAGAAACGAAATATTCTCAAAATAAGTACTAGGATACAAAAATGTTCTTTATTTACAGGTGGGGAAAAGGAATGAATCCTTATAAAGACAGACTTCTAAAGGTTTTTTTATTTGACCAGCACAAACTACATAGACAGACTTGCTTCCCTGCATATTTGGATTTCATCTCTCACTCTAACAGAAGAAACCTTCTTCAACATCTCACCATTAGGTCACATGGGCTTTGTTTCACCTAATTCCGGGTGTTTTGGTTTAATTATTCTTCAATGGGAATTTTACTTTAAAAATAATCTATATGCTCTATTCAGTCATTTAAAACAAAATAATTAAGTTTTCATTTTGGTACTTCTGCCACTACCAGTCCATAAATTCCTGGCTTCCTGTCCATTCCCTCCTGTTACTGTAGTGGCAGCTGGACACTCTCTAGCCTTCTAGATGTAATTCAATGTACACCCTTTTACAAACTGGTCAAAGGAGCAGTATTTGAATGTAAAGTAGGTTTAATGGCACTGGTCAGTTTCAAATCACATCTAAGGTTTGGATTAGATTTTATAATCTTTAAATCTTGCAAGACGTAGGGAGATTTTGGCAGGAATCACCTGCCAAAGAGTTCATTTGCTCTTCTGAGATTTCAGTTACATAAAAACTGGAAAATATGCCACTTCTAATTTTGGATCCAATCAGGAAGCAACAAATAAAGATTTGCTACCAGAGTTTTGTAGTGATGCATAGCTAGCTTAATCTATTACATACAATTTACATGGAAAGTTTCCTACAATGCTCCATAAGTGATTTCCAAGAGAAACCCTTTTTTTTACAACAAAGAGATGATTCAGTCACCCTCTTTGCTCATCAGGTGGTTTCCCCACCCCCCCAAGTAGCTTTACCACTGGTACTAAATTATGTAAACAAAGTTATTTTATGATGTGGTCTTGAGTAACCTCCAACTTGATTTGACAGTGGCATTGAATTTGATTTAAACCATCCTTTAAGATGTGAATGTAGGTGATTTTTCAGCTGAGTTACTCATATCCTATTTTTATACAGATGTTAAACATGCTTCAGACTATGAAGAAATTACCTCTGTAGGTTCGGCTTATTTACTGCCCTGCAGGGTACCCAGCATGTGGAAAGTGTGATTAAATGTGACACTGTGAGAGTTCATGAATCCACAAAGGAAAACACACAGACTGAGGATTTCTGTTATGTAAGATATAAAAATAATTCAGTAAGATGATATAGCTGTGACCCCACGGTTACAGTATTATTACTTTCAGAAATGCAAACATTAACTGAAGATATGAAAGATATAGACACTTACCTATATATAAACATATGGTATATTGAACATTCTATAGCAGAAGTATTCCATAGTAAGAGGATACAAAACAATTCTAACCTATCCACAAGCACAAAATATTGCCAGTAAATGGATTCAGCACAGGATGTATGGAGAACGACAACAAAGTTTTCTGAAATAGAGCAATTTCTTCTTTAATTACTTGATGAATCAATAGCAAATTTTTGAACCAAGACCTGCAAATATGTGCAATAAGATATTGTTTTCTCTGAAAAAAAATTGGGTTTGGGTATCATTCTGTACGCTGTTGCCCAAGACAACAACAAAGCAGAAGAGGGTGGAACTGGCAATATATATACAACTAACATCATGGAGAACCCCCATTGATTTTAGATGCATATAATTGGGGTTCATTTTGGTCACACACGGCATGGCTTCATTTAAAACGTTTTGTAATTTCAACATTAGAGTGCTTTGTTAGCTGTTGTTTTTGTTAAAAAAAATGTGACCCCAAAGTCTCAAAATTACGTTTTTTAGAAGTCATGGAGAATAAAATCTTTAAAAATTGTTTGACATCCTTTTCGTATTTTCCAACAGATGCAAAAGAAGAAACCATGTAAATACTCTCAAAACATCACCTAGGGCCTAATATTGGGAAACATAAATGTTCCCTATGTTTATGCTTCATGTGCCTCAAGTGTCTCTTTAGCACTACTCAAAATTCTTCAAAAACTCCTCTAAAGCAGAGATTAATAACCCAATTTACCAACACGCTTTCTGCATTCAGAAAGATCAGTGCATTGTTGACCTTTGAAACATCTGAATTAATTAACAGTGTTTCAGTTTTTGTTTTGAACGGTTTTTGGGTTTGTTTGCTTTTAAAATGACATAAGCTTCTGTTAATATTATTATATTGACAAACTTTAAAGCTTAAAGCTTCCCTGTATGAAGCTTCTCACTGTAGTCCTTTGTGTCGAACAAGATGGTATTCTAATTACTAATACAGGAATAACAATATGTATATTTGACCATATAGTAAGATTTTGCAGTGTTGGACATGTACAATCAAACTTATATTCTGTTATGAGAAGTCATGGTATGGAGAGCTTACAATGTTACCAGGGATATCAATTTTTTTAAAACAGGAAATAATACTATGCAGAATGAGTAAAATTCAAACAAGTGTGAAGGGGGACCAGGCAAGACCCTCCACAATTATTAAGCCCCTTGAGGGCTACCAGCAGAGTAACTACCGGTACTTAGTTTAGTAAAATCTCTGCCACTCACCAGCTGTGGAAGGATTTCTACGGTGGCCTCACAGAAGCGGGCACATAGGTGGATACTAGGGGAGGGAGCACACAATCTAGAGATCCTAGCCCGTGGTGCAGATGGTTATGATCGTGTTTAGCCCAGAGGCTAGTACATCAGGGAAGCTCAAAGGAGTTGGGATCAGTACTGCAGCCTCATATTTTAATTACAGGTTGAGGTGAGTTTTACCACCCCAATGCCCCCCTCCTCCAACCCTCTACACACACACTTTAACCACATGAGGTCCAATTCCTCAAGCTTTTTGCCGATAAAGGGAATTTAACCCTGAGAGCATCTGTTTTTCAAACTTATTATAATGATTCAACTTATTGCTCTAATTTTCTTGTCTCACAGGACTTCATACTCATTAGTGGGGAGAGAACTCGGGACCTTCTGTTCAGAAGGTACAAGCACAAACTGCCAGAGTAGATTTCACATCAACCAACTGCAGTAAAAGTATTTGTTTAATTTACACCCTCTGTCGACCAGTTATTAAGGAACAGAATATTCACAAACACTTAAACAGTTCTGACTTTCTATTCACTAAGGAGCATTAGAACACATACTTGCTGTCCTTCGAGTCATTACAATGCATTTTATTACATTCTAACTAGACAGCAAATTTTTATTCTAAATATTGAAGTTATCTTTGGTACAGCAACCTCCCAATATTATAAAATTATTTATTTTCATCTGTAATCCAATAATTCTCATCTGTAATCCAGTACAAACAAATGGAAGATTTTCTTGAATTTTTTTGTTTTTTTAAACAAAAGTGTTACAGGGATTAGACGTTGTACTGTATGTAAATTTCAGCTCAACACATCTTTATGAGATCATGAGCTAAGCACTACAATTTCCAGCTAAACACCTCTTTTTATGAGTTTATAGCTCAGCTGTCAGAAATAATGAGTTTTTACTTATGACAGCTGAACTATAAACTCATAAAAAGAGATGGTTATAATGAGAATGCTAATATGAGGGATATTAGCTAGAGAAAGCTTCACCAATATTAAAAATGGACATGTTTGTCCCATTTTCTGACAACTGACCCTTAATGGAAAATTACTAAAAGATTTATCCCAACTGCTGTCTTTATAATTTTTCCCACTTGCCTTGATTTTTAAATAATCTAACACTGTGGCAATACATCAAATGTTGGATATCCACCATTAATCACAACCAATACATTCTGAAGCATAATGTCCTCTCAATAAGCACTTATTTCATTAAAACTAATGGAAATTGCACATTCATATTGATGTGAGAGAGACAAAGGAGTGGAGAAAATGGACAAGATATGATGGACCTCATGCTTTTAACTTGTTTCTAAAATCATTTAAGTTCCATGAGAATCACATATTAAAAATAGACTAAATCTACTAAAAAAAAAACATTTTCATATTATGAAAGCAGATGCAGAGACACAAGGCACAAAAGCTTAAGCAAATTACCTAAAACACAAGGCAGTAAGACACTATACATTTAATGTTCCTTATTTGGCATCATTAATGTCAAGCTATAAAGCTTAAACCTTCAAAGGATTTGTCAGCCTCCATCTGCAAGAAAGTAAATGTTAAAGGTTCTAAAAACAACCTACACAATTTATTTCTTTTTGGATGATTATGACCTGCCAATTCCAATTATAATAAACAAAAGTTCTCCTTTGCAATTCATTTAATTAAATGCAAATAAGGTTTCTTTTTTAAAATGAATATTCTGAAGATTGCACATTATCTTGTGTTACATTTGTTCATGTTAACCAGGGTTGATTGTATTTTAGATAGTTCTATGTAGACCGACATAATTATCTTTCATATACATAATGCAGGGTTACTACAGTAGCTATTAACAATAACATAATTTAGTCCTTAAGCATTTACAAGGTATGTATCCTTACTCAATTGTACAGATTGGAAGACTGAGGCACAGAGGTGTAAAAATGAAATGAAGTCACAGGTTAAATGTCCCTAACACCAATATTGAAATAAGATAAAACATCAATCTGGTTAATATTTACAAATGTAATAGATCAGAACATTTTGTAAATCAAAATGCAGGGAATTTTGAAGTAAACATAATGTTATAGATGCTGTATGACATGACTTTATAAGAATTGGTTTATGTATTTTACTGACTTATAATACTTCATAATTTTCCAGTAAGCACATTACACTATACCAGGGGTCAGCAATGTTCGGCATGCGGCTCTCCAGGGTAAGCACCCTGGCGGGCCGGGCCAGTTTTATTTATCTGCTGACGTGGCAGGTTCAGCCGATCGCGGCCCCCACTGGCCGCGGTTCGCTGTCCTGGGCCAATGGGGGCGGCGAGAAGCGGCGCGGGCAGGCGATGTGCTGGCCACGGCTTCTCGCCGCCCCCATTGGCCCGGGACAGCGAACCGCGGCCAGTGGGGGCCGCGATCGGCCAAACCTGCCACGTCAGCAGGTAAATAAAACTGGCCCGGCCCACCAGGGTGCTTACCCTGGCGAGCCACGTGCCGAACATTGCTGACCCCTGCACTATACTTCGCAGAAATATTAATTAATAACTGACGTCACTGGGGTATGCTGTTGAGAAATGAGGTGAAATTGTTGGCGATTGGGATTGTGAAGAATTATACATTTTTGCTGTTGTTCATTCATTCAAGTGAGGAAGTAAAAGAACTATACAACAAAGGTAAACCTGAGAGAAAATATACCAAAAAAATGCCTATGCTCTGTTCATATAGGACACAAAACTACTTTTCAGAATCATTTGGCAGATACTAGAAGACTGAAAAACTATTTCTGTAGATACCTTCAAGTGACACCTTATTGCTAAGGATCATAACCAGCCATTGATCTTTGCATGGCGCTCTCAATGAAAAGAATAGCACTTTTGCATTTAAACATAGCAGAATATGTCTCTAATTGTGGAAAATTAAAAGGCAAATACACTACACGGAAAGGCTGGCAGATGTAGTTTCAGACTAGAGATTATGTATGCTTTATTAAAGAAGACAATTCTAAGAGGGAATGTGGACAAATTAAAAGGGGATTAACTTCATTCTAATATTATTCAAGACATGAAATGATCATAGAACAGCATACACAGAACACAGATAAACAATAAAATGCTGAACTGGATTAACAAGAGGTAACAAAAATTAACCTAAAATGTTAATCAGAAAATAGAATTTTACATTTATCAGCTACCACAGTCTTACAAAAAGAAAATAAAAGCAAGACCTAAATAAATGATAAATATAGATCTCTCTCTACCATACAGTGCAGCACTGGCAAGACCTTCACAGATTCAGGGACACATATTGCCTTCAGTGCACATATGCAACTCTCATTACACATGCAGATTTAGGACAGTACACGGCCCTGAGGAATTAACTAAAACATATCCTGAAATACCGGGTGTGCAAAGAGAGACTGCAAAGTACAATAGATGGACCTAAACACAATGGACCTATTCCTAGGGTAGGGCTAAGGAATGTACAACTCAACTAAGGCCTAACTCACACCCAAACCATCATAATTCATGGCCGCAATCCTAGTGGCCCTTTTGCCACCCTTGACTCACTCCTCAAACTCTCCCCTGGCTCACCTCTCTCTCTGCACCCTGACTTTCCACCACCCTTTGGCTTGCCTCCCCTTTCACCCTTAGCCTCCAACAATTCTCTTCTTCTTCTCCCTGATCACAGATGCAGAGGTTCTTATTTGCTCTCCATCACTAAACCCTCCCCTTGCCTTAATCATCCCATCCCATCTCCTGATTTCTCTCATGCCCACACTCTTCCCTTCCTTATTCTTCTCCTTAACCTCCAAGATGCTCTGGTCAGGACACCCAGAATGGTAAGCTACCATGTTACTCCCCTGCCTCAGCAAGAGAGTGCTTTGCTGGGGTTTAAACCATGTGTCAGCTATCTGCCACACCAGTCTGTCCATCTCACCAGCAAACTCCTCAAGACGCTGCCAGTCTTAAAATTGCCTAGCAAGTAACAGTCAGTGAACCCGAGTCTCTGAGCTCCCCAGAGACATCTCTCTGCAACTTCTAGTCCCGCTCACTGGACATTCACAGAAATTATTAAATTTGCTGTCTCCAAAGGACAGTGCACAC
The DNA here is from genome assembly GCF_013100865.1 of Trachemys scripta elegans. Classification (NCBI taxonomy): domain Eukaryota; kingdom Metazoa; phylum Chordata; order Testudines; family Emydidae; genus Trachemys; species Trachemys scripta. The sequence goes on from NC_048298.1 coordinate 71,784,453, forward strand.
ACCAGCCTGTTAGGTTAGCTGAAGACCCACACTTCAATATAACAGGAATGAGATGGTTTATAGAAAAACTAAGAATAACTTTATTAATAAAGAACAGAGATTTAAGTGCTACTAAGCAGGAGAAGGAGACAGGTATGTGCCTGAAAAAACAAAACACTCTTTTCCAATAACTAAAACTTAATTTTAGCAAATCTTTGTCTCAGAAGTTTTCTCACTTAAATCAAGTTATCAGCATCTCCCGCCCTCCAGGCCAGAGTATCCAACATTCACAATATCACAGTGTGCGGTCCTCATTGTACCCTAAGTGATAGATAACTACAATGTCTTTTTGCTCCCCTTATATTTCCTAAAGTCCATTATCTTTACCTCACAAGCCAGGAAGACTTTTTGGAGGTGCAGGCTCTGTCCCCCAGTGGGTCCACTAAGCTGTTTCCTCAGTCACTTGCTAGCTTGATTGCTTTGTTTAACTTGTATGTAAATATACTTTCATGATCTCTGGCTTACAAAGCTTGACCCAGACAGGTAAATCCACATTCCTTTATCTAAGACAGGTTTGCCTCCAAAACATATTTTAAGAACATATTTCCAGCACACAAACATAACTCTCTACACACTATCCATACATACATCACACAATGATATTCATGAACAGCGTGTCACCAGTTTTTATATGATCCCACTTGATACACTTTGCAATTATTTGATTCAATTGCTTATTCTTTGGGGCTCAGGTTCCCTGTTCTTTCAGTGGGGATGTCTGGACCCTGATTGTCAAAACCTCTCACTCTCTGGCTCTTTCTCTTCATAATAATATAATATAATATAATATAAATCTGTCTTAGGAAAGGAGATTCAAAGAGCTTGGTTTGTCTAGCCTAACCAAAAGAAATCTGAGGGGAGATATGATTGCTCTCTATAAATATATCAGAGGGCTAAATACCAGGGAGGGAGAGGAATTATTTAAGCTCAGTACCAATGTGGACACAAGAACAAATGGATATAAACTGGCCATTAGGAAGTTTAGACTTGAAATTAGACGAAGGTTTCTAACCATCAGAGGAGTGACGTTCTGGAACAGCCTTCCAAGGGGAGTAGTGGGGGCAAAAGACATATCTGGCTTCAAGACTAAGCTTGATAAGTTTATGGGGGGGATGGTATGATGGGATAGCCTAATTTTGGCAATTAATTGATCTTTGACTATTAGTGGTAAATATGCCCAATGGCCTGTGATGGGATGTTAGAGGGGGTGGGATCTGAGTTACTACAGAGAATTCTTTCCTGGGTGTCTGACTGGTGAGTCTTGCCCACATGCTCAGGTTTTAGCTGATCGCCATATTCGGGGTCGGGAAGAAATTTTCCTCCAGGGCAGATTGGCAGAGACCCTGGGGGTTTTTCACCTTCCTCTGCAGTGTGGAGCACGGGTCACTTGCTGGAGGATTCTATGCACCTTGAAGTCTTAAACCACGATTTGAGGACTTCTCCCTTCTCCCTTTCATCTCTATATCTCATTGAATGTGCTATTTACAATCAGTGTCTGGAGTTCTTCTCCTCCAATTCCACACTAGATTCTCCCCAATCCAGCTTCTGTAGCTTTCGCTACATTGAAATTGCTCTTCCCAAAGTCTCTAATGACCTGTTCCTAGCTAAAGCTCAGACCCAGTACATCATTCTCCTCCTCCTAGACCTATCAGCTGCCTTCAACACAGCTGACCATGCTCTTCTTGAAATCCTGTCTCTGTGATATCTCCTCATGGATGTCTAGCCATCAACTCAAGTGAAATATGGCTAAAACAGAGCTCTTAATCTTTCTTTCAAAAACCTTCCCTGCCACTCAATCACTGTGGACAATACCACTATCTTGCCTGGCAGTCAGGCCCATAACATGAGTGTCACCTCTGGCTTCAACTTCACTCTTTAGGTCCTCGTATTGAGGCTATGTCTAAATCTTGTAATTCTTTCTACATAACATCTCTAAGATATGGTCTTTCCTGTCCACCCACAGAGCTAAAACTCATCCAGGTTCTCATCATCTCATGTCTTGATTACTTCAACAATCTTTCCTCTGGCCTTGACAAATGCAGTCTTGCCCAGCTCATATTTATTCAGAATACTGCTGCAAAGATCATTCTCTCAGACCGTTGCTGTTGTCTCAGGTCTTATACATAAATTATGAGCTCTTTGGGGCAGGGACTCTTTTAGTTTTGTGTTTGTACAGCATCTAGTACAATGGAATTCTGGTTCATAATTAGGTCTCCTAAGCGCTATTATCATAATAATAAATACATAAATAATAAATAATAATAATAATAATAATAATAATAATCTGAAAAGGTGGGTGCAAAAATGGTTTTATGATACCGTCTCACTCCCTTAATCCTGGGCCAGCTCTGAACTGGGCTGGTACCCTGCTATATAAAAGATTGACAGTTTCGCTATACATTAGAACAACCTCATTTACTCTTCCCTTCCAATAACCCCCAAAAGCTTGAATTTCCTGGACACAGGAAAATCCTGGTCATAGCCTATATGCCACCTATATGGTGGTTGTGGTTGTGTAGGAGCAATTACACTGCCTCTATGCTGCTGGACGATCATCCAACAATGGGTGATACTTTCGTGGCTACTTATACCAGCTTTAGGGCCAATTTGCATCAGCCAAATACCATAAAGAGGTTTCAGTGGTGTGTGGAGAATCTGGGCCAATGTAATGTGTGATATTCTGAGTTAACCAGTAGGAATTTGTCCTGGAACCAAAGCAGAATGGTATTCGTATTAAAATATTTTTTGGAAAACATTCAGTACAAGTTATCCTATCAAAGCCTGATGGTGAGACAACTAAGGGATATATTCATTAACTGTAGGTGCTATCAACTGTTTGTGATTCTGACCTCACATATACATGTTCACCTATAGTTTTTGATGAATCCTTGTACATCAACATTGATGTAAGTTTCCATCATCATCAACATATCCATAAATTATTAGCATAAAAGGGCCTACAAGACTATTCAGTTCTTTGTGACTGAAACCCATTTGCCTCCCTGTTTTCATTCTTCTACAATACTATCTGTATCAGATGGTGACAAAATAATGCTAATTGGACTAGGCTTAGATTGGTACCTCTTGTCAGTAAACTTGTACAGAATATGCATATGGAGATTGTAGGGGAAATAATGAGAGAGAATTGTTAGAAGAATCCTTAGCACTAGTGTTGCACCATGTTTGTGTGTGTGTGAGACAGAGACAGCGTGACAGGGAGAAATTAGCAGACTAGCCAAGGTAAAACCAGTGACAGTAACAAGGAGGGTTAGCAAGTCATAACAGAAGTGTTAAAATACAGTCAACCACTACAGTGGGACAGGCAAGCCATTACATCTTTCCTTAGTTATACACCTTTAGAAGCCGGGAAACAGTGCTTATCTTACTAATTTAGTGAAGACAATTAAGCTTTAAGACTTTATATGTGAAAAAGTTGCTTCTGAATTAAATGAAATAGTAAAAGTGGCAAACACAAAAGAGATTGGGGTCATTTAGATGGTTTTTGACACACCCATCTACATTCCTGATGTAGTGGATCTGAGATCATAAATTAGAAAGTAGAGCTGGCCTAAAAAATGGAAAAACAGTTTCTCAAGAAATTTCAATGTTATTTCCATTTTTGCAGTTTGAAATAATTTTCAAAATTTCATTTCAATTTTTAATATTTTTTAAATTCTACATAAAATAGTTTTAAGAAAAGCTGCATTTTTTAATTCAAAATTTCATATTTCCCTTTTTCATCATAAATATAATAAAATAAATGATATTCAGGGTTTGGTTTCCTCTCTCTCCCCCCCAACCCACCCTCACCCCCCCCCATGAAAATTATTTTTCATTAACTTGCTCAACTTTTGAAAAGTTAGATAGTGGCAAAAGGAAAAAGAAAAAGAAAAAAAGAAATAGGGAAAGGGAAGAAAAACAGATGTAATTTATTCTATAGCATGCAGTGGCAAAAAGCTAGGCGGGGGAGGAAAAGGAGGAGATATAGGGAGGAAAACAGAAAAACTGAAATTTCAAAATTTGTATATATTTGCTTTTGATAAAACCGGGGGGTGAGGAGGAGGGGGCAGGAGAGGAAAGGTTTTTGTTTCCAAACAAAAGCATTTTTCATCAGAAAAATTTTTCCAATAAAAATTTTGAAACTGTTCTATTAACGCCATCTAAACTGACCTCGCACACAAGACCAGACCACACCTTCAGTGGAGATCTCCTTGTATGACTAGGGTGAGCAGGATTTCAGCCTTACTCTGACACAGTCTCATGGTTATCTGTCTTCTTAGTGTATGCGTGGCATGTGACCAGGATTCCTCACTGAATTTGGCCTGCTGACTGGATCATTAGGTTGCCCAGCCCAGGCCAGGCACTGACAGGGAGTGCGAGGTGAACGCTGATCCATGCCCCGTGTTGCCTGAATACGGAAGTGTTTCTGGTTCAGGCGCTAATTAACAAAAGTTGGTTAAAGGAAGTAAAGAGAAAATCTTAGCTAAAAATTTCTAAGATGTTGTCACTCAATAACTATCCATATGTAGAAATTCACTACTGCAATTTTTAAGTTTCTTCTTATTAGAGATGAATATTAATTTAAATGTCTGCATTCATATATTCATTTATTTATTACTCTATTTCCATATACTGTATCTGTTTCTAGTCATATAAATTATAGCTAATTCTGAAGCCTTGATTTACTTTTTATTTGATGGGAAATAAAATATATGAACTGTCTGTTTGTACAAATGCTTATATGTAACTCAAACTGATTTTACTGTATGTAACTTTTGCTATTGATTTGGTCTTTTGACTTTTCTGTTAGTTATTCTATATTGTTAATCTAGTATCTGTCAATTACCAAAGTAGTTTATTTGAAAGAGGAAGCCCAAGGTTTCGGATTCTAATAAACAACAATGGTTTTTCATATGTACAATAAAAGCAGTTTAATTAAAATTAATTACAACTTTGTTCAATGTATTGAGATTGTAAAAAAAAAAAGACATTTTGCTTCTTCTGTGCTATCAGAGAGGACATCCAAAACTCCAGCAGAAAAAATAAGAAAACTAGTGTCAGATTACAACAGATGTTCACCATCAAGGACTGTGATGAAATAGTAATTGCTGACACAGGCAGCATCCTGAGGAAAGAAACAGTATTCCTGGCATCTGTAAGTAAATTTATTTAGACAGATTTGATGAACACTATCACCTTTTGTAATATCAAAAATGGTAAAACAAAGAAGGATGGAATGATCAATCCCTCCCTATACACCAGTGATGGGCAACCTGCGGCCCGTCAGAGTAATCTGCTGGCGGGCCGCCAGACCGCTTGTTTACATTTGAATGGCCGCCTGCAGCTCCCGGTGGCCACGGTTTGCCATTCCCGGCCAATGGGAGCTGTGGGAAGTGGCAGAATAAATAAATAAATAAATAAATAAATAAATAGCTGGAATAAAACAATTAATCTTCCAACCCTGAAAGTGTAATGAATAAAAGGTAGTAACTTTTCCTTTTCAAAGAAAGAGAAAAAATAGTTTTGCTGCGCATGTTAATTTTAATTAATGACATAGTCTGTAATCTAAAAGGATTTTATTTTAATCCACCAAAAACTAATGGAAAAATTCCCACCGACATCAATGGAAGTTGAACGGGACACTAAAACAGGATGTTCTATACAAGAACCTCTTTGATAAATAAATGATGCAAGTAGACAATAAGTAATAAATTATACCTACCACACATACAGCATTCACTGACTATGAGAAGTAGTTCAATTTACAGGAAACAAATTACTGCTTATCAAGAGCTTTGCAGTGCCAAGGTGATTACACTCCATAAATGGGAAATTTACATGAAAATAAGACCTCCAGTATCTATATAATAATATGTAAAATAATGCTACTTCTGTGACTATCTATCCTCCCCTGCAGTGTATGTGCACCCTTGTCTTCTGTTGAATGCTATGTCAGAACTGCTCTCAAATGTGTATGTGTGATCATGTCACCCTCTAATATCTGCAGCCTACAGAGGTGTAAACTACCAGTGAACACGATCTTATAGATTATTATATCACCATGACATTAATTTTATTAGGTACCTATATAGCATCCTATTAGCATTGCCCATATTTCTAATAAATTAATGAAATGGATAAAAATGAAATTGCAGGAATGAAGATAGCAAATATATCTTCTCACCACTTTCAATTATTTGTAAAATGACATATTACAGTTGTTAACTGCAAAGAGGCAAGAAGTCTGAAAATTCTTGTCCTCCCCAACTCTCCTCTGGAAGTAATTCCAACTACCCCCTCAACTGCACTTCAGAGATGGCCAGGCCTATTTGAAGCTTAACTTTCACTTAGAAAGCTAAACTGGGAGCTTGTTTGATCCTTATTTAGTTTTGTAAGTGAAAGTTAAACTCCAAACAGGCCCAGGCTGCCTCTGAACCATTGAGGAACACAAGGTCTTTGCTTGAAGTTCATCAGGCAAGTACAATACTATCAATTCAATATTACATCTGTCTTATTTTATGCATCTATTCCAAATAATATTTTTATATATATATATTATATACTCGTATATTATATATATTATTTAGTATATACACACCGTATATACTCGATCATAAGCCGGTTAGTTTATAAGCTGACCCCTCCAAGATGGATAAGTAAAAATGGAAAATTGTTATGACCAGTCATAAGCCAACCCTATAATTCAGGGGTCAGCAAACTTTGGCTCCCGGGCCATCAGGATAAGCCGCTGGTGGGCTGAGATGGTTTCTTTACCTCCAGTGTCCACAGGCACAGAGGTAAACCTACGTAAACAAAGTGCCCCGGCCCACCAGCGGCTTACCCTGAAGGGCTAGGACAGCAACTGGTGGGGAAATGTTTTTTTGGGGGGGAAGCTGGGGGTTGGGGAGTAACCCCTGTGACCACCCCCCACATGACCCCACTCCTAGCCCGGGACCCTCACACTCTCCCTATCCCATTCCTTCCCACCTTATCTGGGGAGGGCCAGGGCAGGATATCTCTGGCCTGGCTGGAGCTCCTCCGGCAAGCTGGGCAGTGCAGCCGCAGCCTGCTCCAGCGGGCCAGACCGGGCGGCGTGGCCACAGCATGTTCCAGCGGGCTGGGCTTCGGAGGCAGGGGGGAGAGCAGCATGGCCAGAAGCAGAGAGACTCTGGCCCCTCCTCTTCCCTTCTGGCTCTGCTTGCTGTGCTGCCTCTCCTTGCCCCCTCTGTGGGGGAGGGGCTGTGTTCCACCTCTCCCTCTCTATACCTGTTCATAAGCCGACCCCCTTGTCTGCTGCTTCTCTTTTTACTAAAAAAATTTGACTTATGAACAGTAAATATAGTGTGTATATATATACATACACACACAAATGGTTAGCAAAGCAATGCATATTTGGTGGTCTAGTGGAATTACATTGCTTGGTCACTTAGGAAATCTGAGTTCAGAACCAGAGCCAGGTCCCACCAGGTCAAACAGACATACAAATAGGAGAGTTGGGAAGTAAGAATTCCCCAAAGGAACTTTTTAGTGAAAAAAATATATATACTGTGAATATGCTTTTAACTATTCTATTTAGATCCCATTAGTTGCTTGCCTTGTACTATAATTTCAGAACAGACCTTCCATATCACCTAACGTTTTCAGTGGTCAACAGCAGATGGGTATGGAAAACACGATAATACCACCATTTCCCACAAATCAAGTCAGATTTATAACACAAAGTCCATTTGTTTTACCTCACCTAACCCCCATATGGTCACATAATGATATTCAGGAAATATGAAAACAAGCTAGCAAAAGCGCCACGTGTGTGTTTTATGTTAATTCTTCTCCCGAGCATATTTCTTTACAGGATATTTCTAGAAACAAGTCTTTCTGAAAATTACATGCAAACATCCAAACAAATGCAAACATCAGAAATCTATCATAAATGCAAACACCTGTCTCTATGCAACCCATAACTGCTAACCAGAGTGAAATGCATCATCACCAGCAACATAAATCTTTTCCAAAGTTGTCTCTATAACTATTTTACTATCATTTAATGTTGCTAAATGAGACAACATCCTATTTCTCCTAAATTGGATGCTTATATCTGTGACGTTAAAACAAAGCAGAAATCACAGTATGCAGTCAGAAATGTGCGGAAGTTTGGGCACTTATGATGAACTTGGAGATGTTCAAAGCCCATGGGTCAATAACACACAGCTGATATGTTGAATAGTTCAAACCACATTAAAAGCTTATGACCAAATTCTGTCCTTATTGGCTCTGGTACCCCTCTAATTGAACTGAATTGGAATTTTGCCAGTGTAAATGAGGGAAGAATTTAGCTATTAGAAAGTCAGTTCACAGTGACTCATTTTTAACTGAGGTGAAACTTGGGATATGCAATATAAATCAGACTTCTGAAAGGGGTACTGTAGTCTGGAAAGACTGAGAACTACTGGGTTTAGACAAACACCTGTCAGGGATGATCTAGATCAGGGTTTCTCAAATGCGGCCACTGTGGCTGCATGTGGCCACCATGGGCTTTTCTTGTGGCCACAATCTCCTCGGCTGTGATTGGGGGTTGGGGAAAGAAGCAGTGGCCCCTCTCCCAGGGCCACCAGTGGGGGTTCGGCCCTGCCCTCCTCCAGAGACACAAACGCTGGAGGTGCAGGCAGCTGGTGAATGCCCCACTTTCCTGAGGGTGGGTAGGCAGACTTCAGCCATGGGACTTCGGACTCCATCCACACAATAGCAGGTTCTGGTTCCAGACTCTGGTCCCATGCTCACCACTCACTCCATCATCCTTGGGTCCCACGGCCTCCCTGCCTAACTCCCCATTTAGGGTTTAATTTGTCCCCAGGTTTGCTGGGGCTGAGTATGTCTGAAAGCAATTATTAACAAACATACAAATATCACTTTTCACAGCAGCAGACTTACTAGCTAACAAGTTAAAAAAAGAAAGCAACCAAAAAAGCAAAAGAAACAACAACTAGAAGACAAGAACATGCAAAACACCTTATTTGTGCCTCTATTCTGTTTAGGTACAGTAAAGAATAGAGATTGCTATACATTATTTTTATTACTTAGTCTGAAAAAAAATCTATATAAATAAATTACAATGATTTGGACATGTATATGTGCATATTTATTTGTTTTTCCTAAAGTTAATTAAGTATTTTAGGAAAAACTGTCAGCACGGCCACCAGCAAGAATTGGTAGCTGCACTCTGAGGCCAACAAAAAATTTGTTGAGAGAACCCCTGATCTAGATAACACCTAGTCCTGCCTCAGAGCAGGGGACTGGACTAGATGGCCTACTGAGGTCCCTTCTGTTACTACATTTCTATGATTCTATATGAAACAAGTAAGTAATAGAATTCTGTAATACATGACATAAAAGCATAGCAATGAAGAATGGCTGAAGCAGAGTATAATATCCATTGGTGTATGGGTTCCCTGATAATTGGGAGAATACACACTAACAGTTCTGATTTCTCATGTGTATGAACAGCTTGGCAACAGTACTGCATTCTCCCTGAAGCCCACCAAATTTGTATCACCAATTTGGGTTGCCAACTTTCTGATTGCAGAAAACTGAACACCCTTGCCCCACCCCTTGCCTCACCCTTCTCTGAGTCCTCCCCCACTCACTCCATCACCCCCCTCCATTGCTCGCTCTCCCCCACCCTTGCTCACTCGCTCATTTTCATTGAGCTGGAGTAGGGGGTTGGGTGAGGGCTCTAGTTGGAGGTGCAGGCTTTGGAGTGGGGCTAGGGGTGCAGGAGAAGGCTCAGGGCTGGGGCAGGGGGTTGGGGTGTAGGAGAGGGTGCGGGGTGTGGGCTCCGGGCAGCACTTACCTCAGGCAGCTCCCAGAAGCAGCCAGTATCTCCCTGCAACTTCTAGGTGCAGGGGCCACCAGGGGGCTCTGCGCTTCGCTGCCCCCATCCACAGGCACTGCCTCGACAGGTCAGGACAGGGGCAGCACATGGAGTCTCCCGGGCTGCAGGGACATGCTTGCTGCTTCTGGGAGCAGGCAGCGAGCCTGCATTAGCCCCACTGCAATGCCGACCGGACTTTTAATGGCCCGGTCAGTGCTGCTGACTGCAGCCGCCAGGATCCCTTTTCAATTAGGTGTTCCAATCGAAAACCGGACACCTGCCAACCCTATCACCAACACCAGTAATGTCTACTGAAATCAGCCTCTTACTGATTGTTCTTTGTGAGTACAGAAAGTGAGGACAGAACTGACTGCATAAAATCCTCCTTTTCAGTTCGTTTCTTGCATTTATTTTTGAGGCAATTATGTTGAGAAACATGGAGCAAATATCAAAGAAATAGAGAGACCCATCAGGCTAACCTGTTGCCTTTGTTTTCTACCAATCAAGCCACACTTCTTATCAGCTTTGTTTTTTTTCACATCTCCCATCAACTTGCTTCATTTCCTATTAATTTCTCCTGTTTTCACAGTTCAAACCTTCCATCATCTAGGTGAGATCCATAGAGTTACACAGCCATAATACTAGTGCAAAGCAGGGGTGATTCAGGCAGATTATATTTGAATTTTTCTAAAGAAAAATAAATATATTTCATCCTCTCATTTGTAGAAAAACTAACAGTTACCTGGAGTGAGGATTAGGTGGAGCAGTTACTTTACCATAACCAGTATAATCTTATCAATCCAAGCAATGCAGATAGTACAAAACCATGTTCTTAATTAATTAGAATTATTACTACCGTTTGTATGTTTTCAAATTTTAGTGACAAAATAATAATTTCCTAAGGACATTTCACTGCATAGGTTTAATATACACTTGAAACAATTATTATTAGAGCTCAATCCTGCAAGCAAAAGGCACAAGGGGATTTATAAAGCAGTTTAGGTGAAATAAGCAGAAGTACCTACATGAATTAGGTGCCTAACCTGATTAGGCACTTTTGTGAATCCTATTAGGTACCTATCTGCATCTTTAGATGCCTAAATACCTTTATATACCTTGCTAGGCAAACTTAAGAGCCATGAACAGAGGCAGAAAACAAGGGAATTTCAGAGGAAGTAGTTCCAGCTATAGACTCTGTACTTTGAGGCAGCAATACTTGGTGACTGGTGTTTTTGGTCTGCCTGTACATTGTCTGTTTGTAGTGATGAGTTTGGTCCATCTGTACGTTGTCTGTGTAGAGGGTGCACAGCTGGGCGTTGAGCCCTTGAGTAAGCCCTTGGAGCTTTGATCAGTGCACTGCTAAAGGCCATGAAGCTCTAGCCCTTGGAGCTTGGATCAGCCCAGCTGTCTGAAGTCTGAGTGGCTAATCATTCCATGATGGTAAGGTGCAGAGCTGAGCTAAGCAGGGAAGACTTGGTATAAAAAGTTACTTGATAGGTGAATTCTAGAGCCGTTAATAAGGGAGTTTCAGCAGGAATTTGGAAATGGAGTGAGAGTGGCTTTCCTTCCAGGTTTAGCACTACATGTGATATCAAGATGGAACAGTGGTGGTACCCGACATGGATGTGCCATATTCTCTTTCTTGCCTGAAGACCAAAGGGATTTCCCATGCATGAAGTGGTGGCTGTGCTGGATGAAAAGATTCTTGGATTGGAAGAGTAAGTTGAGATGCTGCTGAGAAAAATGGAGCAAACCACAAAGGAATCAGTGAGAAAAAAAGTCAGAGAGAAGGCCTGGCAGTTCATAATCACCAGAGACAAGAGCTTGGAGACAGATGAGAATGGGAAGACTGTGACAATGAGAAAGAAGAGAAGAAGGAAGAATTCCAAACAGCTAGAAGTTTCAAATCGACATCAGGTTCTCAATGTGGAAATTATGGAACTATGTGGAAACTATGAAAGACACAGCCCAACCGTACTAGAATCAAGCATACCCACAGATTCCAATCACCCAAGGAAGACTGACAATTCTTGTTGGAGATTCAATACTCAGAAGAACTGAAAGAACATTCTGCAAGGGACAAGCAGAGATTAGGACAGTGTGCTGCATTCCTGGAGCCAAGACACGAGATGGCACTCTAAGACTGGATAGTCTTCTGAAGTCTACAGGCAAGGATCCATTGGTGATGGTTTATATCGGCACTAATGACATTGCATTTTGAGATAACTCACAGATAGTAGATGACTTCAAGGAACTTGGAAGCTTGATGAAGATGACAACTATCTAAACGATCTTCTCTGAGATCCTTCCTCTTCCACAAGCAAAGGAAGACAGAAGGCAGAAGATTCAGAAAGTGAATCACTGGCTAGGAAAATGGTGGAGAGTGGAGTGCTTTGGTTTTTTGGAACATTGGTCCACCTTCTATGGGGAAAGGAGACTGTTTAGTTCAGATGGCCTCTACCTCAGTAGAATGCTGGTTAGAGGAGTCGGGTGTGGGGGTTAAATTAATAGCAAAAGGCGATTGTAAATAGAGAGAAGATATGGGTGCTCAGTCAGCACAAAATCAAGATGTTGAGAACAAAATTAATCAAGGAAACAAAGGATATTAAGAAAAGAAATTCTTGAATTGCCTATACACTACTGCTAGGAGCCTGGTTTACAAACAAGTGGAACTGGAATTGCTCATTTATGAGCACAAATTCAATCTAATTGGTATTAATCAAACCCGGTGGGATGATTTGCAAAACTGGAATGTTAAAAGAAATGGTTACTACCTATTTAGGAAGGATCAAGTGGGCAAAATGGGGGGCGGGGAGTGGCAGTCTTTCAAAAATGGTATTACTTGTTTCTGAGTCACTGATAACTTGGAATAAAATGATAATGAATACTTACGGCTCAATGTCCGAACAGATAAAGTACATGATGGGGTACTGATTGGTGTCTGCTACAGACCACCAAATCACACAAGGGAAACAGTTAGACATTTTAAAATCAGCAGGTCCAGGTAACTTCCATCCAAGAGTTTTAAAAGAGCTAGCTGATAAGCTTGCTGGACCATTAATGTTGATTTTCAATAAGTCCTGGAGCAAGGGGGAAGTTCCAGAAGACTAGAAAGAAGCTAATGTTGTGCCAATTTTTAAAAAGGGTAAACAGGATGGTGCAGATAATTATAGATCTGTCAGCCTGACATCTATCCCAGACAAGATTATGGAGTGACTGACCTGGGACTCAATTAATAATGAGCTAAAGGAGAGTAATGTGACTAATGTAAATCAATATAAGTTTATGGAAAATAGATCCTGTCAACTAACTTGATAATTTTTTTTGAGGATTGTACAAGTTTGGTTGATAAAGGTAATAGTGTTGATGTAATATACTTACACTTCTATAAGGCATTTGACTTGGTGCCACCCAACATTTTGATTAAAAAACTAGAACAATGTAAAACATATATAAAATTAAGATGGCACACATTAAGTGGATTAAAAGCTAGCTAACTGATAGGTCTTAAAATGTAATTGTAAATAGAGAATTGTCATTGAGAGGGTTTGTTTCCATTGGGGTCCTCAGGGATTGGTTCTTGGACCTATGCTATTTAACATTTTTATCAATGACCTGGAAGAAAGCATAAAATCAGCACTGATAAATTTTTCAGTTGACACGAAAACTGGACATGCTGTGAATAAGGAAGAGGAGAGTTTACTGATTCAGAGTCATCTGACTCTCTTGGTAAACTGGGTGTAAGCAAACAATATATGTTTTAATATGGCTGAATGTAAATGTATACATCTAGGAACAATGAATGCAGGTCATACTTACAGGATGGGGGACTCAATCTTGGGAAGCAGTCACTTGGAAAAAGATTTAGGTGTCATGGTCGATAATCAGCTGAACATGAACTCCCGGTCTGATGCTGTGGCCAAAAGAGCTAATGTGATCCTGGCATGCATAAACAGGAGAATCTTGAGTAGGAGTAGAGAAATTATTTTACCTCTACACTTGGCACTGGTGCTACCATTGCTGGAATACTGTGTCCAGTTTGGGTACCCACAATTCAAGAAGCATGTTGATAAATTGGAGAGGGTTCAGAGAAGAACCACAAGAATGACTAAAGGATTAGAAAACATGCCTTATAGGGACAGACTGAAGGAGCTCAATCTATTTAGCTTAATAAAGAGAAGGTTACGAGGTGACTTGATTACAGTCTTATAGACATGATTAACAAATATTTAATAATGGGCTCTTCAATCTAGCAGAGAAAGATCTGACATGTTCCAATGGCCAGAAGTTGAAGCTTGATAAATTGAGACTGGAAATAAGGCATACATTTCTAATGGCGAGTAATTAATCATTGGAAGAATTTACCAAGTGTCATTGTGGATTCCCCATCACTGACAATTTTTAAATCAAGATTGGATTTTTCTGAAAGCACTGCTCTAAGAATTATTTTGGAGAAGTTCTATGACCTGAGCTATACAGGCAGTCAGACTAGATGGATCACGATGATCCCCTCTTTCCTTAGAATCTATTAATCTATTAATATGGCCCAAGGCCACATTCTAGAGAGGATACTTAGTCATAAGTAATTTAAGTTCTCTGAAGGCATTTTCTCTGATGAACCTCATTATGCCACACTCTAAAGCCATAGAACTGTTAGAAATAACACAGCTGTTTGGGGGACTTTTGGGATCTCTAGGAGCCAAACGTTCCAGAAACACAGATTATAAAAGGCCCCATTCCAGTACCTATCTTCAGTTTCTCTCCATCCCAAAACTTCACTCAGTGAACTCTGAAGAAAAAAGAAAAGAAAAAGGCCCATGTGGATCTGCAGAGGCAATGTATTTAGAAAACTCTAATATTAGTAAGTAAGTTTCCTTTCTTCATCATAATTTGCCTCTGTGGAGACCCCCTACCGGAGACTAATCTGCAGTTTTACAACCCAGAAGGGGGATAATGAGTGTGTAATTAAAATAGGAAATGAAGAAGGACTGTGTTGAACTGAGCATCTGACCTAGTTCCAGAATCAAGAGAATAATGATTAGTGAAGGTGCAAATGAAGTTTCAAGTGACAACTTGATATATTTCAATGTTAGACACATTTCTAATAGCAACAAAGATCTTGCAGCAAGCTTTCTCCTTAACTCTTCTAAGTGCTGGGATTAAATGACTTTTTAAAAATCACTACATTCTTTCTGTAATTCAATTTAAGATAGATCAGCCATAAGAGTCAGTAGCTCCTGGTGGCCAATATTACAGGTGTCCAGGAGACTTCTACAAAGGGGGGAAAAAAGACAATATAAGGGACATTCCCCCGAGGCACAGATCCATAAAACTGGTAAAACTATAATCCAAGTCCCAAGAGTTTACAGTTTGGCAAAGTAACTGAGGAGTGAGTTTATTATTAGATCAGAGAAGAAAATGTTTCAATTTTAAAGCATGCCTTGCTAACAGAAGGCTTTCTGAACTCCAGCAAGATCTTTCCTTACCTTCCTGAAAAATTAAAAGGCTTATTAGAACTTTCAAGTGAAAACACTAGATATCCAGATAGGGAATCCTGTCCTCCTTTTGAGTTGAGATCTGGCACTAATGGGAAAAAGGCTGCATGGACAAAGCTAGCAGCTCTGAATACCAAAGTTGAGTGGCTCATGCTAGTGTAACTAAAATCTCCTGACTTGTCATATCTTTCTCAAGATTTGGGAGTTTATAGCATATGGCTGACAAGCATCTACTGACCCTTTTCTATAACACAGTAGGAAAGCATCCAACACATGTTCTTGCCTGCTCTGGAACAAAACTGTTTACATTTGGTGTTATCAAGTATCAGACAAACCCAACTGGGGTATGTCTCAAAAAATAAACATGTACCGTGTTATAGAGGCCCTCAGGGACCATTTATGTTGATCCTGGCCTATCGGATTGAGATTTTTGCTAACCAATTTTTCACACCTTCTAAATGGATAGTGGAAAGATGAATTCCACTGATGTTAAAGCCCAGGAGAAAGTACAGACTCATGGCGGCACACAATCCTTTTGCTTTCCTTGTTTTTATATTCTCCTTGTGCGTGTATGTGTTTATTTTACCAGTATTGTTCCGTCTGGTATATTGCCTTGTTATACTAGAGATTAGTCAGGCAAGATTATTGTGCAAAGCAATCTAAGAAGTGGCGTCACCTGATTCTCTCCATTATAGAGAATTGCTCCCTTACAAATTCTTCAGGAGGAATAAGCAAGAGGGACTGGTAAGTCAGAACAAAGTTACATCTTTAAACTACCATCTATAGGAGATAGAGACTACCTCCAACAAGTTTAGAAATACTAAATGGTTGGGAGTATGATAATTCTTAGGATCCCTGGGTCAGATGAGTGTCAGGTAAGAGTCCATGGAGTGAGAATGTTAGATATTTAGAACAGGACCCAACTGCTGAACACTTTTACCTCCCAATGATTTCACAAGATTAAGTCAACAGGGAAGATTTGAGAGAGAGATTTGGTTTGAAAAGCTACTACATCACACCCCCTCATCCTTTTCCTCACTCCCATCGCTATATTTTTCTTTTGTTCTTGTATATGTTTAGTTGTCTGTGGGTTCCTTGGACCTGTGGTTGTGTGTATCAGACTTCTTGGACTGAACAATTAAAATAAACAGTACACACCTGTTCAAATTTTGGATTTGACTCTTGTGAAAACTGGTTTTAAGAATGTTAACATCAGGTAGGCTCTAGCCACCAGAATTCACATTAACAAGGTGTGAGAGTGTGAAACAAGATATTAAAACTTCATTATGCTTCTGAGAGACAAATACAGACAAAGAAGAACTCTGATTTGAACTGATAGTGGAATTTTCCTTCCACTGCTCAGTATCTGTATATGTTGACAGAAAGATAGGTAACTGACATGGAAGAAAAATAGGTCAGTGACTAATACACTGGACAAATTGTTCAAGAATAGTTCATCATTACAAAAAGATTTTACTTAAAATACTGCCTTTGCCCCTGACCTTACCTCTGAGACTTGCCCACAGTGGATTTGGGCACATTGGGACCACGGGGGGGGGGGGGGGGGGGGGGGGGATTTGCAATTGGAAGGAAAGCCACCTTCATTATTATTCTCCCTTTCCTCACAAACAAAGTTCCACAGAATCTCTGCAGGGTCCCAACTCTGCAGAGATTGAAAGGACAAGGAGGATGTCTGCCAGACTCTCCATATACGAACTACAGGTCAAAGCAAGTTACTGCAGGTGTCTGCAGTTACTTAAACTGCTGCCCCCTCCATGGTTTGGACTCCCATTCTCCTCCCGCAAGGGATCAAAGGTGATTGGGGGAGTTATGCTGTCTTTGAAGGGGAGCTAATGGAGCCAGACAGTACTATGTAAGTACCGTGTCAGGAGGCAGGGCCTGCAGCCGATCCAGTCTTCAGGCAACCTAATGAGCACAGCTGGCCTGTAGTGGACTACCTGATTGGCTATGCCACCTGATTGGCTGGAAGAATCAACAGACTGACTTTTAAGCCCAGCAGCAGCAGCAGTTATGGGGCTGTTCAAAGCATATGACCTGCACATGCTTGTTCTCAGCTCTGCCCCTGCTTCACCTCAATCCAGGTAACCCAGTTTTGACCATCGACTCTGGTTCCTGACCTCTGATTTCGAATCTGACTCATGGCTTTGGTATTTGGCCTCTGACACTGGGCTCAGATTCCTGACTCCTGTTCTCAGGGCCGGCTCCAGGCACTAGCTTAACAAGCAAGTGCTTGGGGTGGCCAAGGGAGAGGGGCGGCACATGAGGCAATCTGGGGGCGGCAGGTCCCTCACTCCCTCTAGCAGTGAAGGAACTGCCGCCACCAATCGCGGCTTTTTTGTTTTTTGTTTTTTGCTTGGGGCGGCAGAAATGCTGGAGCCAGCCCCACCTGTTCTAATCACTAGGCCTGAATCCTACTCCAACAACTTGGCATGATTGCCCATATTCCAGTCATTTGACATAAGGGGCCCTGTGAAGTGGTCCTTCACATCCAATGGATCTCAGTCATCAATAGATTCAAGGGAGGAATAAAATAATTATACTGTGTGGGAGATGAACCCACCTCCCCCATCCTATTGATTGGAGACAGCAAATTGAAACTCACTGTGGTTTCCAGTCCCCATGTAGTTTATTCCTGTGCAGGCAGAAATGGTGTCAGTATGGCCTAATATGATCTATGTAAGTGCAGCTGTGCTTGTTTAAACTATGTGATGAGTGCTATGACATACATGTCCCCTTGATTATTTATATTTAGAAATAATAAATAATTGCAATGTGGTATCCCTATTCCTAATCTTTTTCTGCTTTCTCTAATCCTATTTGGGGATGGTTTTTGAGATGAAACCAATGTATGGAGTTGAGTAGAGAAAATTAATGAGTGACTACCATTTCATATAGCTATGCTACATTTTTGTTTATATTATTTGAAATTCTGACATGAAAAATGTCACACATGAACTCAAAATGGGACCAAGTGATAAGTGCCCAGACATGCAAATCAAACATAGATTAGCTTGATCTAATAGTAACAATCAACCTTGAAAAACACAAATGTCATTTAGTATCTTTTCAGAGGAAATACTTTAATCACGTAGCCATACTATCTCAAAACATATGCCGAATTCTCTTAATCAAACTAAATATTTATGCTTGACAAAACTTAACATTTTAAAATTAAACCAGCTGTGAAAGTAATTTATTCTTTCTAGACTTTTGTCTATTTATAGAATGAATGTAAGGGTCACTGTTTATTGTTTAAATAAAAAACTGCAGCATACAATTTGAAGATATTTGCTCATGAAAAGGAAAACTAATTTAACAACAGTAACGATTCCTAATAAAGCTTCAATAATTATATTGGATTGAAGAGCAAAATTGTTTAAGCTAATGAGAAATTTCAAATTGCTTTTGAATGGTGATAAGAAGAGAGAGACTTAGCAAAGGAGGGTGGGGCAAACGCTTTAATCAACTACTATTTTTCTTCACTTTTTCAAAAGTAGCAGTTTAAAGAGATCAAGGGTCAAATTTCTCCTGGTGCAAATGGGCAAAAACTTCGTCAGTCAATGGAGAGGAGTTCATTTACATCTGCAGAGAATTAGGCCATTGTTATAACTTCAATCCATTTTGAAATCAAGTGAAGTTTTTTTTCACAATTTATGCAACTTGTTACATCTTCTTATATATTTTTGTGAAATGCAAGTTCTGTTTGTGTCATGTTATTCCATTCCTAAAACCTCTCTATCAATTTTAGTATCTTTGCTTTCCCTCCTGATACAAATTCCAATTCATCCCACAACTAGATACTGTCACAGCACTTCCCACAATTCCTGATTTTCCCCACCAACTCCTTTCCATGCATCCCATCAAATCCAACACAACAGCAAGTCCTAATTCCTCTTGCATCTAATCATGTTCCTGGCCTACAACACCACCCTTGTGTGACCGTGCTGACCAAAATAATTTTCAAAGTGTATGTAGAAGGAGTCATCCTCAAGAATGATGCAATATTTATATTTAAGGCAGACTTTCTTTTGGGTCTCTGAAAAGATTGTTTGTAACACTTGACTGTACAATAGGAGAGGGTACTGGAGGGAACAGGAGGGAGTGGGGAACATATACCAGGTGCGGTGGACTATGGAGTTCAGGAGAGAGGAGCACTGGGTAGAGCTACAGAGGAACTGTGGGCACTAAAGAGGCTTCAT
Organism: Trachemys scripta elegans; assembly: GCF_013100865.1. Lineage (NCBI taxonomy): Eukaryota > Metazoa > Chordata > Testudines > Emydidae > Trachemys > Trachemys scripta. The sequence continues at coordinate 71,804,075 of NC_048298.1, forward strand.
AAGAAAGGAGTTCATAAAAAGAAAGCACAGGTGAAGTTAGAAGAAAAGCGAAGGGGGTTGAGGGCCATGCAGATGTCCAGGAGAAGATAAAAGGATTGTTCATGTTTGAGGTAGAGGGAGGACCACCCAGGGCAGGGAAAGAAAGGAAAGGCACGGATGATGAGGATGCATGGATGGGCTAGGAGACAATATGGAAAAAAGGGAGACAGTTTTGCCCTATTAAACTTTAAACACATTTTTTAACACTCCCAGCTTAGATAAAAGGCCTACCCCTATATGCAACAGAGATACAATTTGCCCTCCCCAAATACACATGCTGAGGAGTCCAAGAGGAGAATCCCACTACAGTGAGTCCTCACTGTGGTATGTCTCATAACGTCTGTCAGAGCACAGCCATAAACATGAACTTCACTCAAACTTCTGTTGCTAATTAAAAGGCAAGGAAACGTCTCTCCAAAGGTGTAGTCGTACTGGAGCAACCTTAATTCTAAATCATTTTCTGTCAACACAATCAGAAAATAAAAATCAAAGAAATCACAAGTTAATTCAACTTCAAGGTCAACTTATATTCACAGGCCTTTCCACCCACACTAATACTTTAACATACAAAATCTTCAGGTTCCCAACAAACCCTTTTTCAGCTCCAATACAGAGCCACTCACAACACACACTGCTATTTCCTCAAAATTAATGAAATGCATAATTGGAATCACAACTCCATAAAGAGGTGTGTGTAAAGCAGGGATCAGCAACTTTATAGTATTAGTAGGCCACAAAATCCATTAAAACCCTCTGGCAGGTCATGCTATTTTTTTAAGAGGCTACATATTGCATAACTCAGAAATGTTTGCTACAATATACCATGTTAACATACAATTTTTTGTGTATTGATAGTGCAAAACCAAAGTATTCTTAAATACAAATGTAACATAGCAGTACTTTTAAATAAAATAATAATAATAAACAGTTTAAACATAAATCTTTCACTAACCTTTTTTTCAGCATGCAAAAGAGCAGGGGATTAATAAATGAAAATATAAAAACATTGATTCTTAATTTTTTTCTCTGCTATTCCCAGTCTCTGCCTTCGCTCTGCTCCCACGTGGACACAGGCTCTGCCACATGGGGCAGAACCAAAACCCAGAAGCCCATGAGCTGGTCACAAGACCACTCAGATTGGTCCCAATCACCTTTTTATCATGCTAGCAGGGAAGAGGCTCCACCATTACGCCACCCAGCTGTGGTTACTCCCTCCCCACTGGTGGAATTGTCCTCGGCCCCTGCCCAATGATGGAGGGGTGCTGGCCAGAACCTGATTGGTTCTCAGCTTCCGAACAATCAACAATGGGCAGTCAGGAACTGGAGCAGGGTGGAGTCAGAGCCTGGGTTGATGGACAAAGTGAAGCTGAGCAGAACAATGTGAGGCAGCAGCAGCTTTACTAAAAGTCTGTGCCCCTCAATGCCCTGGCTAAACCTTTTTCTTTTTTAAAAAAAATTCTGTAGCTATGACCCTGCCTGTGGGCAGGTCAAATGAAATGATCTGGCTGGACGGATGCAGCCCCCAGGCTGCCTGTTGCCCATTCTGGATATAAAGTGTTTTGTGATGAAACACTTCAGATGAAAGTTGTGACTCTATATAAAATAGGAGTATTATTGTATTATTTGTTTCTAAACCATCTGAGTAAATATTTGTCACAGACAGACTGGCTGTTACACGTGCTGAAAAACAATCAAACACATTTTAAAGGCAAATCTACATTTTCTAAAATTCTTTTAATTTATGTTTGTTTGAAAAAATTACCAAGACCTTTCGGTCTCAGACTATGTTTTGAGTTTCTGAGGACCCAAGAATAGGATGACCAAATCAGAATGGCAATAAAATCAACCAGAGACAGAAAGTGTTTGTGCATTCAGTAGTAATGGTATATTATCAAACAAAAGGAAATGTTTTCTTTTAAACTTAAAGTAAAATCCATTTTTTATCTTTACATACAACTCTCTGTAAGTTCTTGCTATTCATTTTTCTAAATTAATGTTATATTACTTTCAAAATATAAATTCGGAAAGGAACCCTCTAGTCCAGAAGATTCTTTAACTACATAAAATTGGGAGCATCCATAAGTGCCTTTTTAAATAAGGATGTTTTCCTGTATTGAGGCCTTCAGCATGTGCTTAAAACTGAACACATACTTAAAATGCTTTGCTGGATCAAACCCGAAATGTCCTATACCAGAACAGTAAAAAGCCGTAGTATACATAAAAATCAGGAAGGCAGGGGGATAAAATCTGCCCACCATTTGTGACATGAATGGCATGATCAGAGAGAACAATGTGTGTTTCACTAGGGTTACCATATTTTAAGTGTCCAAAAAGAGGACACTCCACAGCCCCCGCCCCGCCCCAATTCCGCCCCTTCCCCGCCCCCTGCCCCAGCCCCGCCCCTTCACAGCCCCGCCCCAACTCTGCCCCTCCCCTGCTTCCCGCGAACATTTGATTCGCGGGAAGCCTGAAGCAGCAGGCAAGCTGGGGTGGGAGGGCGCGAAGAGGCGCAGCCCAGTCCGGGACCCCCGGCCGATCGGCTCTGTCCCCGGCGTCTCCCGCCCGGCTTGGCTCGGGCCCTGGGGCGTCAGCCCCTGGCCCCGCACTGCCGGCCCCCGACCCCGGCCCTGAGCACCGCCGGCCTCGGCCCCGAGCACCACCAGCCCCTGGCCAAGCACCCCCGGCCCAGCCCCGGCCCCCGACCGAGTACCGCCGGCCCCGGCCACCGGCTCCACACCGCCGGCCCCAGCCCGGCCCCGGGCCGAACACCGCCGGCCCCGGGCCCCGCACCGCCAGCTCCGGCCCTGGCCAAGAACCCCGGGCCCCAGCCCCGCACCGCCGCCCCCAGCCGAGCACCGCCAGGCCCGGCCTGGCCGCTGGGCCGTGCACTGCCGGCCCCCGGCCAAGCACTGCCGGGCCCTGGCCCTGCACCGCCGGCTCCGGCCGAGCACTGCTGACCTCAGCAGCTCCGGCCCCCGGCCGAGCACCGCTAGTCCCTCCCTCCCTCCCTATTTTCCCGGACATGTCCGGCTTTTTGGGATTTCCCCTGGACGGGGGATTTGAGGCCCAAAAAGCCGGACATGTCCAGGAAAATCCAGATGTATGGTAACCCTAGTTCACAAAAAGATTAAATACTTATATGGGCAATTACTAAACAGATCATGAATCAAGAATTAAGAAAAAGGAGCACATCAGTCAGCTTTGTCTTTCATAGATGGTTCATTTTCAGAGTTTGCATCTAGTTTTCTTTCTTTCTCTCAGTAATCTTTCCCAGGAGTTTTTGAACAGAGGTCACACTACCCAGAACAGCTATGTCTAATTATCATGCGCTACTCAGAGGATAGGCAGAAACAGAAACACATTCAGCAATAACAATCTTTTCTATTTCTGGGCTGCCACAAGAATTCTCTACATCCCATGTATTAGTAAGAGTAGACACCACATGCTTTATTAGCAATACATCCTTTATTATGTTTTGATGGAATCCAGTAGCATCCTTCCATATGCAAGATCTTCGTTGACTTGAAACCCAGGCAGGGCAAGAGTTTTTCTTCTACAAATCCCACTAGTTCAATGAAATTTTTCCCATCTGGGACTCCACCAATCCTTAGATTTTGTCTACTACTTTGTTCTTAGGTTGCTTTATTTGCTTGTTGGCACACAGATCCATTAAAAAAACAAAACACAACAAAAGCCAAAGCCTTAGTTCCCGCAATATTTGCCCTTATCTTGTCTTTGACTCATGGTTCTTTCCCCCTTCAAGTTCAGTGTCTGCAATTCTCTGTTTTTAAATGTAAACTACTTCACAATGTATTATCAAGACTGCCCATACAGTATTTTTATTAACAGAAGGGGACCATCAACACAGATCATCAGATCAGTTTAAAACTAATATTGTTTATGTAGGAGATATACAATGCGGTATTCTTGCAGCATATAGTCTCTATTTGAAAGGATGAATTTCCTTTGGGAAACAGAATTTGAGTTTAATTCCTGTCCTTGGACTGAATGTGTTCACTGTTTTATAAAGCATTATGTATTTGCATGCCAAAAACATTCTTGAGAAGGAAATTAAGGAAATTCAAACAATCTTTTGCACGTGTATTTTCTCTAATACTTCACCTGAAACACTAATATGCTTTCAAACTACTTACTCTAATTTGAAAAAAAAAGCTTTCGTCATATACTGAAGAAATACTGACATCTAGAATCATCCCTTCTGTTGTTGTTGTTATATATATATATATTTTTTTTTTGGTGTGGCACAATTATTAGTAATTCAGCAAACCTAAACTAATGGGTATTGGAGGAATTAAAGCTAAATCTTACATCCCTCTACTCTAATTTATATATATATATACACACACACACACACACACACAAACACATACATATAAAAACTATGTTAAAAGAACATTAACATTGCAAAGTCAAGCATTCAAGTTAGGAAATGCCAGAATTAAGATTGGCTGTGCAACCTTAATTCAGCTTCCTTGTGCATATGCATTATAGTATAGCCTTTAATTACATGATCACATACTATTTTGTCCACAAGACTCGTTTAGAACGAGGCACAGATCTTGTGGGAAAATGCAATGACAGACTGTATCATAATGCACATTGAATTAAGGTTGCACTAGCAACCTTAATTCTGGCATTTTCTAACTTTCAAGTGCTTGACTTTGCAACCTTAATCATGTTCTTTTAATATATTTTTGCATGTAATTCCCTAGAAAAGCAAGCAGAAAAAACAGAAATTCCATCATGTGGCATAATATTGGCACCCACTTGGTTTGTCCGCAGAGTTGGAACCTTTAGATCCACTGCGCACACCTCTGCCACTTGAGCTAATGAAGTAAGTGACAGCAGTAGGTTCTCATCCAGATGACAAGCAGTAGAGGGATACACTTTGCCAGTGGGTTACATAGATATTTGTTGACAGCTGATGAATACTGAGACTCAGGAATCTTGGGTTCCAGCCCAATCTCTGCAGAGGAATGTCTTCTGCCTCTTTCCCCCAAGTTTGACCTCTAGTGCCCTATCCCCTCCAACCCTTCCCTGTCCTGTCTCTTCCCTGCTTCTGGTCCCAGTCCCATTTCTCCTTACCTCCCTTGCCCCAACTTCATTGTTATAGATCAGGGATCGGCAAACTTTGGCACGCGGCCCGCCAAGGAAAGCCCCTGGTGGGCCGGGCCAGTTTGTTTACCGCAGGTTCGGCCGATCATGGTTCCCACTGGCCACGGTTTGCCCCTCAAGGCCAATGGGGGCTGCGGGAAGTGGCGGCCAGAATATCCCTCGGCCCCGCACCGCTTCCCGCAGCGCCCATTGGCCTGGGGACGGCCAGTGGGAGCCACGATTGGCCGAACCTGCGGATGCAGCAAGTAAACAAACCGGCCTGGCCCACCAGGACTCTTACCCTGGCGGGCCGCAGCCAAAGGTTGCCGATCCCCTGTTGTAGATAATCACTGCCACCAAGATGGGATATGGTTTGCCCAGGATTATGTTCCCATCCCTTCCCAGATCCAATGAGCACCTCTCAGCTTTCAGATCTGACTCTAGCACCACAGTCTCCCTTCAAGAAAATCCTAATTGAACTGACTAAGGGATTTCCAGTACCCCAAAAAACCTCCATCACTTAATTTTCCCTCAATAAATTGGTCCGGTCCTGCCAACAGCCAAGTGTAAAACACCCATCTTAAGATCACCATCTGGGGTGTGAAACTGAAGATAGCCAAGCTTGTGTGGTTCATGCAATGTAATCTTGGATGTCTCAATCCTCCTGCCTGACTCCCATGATCCTGTCAGTTTGTTAAAAGGAACAGAGATACCTGTCTGCCTCTAACTTGTCTCCAGACAAATAAGCTTGTGGGAGGTGGGTGTTTTCTGTAATTTGGTTGCTACAGTACTCTTATCCTGCCAGCCAACTTGCAAAGAAGTCAACAGGCTTGTATCTTCTTTTGAATCCATTCTTGCTACAAACAAAAGTGTATCCTGGTGGCCCATTACATGCAAATCTGGTCTTCAGTAAACTGTTACATGTTGGCATCCATTACACATGGTCAGGTGGGGAAGGGATTCGTGCCCCTCTTACTTCTTGCTATGGCATGCCTTCCAAAGGGCTTGTCTGTGTCCCTGGGCACGGTGTATATGAGGTAACTATCTCCCCTCTTTTGGGCTAATACTATGTTCTTTCCACAGCTCCCTCCCTCTGCCCTGCCTCAGTGTGTGTCAGGAGTCAGGGTCCTTTAGACTGAGGTCACAGGGCCGCATTCTGTTCTCTATTGTAGGCTGCAGCCTCCCAGTTGCTGCACTTGTATCTTGGACACAGTGCCTCAATTTTGCTAATTTCCCCTGGAGTCTTGGCAGTGGCCACATTGGACTGTGCTTCAGCTTCCCAGATCTCAGTCGGGGTTTCTTCCATAGCCACCCTGGGTCGTACCTCCATTTCCCCAAATTTGGTCTCCAATTTCTATGGGCAGCTATCCTGAACTCTGCTTCAGTGCTTCAGTTTCCCAATTTTGGTTCTCAATGTCCACCTGAAGCTTGGCTGCCGCAACTGTGAGATGACTACGTTTTTTTATACCACTAGCATCTATCATTTTCAGAAAGTGAATGCACAGGGCTATATTCTACTCTAATTCTGGTCAGTGCCACTTACACTAAACAATAATGTAGAATAAATGGTTCTCTCATTCAGACTGAAGACTCTGTATTCTCCTTGCCCAAATGTGACAAGGTTCTATTTCTAGGTATATAAGAAGAATTACTAATATCCAAAAAGATGCCCAGGCATTAATTTATATTTTGAATGAACATTTCTCAAAGAAAAGCAAACTGCTTGGTGGTTTCAGAATTGCAAAGGCTTTCGGGCTTGTCAGTTGGGTTGGGATGGGTTGTCCTCAGTACATTTATGGAATGAAAGCAATGTTCTGTGGAATCCACCTCCATAACATTTGAAATTATAATATTATTAATATTTCCCCAAAACTCTGAAACCATTTTTCTAAGCCCTGTCTACATATTAATTTCCAGTGGGCTGTAATTTTACTTGTTTGCAGCTGGCACATGAGAGATTAATTTCATATTCTCTCAGTCATACTTTTTTGTAATCAGATAAATCCAACAAAGAGTCCTATGCTATGCACTAAGCAGAATATTATGGCTAATCATATTCTTTATCAAGGAAAGTTATTTGATGTTATTTGATATTTTGGTACCACATATAGAGGATGGTACAAGTACCACCAAATAGATTCTCATCCCTGCTCTGTCCCCTTTACTTAACATACAGGGGCTAGAGCAGTGTAAAGGGGCTCACATAGTCCCAGACCTGATAGGGGGAGAATTCCCCAGGTTCAGGAGTTGAGGAAGACAACCATAGTCTATCTTCTGAGGATCACTTCATAAAACTTGGAGGAGGGTGTGTGTCAGAGGTGGGATTTGGGGTGAGAGGGGTGTGTCTCCTGCAGCACTGCAGTGATTCTGAGCTGTACTGCTCTCTATTGTTCAACCTTGTGAGGCTGCTGTAACTTTAAAAAAACCCTCCACAACTGTCTAGATTACCCCAGGGGCTGTTCTGGCCCATGGAGCAGGTCAGAATTATTAGGGCCCAAAGGTGTCTTAAAATCACTGGTCCATTCCTCAGGGAGGCACAGCACAGCGTCTCGCCTTCAGTCCCTCCTATGAATTACCTGCCATTCTTGTGCATTGTGCTTTAGAGACACAGTGGTGTAACCACATTTTAAAGTGATTAATGCTAGTAGGCAGACAGGATGTTTGGTGCTACATACAGAGAGAGTGACTGTTGTGCTCCATTTCTTGGGACTTTTCTCTCTCTTACTCTTTCCAAACGAAAGCCCTGAGAGTACAATTTAATGAGCGAGTGATCACCCTTACAGTGTGACTCTGCAGGGGTCCACTTAGCAGATTACATTGCAAAATGAGGGCCAAAATTGTCCTAGTTTTTCTTTATAAATAGGATATTTATTTTTGTGTATGTGATAAGTTTAACAACAAAAGTACAGTAACTCCTCACTTTACGTCGTCGCGGTTAACATTGTTTCGTCATTACATCGCTGATCTATTAGAGAACATACTCATTTAAAGTTATGCAATATTTGCTTATAACGTTGTTTGGCCATGGTGGCTTGGAACCAAGGTGGGCCAGCAGCCCCCCAGCAGCTACAAAAAGTGCCCCAAGGAGCTCGTTAAAAAATAATGCTTTAATTAAATTTGTGGACTGGAATCCCGCCCCGCCCAGCGCATCCTGCCCACCGGCCGCCCTGTAGATCAGCAACTTTTCCCTCCCTCCCTGCACCTCCCGCCTGCAGCAATCAGCTGTTTCGCAGCATTCAGGAGGCTCGGGGGAGGTGGGGAGGGAAAGGAGTGAGGACATGGCATGCTCGGGGGGAGGGGATGGAGTAGGGGCGGGAAGAGGCAGGGCGGAGGTGTAACGGGAGCAGGAAGAGGTGGGGTGGGGCCTTGGGGGAAGGGGTGGAGTGGGAACGGGCCTGGGGCAGAATCGGATTTTGAGCCCCCCCAGCACTTTGGAAAGAACAGCAAGAGGAGCAGCCGGATGATCCACCCTCTTTCACCGTCTGACTCCACCACCTCAACCAAGCTTCACAATCATCATTGCTGAGCACAGTATTAAATTGTTTGTTTAAAATTGTTTAAAACTTATACCTGTGTTACATCTGTGTAACAGCTATTTATTAATTACAAAGTAATTACCTTAAATGATTTTAAATAAGCACCAATTATCTCTTAATTAGAATTTAAACATCCCTCAATTCATTTTCTTATTTGCAAAACTTTATCTGTTTAGTCTCCTGCTCCCTCCTATAGTTTCTGATCAAACTCTTCTTGTACCACTGGCATCATTTCCCCTTCCCAGGAAGTAAGCCTTTGTATAAGTGTCTGCAATTTTTATACACTTTGGTCCCAATTCTGCCCCCTCCTATTTGAAAAGTTGTGAGAGGACTTTTGGGGAACCATGTAAATATTGCCCCAAATTTTCCAGTCAGGGCTGAAGGATTTGCCCCTCTCCACAAAAGCCTATGGGGACAATTCCCAAACTTGGTGGACTGTGGGAGATACCTCCTTCATTCTAGGAGATGCTGCCATACCAATCTAGCTACTGGCAGCATCCCCTCCCCCAGCCCAGCTTCTTGGCACCATAGCTCTTTTGGAGGGAAAGAAACCAGACAAGGGACAATGTGCTTCTTTCCCCTTCATCTCATCTCCAGATCACTCTCCCCTCTACTTGGCCTGCCCAGGAGCTGCTGTCTTTCCCAGTACAGTTTCTGGATCACATGGAGATAGGTCTGCCAGATGTGGGGCACTGGAAGGAGATGTACTACCATGGAAACTGATGAGCCTTGTACTTTCTCAGAAATGGATAGATACAAATGCAGCTCTGTGGTGGATGAACAATGATCTGATGTGTCGGTTTTATCCAAATTTGACCTCTGTTTGAAGACACTTGAAAATGTCATCATTTTTGGTTGTGGAGGGGTTATTAATTTTAAAACATGTTTTTCCCCGTATGTGATACTTCTAATGCCTAGTTAACATGCTGGCAGTTAAGGAACACCTAGACACTTTTAAAATGTTATTAAAATTTACATGTAATCGACTCAAAAATAATGGTATAATTTGTAGCAGTGCAGTAAACCTGCAATTTAATGTACTGATCAAGTTACAAATTAAAGACAGTAATTCTTTTAAATCAAAATGAAAATTCAAGTTGTGTAATCAAGTATTTATATATAACTGAAATATCAGCATATTCACACACCTACCTATATATACACATGTATATATAAACAAACAAACAAACAAACAAACAAAAAGCCTTTAACCAAGAAAGAGTATCAATAAACAAAGTTGAATTATGCTGAATGGGCTAAATCCTCACCTTTATGAAGTCAAGAGGAGTTTTACCACAGACTTCTACAGGTGAAATCCTGATCCCAGTAAGTGTAAAAGTTAAGACCATATCAAGCATTACAAAGGTTAAAAATAAATTAATATCTACTTTGCTCTGTAATGCTAATCAAATCACAGTACGCTATTGCTGCTTAATCAAAAAATGATTTTCTAAATCCATTTATGCTATTTTTCCTTCTGAATAACGTGACAGATATTTAAAAAATTACATTATTGCTTGTTTGTTTTAAATAAAAGCACAAGATATTTCATTCTAGATAAAATTAGAATTTTACAGGTACAATTTCTAGATGAGTAAAGAATGGCAAAGCAGATTTCTGAATGGGATAAGTGATTAGTAAGAATCAGGTTGTTGGTTATCATAATGTATTAGAGTGGATGGCATTTCATTACTTTTTTAAAAAATTGTCTATTTTTCATCATGTTAAGCATATACCAATTGACCAGATTTTTACTGATTCAAAAATTAAATCAAATGTTATGAATACCATATACAACTCTGTGCTAGTGGCCTTGTGGTATAATAGCAAAACTGTTCACTGTTCTTTTGGGGAACAAGTTTAATGGTCCCTGACCAGCATGGGCAGGAAATACTGTGAAGGCACACACGATTCCCCAGAAGAGTGAGTTTCCTCTCTCTCGCTAGTGACCTGTGAGGGTCTCAAGAGAGAGAGACAATAAGCCATGCCATGAAAGAATGAGGGCCCTATAATATGGAGACTTTGAGGAATAGGGAAAGTATGGGAGAAAAATGCTTCCCACAGCCTCAGAGGTGAGGCAGTTTTGTCAGGCCAGCAACGGAAAGAAAACCATTGGTTCCCTTAAGGAATGCACCCACCTTTCCCTCCTTGTGGACACTCATGCTCTTTATGGGCCTTAGGAAGGGGGCTCTATTGCTGATTGGCTGGACAGAAGCATGCAGTTTATATTTTTGGCTCCCGTACACCTGGAGGGCTTATCAGACTTCCCCCCTGCTCTGGGATTCCATTCTAAACTCCACATCCCCTTGGAGTTAAAGTAGGACCAGGTTTGTGGGCCTTGGTGTGGGCATTGCCAGACTGGTCTGGGCAGTGCAGAAAAAATGCCAGCCAAAGTCAATGACAGTTGACCTGGGAGAGAAGGAAAAACTTTATAATTCAGAAAAGAAGCAATGACCTGCAGGAGAAGGATCCCCAGAAGACTCTGACCTAAGCCCAGAGAATGTTCCAGAGTGGTGAGAAAATGAAGGCAGGAAAAAGAGTGTAGGAAATTATTAATTTTGTCTGGATCTGTACACCTTTTGTATTGTCTAAAGTAAAGAGAAACTGTGTTTGGAAAGTTCTACAAAGCAAGTTTGGAGCTCTGGGAGAGGGTGTGCTTAAGCTACTGGAGAGACTGAGGGCCTCAGCACTGGTACTATTTGTGTAAAGCGGTAACAGACAGAGAGCCTGTGCCCAGGAAGTGTGCTAGAGAGGTCAAGGAAAGAAACAATATTGCAGCCTATCTCAAACCAAGGGAAGCTTAAGAGCACATGGGTCGAGCCTGCAGGACTCAAACTCATCAGCCTGGTGGGTGTTCAGCAGCGGGAGCTTGATCAACATGAAAACAAATGGCAAAATCTAGCCCTAAACTTGTGGCCCAATACATGTTTTTAAAAGGGTCTAATGAAGTACCCATTTAGTTTAAACTCCTGGACATCACCAATGACATGGAAAAATGGTATAAGGCTGACAGGGTAAAACGTAGATAACACTAACACTCCTGAAAAACGATCTGTGGCAACACATTACAATACCTAAATGAGAGAATGCCACCAAAAACTTATCTATAATAAAGCACATAGGACCCAAAAGATGTCTTTGCTTTCACATGAAATGTAAGTAGACCACTGAGATTTGTGATGTCTGTCAGGATATAATCTACAGACAGCTATTTGTGCATATGGACAGAGTGCCAACTTTTTTAGTGGCTTTTGTATTGGACTTCAATTGGGTTGTATAGAGGGTAAGTTGGGGCAGAATTTGGTCCTTTCTCTAGCTGAATGTCAAGTACAGACGGTCCTTTCTCTTACTGAATGTCAAGTACAGACCACAGAAAAATGAACACATATGAAAATTCTGGAGTCTTTACTCAGGCAAAAGGCCCAAAGAGTTCAGTTAAGGGTTGGACCCATAGAGGACCATGGTGGTTGTTTGTTTGTTTTTTAAGAACAAAGTAAGCTTTTCTCCCTTTGTGTCCAAATAGAGGATGTGTCATATACCTTTAAGTTATTTTTAGTTCAGACTATTCTATTTACTCATTAGTACAATTAACGTTTCATATGCAGAATGAAACATTGTAATGGCTTGACAATTCTTATCTTCATCTAAATGGCTAAAAACATTCTTACAAGTCAAGATTATGATTCTATGTTAACACACTGCTTTTTGAGTTGATACCTCTTAGAAGTTACCAGTAATAAACTTCTAATACTTGGTAGTAATAACAGAACTATCCAGTGACTATTCGCTGTGCACAATAAACCCCAAATTAAAAGGCATGTAACAATACCAGATATAATTCTCACTCTGAACTTTCATTCTTGTTGAACTGGTAGATGCAGGATACCAAATAGTGAGTTACTGTTCAAATTGATTTCAATTCTGCAATTTATCAGCACAGAGAACTAGATGAATTTTATATTATCTGATTACATATATCTGTATACAACCCAAAGAAGATGGTGTGGGTTTGCTAGAAAGTTGGGAAAGGAACCGTGCTTACAAGTGTTCTTCTGCATACAATATTATGTCTATCATGAATTCAATAATGGCCCTTGTCAGTAGTTAAACACATTTTCATTACAATGTGATCAACAAGTCCACTTATATACCAGACATCAGTTTAAGAGTTGGTGCAATCTTTTAAAGGAAAATCTTTATTTTTTCAAAAAATAATAGGTTTGGTTTAAAAAAAACCCCCAAAACTATCAAACTACATAGTCTGGAGTGAAATAGTTTTTGTATGTAGACAAATTAATAATTTTCTGTTCTTCTACATTTTGAAACTATTGATTTAGATTTTAATAGAAAACAAACAAAGGGTTCCAATGTCATTCCATTTGCTCTTTGTGTACTCTTTATATTCTGTATTGGGAGTTTAAGGATTCTCAGGATCTCCCATCATGTTTCTCTTCCACAAATACTCACACATCGATACAACTAACTGTACAACAAAACTCACAGACACATCATGATACCTACTTTCCACTAAAACTGCAAAATATAAAATGATATCTTCCAGAACACAGAGCAATCTTTTGTACTTCAATCATATTTATAAGGGGTTTTATACTCTTCTCTGTTGGTCTTCAATACCTGATCTCAAAAAAATGGTATTATTTAGGTCATTCTAGTTAAAAGAACTATTACTTTCTGAGAGCCTTGCTGAGATGCCATTGCTAATTCAAAGATTCCCCAGATACTATCACATGATACTATCACATAATTCATCACTACACAAAATGATGTTTATATATATATATATTGGACTGCAGCACTCTTATTTTTGATGAAGTTTACTGTACAGATGACAAAAATGGTTCTCTGCCTTGAGATCGTATTCCCATTTGTAATCTTCTTGCAGATTTACATTTTGTGTGTGAGTGTGTGTGAGAGAAATATATCATACACATACACAATCTCTCACACACATACTTTGGGTGTATTATTGTTTAATTTTTATTAGGATAAAAAAAGTTTCACTAGGACAAATTGGCTATTATAATGATATTTTTTCAATAAATAAATAATTACAAAATTAAGACCAGATCCTATCCCTTGTTAATTCTGATTTGTGTTGCTCTGACAGTGGAAACCAAACTCTAAACAGACCTAAGTGATCCGCTTAGCCTCTGGCTTAGCTAAATCCACCAGTTGCGTAGAGCTAGTGTAACTGTCCCTACATCACCTGCCTCACAACACCCAGTACAGAGATCATGTTGAGGGGAAAGGTGTTGCCAAAGGACTTCTGTACCCTAGGACCAGGAGGTGAGGAATAAAAGAGATGTATAGCCATCTTTGCCACACCAGATGCAGGTCCTGCATGGAGCAGAGTTAGGCCAGAACTGAAAATTGACCCCAAAATATATTTCCTTTATTTTCTGTTAAAAATTCACATGCATTTTACAAACAGACTACTCTTAATGAAACAACATATGTTTGGGAACTAAAATTCCCAAATAAATTACAAAATACGTGAATAAGCTGTAAAGGGGAAGGTTAAATCACAAATTACTTATGAAAATTAATCTCAAGAATGCCATGAAGCGACCTATGGGCTACACAAAAGACTAATTTTTTTTTCCATTTGTGTTACACAGGAACAGAACAAAACCTTCTTGTACCTCCCAATCTTAGAGACAGACTTAAGTGCTATGCTGGATCATGGCCTAAATGGGAGCTGAGGGTTCTCAGCATATAGCAACATTGGGTCCAATAATGGACATGTTCTCCTTAGCAAGAGGACATAATTGGAGTTTTAATAATTTTTTCTCCCTTTTAATTTGTTAAAACAGAACATGGCGTAATAATGCTTTTAGGTTTATTGTAGTTCTGTGAAAGAAACTGAAGATGAGTTTACTTATTAAAATATGCCCTTTACAAACAGACCAAAAAAGTCCTAAGGCATAAATTATATATCCCAGAAATGCCTGAGAAACCAGCCCAATCACACTCAAGACTCATCTGTGCCAGACAATTAAGCCTTCAGCTGCAATCATAGTCTGAACACTGGGAGAAAGCCTTTAACCTGTTCACATATCTGACAAAACTTTTCAAGGCTAATAATATATTATTTTTGCAGCAAAATATATACACATTCCCAAAACAAAGACCCAGGGCTATAGGTTAGGAAACATCTTTCATTTTTGGCACAAAATGGCTGCCAGCTGCCCCATATCAAATTATTTCTTCTCACTTTCCCCAGACAACTTGCAATCCTACTCTCAGTATTTTTTTTTTAATTAATGGAGATATCCTATCTCCTAGAACTGGAAGGGACCTTGAAAGGTCATTGAGTCCAATCCCCTACCTTCACTAGCAGGACCAAGTACTGATTTTGCCCCAGATCCCTAAGTGGTCCCCTCAAGGACTGAACTCACAGCCCTGGGTTTAGCAGACCAATGCTCAAACCACTGAGCTATCCCTCCCCCCAGTATAGACCAACTTATTCAATACTGTCTGGAAATACACTTTAAACCAGCATTTATTTTGTTGCAGAGATATAGAAACAACTACTTTTTGTAGCTAAAATGGCAAAAAACCACGAATTCCCCAATATTAAGAGGAATATTGGATCGCTCATTACAGAATGTCTCACAAGTAGTCTAACTTCAACATTTTCTACAAAATTGTAAGTAACAGAAACTCTGTCACATTCTCTGCATCCTTTTTATCTTTTTCTGGTTAATGTTGTTTACATATTCACACATTATTTTTACACCTTGAATGTGACTTTCCTATCAATGCAACTGTGATATTTTGAAGTAATGAAACTGAAATCTGTGCCAAATGAGCTGAACCAGAAAAAAGGGAAAACAACTAAGCTGGGATAAAGAGAATTGTGTATATTTGTTAATGATATGTACTGTGCTGACCTTGCAGAGGTTTTAAAGAAGTTGTGAGCAATGACCTTCATACAATTACATATCCCTTCCCAGAGAAAAATACAGAAGTACTTTGTCCTCTGAACCAAGACAAAATATTTTGCTGAAATGCAGTTGAAAAGCCCACTAAAGAGAGTAGTGACAGGCCAAACCGCCATGAATAACAAAGCAGCTTTTAGTACATTATTTTTTTCTAGTTCCTTTACCTTCAGACAGCTTTCTTAATGCCAGTTAGAATGAACCCATCAGATGTTATTTTATTTATGTACAGTATAGTTCACTATCACTCTAACTATCACATACACCCTCATCTATTTCCTAGCAAAACTTAGAACTCCAAGTCCTTCAAAATAGTTTGAAAATAAATTTAAATACATTTTGGCTCAAGTCCTGCTCACTTTATTCAGATGAGCAACCTCACAGAAGTCAGTGGGAGCTGCAGGATTTGGCCCAGAAAAAGAAAATCAAGGAAACATGGGTATTAAATTATAAATCTTAATCAAGGAAAACCAAGTACCATCATATCTGGAGATGTTAGAATTTTGCCAAACCAATTCTCTCTCTCATATTATAATCTTCCTAAAGGATCTCAAACAGTTTCACAAACACCATACAGTACAATTAAGATTACCTATGGGACAGAAAATGGCAGCTAAGTGTTTTAAAGGACACAAGGGAAGTTTTGCTCAAGAACATATGAGCAATTTGCTACTTTATTACACAATTGTTATATGGACTATATGTCCAAAGGAATAAGATGGACTTCACTGCTTACTACTAAATGTATCTAAGGATGAAGAGCTGACCTACTACTGGTATGTGAACCTGTATTTCCAGCCCCGTTGTAAAATGTGAGGTTTACAATACATTGCTGAGGAAATCCCTCTAGGTAAAACAAACGTGGATAATCTGTTATCCATTATTCTTGATAGTTTTCATAATTTCATTTCAAGCTGCTGTTCTTATAAAATATATTTTGAAGAAAATGAGTTGTTTTTATTTGAAAAACAACAACAACAGTGAACTGGAATGAGTTATCAAAATTCCCACTAAGCAAAGAAATATGGCAATTATGAATATGGTTTGGAATACTTGTCACCCATTTCACCATAAACAAATCTGCAATTTATATAATAGTTTATGATTTTTGTGATTTAAAAAAGAAGTTGCTTTTTTACAGGAAGACACCAAAAATTAATACTTTGTACCTATATAGCATTTTTTATTTGACAATATCAAAGAACTACAAAAATGAGTATTAATATCCCTATTTGCAAAGGCTCAAGGACACACAGCAGATTCATGACAGAGTCTGAAATAGGACCTAAATCACTGACTCTCAGCCTGTTCTGACTACTAGATCACTCTACTATCCTAGCATCTGAACAACTATATATACCGGTAAATGCTAGTTTGTAGAATAGAGTTTTCAGTCTCAACGCATTGTATATTTACCATTATTAATTTAAAACACATACATTTAGCCAAGCATGCCAAAACTCTTCAACTATACAAAGTATATATGTATTTATTGCTAGGAAGAGTTGCTATACACAGTTCAAAAGTTGTTGTCTCCTAACTCACAGGAGGATGAACTTCTGTGATCACTTCACCCATCACAGAAGTTCATCCTCCTGTGGGTCAGGAGACAACTTTTGAACTGTGTACAGCAACTCTTCCCAGCAATTCAGGGTGGAAAGAATGCTGTATGCAAATGAAACTAGAGAGGAATTTTAGGTAGGCAAAATGTAATGACTCAATTGGGCTTTAGCCAAACAGACAGGCCAGCACATTATTATGGCAAAAATAAATGAATGAGGCCTTGGTTTTTCCTTTCAGATGAAAGACAGTGTAACAACATTTATCCCACTTTGGTAGATGGTCAATACTGATTGAGGGGGAGTGTACAAGTTATAAGTAGCATTTTATTATTTATAATATCAATTTGTTGATTCAACTTCTCTGATGTAAAATTATTTACAACAATTAAAAAGAGAACAGTAACTCTGTGTGAGATAAAAGGTAAATTGGGGTCTGTAATGGAAGACAGTGAAGATGCATACTTCAAAGACCAATTGCATAAAAACTAGATTTTACCTTTTGTGCATGTAATGTTGGTAACTTCACTGTGATATTAAACATAATTCTGAGCACCTGAAGTGCGAACAGATGGCAATTTTCCTTTATGATTTTCGGTTTTATGTTAAGTTTTGCATGTATTGCTGTCATTTAGGTCAATGTACTATTACCTTTTATATTTAAAATAGCCTCTTACATTTGTTACTAGTAGCAATATAATGCTCAGGTAGTGTTGAAGATCAAAAGAGCTCTATTTACATTTTTACATTAGTAAAACTTAGTACACCTCTTCCTCAATATAACACTGTACTCGGGAACCAAAAAATCTTACCATGTTATAGGTGGAACCGCGTTATATCGAACTTGCTTTGATCCACCGGAATGCGCAGCCTGCCCCCCCCCCCCAAAGCACTGCTTTACCACATTATATCAGAATTTGTGTTATATCAGGTCACGTTATATCGGGGTAGAGGTGTACATCACATGCACCGTCTACTGTATTCAGTTTATTCTGTAAAGGTGTTTTTGTGTAGTTTGATAATACTCAACCTAGCCTATCCACATATTTTAATCGCCCTTTAATATTTTTAAATATCAAGTTGGGGTCAGAAGAGTAAACTAAAGTATACTATGGCTCTATCTTACCAAGAGTATAAGGCCTGGACAAATAGATTTAATTAATTTAATGTAATTAAAATGCTGAACTAATGTATTCTCAACTACTAAAAATTTCAAGTTTTGGAGGGCATCGTGTTGAGGAAGATGGATCACTATAGAGCAAACAAAAATATTAAAGCACTCATGCACAGTTTTCAATTCTCCTTGGAGCAAATGTCGAAACCTGTGCTTCCCACAGCATTTAGAAGAAACTAGAGAGAATTCCAGAAAAATGTCCTGTCACATGGAAAGGTGCCAGATAATTAAACTTAGGGTCAGCAACCTTAAACCAATCATTAATACTTAATTTGGAGTTCTAAATATTTCACAGTGTATGCTGGTTTGGGGTTTGGAGTTAAATACAATATAAAATGTGTTGTTTGGATACTTTTTCTTTTTTGTATATACACCGTATAAAAATTGTCACTGAAAATTTCTTCTAACCTAAGGAGACAAACAACCTATCATATGAAAGACTGTGGTGTATGGCTCATAAACAAGTTTTAAACACTGTATTTGAACAACACTGAAGTATTACACATTTCCTAATTATCAGGAGACAGGATGGTTTATGTGTTGACAACATGCATTGCAGGCTTTCCACTTCTCTAGTTTATATTCACCTCAGGTTGGTATTGATAGAAAGTAAGTACCAACTGTTAGGAAACCTTCTGTGTATGGGACAGAGATGTGCAAAGTTTTCGGTGTGGATTGAGCTGCAAAAAGTACTCAAAATTGGGGCTGGATCTGCTTTTGTAATCCCCATTATTGGTACACTACATTGACCCAAGGAGTATTACTTATCCCAAAAGATGTCCTTCCAAAACAAAAGGTCTAAGCTTTCTTTGGGGAGATCTGTGCCAGCATTAAAACCTCCTCCTTGTTCTAGACCTTGTAAACTTGAGGGACATTTAAATGTTGGTTAGGATTATTTTGTATTTGTGCATCTGTGGGCTTGTTTTGGAAATGCCAGGACTTTTTGTTAAATATAAGTTCTAGAATCTTAAGCTTCCCTGGAAGAATTTATGAAGAAATTTGAAAATATTTAGTGCAGTAAATCATCAGAAATGGATGAAATTCATCCATGAGTTCTCAAGGAAGCGTGAAATAGCAGAGATACTAACAAGGAGGAAAAAACAAACAAAAACAAAACCTGTTCCTGACTGGAAAATCATTCACACAGTGCAAATCTCCAGAAGAGAAATGCAAAGTGATCACAAGAATTACTGACCAGTAAACCTCAACTCAGTCTGAGGAAACTGACCAAGTGTGTAATTAAAGATAAACTAATAGAGAGCTTACATAAACATAACCAGAAAGCAACAAATCAACACAGGTTGTGTATCAGAGAATGTCATGCCTCATATCAACCTGCTAGATGGTTTTTGGAAAATTAATAAAATACTAGATAAAGACAAATCAACTAATATATGATAATTAACTAGGATTTCTAAAAATAAAATTTAAAATGGGGTCTGTTATAAAGATTAATATTAAAGAATATTAAAGATAAAACTAAAGATAAAAGGCAAATTAAAAACTGACTCTTTCCTAGGACAAAAAAAATTGTAGTAAATGGCTGCTCTTCATAAGTGGACAGATGTTGATAATGTGTTTCTCAAAGCTATTATTAGTTGGACGTGGACAGTTTTGGATGATATCATTTTTATCAAGTTCTTGATGACCCGGCATTGTGGCAGGAATTGGTTAGCATGATGTTTAATCTCTCTTATGGCCCAAGAAGTTCCAGGTGCTAAGGCTATTGAGCCCTGATACGTATCAGAGGACGAGTGTGCAGTTTTGTCCATAGGCGTATCATCATAATTTAAGTGAAGAAGCATCGGATGAAGTTTTATGTTAGTTTTGGAAAGATCAGATTATAAAGATCAGTTTATCCTTTATTAACTAGGAAACAAGGGGTTTTTTGTGTTAAACTAACTGCCTAATCGCAGAGCTACAGGGAGGGAGTTAGGGAGCTCTAAATTCACTAACACACCTATAGTTGCTGAAGTGAAAACTACTAGATTCACTTCATGATTCACTTCTTGAACAGCTACAGAAAGAAATAGCTTTTATTATCTTATCTTTATATGAAATTAGATGGAAACTTCTGTGGACCCTCGGAGAATCACTTTTATAACACATCATGGAGCTAGGCTAGACCAAAAGGTAATGTGAATCACGACCATGTCAGTTTCCTACAACATAGTAAAGTATGGCTTTCAGCTAGACAATAGGTATAATATAAGCAGATATGCATCTTAATTGTCAACTGAAGTGAGATTATTTTGTATTCTAGGAATTTTTAGCTATCTGAGGTCAAGAACTGGACAAACCCCCTTCCTGATTTCCAGTAAACTATGAAATATAGAATATATTTCTTTACATGACCGTGTATCTGGTACTGGATTGATAATGTGATAGCTTTGTTCCTAGTAACTTTCCTCAAGTGAGAATTCCTTTGGAGTTCAGTGTGACCGTTCATGTGCATGAAGTTGCACAAATGTATAAGTGTTTGCAGGACCAAGCGCTAAAAGATTTATTGTGTGTTTACCAATTTTTGAGATATGAGATATTATTTTACTAAGTCTAGATAGAAGGAATCTTCCAACATTCTAAGAAGTAACTATTTGAGATAATAAATATAATATTTTTGTCTTTGGTGATTTATTTATTTATTCTGTGACACAGGAAGAGTGTCAGATCCCTAAAGGTAATTTTAGTGGGAAAAGACCATTAGAAATAAAAACAATTTTCTCTAGACTGATGTGGAGGTTACTCTGCCTTGGTTCTTTCAAGCTGGAGAAATGCTGGAATAGACTTGATTTGTATATCTTGTCATACCACAGAACCTATATAGGGTTCCTTCATTAGGTAATTTTCCCTTTATTTTGAGGTATCTGTCAAAGAGAGCAACTGTCTTTGCATTAATCCCTTTTATGGTAGCATCCAGGTTCTCTTTAAAAAGCTTATGGCACCTTGAAGAGAAGAGCCATTTAATTTAAGTTACATGCAAAATCATCTGACCAGACTTTGAACCACAGGGCATTTCCACCTACTCATTAAAGCAACATTCTAAATAGGACCATAAAGAGCATCTATAACTGGATCAGCAGTGAAAAAATGAAAGTCAGCAGCCAGAGCAATTAAGTCTACAGGAATTTTGGATTTACTGTATTTCTTTCTATAGTCAGAATCTAAAATTAGATCTTAAAGCCACTTTACAATGAGTCCAGAGGAAAGGCATGAGTGAATCATCACATTAAGAACTTGAGCTGGAAGTTTTATACCTTGTGAGAGTGCATGTATGATTATTTTCTATCCATGGGATCTTTGTTCTAAACATTAACTTTCAATACGAAAGGCTTTTTTATAGTGTTTACAGTAAAGGTAGAATCCACAATGGGTGCTAGCTCTCTTTCTTAGAGACCAGGCTTGGGAATTCTTCCTAACTTGTGAAGAGACTTCAGACGGGATTGTTAAAGCCCAGATTCTCCCAACCCTGTTGTAAGATTTATTAGTGTTATTGTGATAAGAAATACTTTGTCCTCTATTTCACCTTTGGGAAATAGTCACTAAAACTCTTCTTATTCACTGAGTTATGAGAATATTCCAATTCCTTAGACATTTGTGTATGTACAATTCTTATGTTTTAACCTCAATGTCTTCTGCGGGATTCATAAACTTCCTTTTTGTTTCTTTTTGGAGGAAAAAATTTTGCTGTCAGAGAAGACAGAAAATGGGGGCTGGGGTGAGTGTGATTTTGCCTTATCATTGAGGCCTCTCATCCTTTCTTGTGGACAAAGGATGTTATTCTAAACCCACTGAAGACAATAAAAGAACTCCTATTGCTTTCATTGGTGGAAGATTTCACTGAAAGAGTAGAAGGTTGCGGTAGGGTGATCTGTATCTTTGACTCCTTTCTGGAAGAAATATACTTTAAATCCTCCTTAGTTTTAAAGACCTCTTTATCAATTATTTTTAAGTTTAAGTTACCCTTCCTATGCTTCTTTAAAGTGATAGTACTAGCCAATGTGTATGAGTTTGAAACATTATTGTACACTGCCAAGCCTGTGGTTCAAGTCCTCCAATTCAAGGTTTATCTATAGATGACATCTGAATGATGTGAAGGTGATTACCTCCGCAAATCAGCAGATTGAACTTGTCTTGAAGGAGCTAAAGTCCAGTTGGATATGGGGAGAGGATCACCTATTTTGGAAACCAATCTTGCATTGTACATCCATGGCATCTTCTCCCACTCCTCCTGACTAAACTCTACATGGATATTTCATACACTGAAATGGTCTTTAGCCTCATCACATAAAACTGTAACTAGAATTCAAGAAAGTAGTTCCTAATCAAGCAGTGTTTTCTCTGGCCCATTGAAATAGATGCCCAGGAATACATACTGGTGACCCAAATAGCTAGAAGCAGTATACCAATCAGTTTCATCCATTACAAAAAACTGGAAACTTCTATGTTCCTTGAAAAACAGAAAGTTTCTGTGTTAAACTAGGTTTGGGGTTTCTGTTTGTTTGTTTGTTTTTTGAAAGATTGGGGTGGCTCAGTATCCCCTGTGCGGTTTCATCTTGACAATATCAAAAATAGTAATAAGAATCATTTGATACTTAATTAGCAGTATGGTCTAACTATATCATACTTACCTAGATTACATTTTATGCAATAATAAGTCTTGAATTTCAGGATCAACAGTCTCTTCCCCCACAAAAAAATGGGATCTTTATCAAGAGAAGTAATGCTCAAGATACAAGTTATTCAATACATAATGTAGAACAGAGAGCCAAAGTCTGCCCTTAGAATATGGGCTGAATTCCCACTAATGTTCTGGGTATCAGAGGACAGGCTTTGGGCTACTGTGTTCCCACTTGTGGAACAGGCTTATTGCAAAAGATAAATTAGCTATTATACTACAAGTGAACCAACAGTTTCTTTTTAACAAAAATATAGGTTTCTTATTCTATCCTTCCATCACTAGTGCCTCCTCCCTCGCCTTCATTTTAAGTCACACAATACAGAAAAAATAAAGTTTCCTTCCAAATTTAGTATGAGATATCTTTAAAGTCCAATACAGACCAATGTAAAGTAGAATAAATGTGCCCTCATCTTACTTTTCTCATTTTGCTTATTGCTATTTTGCTGATTTCAACTGACAGGAGCATTCAGATGGGAGAGAAGCAAGGTAAACTTGGAATAAGCTGTGAATATATCAACCTAGTCTTTATTTAGCTGAGCTGTCAAATCATATAGGAAAAAATGACAGTAATTCATCATTTTGATCGGCTGAAACCTCCACTTGTAGTATAATATGTGGTGACCCTGAGATACATGAGA
Source organism: Trachemys scripta elegans (assembly GCF_013100865.1). NCBI lineage: Eukaryota > Metazoa > Chordata > Testudines > Emydidae > Trachemys > Trachemys scripta. Next base: position 71,827,776 of record NC_048298.1, read on the forward strand.
TTCTTGTGGATGGCAAAATATCAAATTCATATAATGAGGTTTTGCATTGAAATTACACAAAAATCCAAGATATGTGGAACATACATTAGGGCAGGATATGGTCCTTTGAATGTTATTCTCAATGCTCGTACCAGCAGCAACCGTCATCTGAAAAAGGGGGCAACAGAGAGTCCACTCAATTGAATAGAATTTTTTGAAGTGTTACAGTATATTCAAATTATACCACGCTAAACAGATTAATATTTTAAATTTTCATTCATACAAGATGACCTAATGCAACGTTCATTTGGTTCAACCCAAACTTGCAAAAAAATCGAAAGTATTGTTACATACAGTGTGAAAATCATGGCTGGCTAAAAGCAGTCTTGTGATGAGTCAGCAAGTTCCTATTGTTTACCTCCATAGAAATGAATGTAGAAGTCTGAAGCAGTGTCAAAAGTTAATTATGGAGGTGCCAGTCACAGATCTATGGTTAAGTATAAGTTGAGCTTTCCACTTAAAGCAGGAATTCAACCTCTGTTATATCTGACTACAGGATATCCTCCCCCAGATTAAAACACATCCTCTGACTTTAGAGATTTTTTCTGACAAATCGGAGGTAAAAATTAATTAATTTTACCATTAAGAAATTTAGCATTCTATCTCACCCCTTTCTGTTGCCTTGAATGATCTTAATAATGGAGTCTTTAACTTCCTATATAGTTAAAACTCATTGAAATCTCATGCATAGTCTATATATGAAGAATATCTTTAGAATTAAGGGTCATTTTGTGACTATTTTTCATAACGGTATGTTTCTTTTTCAGCAGTAGTTGATACATAAAATATTTTTCTTAAGAGAAACTCTGAATGGCAATCTGACTGGCTGACATTCCTTCAGACCTTAATACATACATCAGAGGAAACAAATAGCTTGTGTTTTAAAATTTCTGGTTTCATCAGTACTGAATGTTAATTTAAAAAGAAACAATTATACATCGAGAAAGTATGGCCATAAAGTAAAGATTTCCAAATGTTTTTGATTAAAACGTTGATAGTATATGTAACAATACACACATTATACTGATTTCATATTTGTTATGGTCAGAATTCATTGTCTCTTGAAGTAAATACTGACCTAACTTAATTAAGACAGTGTTTACCTCTCACTCTGTAAAGCTGGTGTTCGTATCAACAAAGTTAATATTTTCTTGCTACAGTATTTATCTATAGCATAAGAAGAAAGTAGGAAAGATACACCTGCACTATGTGTCAACATTAGTTTCATAACTACTTTATTATTTATGGAATGAGGAATTGAATCCATGCTTTACAATAATTTAGTCAAGTAGTAACCAGGCATATGCACAGGTTTCAATTTGTTTTGATAACATCCACAGGTTATGCTTTTATGCATCTTCACCTATTATCAAAATATTATCAATGCACTTCAAATGTGCTTTGTAATGCTTTAAAAAGACTTAAAAGATTTTTAGTTTTTTTTTATTTCTTAAAAGGATTATGCTACTGGTGGAAACAACATTTAAATCTTGGAACTCCAAACAAACAGAATCTATTCACACACACTGAAAGGACCATTGTTTACTTCTATGAAATTTCCATTCTTCAGATTCTTATTATTTATTGTTCCTTTCTAAATTGACACATTATTCCAAGAAATGTTTACAGTGCTTTGGTCAAATTTCTTTTCGTTTTTTGGTTGTTTTTTGTTTAGAAATTTACAGAATGTCTCTAGATATAGATTAGCTACATTCAACAAGCATGTTTCTGTGCATAACAAGTTCACAGTCACTTCACAGGTAATGTGTAGGTGGTTCTTCAACAAAATCACTATTCTGGAATTTTAAAAGAAAAACACAGCCTATATAATATCAGCATGGTATAGGCTTTAAATAGCAGTATCTCAAAACAAGGAAACATACAATTTAAACAATGAATGAATACTTTACATAATATCACCACTTTCAGATCTTGCTTAAAAAATTAGTCCAATTCCTATTTAAAACATGAGCATCAGTGTTTACACATAAATATCTAAAATAAAGAAACATACAATTATTGAAAATACTGAAACTGAGAGATTCTATATATATATATATTGTGTATGTATGTATTTATTCAGTTTTCTATACACTCTATATACGTGATGGTGATATCTTGTGAAAAACGTGATGGTGATATCTTGTGAAAATACACTTTTGACTGCTGCATCTGCCCTTTGGCCACTAAGCTATCACCTCTGGGATGTAGAATTCTGATAGTTCCAACCTCTGATGAGCTTCAGACACATTTGTTTTAAAGAGCCTTTGAGATTTTTTCCCCTTGTTTTTCCCCTTCCAAAATGTGGATTTTATACCCCAAAGAACATTGTGTGGGATAAGTATAGTCAAGTCTAACCTGTGGCAGATTTAAGATTTAATATCTTGGGACCCTTCAGGGATAGCATGGAAAACTTTACATAATTGAAAATAAGTGATCACTGATTTTTCAATGCTATAAGGCACTTGCTTCTATCCCTGGTAATTTCCTGGGCAGTTGGTCTCATGGTAATTAAATTGCCAAGTTTTAGGAGGAGAGAAATGAAAAACAAAATCCAATACATATTTTAAAACTCTAAAATATTTCCAATTTTTTTTGTAAAATAAGTGGAATCTATACAATGTATATTGATGTGGCATAAAGATTTTTCTGGCTATCATTTGAAATTCTATCAATGTGTTATGCAGAGTTTTAATAAGTAATACAGTCATACCAAACTCATGCTGATAAAACCTTTTATCCACATATTTAATATTATAGCAAGTACTTAGTAGTACCAATTATAGTTAATATTCACAACACTTTCTGTTACAATTGAAATCTATTACACTTTGACTCACCTCCTCAGAGAAAGCAATAAATTAATAGGCATTGCAACATGCCAAAAAAGGACAACAGGTTCAATTTGGAGAAGTGATTTCAGAGATGAAGCCTCAATGCATACAAATATTGGGACTGTCAGATTGCTAACATTAACTGTGAACCACATCCACACTAAGTTACCCAGGATCCAAACTATAAAGCTGTTTATATATCAAAACCGCAATGTGACTTGAAAGTAGACATTAATTGTAAGTTAGGGCAGACTTTACAGCACAAGTGAAAGAATTTTCATTTGTGAAAAACCCTACAATTAAACAGATGGCCATATTCTACACTTTCTGAAGTTTCTAAGGGGTCTTCTAGGTGTTGTCCCAAGTATAGCAGAGTGCAGTGCACACAACTGGTCTGAGGTAACAAATTGCATGGATGAATGCGCTTAGCATATCAGATAAGAGTGCTTTCAGACCTGCTATATAAGCGCTGGTGTAAATAAATGTCCCCGGCTAATGCTGCAATCTGGACTACCAGAAGCAGCTGAAGAGCCATCCGGTCCCTTAGGTTGCAAACTACAGAAACAATCAGCAGGATTGTTCCCTGAGTTGGTAGCTATCACTTCCACAATTTCCTCTGTTTTTTTCCACTAGACTTTTATCTGTGTTTTCATCACAGCCCTTATACCTGTTTGATACTAGGAAAGTTGAGCAACCAAACTATTTAAATCAGATGAAACACAGAGGAATATCATCACATATGTGTGGCTCTACAACCCAGCCCATTTTACCATCTCTCTACTGAAGGAGTGGTGACAGAATAGAAGCCTCTGGTCCTACTTACTGTATAAGGAGTCATACAGTAACTAATTCAAGGTCTTGTCCTAAAGGAAGGTATAGACTCATTCAAATTCAACTGCACCAATCTCTATCCACAAAAAAGGCAGTTTTCACGGTCAGTGGCATCAAAGTCTGCTGACAGTTCTAAAAGAATCAATATAGACACTTAATAGGCTAGTAGATCAATGAAACCAGTGTAGAATCTTTAATAAATCTACACTGAAAAGAGTCAAAGAAATCTGAGGACTCAGGAACTCAGAGCCTACCAATCTGTTGTTAAAATGATGATGGAATCTTGATGAAATCTCCACCAAATAGAGACCTGATGTTTCCTGATAAGGGTTTTGATAACCAAGAGAGATATAGGTACTAAATCATAGCTCATACTCCAAAGCTCCCCAAGGACCACCAATCAGTAAGTGAATCTGGTCAAAACCCAAACAGAAAGCCTCATGTTTGCTGTTTCACCCACATTTGTCATGAATCACAGATCCCAGAGACTGCTAATCCAGTTCATAGTCGATAAACTAACAGAAAACTCTTCAGAGCAAGAAACACTCCACATCCCAAAAGAGACAGACCAACTGTCTACCTTCTGGAACTGTCCCAGATGGCAGATACTTTGTAAACACTTCAGTGGAGGCCAAATCTTTGTTTTTTTTTCCTCCAACAACAGCCATAGCATAAAATTTCAAGAACTCTGTTACAGGAGGCCTGGTTCAGAAAGTGATTTTCACTGCTTCTGCTCATTCAAAATCTGAAGTGCAGTGGCATGGCCTCTATATACCACAATATTCCCATTTTAACCTTATCCCTGGACTCACACAAAAGGAAGTGATATTTCCATTATACTCATTTTTGGAACATGACCCCTACTACATTGAAGAAATGATGAAACCAGAATAGTCACACCACTAACTGAAACTGACTCAAACTCATGAAGGAATCAATCTTCAACAGGAGACATTTGGGTTAACAGAAAAGGCAAATAGATACACGCACAGGTATGGAAACAAGTCCTTGCTTTGCAGTCCCCACACACATGTTGATGTTTGGCTGACTGCCTCTTAGGGTGTGTCTATATTACAATGTAAACCCGAGTCAAGCCAGGCTTCCTAGTGCCTTCCCCAGCTGTTGCCAATCTAGCCTGTTGTTTGTGGTACAATATGGGAAAACTTGCTTGCCAACCCCCCATTTCAGGAAGTTGTTGCAGCCTGCCAACACATCCTGGGTTTTGGGTCTGCACACTCTCAGCAGCTGGAGCCAGCAACAAGGAGAAGTCACCATTTGAAGAACTTGCCTTGCTTGGACTTTCACTCTCGTTTCAGGAAACAGGTAGATCATACATGAGACATTGGTGGACATTTTGGCAGTTTTTCTGACCTCCCAAAGGTACCTGACAGAGGAGGAGGATGATAAAACAGACATGGCAGACTTGAACTGGTTGATACTGCTCATGGCTCTTGGTGTAGCCACTGATGCACCCTTCATAGACCTGAGCCTTTGGAACAGGGCTACAATCATAGACTGGTGGGATCCCATCATCATGAGGACCTGGGATGAGCGGCAGTGGCTCCAGACTTTCAAATGAAGAAAGCCACATTTCTGAAGCTTTGTGAGTAGCTTGCCCCAACCCTCCAGTATCATGACACATGCAAAAGGGCAGTCTTGCAGGTCTAGAAGTGAGTTGCTATAACCATCTAAAAGTTCGCTACCCAAGAGCCATTGTTAATCAGTTTAGTGTTGGAAAGTCAACAGTGAGTAAAGGGGTGGAGGTTTCTGAGGCAATCAGGAATGTGATTTACCTAAAGGTAGGTGGGCATAAACAATATCCCTGAAGTAACTGCTTGTTTTGAGAGACTGGTGTTTCTAAACTGCATTGGGACCATTGATGGGTCTCACATGCCCTCGTTTGCCCTCCTCAAGAAGCACGAGTGCATAAACTACAAAAGATATTACTCCACTGTAATGCAGTCCCTGGATTACAGAAGCTGATTTATGGATGCCAATGTGGGCTATGCTGAAAAAATTCAAGATGCCAGGATTTTCTGCTGATCCAGGGTCTATCTTCACCGTCAGCCAGGACACTATTCCCACCAAACGACATTGTCATAAATGGAATTATTGTCCTCACTATTATTCTAGGGGACCCCCCCATCCCTACACACACACACCTCCTTTGGTCTTGGCTTATGAAACCGTAACCTGATCTCAGAGGCCCTGGCAGAAGACATTTTAATTAAACTCTCAGTAGGTGTAGCCTCATGGTTGAATATGTGTTTGGCAGATTGAAATCCCACGGGTGCTGATACAGACACATTTGGATTTCAGTGTCATAAATACTGTCCGCATTATGGTGGCTTGCTGTGCTCTTCACAATCTTTGAGACCCCAAAGGTGAGCCATTTGACCCTGAATGACAGTAATAGATTGCTGAACAGGTACACTCAGCCAGAAAGTGCACCTGTCACAGCTGGTACAGGATGTGCCCAGACAACAAAAATCAGGGATGCTCTGTGCTCTCACATTAGGGACTTGCATAGCCCAATGGAAGAGGGAGAATAGTATGTTTATGAATGTGTTTGTACAGCAATGTTAACACTAAATGAGATAATGTCACTTTACACAATGAATGGGGGGGGGGCTTAATTATGAATGACGGATGATATCACTGCTTATGAAGCGGGGGAGATTGCCATGATTTTTAATTATGGATGAGATGACTACTTATGAAATGGGGGTGGGGGCGGTGCACTCTGTGGCAAGAACTGTGGATTTTCATTATGGATTGATGTAAACAGATATACTGAGAAATTTATGTTTGGGAAAAAAACTTCCTAGCTGTGTGTTTATCTTTATTATTCAAAATACACATAATATGATGTGATGCAGTTTATTACTTCCTTAATAAAAAATAAAAACGTTCTTAATAAAGATTCATATAAAATAAAAGCCTTTAATTTGTGAACAAGGCTATATTACAAAACACAATATTAAAGCATTGCTAGGCAAGCCAGCTGCCATTAGAACATCAAAACACCAGCAATAAACTTTCAACAAAACCAGTAATAAAACAAAGTGCAAAACACACACATTGAGCAGTATCAGCAGTGAAACCAGTACCAACAGATAAATCACCTCCTTTTGCCTTTCCCTTGACCCCTTGTTCTCCTTTCCCCTTTTTGCATATATAGCACGCACTTGATGCTGCTGCACAGGGGTGGAGGCCAAAGGGCTACCTTTGCCCGGTCCAGCTACTTGCAAGTCCTGGATGCATGGGCCGCCCAACAGTGGAACTGTCCAAATCGTTCCTGATCTGCAGTACATGGTACTGTGGAGGGGATCAGGACATGGTGTGGGTGTAGCAGGAGCCTGTACCATTAGCGAGAGAGGCACTATTGTCTCAGTTCTTCAACAAAGTTTTAGTGCCTCTCCAGAGAAATGTGCTTTGTGAAATCTCAAGGCCAAAAAATACTTTCTAAAATGGTGCTTCAATATACTGTAAGAGGAAAGCTTCAGATCACAGCAGCTCTGTGGACACAACTAAATTAATCAGAGTGAAAAGAAAGCACAAACAATGATAAGTTACAATTTACTTGGTAACTGAGCAACACATCTGAGAGGAGTGGGCTACAGAGGTGGGCCTGAAAAATACCCCTCTTCCCCAAAATATGCCTACCTATCTGGAGTTTCTACTATGGGAAAAATGTAGCAGCTATCAGCACCTAGGAGTGGGTCAAAATTCATTGTGGAATCAACAGAACACTGTGTTGGTGTCCACACAGATTACTGCCTCCCTACAGCTTCCAATACTGCCTGGTCGGACTACATCTATCTATGGACTACATGCAAACACACATGATAATACAGAATCCCAAAGAACTATACAGCCACTCTCCCTCACCAGGAACATTTCTGAACTGAATACAACCCCCAGCCACATTTTGGACATTGATTTACTCATGCATGGATTACATTTTGTTCTTCCCTGTACAGTTTATTGTTTACGGGTTGCTCATTACGCTGTGGCATGGCCAATGTGTATGGAGCAGTGTATTAAAGGGAAAGCAATATACGGTTCTTACTTTCAACATCCCAGCACATCTATGTAAGAATGAGCAAATATCAAGTAAAAATTTAAATTTAAATGTTTAACAGTTGTTTGTGCTTCCCAGGATCCATTTTGAATTTCACATGGTTTGGTGCAGGTGAGGGGGGAGATGCCAAGGTCCTGGCATGAATTCCACCATTAGCAGATACATGCTGCTACCCATGGCTTATAATAAAAATTGCATTTGTTCATAAACCAGAAATCCCTCCAATTCATATATTAACAACAAACATGAAGCCAAGCACCAAGTTCTGCTGCTCCTCAAGGGAGTCATTTACAGCTCCTCAGAGTATGGACCCAGGATGTACTCCGGCAGCAAAGCCTCCTCGAGGACTGGTGTGAGCACCAGAGTTCCTTCACTAGCTTGATCTGATGTCTGCTGGATCCTCTCCAGTCTGATACTAGATTCAGGAGTCAGCAGGTTGACATCATGGCTGACCAGGCTGTCATGAACCACTGGTGGCTCAGTCCTCGACACAATACCCAGCACCCAGTGAAACTCTTCATAAAAGAGGCAGGATGATGCTAAGTTCCCAGAGGTGCAATTCTCATCCCTGGCTTTACAACAGTTGCTCTTGACCCACATGATCTTCTCTCTAAACTGGTCACCAGACTGTTGAATCCCCAACGCTGCCAGCTTCTTTGCTATTTCCTAGTATTTCCATGGTCACACCTGGCATTTTTATTGAAGTCAAATGTTTTGCTTTCCTTGCACCAGAGATTTACCAAAATCTGCTTGTGAGCCTGTGACCCAGATAGCAGTGTACTTGGCCAGGGACTTCTTGTTGTGGCCATTGCAAATTCATGAGTAGGCTCATTCTATTTGCAGCTCAATGGTCAGAATAAAATGGAAAGGTTAAACATCAAGAACTGGGGGGTGGGGTTAGCTTCCATTCACTGGGAGTCTATTGTCTAGTCTTGAGATAGGAAGGACAAGGAACACTGGTCCAGGGGATCATGGGATAGCATTGGCAGGCTCTCCAGACCTGAGCATGGGGGACCCAGGCCCGAGCTACTTCCACACAGCAAAATGATGGACTTTGGTCCCAAGTCCCAGTGTGACTCAGGCTTGGAACCTCCTGCCCTTGCCAGGTCATGGGTCCAACCCATAAGACTTGCTGGCCTGCGTTAGACAAAATTGTGTACAGTGTGTGTGTGTGTGTGGGGGGGGGGTTGGCTTACATTGCAGTGTAGACATACAGGTAGGTCTACAAATGACTTGTAGGCACAAATTGGTTTTTGTTTACTGGGGTCTGTTAAGCTATGGAACTGAGAACTTTGATTTGTACATGTGTTTGTGATGAGAAAAAATGTGTGGGTGTAATTATATATGCATGTGCAGACGTGTGCAAATACACACACAAATGAAAGGTCAAGACATTCTTAAAAAGGGAATCATTCACTAGATACAATGGAATAAAATAGGTTATTCCTTAGTAAAACTGAAGGCCATGCTTCTATAGATTCAGTGTGTTCTGTTTGATAGAAACTGTTCAGAGTAAATATTAGTTATCATTATTTGTATTACAGAGGCCCCAACCAAAGTCAGGACTCCACTACGCTATGTTCTGTACATACACATAGTAGGGGGGAGGGGGAGAGAGAGGGAGGGAGGGAGAGAGAGAGAGACCCTTTCTTGAAGAGTTTACAAACTACAGAAGATACACAAAGGATGGAGAAAGTAAGTATCAGCATCCCCAGTGGACAACTGAAACTAAGAGATTAAGGACCCTATAGTTATGTACATGCTTAACTTTAAGCGGGAGACTAGTCCCACTGAAGTCAATGGGAGTATTTGCAGGCTTAAAGTTAAGTGCATGGCTAAGTGTTTGAAGGATAGATGCCTATGTGACTTAAAACAGAGGAACAGAGGAAGTCTGGTGACAGCAGGGCCGGCTCCAGGCACCAGCACAGGAAGCAGGTGCTTGGGGCGGCCAATGGGAAGGGGCGGCACGTCCAGGTCTTCAGCGGCAATTCGGCAGTGGGTCCCTCAGTCCCTCTCGGAGGGAAGGACTGGCCACCAAATTGCCGCCGAAAAATGAAGCGGCGCGGTAGAGCTGCCACTGAAGTGCTGCTGATCGCGGCTTTTTTTTTTTTTTTCTTCACTGCTTGGGGCGGCAAAAAAGCTGTTGCTGGCCCTGGGTGACAGAGCCAAGAACTGATCTCCAATCTCCCAACCTGGTGCCATACATAAGACCATATACATGATCCTTCTTCTTTCACATTCATCCTAGAGACTCACTGGGAACAGTTATGTTGAAGGGGCCCCCAAACCCATTTCCCTCCTCGAGTGCATCAGATGAAGGAAAATATCAATATTTACTGTGTTTTTTAAATTGAACTCAGCACGTTGGTACATATCCATTATACAACTAGGCAAATTATACACCTTCATGATTTTCTCAAGCTTACAATGCAAAATGATCTCAGATCTCAATAAATTGTTATTCAGATCTCAATAAATTGTACTTCTGGTTTATATAGTAAAATTGTGGCCCAAATTCTGTCCTTGCCATGAATTCAACACACAAATGACATGTCAAATTCTGCTCTCAGTAAAATATGCACAATCCCACCTCAATCCCTTATATTTTAATGGAGAGGTGCAAATATATCGGAGGACAGAATTTGGCCCACTTACTAAGTCACTGATGCCATCTAATTAATGGAATATTATCTATATTTCATTGGCAATTATGCTAGAATCCAAATTTGAAGCGGTCTGATATTTTGGTGGGTTTTATTATTACATGCACAAAAGATCAGAAATAACCTTCATTCACTGAACCAAGTGATTTATATTGCTGTATCTTCCTACTGAGTGATCTTAGTATATCAAAGTTGCCTTTGTGAGAGGCATCTTATCTATAATTGTCAGCTGGTTCTGTGCATACTTTGATTTCTGTTATTATATCATTAAACCAAACAGAAATCATTTTTATTTCCTCCTTCCTCCAAAAATAAACCATTAATAGAATGATTTTTTTTCTATCATAATTTATCATCCAATTAACACTTAGTCTAGTCTGCATAGTAAATAGGGCTAGTGAATGACCGATCCCATAATGTGAGCTTTGTGTTACCATGTCAGCAGTATCTAAAAATTCTTTATTCCATGTAAATTAAAGCTATAGGAATCTCATTTAAATACCTGAATTAAAAGAAAATATAATTCTATTTAAATTAAGTATACTTATATTCTTGGATGCTAATGATATGGAGCAAAACCACCATTTTTTGGTCTTTGTTTACATACATAGGCACTCAAATATTTCAGTGATGGAGCAGTTGCATTATGTGGCACTATCATTTCTGCACATGCTTGACTTCAGACATGTGAATCTTCCCACTAAGCGAAATTCAACTACTCATCTGCATAGAATTATGCATGTGCATATGTGTCCAGAGGTTTGGGGCCATATGCCTACTGAGATAGGTAGGTAGATAGATACTATACTATAAGCAAAACTCTTGCTACATTATCACTTCAGTTATGTCATGGTATATTCTGAAGTTATACTTGGTTAAATAAGCATTTAAAACATGCCTTAGTAATATTTTTTAAATTGTCATATTAACAGAGCTTGATTTGATTAATCATTTTGGAAATACTTTATAATGTCATTGCTGGGAACCACCATAATTAAAACAACATTTCATAGTTGCATAGCAAAATATTTTGTGATAACTTTATTAACAAATATATCTAACATAGCAAATCAAGTCTTAGCAGAATAATTACAATAGCATCGTTTAAGTTTATATATCCATTAAAATAGCCCAAGACTTCTATCTATGATGATCCCAAATATAAATTTAAGAATATATTTCCCTGACTAATGACGTAATAAAAACATTAATGGTTTTAAAAGAATGTCATCTGAATATGCTGTTGGTCTGCAAAGCAATGTTATTTTTTGCTGGTTAAGGAAGAAATAAGAAATTGCCAAAATTTATAATAAAACAAAGCCTTTACAAACTACAAGAACTTTTCAGTTAAAAAACGTAGAAACAAAGCAAAAACTCATGTGATAACATGTAAGGAAAATTGGAAATGGTGGGAACATTTTAAAATGTTATATTCATTCATTTGCAAATCAGTACTTGTAGAAATCACACTAAACACTCTTTCAGTGCCTCAATCAAATATATACAAACCCATCTTCTTGGTTCCAATGTACACTGTAACTCTGCATCATGAAATTGCATCTGAGTCTACACCTAAGAGAGGATCTCTAGTTGTCCTTCAAAAAAAAAAAAGGAGGGTGAATATGTCATGCTCTGGAGTCCTTTATTGACTTTGCAAGCCTTCTGGTGGATCTTGTGAAGGAGAACAAGCCAAAGAAGAGAACATGGCTCAGGTAGAATGTGGTTATTCTCTCGTGGAGACAATCAGAAGCTAGGATTCTGAACTCTCTCATTTAACAAGACAGCTAGTGAGTCTTTTGTGCTATGACATGGCGCTTTCTTTCTATAATTTTTGTCCAAAATTACACTATTAGTCCAGAAAACAAAGCCACAAAGGCTATGTCTAAATTGTCCAGGTGAACTGAATACACATCAGCCAGCATACTGCAATAAAGCATACTGCAATAAAGAAGGCCCTGTTTAAATTTCAAATCCTCTCCCTCTTTACCATATCTTAGACTAATACAAAGAAAAAATTAGAAGTAATGTGTCATCAGATAATAATGAATCCCAGTGTGGGAAGAATAAATGAAATGTCTGTTTTGTTTATTTTATAATAAAATGTTAAATCTGGATTCTCTCTAAGCATGCTTGAACTTACCATAGTTTCTTTCAGCAGAACACAAGAGCGGCTGCACGTTGTGTGACAAACTGCTCACTGGTCTGCTGGAAGAAGGATGAGGGAGGGAGAGGAGGCAGAAACTGCTGAGCACACCTTGGTGAAGGAGTGCAGGGCCTGGTCCCTCCTTACTATCCAGGGGTGCACAGTGCTCTCACTAGCCTGAGTATCAGAATAGGTACACAGGAGGGAAAAAGGCTATGCCCTATAAAGGAATGTAGCAGCAGATGTGTTTCCTGTGTCGCTGAAGAGCTCCAGGAGGGCACAAGTGAGCTCTGTATGTGAAAGCAGAAATAAAGCTGGCCAAGAGGCAAAGTAGGTTGTCCTGTGTTAAGGGATGTAGTCACTTTGCATGTGCCCTCCCTGATCCATTTGGCATTGACTGGTGGGAATAAGCTGCACATGGGGCTGCAAATAGCGAGGATATGAGCTCACAATGGCGGTTTTACAGTGTCATTTTGCATGACGTTTCAGGGGAAATGTGACAAAAGACCTAAATTAGGCCCTTTATATATTTTTCCAGTAACTTCAAAACTAAAAAACAATGCACAAAACAACTTAAATGTTTCCAATAATGATTAAGAACTAGAAAGACAATCTTTAAGGATTTTACAGGTTAAAATAATTGCTATCTGATATCATGGATTTCTTTCTTTCTTTCAGAGGATGCCAATCACTATTCATATTTTATTATTAAGTGATACGCTGTCTGGCTTCATGACTAAATCACTGTAGCAAAGCACTGGAGGTACAGCGAAGCATAACAATTAGAACTTTACCTAAGATTCTGAATAGTGAATTGCATGTACAGCCTATCTAAATTTAACATCTGCTACTGCATTTAAATATCCTTGTTAGCATACTGTTAAATTATGCCAGACATTGTATGAGGATACTGTAGTGTCATAATCATCAGAATGATCAAGTCACATGACCGTGTGAGATCAATAAACACCTCAGAATTTACTATCAGGACCACGCTTAAGTAAAGCTGTCACGTTTATAATCATACAGGAAACAGGAAGGTTTTATGCCATTATCTAAGACTATTTTACAGAAATGTTCTCCTTGAGAACAAGATACTCACTTCTTGCACAGGATTAAATGTAAAACAGTTAAATGTCACTTCTAAAAATATGTAACTGTTACTCTCCAGAGCAAGTAAATTTATCTTAAAACTAATATCTATTTTGGAGAAAATAAATGTTTCTGGTTTGTATATTCATTTAGATTTATACACTCTAAAAAGGAAGCCTATACATATGCTCTGTTTTCCCTTAACATAATTTAAAAATACATATAAAGAAAATACTCTTACGTAACTGAACTGCAGCTATATCATCTAGTACAACTGAATTGTATATGAATCAATACAATAATTCTCACTGAGGCAAAGTATTTAAAAATAAGCTAAAATTACAATAGATTGCTTTGACAATCTGCAAATTAAAAAAAATCTGAAAATAATTAAATATACATGATTGTCCACATCAGATTCTTATTTTTTTCATTATATCTTTAATCACAGATGGCTAAGTTTTAGTAATAGCTTTAATCTAACATTAATTTATCCTCAATAGTCAAAATAAAGACCATTATGATGTAACAAAACAACCTGTATTAATTTAGAGCTCAATAAAGTTTTCTGGTTGAAACAGTATTTTCAGCCTCTCCATTTCTCCTGCATTAACCACTTAGAGGAAATAAAGTTCAGTGAAATGGTTAGCTAGCTCTTTACTCAATGGAATCAAAACACCACCATGCATACCAGCAGATATATACAGAGTAGTGAGTTTTCTTTCAGAATACATTTATTTAGAAATAATGAAAAAATATTACAGGAGAGGTATGGAATACTATATAGCCCACGAACAAACTAATTTTCACGTGCAATATAAGCTATATAGGATATCTTCACATAATACAGAGCTGTCAGGTTCAAGAGGCGTGAGGGATATTTATACAGGTTTGGATGAAGAGTCTGATTTATTCTCCTGCTTTCCTTCACTCAACTGCAATCTTGTTAATCCCTCTCTTTCTTCACTCCTTGTCATTGGCCTTCCAGTCTGAAAGAGCTACTGGACTTACTGCTATTACTCCATCACTCCAACGGTCAGAACTCCCTGCTCCACCTGACACAAATGGCTAATGAGAGGAACTGACTAGTAAAGTAGTGGTATGCATTGATAAAACTAATTTCTGGATAGTCCTAAACTCACCTTTTTTGCCATGTGCTTCAGGCAGAGTAGGATGCTAATGCCTAATAGTAAATGTACTCATCAAACCCCATTTCTTCTCATTTGTAACTCCACCCTTAACAAATCATATCACTTCGCACTTTATTGCGCTCTATCAAATTCCAAATCTCACAAATTTCCCTGTCACGTCAGTCCTTGAATACAAGATTCCATTACACACTACCTGAAAAGGCACCTACTAGAATTCATGTGTTTCCTACATTCCACTCAAGTATGAAAAAATACCTGTTTGAATCCAGAAGAAGCTTCACTAGTGCAAGTCATGTTTTCTTTTTCTCTGCTTGTGGCTTGCACCAGTACAATTATGCTAATAGCTGAAATTGTGGCAAATCCCCAAAAAAGGCCTATGTTTCTCTTTGAAATTTTGTTATGGAGCAGTGGCAATTCTTAGGGGAGGTAAGAGAAAGCATATGGGAGAATGGAAAGAAATTCTCTAATAAGGAAAACCCTATGTAGATGGTAGAGTTGAAAAATTTACATCTATGATGTAAACTACCTTTATTACTCTTATCACAGAAGAAAATGATGTACTCCTCTAGCTTGAATCTCTTCCTTGACTCAAAAAAAAAAAAAAACCCCTCTGAAGCTCTTTTGGAGCACGGACCATATCTAAACATTTTGTACAGAACCTAGCACAACAAAAGCCTCATGTCTGTTTGGATTCTCATTACAAATAATAAACATTAATAATCCAGCTACAAATTAACTAGTGGAGTAACCTATAAATATAAAAGAAATAGATGGTTATTTTTCTGAAATAATTCTAAAGGATGCAGAGACATTTAATTGACAATCTTCCTTACTTTGACTGTCTTGTCTTTACAATCATGGGAAATATGACTCAATGTCAAAGTAATGCTGTCTAACTTTCTGATTCAAAATTACTAAAATCTTTTATAGCATCTCATCATTTGAAGCCATATGTGGCCTAGCCTATGCCCTTGCAAAGGGGTCTAAGCATAAAGCACTTGCCCATACTCAAACTCATTTCCATGGGTAGCAGTTGCAGCACCTAGAGGAGATCAACTTCTACCGGGCTCATCCTCACCAGCTGTGCATGTAATTGGAAAAAGGCAGGGAATAGATGGAGCTTTGACTCTTCCTCTCCCATAATTCATTGGGCACAGGGCCAGCTCTAGGCACCAGCAAACCAAGCACGTGCTTGGGGCGGCACAATTTCAGGGGAGGCATTCCAGACACCTTTTATTTTTTTTCGCTTTGGTAGTTGTGCTCCCAGAGGTTTTTGTTGTTGTTGTTGCTGCTGCTTGGGGCAGCAAAAAACCTAGAGCTGGCTCTGATTGGGCAGCACAGCTCTGCAGGTATAGGGCTGAAGCAGAATATGTTCCCACCTGGAGCAGGGGGAAACGGAGTCAAAATCTGCTTCCCAGTCTACTTCCAGGGCAACACAGTTATGTGCTGACCCATACACAGGGCTTGTGGAAAAAACACACTTTAGGCAAATATCTTAGAAACTTGACAGGTGTGCAAGGCATAAAGACATCCAACACAGGAACGTCCATGTAAAAAAAATAAATCAAAATCTTGCAAAAATTGGGAGCATTGTTTTAAACTGCCCTAGTGTAGCTTTGACTTGTACAATTACCACTTAATCAGCAGATAAAATCATAGGTCTCAGTGACCCTGACTGCATTGCAAGGGTAGTATTTTTGCACAGATGGAATGTTTTGAACTTTTTTCAGCAATGTATTGGGCAAGAAGGATTTAGTACACATTAGACATACTTCCCCACCTTTTCCTGAGCATAGATATAAATCAATTCTGTCCCTTACAAAAAAATAGATCTACTCATTTGAGTTCCCCTGTGACATTCTTATTATCTTTGAGTAGTCATGAAGAACAGAATCTAATCCTGACCTTGTTTCTTAGTTTGGCTGTGAGAGGCAGGAAAAAGTCTCATTTAACACTTTGATGCTACAGAGAAGAAGGAAATTGGAAGAGAAAAGAAGAGTTAATAGGTTCGCCGTTTCATTGTCTGATGACCCAAGTGAAATGGGGACTGTGATTAAAGATGGTAGCAACAAAATTTGCTGATTTCACTGACCTAAGCTCCAGATACAGCAAAATGAATTTCCTATTCAATTCTGCACAGATTTGCATACCACTCATTACTGCAGTATCTGAGTACTTTACAGTAGTGCAATATATGACATGATTAGCATGCGTCACAGGTGGCTTTTTCTTTCCCTCATCCTTCCCCCAATGAGTGAATTGTGTGTACTCCAGCGTGTTTTATTTTGGTAGGGTTTTATTTAAATGTACAGGCTGTTGTGTCTTTCTGTTAGACAAGGCAAAGTTGAAGAAGTGCAACTTGTCCTTGGAACAAAAGATGGCGAGGTCTGTGATAGTTCTTAGATCCAGAGGGCGTTCATTCCACAATCTTGGAGTGGCTCGCAAGAAAGCTCCATCTCCTGCCCAGATGAGCTTCACCCTTATGGTAAATCTCCATTGTGCCAAAGGAGTAGGGTGGCCAGCCACTCTCTTCATTCCAGAGATTTAGGAGATCTCTTAGATTTGCTGGGTCCAAGCACTGAGTACCTTGAAGATAAGGGTGAAGATCTTGAATATGATTCTATATTCTATGGGAAGTCAGCACAGATATCAGAGAACAGGTACGATGTGCTCGTGGCAGCCCGTATTACTGAGGAAACATGCTCCACTGCCCTGTATTTGTTGGAGCTTCCAAGAGGCTGTTGGCTTCATGCCTAGTATATTGCATTGCTGTAGGAGGTGACAAAGGCATATATAACTGAAGCAAGGTCATCATCCACCAGGATGGGAAGGAATCTCCTAGCGAACCAGAGTTAGCAGAAAGTGTTAGTTGTAGAAGCTGCTATGTGAGTGCGTATCGTCAGAGATGAATGCAGGAGTACTTCTGAACAAGTGACAAAATTAACCAATTATGGGTGGATACCTTCCACCAAAAGAGATTGCACCGGGCCCTCAAACTCTTCAAAGGGCTTTTCCCTGCTAATCAGCATAACATCTGTGTGGCTGAGTTCAACTTCACCTAGCTATTCTTCATCCATGAGTTGATCTTGTCGAAGGACTGAATTATCTTGGTAGTAGTGGTATGGTTATATGTGGTGAAGGATAGGTACCTTTGAGAAGCTAGCCAGTGAATAGAAATCTTGATTTTTGTTTTCTTTTTTACTTGTCAATTTCCTCTTCCTAAGCAAATCCAATAAAAATTCTCTCTAATGCCAATGGCTAATAAGTCCAAACAACAGTAATTCCATGCTCTTGAGATGCAAACCTGAAATCTGATACTGTGCAGAAATATTGATATAAGCCTATCACTGGGGCACACAACTGCTCTACAAAGTCCTAAAATCAAGCTATTTTGATGTTAAACTACAGTTTTTAAAACAAACAGAAACCCTCTAAACTCTAAGCTTCTGAACAACCCAGCTTGTTTTCTCCTGTGATCAAGGTACTCTCTTGCCCTTCTCCTTCCAGTATAAAGCAGCTGGTCCTGGTGGAATGAGCTCCAGCTGCCTCATGCTCCCACACCCATAACCTTTCCTGTAACTTAGGTTTTTGAACCCCTCAGATAACCAGGAGAAGAGAGAGGGAAAGGCTTCCATTTTGACTTTTCTTTTCTTGGGTACTTTCTAGGGCTGTCAATTAATCTCAGTTAACTTGTGTGATTAACTCAAAAAAATTAATTGTGATTTAAAAAAATAATTGTGATTACTCGTAGTTTAGTCGCACTGTTCAATATTACAATACCAATTGAAGTGTATTAAATATTTTGGATGTTCTACATTTTTGAATATATTGATTTCAATTACAACACAGTATACAAAATTGACAGTACTCACTTTATATTATTATTTTCTATTACAAATATTTGCACTGTAAAAATGATAAACAAAAGAAATAGTATTTTTCAATTCACCTCATACAAGTACTTGTAATGCAATCTCTTTATTGTGAAAGTGCAACTTACAAATGTAGATTTTTTTTGTTACTCAAAAACAAAATGATGTAAAACTTTAGAGCCTACAAGTCCACTCAGTACTCCTTGTTGTTCAGCCACGCCAAGAGACACAAGTTTGTTTACATTTACAGGAGATAATGCTGCCCGCTTCTTATTTACAATGTCACTGAAAGTGAGAACAGGCATTTGCATGGCACTTTTGTAGCTGGCATTGCAAGGAATTTATGTGCTAGATATGCTGAACATTTGTATGTCCCTTCACGCCCACTATTCCACAGGACATGCTTCTATGCTGATGATGCTCATTAAAAAATAATGTGTTAATTAAATTAGTGACTGAACTCCTTGGGGGAGAACTGTACGTCCCCTGCTCTGTTTTACCCACATTCTGCCATATATTTCATGTTATAGCAGTCTCGGATGATGATCCAGCACATGTTGCTCATTTTAAGAACACTTTCACTGCAGATTTGACAAAAGGCAAAGAAGGTACCAATGTGAGATTTCTAAAGATAGCTACAGCACTAGACCCAAGGTTTAAGAATCTGAAGTGCCTTCCAAAATCTGAGAGGGACAAGCTGAGGAGCATGCTTTCAAAAGTCTTAAAAGACCAACACTCTGATGCAGAAACTACAGAACCTGAACCACCAAAAAAGAAAATCAATTTTCTGCAGGTGGCATCTGACTTAGATGATGAAAATGAACATGCGTCAGTCTGCACTGTTTTGGATAGTTATCAAGCAGAATCTGTCAACCGCATGGACGCATGTCCTCTGGAATGGTGGTTGAAGCATGAAGGGACATGTGAATCTTTAGCACATCTGGTGCTAAATATCTTGCAACGCCGGCTACAAAAGTGCCATGCGAATGCCTATTCTCACTTTCAGGTGACATTGTAAACAAGAAGTGGGCAGCATTATCTCCTACAAATGTAAACAAACTTGTTTGTCTGAGCGATTGGCTGAACAAGAAGTAGGACTAAGCGGACTTGTAAGCTCTAAAGTTTCACATTGATTTGTTTTTGAATGCAGTTATATTTTTGTACATAATTCTACGTTTGTAAGTTCAACTTCCATGATAGAGAGAGATTGCACTACAGTACTTGTATTAGGTGAATTGAAAAATACTATTGCTTTTGTTTTTTACAGTGCAAATATTTGTAATAAAAAATAAATATAAAGTGAGCACTGTAGACTTTGTAGTCTGTGTTATACCTGAAATCAATATATTTGGAAATGTAGAAAACATCCAAAATATTCAAATAAATGGTATTCTATTATTGTTTAACAATGCGATTAATCACAATCAATTTTTTAATCACTTGACAGCCCCTAATAGATATAGGTGTATATATATATAAATACACACACACACACACCATACTTGATAATCTATTAACTTTCCCTGATGAGTATAAGAGCCTAAGGGTAGGTCTATACTTACTTCCTGGTCCAGATGTAAGCGATCGATCTTCTGGGATCGATTTATCACGTCTTGTCTAGACGCGATAAATCGATCCCGGATCGATCCCGGAAGTGCTTGCCGTCGACGCCGGTACTCCAGCTCAGCCAGAGGAGTACGCGGCATCGACAGGGGAGCCTGCCTGCCACGTCTGGACCCGTGGTAAGTTCGGACTAAGGTACTTCGAATTCAGCTACATTATTAACGTAGCTGAATTTGTGTACCTTAGTCCAAAGTGGGGGGTTAGTGTGGACCAGGCCTAAGCCACTGTCAGGAAGGAGGAACGGGGAGGGGAGGGGAGGGACTAGCGCCCCCACGGGGATATATTGTAGGAGCTCTGCCTCCCACTCCC
This sequence comes from Trachemys scripta elegans, assembly GCF_013100865.1. Lineage (NCBI taxonomy): Eukaryota > Metazoa > Chordata > Testudines > Emydidae > Trachemys > Trachemys scripta. The sequence continues at coordinate 71,848,417 of NC_048298.1, forward strand.
AAAACTAGCACATGGAGGTGCAGAGGCAAGAATGGGACCCAGAGGTGCTGGAGCCAAGGATGGGGCCGAGGAGAAAGGAGCGGGACCCGAGAGACTGGGATGGGCTGGGAGCAGATAGGAACTGAGTCTCAGTGCCTCTCCTCACTCCCGTTTCCTGAATTCTGTAGAATTAAAATTTTACTTAAAAATTCCTAGTCCTTATAGTTCCAAATATGAACTGAATATCAAAAGATGCAATGCTGTGCTTGTGATTCTACGGACAGTTCTAGCAACTGCTGTTGCTCAGAGTTCTGCCAAGCAGCAGCAGCAGCAGCAGAGTGAAATTAACAAGACTTTGGTCAGGTTCTTAGCTGATATTCGGAATCCTTTGGACAACAGCCAGATGTCAAGAATCATTCCGATTTCACACGAATGTGGCTTGGGAAAGCTGTAAGCAGCAGCAGCACAGGCAAGCAATAGAGTTACACCTAGAGAGGATAACCCAAAAATAGAGGCTGTGGGAGGAGTAGAGTAGCAAGCACTTCTTCCCTTACAAGAACCAGAATGCTGTGAGTGAGGGGAAGCAGCAGCAGAAACCTCTTCTCTCTAACTTCCTTTCCGGAAGACTATAACACAGAGTATAATTTTAGTACCAGAAAGAAGGCTATCCCTCTTTAATCAGCTTTGATGGGGGAACTGAGCTGCTATTTTCCCCTATATTGTGCCACAGAAAAGATCCATTGAAAGAACATATGCACCCACGATGCACAAGAGCTACAAAAAAAAGCTCTCATTTCTTATTAAAGAACACCTAACGACCTCAGTCACATCAACATATACATTTACTGTTTAAAAATAGCATTCAATTTCTCAAATGTAAACAAATCTTTCCATTTGTAATAAATTAAAACACCAGCTATGACAGATGTTTGGCAAAAATACATACAGGATCCCCAAAGAGCATTGCAGATCTAGAAAACCATGACTAAAGCTATATTACTTGCTGTCAATCATCAGTGGTAAAAGATTGCAATGCACTTCACTGACAAGCCACATTTTAAGGATATGTAAAGCTATGAAGGAGGACTATTCTGAATAGTCTCACTAAAGAAAAGTTATTGTCAACGCTTCTTAAAGAAAAAATGACAGTATTTTCTAGGAAAGTTAAAGTTTTTCTTCCTTTCTATTTAAACATGTCTATAACATCAAATAAGTTGCAACTTAACAGCCAAACTATTCTATTAAATTATCTTTAATCTCAAATGGAATGTCCTCTCTCTAAATATACTTCCTCATTTTAAAAAAGGTAAATTTTAATTCTATTCTGTATATTTGGTAGGAAACTATCTGTTCAGCTTTGGAAATTTCAAGGTATATTGTTTTGCCATCAAAACCAAAAAAACCACACCCATCACTGATACAAAATGACAGTCATGTGTTGCTGGCAAACTAGAAGATTCCATTTCAGAAGAGTACATCAGGATTCTAGGCCCCAGACCAGTAAAAGATGCACAAACTTTTTAGAGCAGAAAAATTCAAAGCATGGATGGCTTGAAACAAGAGGATCCAAAAGGAACCGTTATTGTGGCCAGAGAGAGAAACAGAATATACAGTATAATGGTAACTTGATAGCCATGAGAAAGTGAAAATGGGGAAGACAAACATTATATAACAGAAGTCATGGAAGGCCTTTGGTTTAACCAGTTCCACAATCATACGCTACTAACTAGGATACACAATCATCCAATCATGTCTGTGCAGGCTCAGGGTCCACCCAAAGAACTATTTGTAAATCAAATCCTGCAATAACAGAGTCAGGTAGTATAAGTTCATAATCTAGCTATTGTATTCAGGAGTTTTTATTAAAGCTGTTGTTAATGGAACTAAAGTCATAAAATAAAAATTGTAATGAAAATAGCTGAAGTGTCTAGATTTATAGATTTATATCAATGAATAATTAAATATTTCAGGAGAATGACAGAAGGCTCAGGATTGCCTTTCTCTAGGCTTTCCTAATCAAACCAATGTGTACAGAGATAAAAATGTTGTCAAATATTTTTTTCTCGTTTTTTATAAGTATATGCACCACTTTTTTAATTAGAGATAGGGTGGGCTGCAATCATAGGTGCAAAACCCAAAGACTTTTGGGAAATTTGGATCTGAAATGTTCATTTTGCTCCTACCTAGCAGGATGAGACAAGCTCCCATATCCCTCAAATTTCTCTATAGAAGTCAGACCATCTCTAGGTGTAATAGAATCTTGACTCTTTGAGTAATAACTTTTTCCAGAATCAGACTGGTTGACAAAGCAGGCTGTGTCCATTTTCTTAGCGCGATATCTCTTTAACAAGAGTGAGAAGGAATGGTGTGTCCTTCTGAAAGTTCTGTGATACCTTGGGGCGGCTGCACAAACAGGGTGAAGTGCTTGTGCCTCAGCAGGCGGTCAATTAAAAAAAAAAAAGCTATGCACAGAGGAAAAGAGGGAAAACCAACCAAGCAGGTCCATCTAGCTTTCTCCCTGTGGTATAACACAGAGGTCTCTGGAGGCTGCTGAAGCCTGGAGATTGTAGTACTGGCCACAGGTTGGTTTGGGTGCGACAGGTTTCTTTACCCCAGTGTCTGCAGCAGTCCTCAGTGCACAGCCAAATTACATGAGCTATCCATGGCTATGGCTTGGCCCTAAAGTACACTTTATCCATATAAACTAAAGAATACAGCATAGCTGTAAACGAACATACAAAAATTCAAGCTAACAAATTTCACTGGCTGCTATGGAAAAAATACACTGAGAATTTAAAGCATTTCCATAGCAACACTTATCTAAGCATCCGAAGAATCAGCAACAAAGAGTGCTAATGGGTAAAACATTGGCTATATTATTTTCCCCCTTAGAATCAGGATTCTGTTCACCCACACAGCAACATGACGTGCTGCATAAAATCCTTCAGATACAGACAATCTTTTTCGAATACTCCATAAATTGGACATAAATAAAAGCATATAAGCGAATCCAGAACCTGCTCTGCAAAATACAATATTATGGTGATTAGTCTAGGAATAGAAAATCACTCCATGAGGATCTGACAACAATTTAAATAAGAAAGGAATGCCTCTTTTAACCTATTGTAATGTTTTCCTAAATTTAAATGCTTTAAATGCATAACATCACTCTTGGAATAGAAAAAGAAATACAGCTGCAACACACACAAAGGCTTTTAAAATTCCTATCCCACATGGCATTAGTAAATTAGTAATAATTTGAACAAACACATAACACATAGTATTAATGACAATAATTAGTATTTATGCTCATGGTTTTTAGTGTAGCCATGTTATCCTAGAATGCTTGGAAGCTATTTTTTTTCCCTGCCCAGCATTAACATGGGACTTGGCCATATTTCAACTGCAAATGGAAGTTGAAGTACTAAATTTAGTACAGACTGCATCATCCCTGATGCCAGATTAAAACAAGACACTGATTCACAATGATTTAGAAACCTGAAAGGGCACTATCCATTATTGGCGTTACGTATTGGTGCTATTCTAAGTATTAGAAGAATACGTAACATAATGGTTAATATATCTGCCACTGAATTAACTGAAATGCAATTCAGAGCAATTGTTTTTTTTAATCAGATATATTCTCAAATCAAGAACTTCTTTTCAGTACTAAAACCATTGTGTACATTGGAAAAGAGAAAATAATGTATTTGCATTTTCTGCATAACATGAGACAGTTGCCAAATCTGCAACCTGGAGAACCGTAGGACATTGAGTCCCAATGTCCCCAACAGAGACAGGAGAAATACTAGTCTGATGTTTGCTATTCATGCTCCACAGCACAAATAGATGCTCTGCTCTGACACGGCTCTGAATTGATAGTTTGAGTGCACAGGGAATTGGGATAGCTCCCCCTTCATCATGGCCCTGACAAGGAAACACATTGCATGTTCTTCCCTTTGTTCTGTTTAACAGGAAACTGCCATTCATTATTCCCCTAGTTCTCGCTAGAAACATGAACACCAGGTCTGGATACATTCCCTACTACCTCTCCCTCTATGGGACAAAACATCCCCAAAAGGTATGACAGAAATAATTTGGGGGAAAGAGTTGGAGATGACGAGAGAGAAAGGAGATTACAAGTTGAATCAGGACTACAATTAAATGGCTTTGCAGGAGTCCTCAGCTTTGACTCAACTGGTCCTCATCAAACAGAAAAGGTTATAATGCCCTTTACCAGCTGATATTCAAGTACTATTATACTAAGGGATTAGTTCATCCCCTGTTCAGATGCAGCTCACTCTGGCATGAAACATGATATATCTAGACAATGAAATGAAGAAGAAGTCAGCATGGTCTAGCATTTAGGATCCAAGCTGGGGGCCAGTGTAACCCACACACCTTCTGGGTATGGTGCTCTGTCCCATCTAGTGGCACTGAGCCCACTTTGAGATTAGTAAGTCAGCTACAGCTTTAGCTAGTAGGCATGTGGCTTTTAGCTCATGCAGTAGAGACTCATGCATTTTGCTCCAGAGGTCCCACATTTGATCCCGCTCACCGATGACTGAGGTCTGTTGGCGTTACAAGTGGGGGATTGTCCGGGATATCAACTGGGAAGTATCTGAAGCTCAGGACACACTTTCTCAGCTAGGGAAAGTATGTAACCCACACACCTCCTGGGTGTGGTGCTCTGTCCTATCTAGTGACACCAAGACCACTTAGAGATGAATAAGTCTGCTACAGCCTAAGCTAACTGCCATGTGGTTTTATCTCATGCAATAGAGGCTCATGCATTTAGCTGCAAAGGTCCCAGATTTGATCCTGCCTGCTGACGACCGAGATCTGACAACGTTACATCAGCAGACCCAGGTTCTAGACTCTTCCATCAAATTGCCTTGAGACTTATAGCATATCACTTATATTCTCTGCACCTCAGTTTCCCAGTCTATAAAATGGGATTAATGATTAAAGCTGGTCAGAAATTTAAAATGCCAGTTCATTGAGCCTGAAATGTGTCACGAAGATGGCTTGGGTTCAACAAAGTTTTCTTGAAACACCAGCAAGGTTCCGATGAAAACCTGCCTGGAATGCTGCTGGGAAGTCCAGGCTTCAGTGGTCCATGGATCTAGAGCAGCAGCCTTATTATGCTGACTACCCCATGGTTCTGGGGCAGCCCAGCTATACCAGGCTCCCTGGTACATAGTTGGGAACATGGAGGTTCTGGGATGGGCTTCCAGGGTCAGTGGCTCTGGATTAGCACTGCTCTTCAGACTGCCCCTGGCTGGGAACCCCAGCCATTTCTTCCGGACTCCCCAACCCCCTGGCACCAGGGCTGCCCGACTGTCTGGCTGGCCCAGGAATTTGGAAGCCCTAATGTCCCTAGTCCTGGGGCAGTCTGCATAGCAGAGCGGCCTTGGAGCCACAGATCCTGGGAATCCTGGCTGTTGACTAAAATTGACATTCTTGTCAGTTTCACCATTGCTACTGAATACACTCCCTGGGAGTGGCAGATGTAAAATGAACAGCAGGAGTGAAACTGGCAAAAATGCCAATTTTGGTTAGCAGCTGTCAGGTCCTGGAGAGCACATTTCATTTCAGAAACACCATGTATCAGTGTTTCTGAAATTGTAATTTTCGAGAATTTTCAGTTCATAAAAACTTTCAAAAAATTTGGTTTCATTCCACCTTGGCAAAGCACTTTGAAATCTGTGGATGCAAAGCCCTAAATGCTAAGCATTATTATTTGTACTATGCAACTTATACTGGAAAATCTAAGAACTCCAACTAGAATTTTGCCAGGATATCAATTGAAGACATTGTTGCTCTTGTGTAAAGTGCCCTGGGATATTGAAAAGGGGTCAGTACCTCGAGTTTATTTCTCAGTTTACAAATGGAGAATCCCACAAGACAATGCGTTCCTCAGCACTTGGAACTGACTCAAATAGAAGAACCACCTATAAAATCACAAACATCACTTCCTGCAACATAATGTATTTGTTTTGCAGTCCTATAAAGCAGTTGTGACCCTTTCAGGAATTGAGATCTGAAAGCATTACAGCCCAAACTGGTAAGATTTCAAACAATTAATAATAATTAGTATCTATGTAGCACTTTTCATCTTTAAATAATTTTAAAATAAACTGATTAGGCCCCACAAAAAACATGGTGGCAAAATATGATTGATAAACTATTGTCCCCATATTTAATTGTTGATATTTATTTTAAAAGTAATTCAAGTTCAAAAAATGATTCAATATATCACTCAATCCTCAGAAGGTGCCTGCAAAATAGGTAAGTATTGTCATTTCCATTTCCCGACCAGGAAAAATGGAAGCAAAGAGATTAAGTGACATGTTCCAGTGACTCTGAAGGGACTTGCCACTGCATCAGAGACAAGACAATGAACACTTTTAAAGGCTGAATAAGTACAAATCCTACAAAGTCTTACTCATGAGAGTAGTCCCACTGATTTCAACCTACAGGGTTAACTACAATGGAACATTTTATGTGACTAAGGTTTCCTCACGAGTGTACAGATTTGCAGGACTACTGCCCTAACCATATATGCTACTGTGTTTGCGTGAGTATGGGTGCATGGGAGGGTGGAGGGGGGAAGAGATAGTACATCTACCAGTATGCAATAAAGAAAACTGAAACTGGTTACATATGACATTATTTAAAAAAAATGTGCAGAATCACCTGCACTTTGGGGCATGACATTTAATTAAGACAAATAAGTATTCATGAACACTATTTTGGAATTAGGAATACTTTAAATTGTCACAGAATGTCACAAAAGAAAAATCCAGATAAACCTGAGTACCAAAAAGATGACCCTTCATATATTATCCACTGTATGGAATACTGACAAAATAATGTTTGTAAATACAGTATATTCTCTTACTACAATATTAGCAAATGATCCACGTAAAACAAGTGTTTTAAGCCTATGAAGAATATTACCATATGTATATTTATTCACATTCTCCCTAGATATAGTGAACTTTAGTAACATATGCATATGTGCACATCAGAGGAATACATAATTAACACTGGTGGAACACATGGTTAATAATTTACAAATCAGAAATTTGTCAGTTTGTGTCATTAATATAACTAACATTTGTTGTTGAACATCTATCTGACCCGAAAATGTGCACATTATGCACATTATCAGGTAACTTTGTGATGACTGAAATTTATAATTTCTCTATATTCTAATAAACAAAACCTATTTATATAAGAGGTCATAACCAACATGATTTTTATATTATTAAAACAAGGATGAGGAATATTGTATCTTGTGTTGAGACATCAGGTTACTTGGAAGTTCCCATCATCTGGTCAATTAATTTCTACTAATTAAACACTCTTGTTTTAACAATTGTTTATTAGAATTTTTTAAACATTTCTGATTATATATCATAACTCAAACCTGAAATCTCAATATCAGGTGATCAAATTTGTGTGAATGGAGCTGAACCAATTAACTGTGGGTTTGCGTCACATTCATTTTCACTTGCATTCTTTGGAACATACATTTAGAAGAATTCAGTATAAGATTCAGATTACCTAAAATATTACAATATTATAGTTCCACAATGTCACTTCATAATTAAAATAAAGAAAAACACAGTCTGTATGTGGGGCTCAATCCTCAAAACTCTTCCTCACACAAGCAGTTCCAAAGAAGCGAATGGCATTTTTTGCATGAGTACAAACTACTCACCTAATTAGGAGTTTGTAGGATTGGGCTCTTACATTATCATTTTGGTCAGATTACTTTAGAGCTATAGAAGATGTAAGGTTATGAAGAAAAGGGACCTGATTTTGTTCTCAGTTTCACTGGTAAAAATCAGAAATAACTCCTTTGAAGTCAATGGAGTTGTGCCAATGTAAAAATGGTGTTACTAAGATCAAAGTCAGACCTATTTAGTCAGTTCTAATGTGTTTTTCCATCTGAAACAAGCTTGTGGGCTCACATGGATTTATAGAACAAGCCAGCATAGATGTGGGGTATTGTCTAGCAAATTAGTTTTTCATTTATCCTGTTTTTCACATATCACGATTCTGTAGGACACTGCAAAATCAAATAGTGTGGACAATATAAAGCATTAACAAAATGTTCCCATGATACTGGAATGCAAGGGAAAATCTCAAACATGTTGGTTTTTTAGGGTCATTCTCTTTCAGGAAAGGGTTAAGATATTATGTTTCTGCCTTGTGCATTTATCCATGTTCATCAAAGTATTAGATTTTTCTTTTGTTCAACCCATGTCTCCTAAAGCAGTGGTTTTCAGCCTGCAGTCCGTGGATCCCTGGGGGTCCACAGACTATATCTAAAGGGTTCACAAAAGGTGACTATGAAAATAAAATTTCAGATCCCAGAAAAGCATTCTGATTTTTTCTGATCAAAAGTGTGTAAATATCCCCAGCAAAAAGTCAAAAGCCAGAAGTGATGCCATTACCGTACAAGCCCAGAGTTTAGTGCCCTTTCTCACACCACATCACATGGTGGGCCGAGCACGTGCAACATTTATAGGTGAATTCTATTCTGTAGCCCTGGGACTTAACTCAGCCCCATACTAAATTGGCCTTGATTAGCCTTGGGTGAAACTCAGATGCTGCTAAGGCACCCCCACCTCAGGAATGCCCCTACCAAGAGTTTTAACAGCAAGGGTTGTAATGTAGAGACACCGAGGCACTGGGAAGTTTAGGGAGGATACAGAAAGCCCCAGCAAATGGTAAAATAGATTAAGATAAGTTCTGAACAGTGAATTTATGCTGACCATCTGCACAAACAAAGAAGGTCATAAAATAAATTACAATTTGGGCATGAGAAATAAAATATAAAAAAAGACTTGAGCAGGGAGGAGGAAACATAGATGCCAGAGCATGATTGGTTAAATTTTGATACCTAGGGATGTGCGATAATGTGATAGGTTTAGTGACGTTAAAGGAGGTAGCTAGTTTTAACCTATCTAATGTAAATGAGAAACAACGCTCTTTGGGAACAATCTCCAGACTGCAGTTCAACATCAAGCTGCTAGAACTCTGTCCCTTCTGCATGACCGTGACGTGCAAGGGCACCACCAGCACCACCAGATGTATAGATCCTGATTGGCCATCGGGTGAAATTTGTCTGTATATTGGGAGTGGTGAGCATAATAGATTTGCTTGGCATATATATCCTGTGTGTGCTGCTAAATAAATAGATGTTTAGAGCACAGCTGTGTAAGGCTCTTTCACTGGGAAAAGGTTCTGCAGATCCAGAGAGCCCTGGGAAAGGGCAGGTTCTTAAATTGACCGGGTTTTCCCTTAGCTATGTGGGTAAGGTTATGTGCTTTACACCCCGACCCCTCGGTAGGGAAAGGGGGCGTACCTAAAATAACTAGGTCACACCTTCAGTCCTTGGTAGAGTATAGGTGGGGTGCCCTAGATTTTTGCAAGTAACAGTTCAGTCAGTTTTTCCATCTAAGACTTCTATGGTAGGGGTCTGTGGCCCACAGGTTGAATTTCCAAACGGGTCTGCACCTCCATTCGAAATTTAGGGCTTGAGGATGGAAGTGATCACACTTATGCAATAGATTTGTGCAATGTCAAATTTATCAGCTATGAGGAATATTCAAATACTTATCTCTCTTCCCTTTGTTTCCAGATTTTTAAATGCTTATTTTTTTTAAATATAATGTTCAAAGATTTACATACATTTCAACTTTAATGTTAACTACTGCAGTATTGGTAAATCAAATATATGGTAATAATGGGGTGCAGGGTTTGTTTGTTTGTCGGTTTCCTATTTTAAAGAAACTACTATAGAGCCAACTTGGGGCTTGCTTCCCATCAGCATCTCTCTGCCTGCCTTGCAGAGCCTGGAGAGCTTTATAGCTCAAAGGTCCCAGTCAGCCCTAGCTCACACTTCTCTGTGGGGCTGTGGAATTCTGTAGGTTCACAAACTCCTCAGTTCCCATTGGCTTCACCTGACTTGTGGCTCTCTTGTTCTTCTGCAGGTTCCTTCCATTTCAGGCTCCCTCTTGATTCATCTGTCCTGTAAAGCTTTGGATATCCAGATACCACAATGATGGGTATGGTATAAGAACCTAAATAAATTAGAACAGGGTAACCAGACCCTTAGCTCTTCCTGCCGCACCCTGCCCTGTGGAACTTAGAAATCTGTTCACTCTTCCATTTTGTCTAAGCCGTATCAATTTAGCTTCAAATTTGGTCTTCAGTTCACGTATATTTTCTCAACTAGATCTTGTGTGGAGATGGTATTGCAGTTGGAGATAGCAATGAAAATCTGACCTTTCAAGTTTGTATTGTTAGGTCACTTGTTCAAATGATTTTATGTCTGTAATTTGAAAGAACTGGTCTAGGTGAGTCGATAAGAGATGTTCTGCACCCATCTATTTGTAAGTGTCATGAGAGGGGCTGAGTAGTAAGCACGTGGTATCAGATATGTTAGTCCAAGTAAGGTAGTTGGGATGGCTAAGTAACTGTTTCAAGATTAATGAGGTTTGATTAATTCAGATCTTGCTCAAAAAGTATAATAATTAATAAAAACCACAAGCTCTATATAACATTTTTCATCAGTAGATAGCAAAGCACTTTACAGAGGTCAGTATATTTTGATCTTTTTAGGGCACAGATTGCATTTGCCAGGGAAGTGGGGTGCTTGTAGTGAGCTCCAGCAGTTCATCTTCTCAGCTTCTCCCCATGCTTCAGCTGCTACCCTTTTCTCAAGACAGCCTAATCGGTCACCACTTCTGGCTCTTCTCCACTCCCTGGCTGAAACCTGGACTCTAGCTGTGGCTCTCTGATCTCCTCTCATATCTAGTTCTAAAGAATGGTGAAAGGAGGACACGCAGTAATCCAATTAATTCACCCTGTAGAAAAAGATGAGTAGCAAGAGGCATATGTAGGTAGATCTCAGCAGGACAGAGAATTCTGTAGCATCTTGGAAAATTTCCAGTTTCCACAGCTGCACAATTGCAGGCCCTGAATTACATAAAGGGGGCAGTTCACACTTCATATCCATTGTTTCAAACTCTTTGCAGGTTCAGATTGGCACTGACTCACATTCTCAGAATTACCATCACAATTATAAAGGCTAAAAAATTAACTTTTTTAAAAATGAAAGCTGAAATTCTGAAGCATAATTCTGCAGTGAGTTCCGTGGTCCCAGAACCCCTGGGGGTCCAGTTAAGAGCTTTTGTTCCCTAATGGTTCCAGTGCTGCCTTTGAGATATGTTTGTGGTAAAATTAACTACAGCCCACACAATCAAAAAGATTACAAGTATAAAATTTGGCAGCTAATTCAATCAGAGATCCAGATCAATAATACTTTCCATCAAAATGGTCTAATATTATTGTTAACTTATTTACAGTGATCAAGGTTGGACGTAAGTGTTGAAGAATGCCCAGACGGTTCACCAGTCCTCCACATCATACAGCAGTGAGAAGTACATACAATTTTAATACAAAGAATTCCATTTATATAAAAATATCTCTGTGCCCTGAAGCTACATTGTCTGAAATAAAACGATCTCCCTTCTCTTCACCAGCTTAACAAAATGCCCTCAAAATGCACTCAATTGAAAATGCGAATAAGGCAATCAGGCCAACCACTTTAAAGTTAAAGTGAATCAAGTACTTGAACCATGATAAAAAGGGTAAGGTGCAGTGTAAACTAAAAGCTCTCAAAGCCGTGCTGCTTACTTATGAACCATAATACTTTAATTACATCAAATCCAAGTTTAGTGTTAAAAAGAAAGTTTTGGAAGCACTACAAGATAAATCTTGAGAAACTAGAAAAAGAATCCACAGTAAACAGGACTTCTAGGATTATCATTAGAAAAACAAAATCAACGTAAATCCCCACAGTCAAAAAAAATCCCACTCACTCTGAATACCCAGGATCAGCATGAAGTAAGATAATAGTTCTGAGTAGTGAAACATGAAGACCCTTAATAGTTTAAGGTGTATTAGCAGCTATTATCATAACATGATATTCCCTCTTCCATTAAACTTTATCTCCACTTTTGCAGCCAGACAGCCCAAATGTAGGCTTTCTAGTTAGCACTGATTAGTAATTACCTTTAAACACCTTACCTTCTTCTAAATGTCTGAACCCTGAAATCTGATGTTGAGTATAAAATCAACATAAGTTGTCTCAAGTGCATTGATCAATAAGTCACAGAGAGAAGCTCAGGTAGATGAGTTTTGAGATACTCTTTTGAAAAACACCTGCCAAAACTGATGGAGCAGGACAGTCAAAAAGACTCAAAATGTTAAGCCTTCAATAACAATATGTACCATAGACACTGTGGTATCTAAACTTAGACAGAAGCAGTACATTCAGAAACATAATTCAGCCCAGGCAAATGGAAAACTGTCATCAACTACTTTGAAACCTATCAACTTCTAGTCTAATCATAGCCTTTATGTGACCTGCAATCATGCCGCAGACAGACATTTTAGCATGACAACAATCAGACACCCCTGCCATTTTATCTTTTCCTAAAAACCAAGAGGAAATTCTCAAGCTGAGCTAGTGCAAGTCTATCTATCTGAGCTGGGAGGCTCGCTCCAATATGTAGCATAGACATAATCCTGGTGTCAAAGGGTATCTTTTTAGTGAAAGTTTGTGCGGTACCTAGAACAATGGGGCCTTAATTTATTATTAGTATCCCTAGGTGCTACAATAGTAACATATTCTACATACAGTACACAACAATCCCTATGTAAAAGGGATTATAAAAAAATTCCAAAAAGGACAACTGCATGTGCCATAGTGATGTGTGTATTGAGAATTACTTTACTACTACTGCAGGAAGTTCAAGATCTTTATAGCTGGTATAACCGCATAATAAAGCCTTAAAAACAAAAGCAGACAGATGGATTAAGGCAAGATCCATTGGAATAGGGCTCCACAGAATCATGATGCAGAAGCAGAGCAGCAGGAGCAGGTTCTGAACACAGGTGATTATAGCCGGCCAGCTGCCTGCTATAGTAGAACCATCGAATCATAGGACTGCAAAGGTCTTTGAGAGGTCGTCTAGTCCAGTCCCCTGCACTCAAGGCAGGACTAAGTATTATCTAGACCAGGGGTCGGCAACGTTTGGCAGGCGGCTCACCAGGGTAAGCACCCGGGCCAGTTTATTTACCTGCTGATGTGGCAGGTTCGGCCGATCGCGGCCCCCACTGGCTGCGGTTCACCATCCCAGGCCAATGGGGGTGGCGGGAAGCCACGGCCAGCACATCCTTCACGCGCACCGCTTCCCGCAGCCCCCATTGGCCTGGGACGGCAAACCGCGGCCAGTGGGGGCCGCGATTGGCCGAACCTGACGCATCAGCAGGTAAATAAACTGGCCTGGCCTCCCGGGGTGCTTTCCCAGGCAAGCCGCGTGCCAAACGTTGCTGATCCCTGCACCATTGTAATAATCTTTGTACAAAATATGCATTGTGAGGTATCATTTGAAAACCAATAACTCGCTTGTCAACAATATCATGGTGTAATTTATGTAGCAACATTATAGGTAAAGTTATGACATCCCCCTGTATGATGTTCAAAACCACATAGCTCTACCTAGGAGAAGTTGTTAAACAGGCCTATCCCAAACAAAGGATTGTGTGTTTATCTCAATTTACATATAAGCAGTAAATAGGGCCAGCAAGACAGCAGGCATAGGAGATGGCAGGAGACAGAGCAATNCTAGTGGGATCCACATACCTCCCTTGCTAAGCTTCAGATAGAGAGGTGCACCATCCATTTAGACCCCCAATTCCTTCTTTGGGGGAGAGCCCAGGACTGGGGCAGCAGGAGGTGCGGGTTGGGGGGAAGAGGCTGGGGCGGCAGGGGGTGCGGGTGGGGGTCAGAGCTGGAGCAGCAGGGGGTGCGGGTGGGGGGGGAGAGCCCAGGACTGGGGCTGCAGGGGGTGTGGGTGGGGGAGAGCCCAGGGCTGGGGGAGCAGGAGGTGCGGATAGGGGCTAGAGCTGGGGCGGCCGGGGGGGAGGGGGAGGGGAAAGAACAGGTCTGGGGCGGCAGGGGTGTGGGCAGGGGAGAGTCCAGGGCTGGGGCAGCAGGGGAGTGCAGGTGGGGGCCAGAGCTGGGGCAGCAGGGGGTGTGGGCGGCAAAAAACCTAGAGCTGGCTCTGTTCCTACCATTCACAGCAAACTGCAGATTTCAGTTCTGTACTCCTTTCCCACACCCCTTTCTGTTGCTAGTGGCCAAGGGAATGCTGGGAAATGTAGTTCTTTCCCTGCTCCAGGACTGGCTCTATAGGCAGGGAGCTAACCAAGGAACTACAGCTCCCAGGGCTCCCTGTTGGTTCTCAGCTCCCATGCTGGATTCTTGCACCCCTTGCAAATGTGCCACCCCAAGCAACTGCTTGCTTTGCTGGTGCCTAGAGCCGGCCCTGCTGGCACATCAACTCTATTGTTGTAGATTTTAGTTTTCTTACAGGAATATGGAGAACAAAACATTAATTAGGAATACAGCAAAATGGTGGTCATTAATACCTCACTGAATAAACAGTCATGAAAATCCCAGCTGTAAATATAGGTTAAGTCTTTATATTATTAAAAGGGTATCTTTATGTACATATTATAATTCTGTGTGCATCCGCTTAACTAACATAAAACCGTGTCCAGATGTTGTTACAAGCATTTGTAACAGAATAGTATGGAATTAAGTCAAACAAGCAGACTTCAACAATAGACCTACAGCATATAAGCCATTTTTTAATTGAATAGTGGTACCGGCAACCTACTTAACCCTCTTATGCTGGAACCAAATGACACAGATTTAGGTTTTGATATTTAATAACAATGTATTATCCCACCATCCTTCTTTGGTAACCACTTAAGTCTTTCAATTCCATCCGATTTTAAGGGATGAGCTACTAATAAATAAAAATTTAATAACTCTATCAACAACCAAACAAAATAAGAGTCTGACCAAGGACTACCAGGGAAAATCCTCCTTCATTTTTTACCCAATTTTATTTTGACCACGCTAGAAAATATATTAATAGAGATTCATATACCAGCTAACAGAATAAAATAATGGAAAGACCATGTTATCAGATTCTCTCTCTTAGCTTTTCCATAAAAACAATAAATAGTTAGAAAAATTAAATTAAAGCCTAGCATGTTTATGTTACTGTTTAATATTTGAAAGAACAATTATTGTAAATGGGTTTTTCTAAACAAAGATCTGCATTGATTGTGAAACTATATCAGCATTAAACAAAACATTTTCACTCCCAGTTGCAGAGTTTATAAAATGCTGAGAATTACTCAAATCAATTAAATTAGGCAATGTACGTTGTATGTTTGACACTTTTCCAGATCTTACCTTTTGTAACCAAGTAGCATTTTCATAAGCTTCATTCACATTACACATGAAAACTAGTTGAGAGATAAACTAACAGCTATGATACTGCCAGCAAAGAGTAGCTTATACAAGATACTTCAAATTCTGTTTTCTGCAAAAACTTTGGATGCTGGCATTTTCCCTAGAGTGACTTCTAATTAATAAAGACACATGATAAATAAAAATCTATCCAACATCACGACAACAATTTTTACCAGAACTAGCATTCAAACGTACTTAAATGTGAATCTACTCTAAAATGCTTTGATAAAAAAAAGAGAATTGTAGGGTTTATGGTTTCTCGGTGACATCCACATCACATCTACTCAGTTTCCATAATTTTTCTAGCTTCCAGCCCTTCAGAATGAAACTAGAATTTAAAAGTCAAGCTGGATTACTACTGGGT
This sequence comes from Trachemys scripta elegans, assembly GCF_013100865.1. Taxonomy (NCBI): domain Eukaryota; kingdom Metazoa; phylum Chordata; order Testudines; family Emydidae; genus Trachemys; species Trachemys scripta. The sequence continues at coordinate 71,864,178 of NC_048298.1, forward strand.
CAAGGAACAACAATAAAGAATTTGCAACTAGAGTTTAGTTAATAATAATGTTGATTATATGCCAGCTGCAATATAATCTACCCTCTCTTCCCCAAAGCCCAATTGTCTCTACAGCTCTAAAGAGTAATGAAAAATTGAAAAACAAAACATTTTTGACAATAAGGTACATATAAGTGACACAGAGTGTCCACTGGAGCTACTTGGGTGAGTTGGAAGTCCCTTTTCTGAGCAGCAACACTTTGAATTGGTCCTTTTCAATTGTAAATGTAATCATTATTCCAGTTCCAAAATTATGGCCATGTCAAACTAAGATTAGTTAATGATACACTGTCCCTATTGCCCCCTTTCACCTCCCTTCCTAAAATTCCAACAATAGAATTTCCCCTCAATCTTTCTAATTAGGGGTGGGGGTTTTCACACTACAGAATAGGCAACAATTCCACCCCAGAGCTCTGCAGGAAACCAAAGCCATTTTCATGGTGGAACAGGTGGTGCTCTCTCTGGGTTTCTCCATCCCAGCTGTCTGAACTTCCTTAGGAGCTATAATGGTAGGACTTCCACAAACTGATGCCACCCCTGGGACACCACTACTCAGGCTGCATTAACTTTCCAATAATTCTTCTGCAAGTATCTACTGGAGAAATGTTTATTACTCTGCCCTACAATTCCCTCTTACTCTCTTCCCCCCACCAAATGTCCCTTGGCTGGAGAAGGGCTCTACCCAGAATCTCAGAGGATAGGGGGAAACATTGCTGACCCCATTTCTCCATATTGGGCAGGGATACCTGTGTGGAGAATCCCTCTCAATGCTGAAAAAAATGGGATCAATAGATCTTATAATTCACCATATTTTAATACCATATCATCATGTTCTTTACATTCACCTTGTCCTGTCAATCAGGGTCAGAGGCTCCTGTTCGTCCGAGTGCATCTTCCAAGCTTCCACCAACCTTCTTCATGTCCTCTTTCAGTGTCTAAAATCACCTTTGTCTAGGCCTTCCTTGTGGTCTTTGTCCCATGACAGCTAGCTCTTGTTCTCTCTGGCAAACATGTTCCACATCTTGCCATCTCACATGATCCAGCCATTTCAAACAATACTTCCTCAGCTTTTCTATTATGCGGGCTCATACCATTTCACTGCATAGCCTATCAGCTCTCATCTTACCTAGCTTCCACTTGAGCAGTGTGAAGTAGTTCTCTCTTCTTTATTGGCCAACATTCTGATCCATACATCATGGCTGGCCTAATCATAGTGTGTATACAGGTTGCTTCTTAGTTTACTTGGCATATTCTTATCACAGAAAATTCCTGCCAGATCCCATCATTTACACCAAGTACTCATCAGATGGCTCCTAACATTTGCATTCATATTACCATCATGGTTCAACACTGAACTAACATATTTAAATTGTGGCACAGATTTTAACTCTATGCCATCTAGATTTACTGGCATCTTGTTGTCCCTCTCAATGAAGCATCACATGTATTCCATCTTTAGTTAACTGATTTGTAAGACACTTTCTTCTAATGCAACCCTCCATAGTTCTAGGTCCCTTACCAGTTCATATTTATCTTCACCATACAACAAAATGTCATAGGTGACAAGCTGCTCCATGGAGCCTCTCCCCTAATCTCCTGCATCAAGGTGTCCATCATAATCACAAATAGGAATGGGCTTAATGCTGATCCTTTATGTAGATCTATGCTCACAGTGATTGACTCACTGTAGCTGCAGCTACTTATCGCTACTGTTGTGCTACCCTCATGTGTGTCCATAATAGTCTGAACATATGTCTCTGGCAGATTGTGTTATCGTAGCCACCACCACAATAATTCTCTAGGAACTGTGTCATAAGTCTCCTCTAAATCCACAAACACTAAGAGCAATTCCTTGCATTTCTCCCTGCATTTCTGCAATATTTCAGGCTGTTAACATTGCATCCATTGTTGACCTTCCTGGCATAAACCTGAACTGGTTGTCACTTACTTGATGCTCCAGCTTCTCCCAAAATCTTTTGTGTTCTGCTTCCACTCATCAGGCACTTTTCCAGTATGGAGAATTAATTTGAAAAAGTTCATCAGCAGCAGCACTTGCACATGGCCGAATGATTTAAATGTCTCAACTGGTGGTCTGGTCTCACGGCCTTTCCATGTTTCATCATCTTTAGCACTGTCTCAGTCTCCATCATGATGATAGGTCTTCTGAGGTTGTTGCATATACATACTTCCTTCAGCAGTTTCCTCATGTTCTCTTTACTGGTCAGTTTCTCAGAAAACTATTGCCACCTCCCAAAGGTTCACCATCCCTCACCAGTATTTTTCCATTTTCATCTTTGACACACTTCACAGCTTCCAAGTTCTTTGTGCTTCTTTACCTCATCATGGCTAATTTATATATTCCTTTTTCCTTCCTCCATTAGTAGTTATATATATAGTCATCATGTTACTATGATATTTCTTCCTTTCGCTTGGCCACAGGCAGCTTCTGTATGTCTGTTTGGATATTTTTCCCAAAACCTCAATGGTATCATGGTCGGCTTGGTCATTGTCCAACTTCTAAAGAACCTCAACCCTACATCTCAGACTAACTTCTCTCTCTGTGGACCTCCACCACTTTATCACAATTCATCTCTTCTTCTTCAGTAGCCTTTTCACCCATGCACAAGAGTTCCATGGAGATTGCTGCACAAAGGAATGCAGGGGGAAGGTGGGCTCGAGCAGGACTGAGTTAGAGGACATGGAGCTGGACACTGTTGTGGGGATAGAGGTGTAAGTGCACACAGGTGTACTGGAGTGTTTGGGGGTGCAAGGTAGAGAGGTGAGTGCTGAAGGATCCTAGAGTAGTAAGTGTACCTGGACAATGGGCGGGAGTGTCTGGAGAGAGGAAGATTGGTATCTGGGGACAAGATACAATTGACTGGTACCAGGAGGAGCTGGGATTTAGCTTGGGGGGAGGCCAAGATGAGTGTTGGGTCCCCTTACCTCTGTCCCCACTGTCTCCACTTGCTCTTGCTGCTGCTCCTGCTGGAAGTGGCAAGACTGGAGTTGGATGGTTGCTTCTCCTGTAGCTGGCAGTAGCAATTGTAGCCCATAAGATCTCAGTTGGGCTGTGAGAATCTGTAAGAGAGCTGTCAAATGCGTGACAAGTTGAAGATTTTTCTTGGTCAGACCATATCTCCATCTGGACCACCACTCCCTGTTCTTCAGGTTCGCTGAAGTCCATGCCATAAAAGGGAGGACTCAGCCCCCACCCATAGGAACAGGGAAGCACCACAACAGAGTCATAATGGGCTGTTGCCAGTGAGGGCCTCCACAACAGAGCCCTGTGCTGGGATAGTGTTGGTAGGGATCCTCCAGTGCAGTAGTTTTCAGAGTTAACATCTCATTCAGATGAATGGAACAATCCCTGCTCGAGTTGTTGCTTTTGGTTCTGTGCAGACATTCCCTTCATCATAACACTCAGATTATGCTTTCAAACTTTTCTTTGAAGCAATAAGGGCTAGAAACACTTTTTCTGTACAGTAGAAAGCTTAGATTGACATCATCATGTGAATCTAGGAGATGGACTCTACAGTGCTTATGCCTTAATCCAACTCTGGTCCTGACCAGCTGTGGGAGAGGACTGCAGAGGGCTGCTCTGCTGTTGAATTAGAGTAGCTTTTGCAGAGGAGCTCCTCAAGATGGGGATAATTCCTTTTCTCATCCCCACATAGAGAGATACACAATGCAATAAGTGCATGTTACTTGAAAGAGAATAAACCGATATATATGTAGAGTTGGAAGAATTAGATATTTATTGTTAAATGTCTATTTCACCATACAAAAACACACACAACAGATGAAAAAATATTTCCATCAATAATAACTAAAATTTACAAATAGGCAAAGTGAGAAAAATGCTGCTTGAGGACTTAAGAGTTTGGTTTAAGGATATTTACTTTGTATATTTTGAGATGTAAGGTTGACAATTTGTGTTTTCAGAGTAGCAGCCGTGTTAGTCTGTATCCGCAAAAAGAAGAACAGGAGTACTTGTGGCACCTTAGAGACTAACAAATTTATTAGAGCATAAGCTTTCGTGGACTACAGCCCACTTCTTCGGATGCATATAGAATGGAACATATATTGAGGATATATATATACACACATACAGAGAGCATAAACAGGTGGGAGTTGTCTTACCAACTCTGAGAGGCCAATTAATTAAGAGGGAAAAAAAAAAAAAACTTTTGAAGTGATAATCAAGCTAGCCCAGTACAGACAAAAAGAAGAACAGGAGTACTTGTGGCACCTTAGAGACTAACAAATTTATTAGTCTCTAAGGTGCCACAAGTACTCCTGTTCTTCTTTTTGCGGATACAGACTAACATGGCTGCTACTCTGAAACCAGTACAGTTTGATAAGAAGTGTGAGAATACTTACAAGGGGAGATAGATTCAATGTTTGTAATGGCTCAGCCATTCCCAGTCCTTATTCAAACCGGAGTTGATTGTGTCTAGTTTGCATATCAATTCTAGCTCAGCAGTCTCTCATTGGAGTCTGTTTTTGAAGTTTTTCTGTTGTAATATAGCCACCCGCAGGTCTGTCACTGAATGACCAGACAGGTTAAAGTGTTCTCCCACTGGTTTTTGAGTATTTTGATTCCTGATGTCAGATTTGTGTCCATTAATTCTTTTGCGTAGAGACTGTCCGGTTTGGCCAATGTACATGGCAGAGGGGCATTGCTGGCACATGATGGCATATATCACATTGGTAGATGTGCAGGTGAATGAGCCCCTGATGGTATGGCTGATGTGATTAGGTCCTATGATGATGTCACTTGAATAGATATGTGGACAGAGTTGGCATCGGGGTTTGTTACAAGGATAGGTTCCTGGGTTAGTGGCTTTGTTCAGTGTACTGACCGCTACACTTACCTACATGCCTCCAGCTTCCATCCAGGACAGTCTCTACGCAAAAGAATTAATGACACAAATCTGACATCAGGAATCAAAATACTCAAAAACCAGTGGGAGAACACTTTAACCTGTCTGGTCATTCAGTGACAGGCCAATTAATTAAGAGAAAAAAAAAACTTTTGAAGTGATAATCAAGCTAGCCCAGTACAGACAGTTTGATAAGAAGTGTGAGAATACTTACAAGGGGAGATAGATTCAATGTTTGTAATGGCTCAGCCATTCCCAGTCCTAATTCTAACCGGAGATGATTGTGTCTAGTTTGCATATCAATTCTAGCTCAGCAGTCTCTCGTTGGAGTCTGTTTTTGAAGTTTTTCTGTTGTAATATAGCCACCCTGCTCGAGTTGTTGCCTCTCAGAGTTGGTAAGACAACTCCCACCTGTTTATGCTCTCTGTATGTGTGTATATATATATCCTCAATATATGTTCCATTCTATATGCATCCGAAGAAGTGGGCTGTAGTCCACGAAAGCTTATGCTCTAATAAATTTGTTAGTCTCTAAGGTGACACAAGTACTCCTGTTCTTCAATTTGTGTTTTAATGATTCTAAAGCTTTACCTTTTTGAATCTCAATGTCTATTGTCGTTGAATAATTATTGTCTCACTTCCCCATAATTTCCTACAACTGTTAAAATTTAAATCCATAAAAATAAAAATGCTTAAAATAAACATGTGCCAACATTATTAAAAAAATAATAATTGAATTCTGACAAGCTTATTTATGTGGAAAGTTTGGCAATACTTAGTGTAAGAAATATGTCAAAGATGAAAGACAGTCAATATTAAGTTTGTTTCAAGCTGTCTCCTCTTAAGACCAGAGCATCCACTGTGGTACTAGTATATCCTCTGTTAAATTCACATGTGATAAACCTAATGAAACAATTGCTGCTAATAATCCTTTACAGCAACATAATGTACTTGGATAAAAATGATCTGGCTATATATTTATTAAAAATCCTTCATTTGAACATAGTACCAGCTTTTAAATACACAAGAGAAGCACAGAGCAGAACAGCCAGACACTCAGAGTTTAGATTTATCCAGTTCTGTCCAATGATAGATCCCGGGGAGAGGGGAAGTGTTGTGATGATTAGCTTGAGCACCAGGGGAACAACTTTACTGTTAATTAACAGCTTATGGACATCTGCAACTTTGCTAGTGTTAAGTATGCACACATCAGGTTCTAGGGAAAGATCTCTAGCAAGAGATGGAGCAAGCTGAGTCATATCATCCTACACTATTCTGCACGTCAGTCTGTTGGGACTGAGGACATGTTCTGATAAATCCCACACAGACTGCGCTAGTGCAGGTGAAAACATCAGAAACACTATGGATCACAGGCTTAATGCATGCATTCTGAGTTTTGATACAGAACCATATCTCTGATCTTTGATTCTCTCTCAACACCAGCAGTGCTGCTTGCTCATTTGCTGTACCACAAAAGGAAGATGCATAACATACTAAAGCAGTGGGATTTTATAGACAGCATAGTCAAACAGATTGATGTGCTGATTCCTTCTGAGTGGCAGTGTTGCTAAGTGGCTAAGAATTGGGCCTGCTGTATCAGAAGTATGGCTTCTATTCTCGGCCACCATAACCTCTCAGTGGGAGAGAGGCCTTACCCATAACAAGGGCTGTGAGGGGCCGAGGAGAGAATTAACACCAACCAGTAGAAATGGCGAGATTTTACAGTTTCCTGGTTCATGGCCCACTGCACTTCCATCTTTCGCAAAGAGTATTTTGGTGGGGAAAAGCAGCAGCAGCTGCCACCAAGAGAATCCTATTTGTCTGTGTCGTGTCCAATTTTCAATTGTGTGTGGCATGCTTAGGTGCGCACTACACAGATGGGAAATGACACAATTTAGCTGTTTAGGACTCAGTCAAATTTAAAATTCCTGACAAAAGTCAAGTTTTGTGCAAAACCTGGCAGAGTTCCTGAAAAAGATAAATGTTTAGAAAAAACTATATAATGGAAAATAGTTCAGTGACTTTTGTGACGAAGTGGGACTGTTCTTAATGTTTTCTCTGAATACTGTGTGGGTGCCTCAGTTTCTGGCCAACCCTCTGTTGCCTAGAAACTAATGGCCAGGTCCTTCCCCCATGCAAAGGGATGCTAAAAGTGTGGGAGAACAAAGAGGTCAGGTGACCTCCTGGCCCAGGAAAGGAACTCAGCAGAGAAGGAGGGGCTGGAGAGGTTTTCAGTTTGGAGCTGGCTGGGGACACGGAGTGAGTGCAGACATGGTGGTCAGGCTCACTGGGCCTCAGAATGGACCCGGCTGAGGAATCTCGTTCGCTGGACCTACAAGCTCTGTTTTAGACTGTGTTCCTGTCATCTAATAAACCTCTGTTTTACTGGCTGGCTAAGAGTCACGTCTGACTGCAAAGTGGGGGTGCATGCACGGGCGGACTCGCTGTGGGAAGCACACGGAGGGGCATATGCTGAATGCTCCCAGGAGAGACCCAGGAGGTGAAGCCGTGTAAGCTTCTTGCCCTGAAGACAGTCTGCTCCATGGGAGAGGAGGCTCCCCAAGGTCCTTACTGGCTTTGTGGGGAGCAGTTCCAGAGCATCACCCAGGGACTCCGTGACAACTTTAATACAGGGGTCTCTATTATTCCCCCCCTCCGTGACAACTTTAATACAGGGGTCTCTATTATTCCCCCCTTCTCTAGTACAGGGTGGAGTTTCTGTATAAGAATGATGCTTTACTGAATTGTTATTATGTGAACTCTTCTTGCCATGGCTCTAGGCTGTTTGAAGGAGCCTTTGAACCCAAACACACATCAAAAGATCCTTAAAGACAGAGATGAGTTTGTATATCATCATCTTGAACACTCTGTGTGTGCTCTGAATAAGTATTAGTCAAGGTTTATATTGTGCATTAAAGCCACACTGTAACACGTTGAAGACTCCAGCAGGGGTACCAAGAGGAATTCTGTACAATTCAGTCAGGCTCTTCGGGAGTACATTCTGCACCGGCACTGGGAGAAATCCAGTATGAGCTCTCTTCTACAACCATCCAGCCCCCCTAGTTGTCCCATCCTGCCTTTTTGCTACTTCCCCTGAAGCACTTATGCAAGGGTGGTGGTCAAAATCTGTCACCAAGTTTATTAAACATAGCAGACATTCAGGAATGTAAATTTAACCGTATTTTGTATATTATTCATTGTCATTTGTAGTGAATACTGTGGATGCAGTTGAATAGAATAATGCACTTGACTATTATGGATCTGTAGTGAGGCGGTGTGGCCTCCCTCTGAGGCCTGCCTCATCCCTCCTGCCGGAAGTACATCACCGGGACAGAAAATATAAAGGGTGGGGCCTCCTGCTCAGTTGGGTCTGAGACACTGAGGGAGGCAGACGGATCCTGCTCGCTCCCAGCCACTGACCCTGCTGCTGAGCCCAGCAGCGCTTTCCCCGCCAGGGAACTTGCTTCTGCCACGAACCTGCTGGGACTGCCACTGGCCACCTACTCAGAGGAGATAGAGGACGCCCCACTGATCCAGGTACTCCCTGTGGGGAGGGGAGAAAGTGGCCCAGGGACAGCCGGACTCAGTCTGGCTGTGACTCTGCCTAAGGCACGGTCCCTGCAGTTGACCTGTCCCAGTGGTGGACCACTCCGCCACTGTTAGGTCCTGGGTTGGGGTCCAGTGTAGTAGGGTGGGCCAAGACCTCATCTGCTGCACCTCCTGGGGTGGCAGCCTCTCCTCACCAGGTCCAGTGGCCTGCAGTCGTCAGTTGTCCACCGGAGCTGGGACGCCTGGTCCCTGGGGTTTGCTCTGTCTCTGCAACTAGAGACCAGAGCTCATTAAATACTGGAATTTGCTCTGTCTCTGCATCCAGAGACCAGGGCTAATTGACTACTGAGGGTGCTCTGTCTCTGCAACTAGAGCCCAGAGCTAATTGATTGCGGGTTTCTCTCTGCCTTTACCTCCAGAGGCCAGAGATAATTGATTAATCCGTTCCCCCCGCCCCACACCAGCTGAAGGGCCTGGAGCTACTTGATGCCTGTGTTGCCTCTGGCCCAGAGACCATAGAGTAAGGTGTGCGCAGCCTCGGCTTGAAGGGCCCAAGGGCTATAGACGGTTGGCTGCTTAGCCCATTAGATTGGTTGGGATGCTAATGCCTAATGCTAATTTCCCTGATCCTAGGCAAAGACTCTCATGGCGTAGTGAGGCAGTGTGGCCTCCCTCTGACCCAGAGGGGAAGGGACAACCACCACACCACTACAGGATCCATAACAATGAAAATGTAAAGAAAATCTTTGTGAAAAGTAGCTATTGGCCACAGATGGCAATTTATAAATACATGGGTAAGAAAGGTAGGGGGAACAAGATGAACAAATAAAAGCTAAGCCAAAAGCTGGCTGCATCATGCCTGCCTCCATACAGCTGGTACAGAGTGCCCACTCTCCCATCTGTCTCAGCCCAGATATATCCATTTGGGAGATTTAATCTATATATACACACTCATACACCCCTGTCATGGGAAGAGAACTGCTATGATCATTCTATTATTATCCTCATGTGTGCACAGTTCCAACCCTTTCTTGATTATCCTAGATTCCTATCCTTTTTTTTTTAAATACTTTCTGCCAGAATCACCTCTCTAATGTGAAGAAGTCTAATTAACAGATGGAAGTAAATGATGTCTCTGAACGAGCTACTAAGCATCAATGAAAGACCAAACCAAGCTATTTATAGGTTCATCATGACACCTGCATGTCACAACTCATAGTTGGCCTCTAATTGCATAACGCCTACATTAACAATTAAAAGCTGGATTCTCCGTTGGACCGCATGTACATGCAAAGGTATATAGGAAGTAAAAAAAAGAAAAGAAAACCCTCTTACATTGCTACATAGTCCAAATGGATCTTCAGTCCAGGCACATAGTAGCAGGCTGGGCTACTTAGAGCTTTACATCCACATTCTATCTTGAGCCTCTTAGGAAGCAGTACCAAATCTCTGGGACTTTTAAGCTTTAATTTGGCCACATTGTGTGTGTAAATAAAATGAAGAAAAACTGTTGGACACCTATTAATTTACATATACTTGTTTAAATATATTCTCCTCTTTTAACAAATACATTTGAAATCAGCTTGCCCATAACTGATGCTTTCAGGCTAGATCATAAGTACACAGTAACTACTCCATTAGTACATTAGAAACACAGCAGTTGAAATAAGGGAGAAGTTAAAATCACCAGCCTAATATTTGGCTACAGTAGTAATAAGGTTATTAAGATGAAATAGTTAGTACAAACGAATAAGTGTCTTTCTTTCTTCAGTTTCCATAGCATGAGCTTTCTAGCAATGAGTATTCTATACAAATTAAAGTGAGGTAATCATTTATATTATGTGTAAATACAACTTGTACCCAGGCGTGCAAAGGGAAGGGAGAGTATTTTCTGTTACCAAGTGTTGCGAAGGGAGGAAAAATGCCAGTCTACAGAACTCTTTACATTGGTTCAAATTTTGGAATATTTCCCTAGTGTAATTAAATCAAAGTGATTACTTTACTCCAATGCAAATAACTAATGAACTGGCAGGTACATTGGCGCAAGTAGGCATTATACCGGTATAACAATCTGGGAAGTCACACCGGTATAGTGAAGTATGTCTACATTAGAATTTGCACAAGGGTAACTACCAGTTATTATACTGGTACAAGTTCTCAGATGTGGACAGGTCTGAAGACACAATGTCTCCTGAGTGCTAGGGAATGCACTGGTCATCAGCACTCACTGCACCTGTATAACCTCACCAGAGGGAACATATTTGGGTGGTGGCATAGCAGGATTGCATTTATCTGTTATACAGGTATGCTATGCACACATTAGCACAGCTTTGCCACCATATTCTCTGGTGTAATAAGATTTGGAAGCACTATTAACTGACCCTGCCTTGCATTCCCAAAGTACAAGCCTCCAAACTGTAGCAGCTTATGTGTCACTGCACATAAGGGAGGAGGAAGAGTTGCCCTTCATCTTCTCCCCTCAGTCATAATTGGACCCATCATATAACTGAACAAACCTCCAACCACTATGACCTTATCTCCATCTATATCTCAAAAAAAGTTGACAAATATCAGGCTGTTTAGATTATTATGTAACTGGCACAAACATGGCATGTATTAAGAGACTAAGACAAGTATGTTTTTACAAGAGTAAATAAAATCTGACTTTGTGCTTACCAATTATAGCATCTTCCCACAAAGCCACTAGAATTACATTAGTGTCAGAAAATCAATTATTATGACCCCAATTTTCCATAAACCTATAGCTAGGACATAAAACCCAGTCAAATAACTCAGCCTGTATGACATTGCACCATGGACTTAACTAATTGGTGACATTCCAGTAGGTTTTCAAAAATGGTACAAAATTCCTTTAACTTCCAGCAGGTTCCTAACTTGGTAACTCAACAAACTGTGCACAGACATATAAATAATGTACATGTAGCAAACAAAGGATTTTTTTTGCTTACAATAAAGTAACTCAAAAGAAAAAAACAGATATACAATACTGTGACATTATACTCCATATTCTTTATGAAAATATGCTTGTGGTAGGAATATGACATAACTAAGATATGCTTTATGCAAGATAACTCTTGTAAGGTATCATTGGAAAGGTTATAATTTACTGATATGATTATCTTATTTGTATGCATGTATCATTTCTGTATCTGAAATTAGGAATATTGATTATGTATCTATATTTCAACTATGTTACTTTGCGTGACGCCCCCTGCTAACACTTCAGGTACAACAATGAAAGAGCCCGATAGTGCTGATGGCCCATCAGCAAGAGACAATGGACTGTAAAAGACTTAGTTTTCCTGTGAACGTGTGGGTCAGCCTGTGAAGAATGGTTACAGGGGCCGTACAGAGGCATGTGACCAAGTTACCTGATACTGGAACCCATCTTGAATTCTGTACTTCTCCATGAGAAGCTGGGGGGGCGGGAGCAAAAACTAGGAAACAAAGGACTCCCGCCTTATGCAAATCCTATTTAAGGTGGGGAGTGAGGTAATCCAGGTCTTCCGTTCTGCCCTGCTACCCCACCCAAGATGACTGCTGGAAACAATTAAGACTGAACTTGGGGAAAGAACTGGACCCAGGCTGGAAGGGCATCTGGCCTGTGAAGAAGATTATTAGAACCACATTTAGGGTGAGAACTAACATGTAACCAGTTTTTTTTTTAGTATATTAAGCTTAGTTTGTGTGCTCTGTTTTATTTTCTTAGCAATCTGCCTTGTTCTGTCTGCTACCTCCTTAACTACTTAAAATACACCTATTATAGTTAATATATTTATTTCTGGTTTACAGTATAACCCTGTTTATGTGATTTCTAACTGGGGGGGAGGGGACGTGAGAAGTTGTGCATACCCCCTCCACATTGAGGGAAGAGGCGAATTTCATATAATTTTTGGTTTGTACTCCAAGGGGAGGTGGGGGTGGACATCTGGGTGCTGTGGCAAGCCTCTTAAGATGAGCCTTCTCAGAGCAGATTTCCATCTCTACGTGCAGCTGGGTGTGGCCCAGCCTGTGTGCTTGGCTGGAAAAGGCTGGGGAGCCTAGCCCAGCAAGACCAGGTAATAGAGGGCCCAGGCTGGCAGAATAGTCTGACTCAGTGGTATCCCAGCACACCAGGTGACATCCAGGGGGTCCAACCCATCACACTATACAATACATTGAAAAGTAACCATTTGACATCAGGGGCTCTAAAATGCATAATAGCATGTGCCATTTATAAAATGAACAAACTGTCTACTCATTCTATAAAAATACCACCAAAAGTTACATTCAAACAATGTAAAGTGTGTGTTCCAGACTAAAAAAAGTATAGAAATTAAAAATCTGTGCCAGCCAAGAGTTCCAAGCACATATATGTATGTACCTTTTGTGATATCAACACAGAATGGGATGAGATCAGGATGGAGGTCATCTTCATTTTGAATTTTATGCCAACAACATTATTTATCTTTTGTTTGCTGGTTTCATATGAATAGATTTCCAACTGAAGGAGATGAATTTTACCTTTAACCAAAACAGTTTTTTCTTCTTTGGTTTAGCAAGTGCACCCTGTGTATTTCCGATGACAACATTTTTAGGTAATATTAACGTTTACTTTGATACTGGAGTATCTTCTTTAGCACGGTCATCTGTTCCAGCTGGAGTTCCATACGATCTCCTGTGTGGAGAATGTGCAAATGCTCCAAGCCCATTTGATAGATGTAGGCTCAGGCTTAAGGACATTTGCAAGAAGGATTTTAAAACTTTCAACCTTGATATCACAAGTTTGAAGAATCAGCTAACAGGCTATACTTGAGGGCTGTGTTGACCAGGGTGCCAAAGAGACATGGTTAAGAGAGAGGAAGTGAAGAGAGTGAAGAGGAAAGCGAAGGAGGCCTCAAGTGCTAATAGTATGCCGGCTTTATCTTCTGGCCTTGTGCCTTATACCTGTGTTATCTGTGGCAAAGACTGTGGCTCAAGAATTGGACCTTTTTTTTAAGCCACTCGCAATGCTCTAGCACTATACACAATAACTGAACTGATTTAGCGCTTACACCATCTTCCAGTCACCAATGAAGAGTCTCTCTACTGAAAGTAAGCAGCAAACTATAGGGAGTGCAAGTAACTACCTCACACTAGAAAAAATGTATATACTTAAATGGTGGCAAACAAAATATCTATTATGTGTATGTTTTATAAGAATACGATCAAAAGCATGATTATATTATCACATTAATCTTTAATAGCCCTTTAGGTCTGATTTAAGCAGAAAGATTATTTCATTATATCATCAAGAGGTGCCTAAGAGGCTCTTTTTAATCTCCAGCCTTAACGGAGCTTTACCATGAAAAAACCCGTGGAATACCGTTGTAAGAATTAAAAGACTAACAGTATTAAACCTATTAGAAACTGTCTTTATGTCAGAGCACTGTAAGAAAACTCCAGGACAAGTAAACATATTATTCATTTTACTATCAGAGGCTATGTGCTCTTTCTAAATGTAATTTATGTTCACAATTATCTTAAAGTTTTAAGGAGTATCATTCATAAAAGCTAATCATGATGCATTAACTTAATCAAAATTCCTGTTGCAACTACCTTCTGGGATATTGTTACAATTAGATATGTTGCACAGTTCATAAAGTGTAGAAGTTCAAGAATACATCTTGATTGGAAGTTATAAACTTCAGAGAGTAATAGGAATGTAAGAATACAAAAGATTAAATAAAAATGCATGTTAAGTGATCATATTATTTCATTAAAAATGTCAATGACCAAATGTGGTGTTATATGTTATAAATATTATAGGAATAAAATCCAAGCCACAGAAAAGACAAAACTGGCAAAATGGCTAGAAGACCTCAGACTCTGCTGCCCATAGAACCCCTTTGGCATATGGCAATTTGAACTGAAGATTCCCATTGATATACTATTATTTCCAGACAAAAATTACCCCCACTGACCTCTGCAATCTTACTTCTCAAGCTCTAACCATCGCTGAGACACAATTGGCCAAACTGTCCCTATTAGAATTTGATTGAGATAACCCAATTATAGAATATTTTAGAAAAACTGCCGTGCCTTCGTGTGCTCTTGCAAGGTACTGAACACTACGGCCCTGGCTCAGCAAAGCACTTAACTTCAATGGGACTATTCACGTGCTTAAGATTAAGCATGTGTGTAAATGTTTTACTAAATTTGGGTCAGAGTTCTTGGCACTTTGCAGAACTGACCTCTAAAAGTGCACTTCTCATAGATTCCTAGACTTTAAGGCCAGAAGGGACCATCATGCTCATCTAGTCTGACCTCCTGCACAATGCAGGCACCAGAACCTCCCCCACGCACTTCTGTAATAGACCCCCCAGTCGCTTGTATGCCATTGTATAGCTAAAGACCCTTCCTCTTAAAGCAAATGGAAGCAGATGGTCTCCAAGAAAGACATTTTTTTCTCCTAGGGGCTTCTTTGAGGCATCATAACACAGTTCATAAATATCTGCTACTAAGGTATAGCTATAGGGAAATAGTGGGGATCCCTCAGATACAGTGTTGTGGGAACCATTGATAAATATTGACTTTTTAATTGTAATTAGGTATGCATGTTCAACAGCCACACCTCCCTTCAGAAATTTACATAATATCTTCCATTGCAAAAGATTCCACAACTTTGAAATAAAATCCCTATATTTAAAAAGTGGAATAACTCTGAAGTTGGTAATATCTTTCAAAATGGAATGGATAGGTGGGGTGCAGAGGAAAACAGAAAGATGCAAAGAGTAGCTGTAGAACCACATCTCTACTTATCCATGTCCCTTTTCTCTATCTTTTTTTTTTTAACTGTCTTTCTGTTTGCATCATTTAGGCACATTATCCCAATGCAAGGAAAAGTTAATAGCAGGAAAAGACTACTGAAGAGCTTCACAAGACTGAATGTGTGGAGTTAGCAATTCATTCTCCCATTGTGGGGAGATGGTTTATGATCTCACAGAAGGTGCATGAAAACCCTGCAGAACATAAATATCTACAGGGATACTCTTCTCAATCCTGTAGATTATGGATCATTAATGGGAAGGGCCTACCTCTCTGAGCTACTCTTTACATCACCCTTCACTCTGGCTGTAGGAGCTGTGTTCCCATTAACTCTATAAAGGGGGTAGGAACCAAATTAATTCTAATATGGTTTTCTGCTAGAAAGATTAACAATTCACACAGGAAGCCCGCGACGTCGAGCAGCTGCTTCTGGGTTTTGGCTCTTGCCCAATCTGGCATGTCTCCTCTAGACCCAGGGGGCCTTCTGTGACATTTAACAAACACTGGGTTTTCACTAGTCAATGCTAAAAGGGATACAAATTGAAAAACAGATGTTACTGGACAACTTTATCTTGGATTTTACCAGCCGTACCCATACTTGATCAGAGGAACTTAATTTAAAAGATGAAATCACTCAAAATCACAGTAAACATGGCAGTTTGCATTTGTTGTAGCCTAAGAATTGTGCATCATCTATCAGAGGCAACCACTAATGTATACACAGCAATGCAAAGACTTCTATCATCAGTTCAAGGTTTTTCATTTGATATTAACAAAATATGATTATGAGAAGGTTTTGCATGAATAGCACTGTACATTCAGGCTTCAGAGGAAGACAGATTGCTAAGTAAAAAAATGAAGTGCTGGCAGCTGTGTGCTACTTTTCATCATTCCTTAGCAAAAAAGAGTTTACCCTGATGACTGGATTACCTAGTAGCATAAAAGCATGGTCCCTGTCTGTTTTGCGTGAATAAGTCAAGAGATTACACAGTGTATTTTTAAATTATTCCCAAAGCATCAGCAATGAATTGCTCTGCATATTAAGTATAAAAACATTTTTTTGCCTAACCAGGGAATCTAATATTATTTTACTGAATATAAAATAGAAGTGAGTCTTCTTCATCCCCAGGATTTTGCAAACCATTTCCCACCCAAAAAGAGGTGTTTTGTCACAGGCATCAGAAGGCCAGCCAGGGAAACAGAATGGGCCAGTTTCCTTTGTTTTCTGGCCCCTTTGTAAAGCTCTGCTCTAATATAGGGGTATACCACCTGCAGGGAGCGGCATGACTGGACTATCCTGTGTCCCAATCCTGGTGATGTAGACTAGAGTGGTGGCCCCCAGGCCACTGTAGTCCACACCATGGCACAAATCAACCCAGAGAATCATGGAGTCACAATCAGTTCCTTGGCAGTCCATGGCCACATTGCGCTGAGAGGAAACTCAGTGCAACAGAGAAGCCAGGCCACAGATTGCTCTGGCATGTTACTTACTAAATTGAACACCTGGCAGTAGAAAATATTTAAAGTGGATTTGGAGGTTAGCAACTGCAGCACTGATTTGTGGGTAGAAGTTACCCAGTTTTCCCCAGGTCATGCCCTCTCTACTGTCCTTGCAACACTAGATACTGATCACATGCAGATATGTTCTTCGGTTTCTCAGGCCCGGATTAACAAATGTGCACTTGGTGCACTTACACACGGTACCCATTGTGATGTTGTAGTCTATATGATCTTATGAAAATGTGCTAATGAGTGTGAATATAATGTAACTGGAATATGCTTCATGCAAAAGGTCTCTTGTAAGGTATCATTACAAAGCTTATAATCTACTGAGTGTGGTCATTCTATTTGTATGTATGTATCACTCTTGTATCTGAAACTAGGAATATGAAATATAACTGAAGCCCTATTGTAATTATGCAAAGTGTGGGCCATTAATGGTGGTTTGGATGGCTCCAATCAACCTGGATAATTTACTGTGAATGGATCTGTTTGCTTGCAGGCCTTCCTGTAAGTCAGGCTGGGAGAAATGAAGGCTTGGAATCTTACAGTGACATGTGATCATGTCACCTGAACTGGAATCCATCTTTAACCTGGTGCTTTTCCATTTAAAAGGAGGGGTGGGAACCCAGAGAGGGACAAAGGATTCCTGCTTTATGCAAAGCTATATAAGGGCATGGAACAGAACAAAGGGGGCTGCAATCATGAGAAATCCCCGAGCTACCTCCTAAGCTGGAACAAGGGCTGTACCAGGGGAAAGGATTGTGCCCAGACTAGGAAGGCATCCAATCTGTGATAGAAGCTTATTGAAACATCTCGGAGGGTGAGGTTTTCATCTGTAATCACTTTCTTACAGTATTAGGTTTAGATTTGCGTGTTTTATTTTATTTTGCTTGGTAATTCACTTTGTTCTGTCTGTTATTACTTGGAACCACTTAAATCCTACTTTTTGTGTTTAATGAAATCACTTTTTACTTATTAATTAACCCAGAGTGTGTATTAATACCGGTGAGGGTGAGGGAGGGGGCAATAGCTGTGCATCTCTCTCTATCAGTGTTATAGAGGGCGAACAATTTATGAGTTTACCCTGTATAAGCTTTATACATTTATTTATGGTTTGGACTCCATTGGGAGCTGGGCATCTGAGTGTTAGAGACAGGAACAATTCTGTAAACTGCTTTCAGTTAAGCCTGCAGCTTTTAGGGGATGTGGTTGAGACCTAGGTCTGGGTTTGTAGCAGGCTAGTGTGTCTGGCTCAGACCAGTCAGGGCACTGAAGTCCCAAGCTGCCAGGGGAAACAGGCTCAGGGGTTGTCTATGCACATCAGTTAGCAGTTCCCAAGGGGGTTTCTGTGATCCAACCCATCACACCCATCTCACGTGGGTTCTCCGACCACAGGGGTTGGAATAACCCCCACACAAAAACAACTGAGGACATGGATGGGATCAGAGAGAGGGCCTCTCCTGCATGCTGTAGCAGAAGCCAGTTGGCTGGAGCAGGGAGCTGGGCCAGCCCTGAAAGACAGGAGCCACTGCAGGGTGAGCACGGGGCAGGGAAGGTAGGAAGCCACCACGTTCCATAGCACATATGGCCCCCAAATATCATTAATCTGGCACTGTTTTTGCAGTCTACTGTATATCAAGTTGAGTGCTTCTACTGAGGTGTGCATTTTGGGAGAGGCATTTATTTCATAGCTATTTCCTGTGTCACTACTACACACAAAAAAGAACCACAGTAATTATAAAATATAATTTGTATAACATACCTTAATTGTTAGATATTCCCTACTAAGTGACTGTACAGGTACAGTAGTGGCATGTTGAGAAGGCCCCATTAGGGGGGCAGCCTCATGTTGTTCCCTGTTTCTTGTCAGTTTGACTCACTGTGTCCTGAAATGAAGCTCTGAGTAAATATTTCTTTGCAGAAGTTCTGAGTATTCAAAAAAAAAAAAACAACAACAAAAAATCTGATGATCTGCAGTGAAGCTGTCCAGGATAAACACAGTAGTGTTTATTTCAGCTCCTTATAAAGCTCAGCAGGAAAAACAGCTATATTTATTTTTCCACTGCGGCAGAAGAAGTCTCTCTTGAACTGCGAAACAGATCTGCTCTTTTGGTCATGTGAGAGAAGGCTTTACATCTGTGTAAGTACTGGTTTGCACTTTCATGTCTTCCCATGTTCTTTGAAAAATATAATCACATTTTGGACAAGGGTCATCACTAAAGGACTGCTAATCTAAATCCAAACCCTACCAAAATTTAAGGGGAATAAAACCCCTGTAGAATACTACAAGGTCTGAGCGAAGTACTATCGACGGCAATATTTATCTTGTAATGGTATCGTCCAACAAATTTTGAATAAAGTTCAGTATTACATATAATTTAAAATTAAATTAGGGTTTTACAATGTGATTCTATGACAATCTTCCTAATGTACACAGAGACTATTTTTACAGTACAACAGTGTAATATTGTCAGTATTTATTTTAAATGTGCATATGATTTATTTCTATATTTGAGGGGAAATTTTAATTACAAAACAATCCCAATCATTTAGGAGTTACTAGATTAATATCACCCATCATTATAATAAAATATAGTAACAATTTTATAGCAATCAGTTGGGTGACTAGGGAAAATCCATGTGTATTAAGTGAAAAGGGCTGTTCACAGTGGATAATTAGGTTAAATTTAATACCTTACATTTTACTTAAACTCCTGGTTAAGCTATAAAGGAAGTTTTTTGTTACAACTTCCTTCATAGTTTTTCATAACCATTCTGTCAGAGCAGCTTTCAAATCAAGATAACCTGAAGTGTATTTGTCTGGAGCACACATCTAACTGTTTCAATTGTTTGTGATTTGCTCACTATGGTAATAATCAGTTTAGTCAACCTAAAAATCCCCACTGAATGTCATCACACAGTAGGTTTAAAGATTTGAGGCTTAGAAACCTCATCACAAGCAGCAAAAAGCTCATTCAAAGCACTATCCTACCCTAAATGAAGATAATCTTACTGTCCAAAGGTAAACACGATTTTTTTTATTTTACGCAAAATAATTATACTGTATTCTTCCATCAAGAAAACTAAAATGCTTGTCAGACCACAGGGCTGTTTGAACACATAGAGGCTTCAAAGACGTATTAAAAGCCTCTACGGACTAGATTCTCAAAGGTATGTAGGTGCCTGAAGATGTAGATATTGCCTGGTGGGATTTTCATAAGCATCAAGTGCTTAACTCCCATTGATGTCAAAACCCACACTGCCTTGGCCCATGTGGCCATGAGGGAAAATTTTCTTCCAGCTCCAAAAAGGCAACTAGCATGATGCCCTCAGCAAGGCCCCAAAACCCAGATCTACTATAATCCCAAACTAGAGGTGTGGCGCTTTTTCTCAGGGCTCAGAATGGTGCCCTTGGGTAGGGGGAAGGGCTTATAAAATGTGAACTCTAAGCGCTAAATATAGACTTGAAGGGCAAATGTAGACTGTAAGGGCTATGCAAAGCTGGACAACATGTGTGGAGTAACATTCTTTGTTTCCTTTTTGCTGTTTCATTAGAAACAAACAAAGTATAACTTGTGGATTTTAATCTTTCGTTTATTTGATTTATTGTAATCTCTTATTTTATATATGTTAATTTCATTTTCCTCTATATCAATCCTTACGTCTGTCCAAAGTTTCTTGTGTTTATTTCTGTCTTTATTTCTCACAATCAGAATTTCCTTTCTTTTGTGTACTGATGTGAATTTAACAGTTAAATAGTTCTAAATACCTCAGGGAAAACCTGAACAGAAAAAAAAACAAAAAACAAAAAAACCTATTATGTCAATTACATACATGTCTAAATTTAGTTTAGGCTATTCTATGCTATCAAAATATAAAAGGTATTATTTCTCAAGATAGAATGGTTCAGAATGTTTCTAATAATGTAGAACAAATTAGACTGATTCCTCTTTAGGCACTTTTTGTAGACTCAATCCTGCAAGGTGCTGAACCCTCTGTCCCTGATTCTGCAAATCAGTAGAGCACATGCTTAACTTCAAGGATGAGGATAATCTCACTGATTTCCATGGAACTCCTCAGGTTCATAAAGACAAGCATGTGACTAAGTGCTTTGAAGAATTTATACTGTGTATTCACTGGTTTAAAAAAAACCCAATCCATTTCTAACAGCACAATGAGAAGTTTGGAGTTGGTCATAAATAATAAATATGAACTTTACTGTGTTATTAGTTAGGCCTGAAATCATTTAAAATTAGGCATCAATATAAAATGGTTTTCCAAAGGCTCATTTTGTTTTTATACTATATATATTTGACCAATTATTTTGTTGCTATTACTGATTACAAATAACATTACACAACTGCTTCTGTATGTTTGTTTACGATGGGTTATTTGCTGTGGAGTTGGATCAAAAGGGGTTGTTAGGGAAACCAAACAAGAAAGATAAAACAATGGGAGCATCCTGACACTCAAACACAATAGCCAGGTGGATAGCCATGAAGAGGTGACTCCTCACCCCAACTCTGGTGACATAGCTGATTTCCCAAGGCTAACACTAGGATAAAAAAAAGAATAACAAACATTAGAAGACTCTGGGCCTACAAAAGCATGGGGGCTGAGTGCATGGCTAGAGGCTTCCCAGGGAGTGTAAGCAAGAGCTGACAGACTGGCAAGGAGAAACCCAGAGAGCATGCTGCGAGCAGAACAGTCTATTTCCTCCAACCAGAAATGGGGTTAGCTGGGCTGAGGGAAATTTATGAAAGCTGCCAAGGAAAGATTAAGGAAAGAAATACAGACCTATGCATATAAGCCTTTTATTGTTTTTACCCTTTGCTCTTTGGGGGAATGAATAGGCAATGCTTCGAAGAATTTGTTTTTGAGCCACTTTAATCAGCTCACTGGCCACAAGTCCCTGGACAGAGAGGGCTTATAAAGTGCCAAACGCAGCTGGGCCTGTCAGGTTAACACACATGGGAAACAAGGGGGCTACAGCCCAGAGATACAAGCTCAGTGTAGTTGGGCTCAGTGGTTCTGTCCAGAGTGAGGTGCAGGAAGCCAAGTGTCACAGGGTGACTGGCCTCTTTAGGGGAGATGGGGGTCAGCCTCTCCTGTATTATAATTAATAATCAGAGGGGTAGCTGTGTTAGTCTGAATCTGTAAAAAGCAACAGAGGGTCCTGTGGCACTTTTAAGACTAACAGAAGTATTGGGAGCATAAGCTTTCGTGGGTAAGAACCTCACTTCTTCAGATGCAAGTAATGGAAATCTCCAGAGGCAGGTATAAATCAGTATGGAGATAACGAGGTTAGTTCAATCAGGGAGGGTGAGGTGCTCTGCTACCAGTTGAGGTGTGAACACCAAGGGAGGAGAAACTGCTTCTGTAGTTGGATAGCCATTCACAGTCTTTGTTTAATCCTGATCTGATGGTGTCAAATTTGCAAATGAACTGGAGCTCAGCAGTTTCTCTTTGGAGTCTGGTCCTGAAGTTTTTTTGCTGTAAGATGGCTACCTTTACATCTGCTATTGTGTGGCCAGGGAGGTTGAAGTGTTCTCCTACAGGTTTTTGTATATTGTCATTCCTGATATCTGACTTGTGTCCATTTATGCTCTTGTGTAGTGACTGTCCAGTTTGGCCAATGTACATAGCAGAGGGGCATTGCTGGCATATGATGGCATATATAACATTGGTGGACGTGCAGGTGAATGAGCCGGTGATGTTGTAGCTGATCTGGTTAGGTCCAGTGATGGTGTTGCTGGTGTAGATATGTGGACAGAGTTGGCATTGAGGTTTGTTGCATGGGTTGGTTCCTGAGTTAGAGTTGTTACGGTGCGGTGCGTGGTTGCTGGTGTGAATATGCTTAAGGTTGGCAGGTTGTCTGTGGGCGAGGACTGGCCTGCCTCCCAAGGTCTGTGAAAGTGAGGGATCATTGTCCAGGATGGGTTGTGGATCACTGATGATGCGTTGGAGAGGTTTAAGCTGAGGACTGTAGGTGATGGCCAGTGGAGTTTTGTTGGTTTCTTTTTTGGGCCTGTCTTGTAGCAGGAGGCTTCTGGGTACACGACTGTACTGACTGTCTGTCTGGAATACAAGCTGTCAGGAACAGTATCCCTGATGATGACACAGCACAACTTCTGTTAGTCTTAAAGGTGCCACAGGACCCTCTGTTGCTTTTTATAATTAATAAGTTGCTTCCCAGTTTTGGGGGAGGGGGCAGGACTAAAGATGGTAAGGTTTGCCCTGTAACCATGACAGCTACCCTGATAATACAGATATTATGAAAATGTTAATTTATCCTGCAAATAATTCTTCCCTCAATCTTTCATTATACTTTTTTAACTGTTCCCTTGTCTTTTGCCACCTTTTAGTCTCCGTTAACATATTTAGATAAAGCAAAACATTGCCTGATAAAACTATATTACCAAAGCCATAAAGAACTTTCCATTTAAATTCAGCAGAAGTGGGGTTGTAAATTGGATTACAACTATCTTCGTCCTCTTCAATGGCAGCTGTAGTCACTGAAAGAGACAGCAGTTGATACTTCAAGCAACACCTCTGCCTCAGAACAAGAACCTCTCAGAACACTGTGGCACATCAGGAAATGATTCCTATACCAAATGCAAAAGATTCATTTCTGTGCAGAGGACCAGGAAAATGGCGATGAATCCCTTAAGTCCTCTTTTTGAGGTCTCCTGGTGCTGGGTGTCAGCACAGGGATGAATTCTCCCACAAAGAATAGATACCACCTCTATCTCCTTTGATTACATGGTGGATTCCAAGAAAACTTCCCAAGAATCAGTGTCATAGTATAGTGTGTTTGGGTGCACTGCTATATATGTTAGTCAATCAATAGTATTCTTGTAGAAATGCACTTACTAATAGGTGTGCTCTATTGGGCTCAGGTTAGTCCTGCTACAATTAAATCGGGTTTGTCTGGTCTGAATAGCATGCAAATTTAAAGTAAATAGTAACCAATATTAAAATAAGTTTCTCAGAAATTCAGAAACTGGAAGGCAAATAAAAAACAAGCCCAAATTTATTATTTCTTTTAATCTCATATTTTGGAACTATGTGGTATTCTCTCTCCCCTTTTTTTTTTTTTTATATAGAATGATGGAGGAATAATTTTATTCACTGCTCACAAGAAATTATGTTGTTTTGGAAACAATGAAGAATCTGTACTAAGGACTAGTTTTCTCTGTGTGTGATGTGCATTATTGGGATGTCAGAGAGTGTTCTCAGCTCTAAGAGCCTTGTGGCACAGATAATCACTATTATTTGTTATTTATATAGCACTATAAATGGACACAGCACATTAGAAAACAAAGAAAAATGGAAACTCTGCCCAGAAGTGCATCTAATGTAAGTAAAGACAAAAATAACAGAAGGAGATAACAAATATGGAACCCAGTTCAGGATAGCCTCCCTACTCAGGATGTCATGGAGAGGAAATGAAGAAGGGAAGGGAAGGGATAAAGACAATGCAAATACTTATCTGAGTGATGTGCACATATTTAAGTGTAATTTAAGAAAGGACTAATGCTTATAAGCCTCTTTGAAGAAGAATGTTTTGTGCAGAAGTGAAATTGAGCGTGGGGCTTGAACAAAGGTTTTAAGGATTCCAAGCCGCGATTATGTTTGCATGAAGGAAACAGCACAGTGGACTTTTCTATGACTTTTTTGTGTGAAGCCTTGAGAGACAGACTAAAGAAGACTTTTCCCTCAGAAAATGTGTTCTCATCCGTGCCATGGGAAGAACCAAGAGAAACAATGAACAACAAGAACAAGATCCAAGGCTTCTTCCTGGATTAATCTGCAAAAGTTTGATGGATCCCACAGCACTACTCTAATGTCTGTCTCTCTCCAGACTACACATAATTCCACTTTTAGGGGTTGCTGTTACTCCTGACAGCTGCTCCCTGGGCTTGATCCTGCTCTCATTGAAGTCAGTAGCAAAACTCCTGCTGACTTACGGTGCAGTATCAGGACTCACGTGAGCTTCCATAGCTTTGTCAATCCCCCTTCTTCCAGGATCTTGTCTCTCTGAACTTCCTGAAGTTCCTTCTTGAATGCACTAAATTTTTCCACATCATTGGATTGTTGAAGGCACTATGTTGAGGGGGCGGGAGGGCTTGCTGCTGCAGCCCTTAATTGTACTATTGTGGTGTATTGTGAATGACAAGAATGCAATGCCATGTTCAAGGAACAAAAAAGCTTTTCAAAAGGTATATTTCTCTGAGTGAATTCTGAACTCTAAGTAGTCTCATTTTATTTCCATAGCCCTAAAATTAAGTTAATAAAATAGAGAGCTTACTACAACTCTGAACAATAACAATCAGCTTGATTTGGTAGCTATATTCTTGACACATAAATCACCATCCTACCTACTGTATGTGTCCCTACATCTGTTATGGCAGGTATGATGACAACAATTCTGTGTCTGAGATGGTAACAGCTGGGAGAACATGAAGAGAGGTCTGATCATGAAAGAGAAGGGTTCTGTTTAATCACAAATGCGTTTCATATATTTTGCACTAGCCAAAAGACCAACACAAACAACAAAATCCTATGCACACCATGTATGTGATTTTAGTAGTAAAATATCCTTGAGAATACAAATTCTTAGACAATAAAGTTCTTTGATGTCTGAAGTATACTGATTCTATAAGCTTTCAGGACTATGCAATTTTTAACACTGTAATAAATTTGACCTGCAGAGAAGCACTGCAGGATTGAGATTTAATTATGGCCATGCATGAAGTAAGTAAATGCATTGGGCCTGATCCTACAATCCGTATGATGACTTCAACAGCAGTTTCCCCTGAGTATGCAGAGAAGGACTGGGCCCTAAGAAAATTTACATTCACTCCTACAGTAGTTTTAGGTAAACTATAAGAACAGAAATTTAAATACTACAAAAGATAAAAATATGGAACTCAAACAAACCATAAATATACCTATTTAAAATATATAAATTTCATTCCAGAAAGTATAAGCATACATCTCTCGTTACCTCCCTCCTCCCCCCACAAAGGTAAATCACCCTATTTTTCTTATTGGTATTATACTAATACATGACCCACATTGTGTAAAGTTGCTAATGATTACATTAAGCTTTTGTTATCTGTAATCAGATAAGGAAGCTAGATATTGTATAATTTCACATTGTTCTTTCTCAGGATAAGCAATCACAATGTAAAAAAAAATCCTAGCTGAATTTTAAAAATAAAATAAAGATCAGATGATGATTTTTCAGAAATATCTTTAAGACTAAAAAAGAGATCAGTCTTTAATTACATAGCAGACCCCATCCTCTGCCCAAGCTTACCCTTTCTTTTTTCAGGCCCCAATCCTGCAATTCAGTATGTGTGAGCTCACCACAGAATGTGTGTGAAGTGAATTGTAGGATCATGTTTCATTCCTAATCCTGTTATTTCCAGTTACCCATGCTAATTATGTTCTGGTTTTGTTAGCCATTTAGTATTAGACATGCTTTTCATTTAATTGATCACTGCCAACTCCCTTAGGCCTAAAATGGCCTTTTAAATTAAATTCCTGTATTAGCAACACAACATTGGATTTAGTCATTTAATTCTGTAATTTAAAAAAATCCACCTTAATTATCATAAATTTACAGGGGATGATCTACATGCAGGAAATGCTGAGTGAATCTGGTGTCACTCACTCCATTCATATGTCTGCGTGAGTGCTTGCTAGTCATCATCATCATCGGTGTATGCACAATGTGCCCCATTTAATAGCGTCATCATCAGCTGGAGAGCCTCTCTCTCACTGAAATAAATTGGTGAGCACTCATCAATGATATGCAACATAGTCTGAAGTTGACTGCAGCTGCATCACAGGCCATTTAAGGCGATTGGCCTCACAGCTGCCTTGTCCTATTCAAAACTGGTTCAGAGATGATCACAGGTGTCTTGGTAAATCAGAACCTTGTGGAGAGATGGTTGGGTCAGTGACAAGAGACCGATTAACAACTGTCATCATTGACCACTCATTGCACCAAACAGATTCCACTGTCATGTCCTGTGATGGCATAAATGCCCATAAAGGGCGTGAACAAGACAGGTGATCTGGTGGGTGGTCAAAGAGGTCTACCTACGATGGCAGGTTGCTATTCTTATGGATCTTAGCCAGCAGCATGACAGAGACGTTTTCACAGCAAATATGGGGAAGTGCTATGTTGCTAAGTATCGGAAGCCATGGCAACGGAGTTACCCATAAAGTCCCAGTAACAATACACATAGCTTTGTTAAGCTCTACATCCACCAGCCTCATGTGAGATGAACAACACCAGACAGGAGCACAGTATTCTGTATGCTGTTGAATAGCAGAGGGCAAGGGCTGATGTTCTAAGTATCCGGGCGCTCACATCCCAGGTTGAACCAGCCAATTTTATGAGCAGGTTGTTCTGAGTGCTGACTTTGGCTGCTGTCTTCCTCAAGTGGTTGTGGTACATTAATGACTTATCCAATGTCACACTGAGGTAAACTGAGTTTGGAACGTGCTGCAGGTGTTGGCCGTTGAGGAAAACATTTAACTTGCTACTTGTGCTTGCACTATGAGAATGGAATACACTAGAAACAGTCTTAGAAAAGCTTGACAACGGGTGCCATTGACTACAATGATCTGCCATGAGCTTCATATCTTTGTTCAAGACCTTGTCAATTTCTGAGGAGGACAGCTTGGTAGCTGCAGCAGATTTCATCAGCACAGATAAACTTGCATGACAGTGTAGCTGGAAGGTCATTGATGTATTGGTGAAATAACTGAGCCTCAAGGGAAGCCTTTGATCTGACTCTTCCAAGAGCTATAGCAGTTGCCCATGTGTACTCTAAACCACCTGTTTTGGAGAAAGAGCTCTACTACTTTGACCACCCAAAGCAGAGCAACTTGAAAGAGTTTAAACAAAAGGCCTCTGTGCCAAACTGCGTCACAGGAGGCAGTCAAATACAAGAAGATGGCTCTCATCTTTAGATTTTGTTGAATACCATTTTTGATAAAGGTGGTCAAAACCAAAGCTTGATCACAGGTGCTATGTCCTTTCCTAAACCCGGCCTGCTCGACTTGGAAGACAGCATCCAAATCTGGAATGATTTGTTGGAGAATCAAATGCTCAAACACCTTGAAACGCACTACTAGCTCGCTAGTATCAATTTACAGAAAAACTTCACAGGTACCCTTATTCCTTTCAGAAAGGTACTAAATAGAGCTTTGTGGAAAAATAGGATGAAATGTTCAGGAAGAAATATTTCCCTCATCAAAACTGGATTGTTTTAACAAAAAAATCAAATTTTGATTTGTTGCATGAGCCATAACACTGTTTGAAAAACAGGACAGAATTTTAACTTCATATTTAGGATTACATTTTGAGAAAAATATTGTAGAAGTTTCCTAATTCAAAATTTCCAACCAGCATCAAACCATACAATGTTTACGCAAAGACAAAGTCTCATGAATCTTTCCCAGCCACAAGGCATGCCGATTTACTCTGCTTACAATCTCATGCAGAGACTGCTCTAGGCAAGCTGGGTTGCTGCCTATGGTGTACAGCATGCTAGGATGGCGGATTTCTACATGAACAATTAGTTCGGAGTGGGAATCTACTCCGTGCTAGCCTGCCATGGCATACGCACACCCTGGCATACATTATCAGTTCCTTAATGCACTTTGATCTAGTCATCTCTCAAATGGGACTAGATCAAAGCATGTTAGTGTGCTTCAGTGGGGTAGAGGCCTTGATGTGAATCATATGGCTGGAGGGCCAAACAGCCCAGCCCAGCTCCTGGCAGCCTCTCCCTGGACAAGCTTGAGGATGAGGGGCCCCAATGGTAGGCAGTAGGCAGTGACTAGGTGAGTAGCATCCCCTCCCCCCATCTACTTCCTGCACATCTCTGCCCCCTTTTGCCCTACCACCCCCCTCATCTGCTCCTGACCCCCATGTCCTATATTCCTGCTCTAGCTCTCCCCCATTTCCCTGTATCCTAGCCCTTCTGCACCTACAGGGTCTTGACATCTGTTTCCCCCTGTGTCCTAACCTCCCACCCTAACCTTCCTGTCGCCCACCTCCTCACATTATCCTAGCCCATCTGCCTCCCACCTCATCTGCCCCCAGCATCTCCCCAAGGTCTGACCCCTTCTCAATCCTCTTACCCACCACTGTCTGTCCCACTGTATCCTACCCTGCATCTGCCCCTGGGATCCACCACCTCCCAATGCCATCAGCACCCTTCTCCAGCATCCTGCCCCATAGACTTGTCCCCCTTTTTCCTAGCCCAGCCACCCATCTGCTCCACAATGTCCTAGTCCACCCTCCATCCCATTTGCCACCTACTGCCGATCAGCTCCTCCTCCTCCCTCCCAATGCTGTGATCAGTTCTATGCATGCAGGAGGTGCTGGGGGGAGGGGGATGAGCAGGGGCAGAAAGAGGCAGGGGAAGGGACAGGAAGAGGTGGGGCAGGGTGGGGACAGGGTCTGGGGCAGAACAGGGGTTTAGCACCCCCCGGGAACAGATGAAGTTGGCACTTATGCCCAGACCCCTCTGTACTGGTGCAGCTCCCCCTGCAACCTAGGGTGTCTGCTTGGGATGGGGCAGCAGAGCACAAATGGGGGCAGATGAAGACCCAAGCCTTGAGTGACAGTTTATGGTGCTCTTGAGTATAGACCCCTAATGTGGGGTGGAGGTGGGCTGCTGACTCCTTGGAGCTCAGTGGGGTCCTTCCAAGGAAGCCTGATATGGGGGACCAAGCTGCTATAAATGGGTAGTAGGAAGCCAGAGGCATGCTGATGTTCTGCCTAGAACAGCAGATTGTCTTGAGCAGCCTCTGACCTCATATCAGGTGACATTTCCACGGAGAGAGAGGAGAGTGCAGAGAAAAAGACAGACTTCTTACTAGTAACTGTACTTCAAGAGTGTGGGATGCTTCCTCTCGGCCACTGCTGAGTTTCAAGTACCTTTGAGAAAAGCAGTTGCTGTTGGGACTGCACAACTACTCTCTCAAGAAAGTGACCGTTTGGAACTGAAGTTATAAGAGGACATGCATCCCTCAACTCCCTCAATTCCTTCATTTCCACAAATAGCTGTGGGAGTAGGAACCTTTGCTGGAATAATTCTCCACTTAGTTATGTTTTCTTAAACCAAATCTCTTAGCTAGTTACTGTGGTTTTAAATATGGATCGTTCAGATGATTTTGAGTACAGTAGTTTGTTCACCACAACACACTTTTCATTTCAAGACCTTCCAATTTTGTGCCCTATGGTTTCCTTTTGTTTAGATACATTTCTCAGGTACTCTGGAAATGATCATTCCCCCCAGAGTTGTTTCTCATGGAAAGCCTTTTCAGCTCATGTTGGAAAGGACAAACATAATTAATGCCAGCCCCTTCTGATGATGCAGGCATGATGAGATAGGCCATCCAATCTATTCTTAGGTCAGGGCCCCGTTCCTATGCAATGTAAGAGTAAGCCTTTGTCTGCATCAACCTAAAGCTCACCAGCAATGAAGGCACCTCTCACAAGAAATAATATATTGAGGAAACCTCAAAAAAAGAACTTTGCATTTCTTCTCCCATGCCAGGTTGCACCCCTCTGGGCCAGGTCCCCAAATGAATCCTACAAAAAGGAGCATTTTAGTCTAAATTCTTCCTGGATATTTGTCCACATCAAAACCCAACCATATAAGTTGGTCTAACTATTAGGCTCTCCTTCCCGGGAACTGTACCTTGATGCAGTGGGAAGACTTGTATGTTCCAGTGATCCTGAGAGTTTTAACTCCTAGTACGGGTCACACAAGTCAGACAAGTCAAAGGGAAGGGACTAGATGAAAACCAACTCACTGGTGCTCGAGTTTGGGGATAGAGTGATAGGCCAACAATCTACCCTCATAAAAAAAGGTTATAGAAACACAACAAGGTTGCCCTTCTGGCAAAGTATGGGGCCAGGAAAAGCCTCCAGAAAAATGGAAAAATTGTATCACAGTCAAAACACAAAAGAAAGGAGACCTAAATGACTGCAGTGATTGGTGATGTAGTCATTTCAGTGATAAGCAAAGTCTTTTTCAGTATCATCTGATGTGGAATAAAGGAAATGGTTTAGGCAAAGCTAAGGGTACAACCCAGAAGATCATGTGCGGACTAGATTTTCACCTTAATAAAAATCACGGAAGAGAGCTTCAAGTGGCAAAAACCAGTCATCATAAATTTCATAGAGTTTAAGAAAGCATTTGAC
Source organism: Trachemys scripta elegans (assembly GCF_013100865.1). NCBI lineage: Eukaryota > Metazoa > Chordata > Testudines > Emydidae > Trachemys > Trachemys scripta. The sequence continues at coordinate 71,895,201 of NC_048298.1, forward strand.
ACTCTGGAACATCTTGAAGTGTTATGGTACTCCAAAAAAATAATTAACAATCATGGTGCAGCTTGCATAGTTAAAATAAATGCCAGCTTGAGAGAATGGCTTAACAGACACTGGTGTTAAACAAGGATGCATTATCTTACCTCTCCCATTTGGCATTGTCATTGACTTCATTATGAGAAAAAGTGTAGACAGACACAGAACAGGCTTCATGTGGTTTAATAACAGTACACTAGAAGATTTAGATTTTGCTGATTACATAGCTCTAAGTGACAGTTCAACATGCAAATAAATAGCAAAAGACTGTCCAGCACTGCAAAAAAGACGGGGTTAATAATTATGAAAAAACAAATCTCATGAAAATCCCAGCGACTCAAACATTACATTAGAGTGAAAAATAAATACAAAAGGTGAGTCAATTCACATACCTTGGCAGTAAAGCGCAAGCCAATGGGGATGTCCAGAAGGAAAGAATGTCATGAACTGGCAAGGTGACAGCTACATTCACCAGCTAAAATGAGATTTGGTCATAGCAAATCTATATCTAAAAGACCAAACCACAAATTTTCAACTCAAATGTTATTTTCATCTTAACATATAGATGTGAAAGCTGAAAATCCACCTAAAGTACAGACGATATCTAAATGTCTTTGAAAGCAAATGCCTCTAGAAAAGGCTAGGTATTAAATCTAATGAATTTATAACAAATACCAAGATTCACTAGGGAGTTCAACATAATCCCTTATCTCCAAAGTTATCCAGAGAAGATGATGGCAATATCTGGGACAAGTGTTAAGAATGAAGCCAGAACATCTGCAATGGCAGACATGCCATTGGGCAGCTCCAGGAACACATAAGAAGAGCCAACCAAAAGAACCCCTCCATCAAACATTAGTCAGAGAGGGAAAACTTATAGGACTTAACAACACAGAGGACATGCAAAGAGCAGCCCAGGATAGATAGGGATATTGGAGCCTTGTTCATGCCCTAAAGAAAGTTTGACAGCAAAGATTGAGATTCTATCAATTGAGATTGGGTACTAGGGTGTTACAGATAAAAAGTGAGGTGGCCTTAGTAATATTGACTGGGGAAGCTTGCACCACACTTGTCTACACAATAGCAACACTATCACTGCCTTTAAGTACATTAATCCACACCAAAATTTGAAAAGCAAAAATAAAGCATCAGTTTTGAACTGAGCACAGAATGAGATTTGCATTTTATAGTGACGGTTTTATAGACTTAAAGGATTGATAGCATCCCTTTGACAGACTTAATTACTCTCTATTATTTATATCCTTGACTTTACAAGCAGTCAGTTAATGATAAATGGCACTGCTGGTGTAATTGACTATATGCTGCCTTTGTAAAACAATTGCAGAATTCAGAGTGATATTATATTACTCTGTTTATGTAATATCTTACTTCATAACAATGGTACATTTGCAACATAACTTTTCAGAACAAATTATTAACTCCCATTTATAAACTCAACTCTATTGCTCTTGAGAAAGAAAAACAGCAAAAATTAAAATGCCACCATAAGGATTAATAATTATCTCAGCGTAATCATAGGACTATTCTGTTGGTCCAGTTTCGGACTCTTAAAACTGATGTTCATCATACTTATTAAATTTATCTCCACTAAGCAAGAAATGTCTCAGCAGAAACAGGTTTCCAACAATTAAACCAATATAAAAGTGTGGAATCACTTGTCTCTCTGCAGATCTCATTATATATCTTCACCCCCTTATTTCATGTATAAATTGGTGGTGAAAAGGTAAAACTAAAATATCCCCGTAAACGTAATTGGTATGAATCTGATAAGTCATTGCATGATGTGACATGCTGCCAATAAAACATCTCTAAAGAGACATGCCCAGGGATATAGGATGCAACAGAGCACGGCCATGGTAAAATAAGATACCCCTGATGAAATGTCATGTGACATGTAGTAACAAAGTGATAGGCACTCATTTGCTAATTTGATTTTCTTTATAATTCTGCATGCACATTTTTAAAAGTAAGTTAGTGAATTTGCAACTTAAACAATCAGAGCTGAAGAGTTAATAGAACATTTTGTTCTTATACAGGAAAGCGAAGTTAATAAGCATTCTCAGGCAGTCTATTCCAGGTGATTGGAGTGGTGGTATGATAATTCATCATTTAAGATACACCTCTCCCACATGATCCATACAGCACCCTTGACAGCAGCCTCACACAGTGGTAAGTTTTGCCTTCCTAGAGGAAAAATCCCACAGGGACAGCTGTTCTTGCATAGTAGACAAGTATTGCATGGATAGAACAATTAATGAATGCCTAGGGAAAAGTAAGCCATGCCCTAACCCCCTATAGTCTAAGACTGCCAAAAACAGATTTTTGTTTTAACATTCCTCCAGTTAATTATCCCCAAAGCCATTACATTCATGATTTTTATTAGACTGATTCCACTGACAATTTGTCAGCTCAGGAGACAGATCAGATATACTGCTTCACATGTCAAATCACATATGCTTAGATGCTAGAAACATATCAAGTTTTCTGGTTTCTTCCACCCTTCCCCATGTTTCAAAAGAATATCCAGGGACACTATTTAAGGAAAATAACATTGATAAAACTTTATTTATAAAGCACCAAACCCTACTAATGCACTTAGGGTGTTGTATAATATAAGAAAGAAACCTCTTAAAATTCAAACAGGTGGATTTGCATATCCAAATACTAACTTTGTCTAGGCTTACTTTAAAACTTCCTTATCTTGAATTTAAAACTTCCTTCCTAAATAATATAAAAGCTGTCCATTGGACCAAGTCCAGAAGATCCTATTCAATTTTATTAAATATTTAGGCAAACTACTATTATTATTTTTATTGTGACAGTGCCTAGGGGCCCCAAATGAGATTGAGGATCCATTGTGCTAGACACTGCACAAGCACATTTATTTTGATTTATAATAAACAAACACCCTTCATCCACAAACTTCGAGCACCCTGACAGTTATTTAAAATTACAAAATAAAATGCATTACAATCAATTCATCCCAACTGCAGCAGCAGCACAAATATACCACCCCCATACATTGGACAAAACCTCCATCTTCTTCCAAGAGCAGGTCAAACAAACCAGCCCTGCATTTTGTCCTAAAAGTCATCAAATCCAGGCTATTTTGGACCAGAAGCAGAAAGGCACTTCAGAATCCTGGGGCCTATTGAAACCTGTGACCCAAGAACCACTTAATGGCAACTGGCAAAGGGTTACAGAAATCTCATGTACATTCTAGTTCACCAAAGAATGTCATGTGAGGTCTCAAAAGAAAGCCAGGGAGGAGGGTGCACCTATTATTAATCTGCAAGGCAAAGTAAGGGTTGGCATAGCCCAGATGAGAGTGCTTGAGTGGCTAACAGTTTGGTAGAGTTACCGAGCAAGACTACGTCACACTGGAGGCTGGGGGTAACAGGGTGATTCACAGTCCTGGGTACCCTGAGAACTGTCACAAGCATACCCTGCCAGCAGACTGTTATACTGATGAGGGTTCTACCATGTGCACCTGTGCTGACTGCATCTGTGGCATGGCATTACAGAGGGAGAAGAGGTCTCTCAGGGAGGCTCGTCCCAAGCCATTTAGAGATTTATAGGTCAAAACAAAGACCTTAAAATGTATTGAAAAGTCCACAAGGTATAAGACCCAGCCCTAAAGCATCTGCAATCCAAATAGACAATATAAAGAAAGGGGAGAGAAAGAGGCTAAGTGACTTACCCACAGTTGTACAGAGCAGCCATGAACTGAACCCCGGTCTTCAGAATCCCAATCCACTATCTTAATCACAAATCCATCCTTGAAGTTAATGGAAGTTTGCCTAAGTAAGGACCTAAGGTTTTGCCTTTTGTTATTAATGGGTTTTTTTACACTGCCTCTAAAACCATAAGACTCCCTATGTGTTAGGTGTTAGTACTGTTTAATTTTACTATTATATACTTCAGGCTTACTAACCAGCAGAACATAACTAACAAATAATCATTAATGACGTATACATTGTCACATGAAGTAATAATGTACAGTAGCATTCCAGGAGAATGGTGTGTTCTATACGTTTTAAAATGACTTAAAATAATTTCCTATTATAATCATTCTTCCAGGCAACAGAAATGGAAGAAAACGTTAACAGCATTAGTGTGTTGATAACTGCCCTAACTGGGTCATCAATCAAACTCAGAGCAGTGTTTGAATGTATTCACACACAGACACATACAGATAGATGTTGATCTGAACACTGAGCCTCTCTCTTTATCAGTTATCGAATAGTGCATTGTAATCAAAAATGGCAAAGCCAACAAAATATCTAGTATTTAAATCGCTGCAATAGTAGCCAATAGAGAGAATCGGGGGGTGGGGAGGGGTGAAGAGAGAGAGATCCAGAAAGTGAAGGAGAAAGAAATGCAAGAAGAAATAGGCATGGGGAGAGGCAGAAAGACTGTCCTTGTCGAACAAGTGCCTCTTTTCAGTCACAGCAGTAGGAGGCTGGTGCAAAACCCATTGTAATCAATGGGGATCTTTCCTTTGACATAAATGGTCTTTAGATCAGGCCCTAGGTGGTATCTCAGTAAATGCCAAGTCAGGCACTGAGAAGTGACAGACAGAAGTGATAGGGAGAGTAGCCCCCAAACAAATGGATACTTTTAGAAGCTGCACAACTTTTTATAATAGGACATTCATCTGGTCTTCCAGTGAAACGCAGTGTGAACCAAATTCACCTCTGGTGTAATTCCACATTGGACTCAGTATGTCTAATCTGTTGACTGACACATTTCAGCTATAAGATTCTTATGCCAGGGATTCTTGCTTTCTGCATATATGGCATTCATGTACAACACTGTTAGTGTTCAATAAAAGGGGCCAAAGTGTAGCCTGGACAACATCCATACAGGGACATTGGGGTAGAGGAGAAGTCCCTGTAGGCTTCGGGTCCACATGTGGAGGGTAAACAGTGCTGCACACCCACTACTTCTCCCTCATTCAAGCAGGCGCAAATGGTCAGAGAGGGACAAGGAATGGTCAGAGCCTTGCAATTTCCCAAGGTGCTAGCCAGCGTAGTTGAGCCAATGGGTGAGGGTGAGTGGAATGGTAATCCCCCAGTAGCAGGTTACTGTCCAAAATGATGGAATTATGCCTATGAGACACTATCCCGTCTCTAAAATGATTCCACAGTGTTTCAGATTTTCAAACCTGTTTTAATGGGAAGGAACCTATCCACCTAGATTTTGGATTCAAAATGTGGAATAAATTTGCTTCTTTAAAACATCACATAGTTTTTCTATCCCCGTTCCCATTCAATTTTTAATTTAGCTGCAGTGTCAAGTACAGTCTACACTTCAATATAGAGGTAACGCTAAACTGTCTGTTGAACTGTCAAAATTTACCTTGTTGTATGCAGTGTAGTTGTAGGTGTGTTGGTCCCAGGACATTAGAGAGACAAAGGAAATTGCACAACACTTTCAAAAGACAAGCCTGAGAGCTTAAATTCATAACTCTGCTTGACACTAAAAAACGTGGACTAAACAGAGACACTGGATTTATGCCTTATTATAATGATCTACAACCCACTAAACCTCCTTTTTGCTCTATGACTGCAGAGGTGTTAACGGGCCACCCTACCTCGAACGGTCCCTTACAATATGTGCTAACTACTTATGCTAAACAATCTGTTCCACTTTACATTTTGCTAAAATGCTCAGAGTACATTTCCCAGACCTGAAGAAATCTCTCATGAACAGAAGTTGGTTCAATAAAAGATAATATCTCACCCACCTTGACTGTCAAAATGTACCACATTTAACCACTCATGTCCTTTTGCTGCTCCAAACATCTAGTATATTGAAATCAGGTTCCATACAACAAAGACTAGGGCTCCTAGGAGCTACAGTGATAATAATATTTTTTCTACCATGTGTAAACTGATAAGCAGTGCCAATAAAATCATATCACAAATAACCTACCTTATCTGTTAGCTTAATTTGATATGTAAGTAGAAAAATGTGTTTTGAAAAACTCATTTAGCCAAAGGCAGTTTTCATTTTTGGACAAAAATATTCAACTATCAGTGGCATGCAGCAAGAGAGGAAGATAGGTCCTTCTCAACTGTTCTTTGTAATAGATTCAAAGAAGAATTCTATCACTGCATCCACCCATGCTAATTTGGGGAAGAGGGGGAAGCAACAAACAAAGGGTATACTGTAGCCTGAATATCTCCCAGGACTGTTCTGTACTCTCAAATTATGCTTAACTCCAATTGTCCACATTTAGCATTATAGAAAATGAAAGGTTTTTTATGTCTTCAGTTGGGTATTTTATCTGTTTCAATTTCTATGTCAAAAAAAGGAAGCTGATGCTGATACTTCAGGTCACAGATGGCCCATAAAGAGGATGTAACGTAGTTTGTTGATAAGGCATGCTTTAGGGGGGAAAAAAATATGACAGCTGAAAAATCTATGAGGTGTTTTAAATTCATAATAAAAGATGACAGGGATTTGTAAATTCTTCCTTTCCTCCTGTATATTATTTTGTATGTGTTAAGGACGGAGAAAGTCAAGTTTTACTGATAGATGCATATAGATTATTGTTTATAATATATGGAGATATACTTATCTTGTAGAGCTGGAAGGGACCCTGAAAGGTCATCAAGTCCAGCCCCCTGCCTTCACTAGCAGGACCAAGTTCTGATTTTGCCCCAGATTCCTAAGTGGCCCCCTCAAAGATTGAGCTCACAACCCTGGGTTTATCAAGCCAATGCTCAAACCACTGAGCTATTCATTCCTCCCTCCCCCCAATTTATAAATCTCTCTCCTTTTAGTGATGTCATCCTTCGGCAAGGTGTAAGGTGGGAACTAGACTGCAGGGAAAGACCATCACATATCTTCCGATAAATAAATGCATCTCTCTCATTCTACCTCTCCCTCTACCCCCACCCCAACACCATAGTCTCAAATTGTCCTCATGCTAAGAGAAAGGAAACTACTTAACTTCAGATTTAAAATAATTTAAAATGGTACAATTTTCTGTTGATTGCTTTTGAACACCGTGAATATAACGGACTGGAAATCACTTATCCAAAGCATGAAAAGGATGCAGCATATTCAATATTTGAAGTGAATACACATAGTAATATTAGAGTTAAATTCTAATCCAACATTTGTGCACACCAGAAACCAGTGTATTTTTTCTACCCCGCTAAACAAAGATAATCCTCAATCCATCAACCCTGCAAATAATCTTCTCCGACCCCTTTTTCCAATAATGATAGTAAGAGTCATTTGGCTTACGGAAATAAAGAGAAACCATACATTTATTCTGTCTATCTTAAATATGTAAATATTCTAGTCCAACAATTTGAAAGGAAACAAAATAAAGCACAAGAAGCTGGAGTATATAGTTTCTCTTTGGGATAGAGCCTTATTTTTTGTTGTTAATTATTCAAACCTTGAATCAAAAATATGTGCAAACATCTCACAAACTGACACGTAAAAAAGCCACCTATGGAAAAAGTTATAGTACTAGAATTTTCACCAATCATGAACCTCTAACAGTTTTTTATCATAGCTGACAGTGATTAGAAAAAGGGAAAGTGAGGAGACTCAATTACATATCAGAAAAAGAATAATTTTCTCTATGCAATTAATGTTGATCCCATAAGCCAGTGTTCTCCAAACTTTTTTGATTGCGCACCCCTATCAGTAAAAAAAAATTTTGAGCAGGCACCCCCTGCTGTGCTGGCTGTTCTGCCCGAACTGACGAAGCAAAAAAAAAAAAAAAATGTGCTCCTCCTGCCACACACCCCCAAGGATCCTCTTGTGCACCCCTTGGGGTGCATGCATCCCACTTTGGAGACCTCTGCCATCAGCAATAATTCACAATAAACTGTATTCATTGAAGATACTGATGTGGTTCTAGGTTATGTTTTATAGAGGAATTATTGGAAGGCCGAAGGGGTCTTCTTCCACAACCACCTGTAGAAATATGTTTTCTTGTTTTATATTTGGGATTATTCTTAGTGAGTTCCACAGGCACTGCAAAGCAGTGGGCAGACAGTGTGCGAAAGCACTGACAGGCTGGAGGAGGACTGCTAGGGTCTGAATCATCCAATCATCTCTCCAATAGAGATAGTCGAGGTACAGAATGTAGAACTCCACATAGCTGTAGTGAGCTCTGCTGCCATTCTACAGTTTGGCTAAAGTGAAGTTCCTCACACCAGCAGAATACTTCAGAACCACTTATTGTAGAACCCCCTAGCCTTTCCTCAAGGAATGAAGTTTGCATAGGAAATGGGGAAGGGGAGAAGAAGAGAGAGAGAATTATGTGTCACTGTTCTGAACAAAGAAAGAAGGTCAAACAGAAGCAAATATGAATCAAAAATTGCAATTGTGTTTAATTAGTAATGTAGTTCTATCTGTTTTGCCAGGGGCTGCAAGAAATAATGTTTGTTGAATTAGCAGCTCTATGGCCAAACTCTTTCTACTTCAATACCTGCTTTGCTAGTACAGCTCATAATTGCATTTTACTTGTGCTCAGTTCTCTAGCATTAATGTTTGATTTCACCTAGGAATTAAAAAATTTGTTTAGTAGTTGGAGGAAAGCTCAAGTAAATGAACTCTTTGCCTCCTGCCCAAGGCAATTTCCTCTCCTGATTTGGCCTTCTGATCCCTCTGCTATGGCCTCTTCTCATGAGAGTTACTTTGGTCTGCAGAAGACCCTTCTCCCTACATAAGACCCAAGCCAAAGTGATGGGAACACACAACAATGCTTATTTATTTGTTTATTGCCTGATGTTGAGGTGACCTGGAGATCTACCTATTCTGTTCATCAGAAAGGAGCACTGAGCAACGGTTTTCTGAACAACCATGTAGAGAGAATGAGAACTGGAATCGTTAGCCAACTTAGATATTTCTTCCTAGCCAGAATGGAACTGTCAGCCAGAGAAGCATCTCTACAGACTACACTGTCCCTTTGAAATGTCCTCCTTGGTTGACACTGTCAGCAGGGGAAAAACCCACTCCCCTGATAGGAAGTCAGGGAATGCATCGAGCACCCTGATATCACTCCCCCAGGAGTCCAGTTGCAACACACAAAAGTCAGGTTTTAGGGGAGGAGCGGAGCTGAATAACACCTAAATTTGAGATCATGGGACTTGCTTTGCTTATGTGGGAAAACACCCTTTTATGGTACAGCTGCATCATCAGATGGCTGCATGATTTAGGAGGCTCAAACCCTCTGGGAAGCAGCATGTGTGTAGGTAAATTTGAGCTGGACTTAATCCTAAATAATCTATTTGCAAAAAAAGAAAAAATGCTACCTTCCTCAAAGGAGAAATATACAAGATTTTAAAGAACTTCACAAATTTCTGAAATTTCTTCCAATAGTCATCTACACAAATCTGTAGTAAACCAATTTACTTCATTTTTATAAATGTTTTCCCTTCTATTTTTCAAACATTCCTCTTCCTTTTATCTGATTACTTTCACCACTCTCTGTTTCCTCCAACCATAAAGGCCACCTCCTTTGAGATGAGCAAGATATCATTCCAGACTCCTTGTCAGTCTGATACCCAGCAGTACCTGTCCCACTCCCCTACCCCTGTTCCTCTAAAGAGCAACTTTTTAACGGTTTAGTGTCCTTTTAGAGCTGTTAGTTCCCAGCCTTAACAAAACGAGTCTTGTTACTTTGCTGGTTTCTGGAAGTAGCATATCTACAGTTTAAAATAGCTCAGGCATCGTTTCTAAGCCCCCTTCAAATGTTTACCAGGAGGTTATTTATATAGAGCTATTGTACTGCCTTTCTGCTAGTTTCCTAATAGTCTTCCTGGTAAACTAAATCAACATATGCATGCAGTAAACATTCTAAAAACCCCATATAGCTATACAGCAATTATCTTAATAACCAGGTCATACAGTATTAATAAATTACAGATCAGCCTTACATCCTTCATTCATGCCTCAAAAAGATTTAAAATCATATATTTTTACTCATTCTATTTCCTGCTAAGCCATAAACTGACTGCCTTTTTGTTGGACTCATAATCCCAGAGCAAGAATTTGAAATGAAAATTGACACACAATTTATCAGTCCTGATGCACATTTTGATTTTAACCAATAAACACTTTGTGGAATTTATCAACATCCTCTTATAGCCAACTTCAATATCACATCAGAGTCATGGGGACAAGTAGCTGTCATCAAGCAGATTCAGGAACATTCAACCTGATATATGTGATATTGTATATTAAATTAATAATTAATTAATAATTGTTATAGTTTCAAATTTATATATAGACATTGCCCAGTTTTTGTATATCTTTCTACAATATATCATACACCAGAAAAATACAATCCCTTATGTATTATTGTTTTATTCCATAAAGCATGAACTGAGTTCTAAAGATGTACCTTTCTGTATAACCTGTGGACGCTAAGAATGTCATTGTACATTACCAACATTATGTGTAATTTCTGCTCTTACAACCCTGTGGTATAAGATCTTGTAGCGAGGTGGTGGGATACCCCACAGCCTCACTGAGGGCCGAACCCCCCCTAACACCAACGTGGGTGGAGCCACTGGGTCCGGCGCCAGCACCTCAGAGGTCATGGTGCTGACCCGGAAGTATAAAAGCCCGCCTGCAGAGCTCAGAGGAGAACAAGCTGCCGGAGAGAGCAGATGTCTGTGGCCGAGCTCCCGCTTGGGAGACAGCAGCAGGCCGCGACCGGCCTGAGGATTCAGCAGGCCAGCCAAGCCTACCCCTCGCCCGTTACCCCAAGGAGGACTGGCCGAGCCGGCCCCGTTCCAGCTACCCCGAGAAGGAGCCGAGCCTGCCCCTTTCCAGCTACCCCAAGGAGGAGCCGAGCCTGCCCCTTTCCAGCTACCCCGAGGAGGAGCCGAGCCTGCCCCTTTCCAGCTACCCCGAGGAGGAGCCAAACCTACCCTTTGCTACCTAGCCTGAGGAACCGATGCTGGTGGAGAGCACCGAGGACACGAGTATGGCCCAGGTACCATACGAGGGGGAGTGTGGAAGTAGCCCGGGGGCAGCCGACCCCAGTCTGGCTGCAACACTGCCAAAGCCTATGTCAGTGTGTTGCGGCCAGGATCCCCACAGACAGCAGTGAGTTTCTGCTGCTGCTAGGGCCCCGAGCTGGGACGCAGTGGAGTGGGAGGGCCTGTGTCCCCCCTGCCACCCACCCCTTGAGTGGCAGACTCCCCCTTTTCTTTGGCCCAGAGAGGCTGGGACCTCTCGCTCATTGACTCAGCCCCTGCTTAAGGGCCTGAGTTCCTGACTATTTGATTGCTGCCCCACCCTGACCTAGGGCCTGGGCCACTACCCAACCCATTGACTCAGCCCCTGCTTAAGGGCCTGGATTCCTGAACTATTGGCTCAGCCCCTGCATAAGGGCCTGAGCCCCTAACCATGTGTTTGCTGTCCCACACTACCGCCAGACCAGGACTGACGGTGGACCAGAGCGAGGCAGTGGGATACCCCACAGCCCCGCTGAGAGCTGAACCTCGGCCGAGACTTCCACAGATCTGTTCCTCAAACCAAGCAGAAAGCCCCTTTTAACCTGAAGTCCTGGTCTCCTGTCAACATTAATTACACAAAACCCAGAAAAATTAAATCAATTTCCCCATAGCCACTGAAATTTCTAAACTTATTAAAATTTACCTCTGTATTACCTGGATTTTTGACCAAATAATTTAAATAGTTTAATACATGGTGTCACAGTTTCTGGGTAACTGCACCTGTATTCTTCCTCAGTGATCCACTGAGAGCATCCCACTTTAGGCCTCAGCTCCTTAGCCATCACCTTTCTTGGACAAAGGCCTGTCTCTTTCTCCCACCTGACAGGGATTTTAAGGCTGCAGCACAGCTCTCTGGGTTACACTGCGATATCCCCAGCAAGCCAAATTGACTAAGCAGGCCAGTGCCTCTACTTTGCTTTCTCTCTGAAGGCTATGGCCAATGTATTGCTCGCACACAGCTCCTTCTAAGCAAACACATTTATTTCTCAATGTGAAAGCATTACAGAAAAACATACTAAAAACAATAAAAATCTATATTCATGCTAAAAAGCTTACCAAGGGTCACCCAACAGTCTTAGGGGCCTCTAGCAGGTCAATCCATCCTTAAGGATTGTGTCCCCCACCCCCTGAATTGGACAGAAGGTCCTGTCTGTTTCCTAGATCGGAAAGAAGGCCTTGAGTCAGTTTAAACTCAGGCTATCTATTTAAAAGGTCCTTTCTTGGCTGGCTGGTCTCTAGAGAATCCAGTCTGAAGTAGTATATATGAGCCTGTCCAGGTGACAGTTCTTCCCTGACGGATTACAACAACCTAACTGATTTGCTTTAATCACCTATGTCACTGAACTAGTGAGGGTTAAGCAACCAGCAGGCTAAGTAACTCAAAATCAATTTTTAAGAACATATTACAGAAGTATTAAAATAGTAATCAGGGCCATTTCTTGTAGATAGTTATCAAAGCCATATTAAGTAGACTAAATTCTTTGAAATGTAAACCTGTATTACATAGATACTAATTGTATTTATCTGTGTTTACCTATCTCTGTTAGAAGTTTAGCAATGTGATCTTTCCTGATCTAATTAGCTTGTAGATGATAAACTTCTGTTACAATATTCTATTGATTCAGAAGATCAAAAAGGAATATTAGCATTTAAATGAAACTTATGGTGTAATAATGTCATTGCATATATTTCTCTTTGAAGTTTTTTAGTAAACTACCTATGAACTGCTTGAATGGTTAATTACCTTATACTTATGAATGCAACTAGTTACTGGTGTGTGCTTAGGAAATGAAGATTTACTTCAAAGCAACAATATACACTGCATAGTCTTCATCCGGGAAGGTCCCTGCTGCGATGTCTGCTGTCAAGAGACTATTAGCTCCCTAGAGAACTACAAAGGAAGCTTCGGGCCTGATCTTTGCTATCTCAGATCTGCTTAAACTTTGTCAGTGGAAGTTCAAGCCACAAGACTGAGGTCTCCAGGCCTATGCTGGAATATCCCTGCAAATTCTCATGGAAGAATTTGAACAAACTCTACACATGGACTGCCTATTGAACTATAACCTATTGAATTGATTTTGGAAGGACTTTTATAAATCAGAATCCTCACCATTTCTATTATGAAACTGACCTAAGAACTTTAATCATACCTGTATGTATAATGATTTTTTAACCACATTAACCCTTTCCATTCTTTTCTTTTTTAAATAAAGCTTAGATTAGTTAATAAGGATGGGCCCTAAGCTTGTATTTGGGTAAAATCTGAAATATTAATTGACCTGGCGGGTAATGTATCGGATCTCTTTGGATTGGTAGAACTTTATATATGGTGAATAAGATTTTAAGTAACCCTGAATTGGCTGTCTGGTTGGGAGCCCAAGGCTGGGTTGCTTTAGGGGAGCTGAATTTTTGGCTTCTTGGTAACCAGGAAGGTATTACAAAAGCTGGTTTGGTGCATCTAATTATGAGAATAAACCACCAGTTTTGCGGGATCATCTGCCCCATTCTTTGCAGTTTGCCCTGATTGAGCAGTCTCAGTGTGGCCCCTCCAGCAGCCACACTCACATCACCACTCGCTGCTATTATTTCCTAGTGGAGCTGTGGTAGCCCTCCTCTATGGAGTAGAACACAATCATACATAAACCATTCATTTAAAACCAAGGACTCCTAAGCTATTGCATGGTATTGTAATATCTCTCACATTTCCCCCCTAGAGAGGTTACATACAATCCTGGCCCGCAATCATACACAAAATTAATATAATAAGGTCTTTCAAGGATATTGCAGGAAATTGCCATAGCTGTCACACATGGTTCCTAACAACATACTATACTATTCTTAGTTTATTATGTCAAGATTAATCTTCTGATGTGTAGGATTTGACTCTAATTCATTCTAGTTGGCTCTATGGGTCTCCATTTTTTGTCAGATAGGAATACATCAAAACGATCTGGAATATTGAACAGACAGTCAGAAATCTCCTTTAGCAATACAAGAAACAGAGAATCATAACAAAAAATTGCTCTCTCAGAAGTAATGATCACATTTGGAAGCACAGTCACTTATGCTACAAATTAAAATGAATAAATCATATTTTTAGAAGTATTCTTTAAAGAAGCATAGATTTAAAAGACAAAACTACTGCATTTGTTACCTTTCATGGGCCTCATTAGTCTGACTAAGATTAAACAAAGAACATTTGATATTAGAACAGGGAAATTTGTTATTTGAGAAGAACAAAGTCATTTTTTCCACCTTAGGGTATTCATCTTACCCTCCAATAGGTTAGGTGAAAGAGAGCAGATTACAGTGGTCTACAATTTTTGAGAAGTCGTCTGCTTCAGAGATAAAATGTTCTATTTATTATGTATTTTGACGTGCTGAATTCAAATATAACAATTAAAACAACTGATTGGCTACTGTTTCTAAGATATTTAAGTTTTTACATTTTATGTCTATGTATATTGTGTAGATAGTAGGGTTTTAATCATAAATTGTAAACCTAGGTCTTTTCATGTGTTTATGGTTGCTTTCCATGATAATATTTCACATGTCCTGTTTATGTAACACTTTAAAAATCGGCAAAAGGGTTCTATAAATAAAATTGATTATGAAACAAAAGGCAAAAACTATTATGTACATAGTTTAGTCCTATTCAGTGTCTACTCGGCGCTTCTTGGCTTATCTCTTGTATTCATTACATGGAGCATTTCTTGTCACTGTCCAGCAATAGTCTGCAAGCATTGATGGGCTCCATTTGCCCTGATAGTGTTTCTCCATTGTTGCAATGTCCTGGTGAAATTGCTTCCTGTGCTCGTCGCTCACTGCTCCGCAGTTCGGTGGAAAAAAATCTAGATGAGAGTGCAAAAAATGTATCTTTAGTGACATGTTGCAACCAAGGCTTTTGTATGCCTTGAGGAGGTTTTCCACCAACAACCTGTAGTTGTCTGCCTTGTTGTTTCCCAGAAAATTTATTGCCACTAACTGGAAGGCTTTCCATGCCGTCTTTTCCTTGCCACCCAGTGCATGGTCAAATGCATCATCTCGAAAAAGTTCACGAATCTGAAGACCAACAGAGACACCTTCCTTTATCTTGGCTTCACTTAACCTTGGAAATTTTCCATGGAGGTACTTGAAAGCTGCTTGTGTTTTGTCAATGGCCTTGACAAAGTTCTTCATCAGCTTGATGTGTAAGGGTGGTAACAAAATCTTCTTTGATTCAACAAGTGGTGGATGCTGAACACTTTTCCTCCCAGGCTCCAATGACTGTCGGAGTGGCCAGTCTTTCTTGATGTAATGGGAATCTCTTGCACAACTATCCCATTCGCAGAGAAAACAGCAGTACTTTGTGTATCCAGTCTGCAGACCAAGCAAGAGAGCAACAACCTTCAAATCACCACAAAGCTGCCACTGATGTTGGTCATAGTTTATGCACCTCAAAAGTTGTTTCAGGTTGTCATAGGTTTCCTTCATATGGACTGCATGACCAACTGGAATTGATGACAAAACATTGCCATTATGCAGTAAAACAGTTTTAAGACTCGTCTTCGATGAATCAATGAACAGTCTCCACTCATCTGGATCGTGAACAATGTTGAGGGATGCCATCACACCATCGATGTTGTTGCAGGCTACAAGATCACCTTCCATGAAGAAGAATGGGACAAGATCCTTTTGACGGAACATGGAAATCCTAACATCACCTGCCAGGAGATTCCACTGCTGTAGTCTGGAGCCCAACTGCTCTGCCTTACTCTTGGGTAGTTCCAAATCCCTGACAAGGTCATTCAGTTCACCTTGTGTTATGAGGAGTGGTTCGGAGGAGGAGGATGGGAGAAAATGTGGGTCCTGTGACATTGATGGTTCAGGACCAGAAGTTTCATCCTCTTCCTCTTCCTTGTCTGACTCAAGTGAGAATGATTCTGGTGCATCAGGAACCAGCAGTCCTTCTCCGTGGGGTACTGGGCGTATAGCTGATGGAATGTTTGGATAATGCACAATCCACTTTTTCTTCTTTGACACACCTTTCCCAACTGGAGGCACCTTGCAAAAGTAACAATTGCTGGTATGATCTGTTGGCTCTCTCCAAATCATTGGCACTGCAAAAGGCATAGATTTCCTTTTGCTGTTCAACCACTGGCGAAGATTTGTTGCACAAGTGTTGCAGCAGATGTGTGGGGCCCACCTCTTGTCCTGATCTCCAATTTTGCAGCCAAAATAAAGGTGATAGACTTTCTTAACTATAGTGGTTATACTGCGCTTTTGTGACGCAAAAGTCACTTCATCTATGGTTACACACTAACCATACATACATCAAGCAATAATATAAATGACCAGTGTGTCATCCAATTATCAAATGACAAAATACTGTTTGGCTAAATATTTTAACAGTGTTGGGTGTACCCTTTACTAGTTGGCATAAAGGGACTCTTAGGGTCACAGACTTCTAATCCAAATTTTGGGTCCTTGTCTAAGAGATGCTCTCGAAGAGACCCTCTCTAAGGGAAAAGAAAAAAAGTGGAAGCTTACCTTCACTTCGCAAGTAACAGGTACATTTATATAAGGATAAGAACCATAAATGCACACGTAGTGTGTGTGCACACTCATATGTACACACTTTTTCCAGCAAAACAGATTTAGTATCCTGGATCTTCCTTGAGGTCTCTGTTCCCAGCACTGACCAGACCTGACCCCATTTAGCTTGTGAAATCAGACAAGACCAGGCAGCACTGCTTTAAGGCAATTACATTTGTCCAGGGTACGATTTACAGAGCATATTCCCAAGCCTGGCTGCAAGTTGCAATACTCATCCTATGTATAACAAAATATTGTGGACTGGATTTTAAAGCTATTTATATGCCAAAAGATGCAGATAGGTGTTCTTGAAAAAAATCTCACTAAGTGCTGAGGTGCTTAACTCTCATAGAAACCAATGAAAGTTAGTTACCTAAGATCTTTTGAAAATCCCACTAAGTACATACCTGCATCTTTAAAAATCTGGCCCTATGTTTAATGTAATATATGTTCTCTATATATTTACATACTGTACAGTTATATGGATAAGTAGATGATCCATACAACTGTATAATACGCAAGGATGTTGGTAAACTATTTTATTGTTCATATACAACAGTTTTTAAATGCTTATTGTTTATGAATTGAAGGGTAGTATAAACCAAGTGCAAATGTAAGGGCTTGTCTACACTACTGGCTGGATCGACAGGCAGTGATCGATCCAGCAGGGGTCGATTTATCTTGTCTAGTATAGATGGGATAAATCAACTGCTGATCACTCTAGCATCAACTCTGGTACTCCACCTCAACGAGAAACGCAAAAGGAATCAACAGGAGAGCATCTCCCATCGATATACTGCAGTGAAGATACCACAGTAAGCAGATCTAAGTACGTCGACTTCAGCTAAGTTATTCACATAGCTGAAGTTGCATAACTTAGATTGATCCCCCCGTAGTGTAGACCAGATCCTTAGACACACACATAGACTACACCCACATCCAAATGCATGGAGTTTATCCTTCATAGAATTGCACAGGATTAAAGCTGTATTGGTTCAGCTGCCACTGAAATATCATTGCATATGCCTCCTCCAATAAGAATGGTAGTTTGAAACCTAGACTGACAATTTTGGGCAATTAGAGGATAATAGACCAGAGAAGACACTATCAAATTATCTTTAGTTATAAATGTGAGAAGCTGTCATGGCACCTTATCTCAATGAGATTATGAAACATCTAATTGTCTGTCTAGGTCGTTATATGCCCCCCCACCCCAATTCCAAGCCCCTCGTACAAATAAAAACTATTCTGTCCCCAGCAAAGATGTCTGAGCAAATGCCACATTCTCCTGGAGACTGAAGCTAATGCATTGACTAATTCTTTCTTTGTGCTGATAGGACCTCTTCCGGCAGTGTCATCAACTCCACTCTTTTCCTTCAGCCAATTGTACCAGACCTCCCCACAATCCTTTCAGCACAATTCTGTGAAACCACATACACTCCGGGTTGAAAAAAGAGGATGCTGAAAGACTGGGGCTGAGTTAAGGTTGTGCATTCTCAGTGGTGCCTTGGGTGTAGTGCTGTTAGAGAAGTGTGAGACTCTGGGTGAAGGAGTTCAGAGAATGTTCTGTCGGTTGCCTTAACTTTTAATTTCCTTGCTTTTTACTTTCTCTAAACCAACTTTCACTGACACACATTTCTGAGAAATTATTTCCTATGATATCCCCAAAATTTCAGGTGAGGGAACATCACTAATGGCATATATAACAAAAAGAATACCTCTTCTGAAATATTCAACAAGCCTTTGTTGTACTACACTGGAGAATGGAAGTATATGACACAAGCCATGTTCTCTGTTGGCTGTTTTACATAAGGATTCAGTTGACAAATACCTCTAATATTCCACACACACAAACCCTTTTTTTGTTAATTGACAAAACCACCACTATCCAATAAAAATCAGAGATACCCAAACTCTCCATTATGCACAATTTTCTGACTTTCTAGTACTTTTACTAGCTGGAGGGGTCCGATCATAGACTTATTGTCCTGGAGCACCCTGTTGAGGCATCACACAGTGTTTCAGTGACTCACTCTCCTCCTTGGGACTTGGGTGTTCTGGCATGCTGGTGACTTGGTCCTCTGGCCAGTTCACACTATGCCTGTGGGGCATCAAAGTTCTAACCCAAACTCAAAAGAAGGGTCATATGTCCCATTCTTTAGCTGGACACCACCCTCTGCTCAGGTTCTCTTCTCTTCTGCAAGAGTCTTTAGTTCTCTTGCACTCAGCTTCCAGTTCTTTCCCACTCTCTTACAGAGTGTGGACTCTCATGGCTTTTTCCCTGTGGCAGTCTCCCTCCTTCCAGGGCCAATGACATGAACAAGCTAGCTAGTCAGCCTCCTCAGTCCTCTTGCCTGAGGGCTACCCTTCTCCAGAGCCTAATGAAGGAGCCAATGCTCCCAGCACTTTAATGAAGTGTTTTGAGATCTTTCTGGAAAAGGGCACCATAATGTTGTTTCTTGTGAACTCTTCAAATTTAATTTCCCTCTTAAAAATTCCTATTTCACAATCTGTAACTACCCCTAAATAAAAATATTTACCTTAGAACACAGAATTTGTGCGCATTAAAGGCAAAAAGTGGAAATCACATTAAGTTTGATTTTTCTTCATTCTCCCTTTAGGTTGCAAAACTTTTTGTTTGTTGTTCCAAACTTATGCCAATTCTCACCTGAAAATTCAAAACTTGAATCCTCTGGACAAATGTTTAAAATATTTGGGTCATATTCCAAAACCAGAAGTGTTTAACAAGCATAGTGCCAAATTCAGCTCTGGCATAAGTGAGTTAAATTCCACTGCTGTCAATGAATTTGCAACTTGCTTGTCCACTCAGCTTTTCTAGAACACATAAGATTAGTGGAAGGCAGAGTTCTACCTGTAGAAGACACTAACTACATCTTTCCTAGCCCCCAAACTGTGATATTTCAGTTAGACACCTGAAAAAATTATTTGCTTCTTCATAAGGATGAGCAACTCCTATTTCACTTTCACTCAGTTCATTGAGAGGTCAGAATCAACATCTTTAATGCCCTGGAAAGCTGTATTTAATCTATTTTTCAATATTTTTCTCACTAATAAACTTTTTACAGCATATTTTAGCAGGAGTTTCTAGCATTTCAGCAAACCAATTAAGGGTCATTAGATATCCTCCCACATAAAGTTGTTGGATTTGCTTTATAGGCAGTAGTTTCAATTTTAATAATTTCTCCATCTCTGACCAGGTTTTTTAACACTTTCTTTCCTTTTTCTAGAATTCAGAATGAATTTGGTAAATTTCACTAGACGTTCTCTTCTCAGGAAGTTTTAAATATATAGCTATTTTATTTTTTTTTTTGCAGAGAAGGGTAATATTTCCGTCATGAGCTACAATTTCTTCTGCTTTTTCTGACTTATTTTTCTTTAAGGAATAGTATTGTTACAGAAGATATTCCTAATGGGAAGCTGGGTTATCACAGAATCATAGAATATCAGGAGGTTATCTAGTCCAGTGGTTCTCAAAGCCGGTCTGCTGCTTGTTCAGGGAAAGCCCCCGGCGGGCCGGGCTGGTTTGTTTTCCTACTGTGTCCACAGGTTCGGCTGATTGCGGCTCCCACTGGCCACAGTTCGCCGCTCCAGGCCAATGGGGGCTGCAGTAAGCGGCGCGGGCCGAGGGATGTGCTGACTGCCCTTCCCACAGCTCCCATTGGCCTGGAATGGAGAACCGCAGCCAGTGGGAGCCGTGATCGGCCGAACCTGTGGATGCGACAGGTAAACAAACCAGCCTGGCCCACCAACAAGCGGCGGACCGGCTTTGAGAACCACTGATCTAGTCCAACCTGTTGTTCAGAGCAGGACCAATCCCCAACTAAATCATCCAAACTACCAGAAGTGATTAGCTCTGTTATGTATACCTGTTTCATCTCAAACTTGCTACAGGATTTTCAACAGAAACCAAGCTGCCCAAAATTCTTTGAAAATTAAAACACCATAAGAAAATTCACTCATTCCACATTTTAAATATATAGCTATTAAAAGGAACTGTATAGCAGCAAATTAAATTAATACAAATAATTAATTGGTCTTTCCGTGGACTAATGATGACCCACATATCAGAGAGCTGTAATGCACTGGTGCTTTATCAGAAAAGTATATATAGTCCAACATCCTCATTCTTGAAATCTGTTACAATTAAATGTCCTTAAATTTTCTACATTTCTTCATTTTCATTAGAGAAGTTTTATTTAAAACAAAAAGTCTGGTTTACTCTAATTGATACAATTCTTCAACAGAAAATACTTTCATTTCCAGAAATTCGCTACCCTTTCAATACAAGTACTTAAGAACTTTTGCTTAGAAAATATATAAGTCTCCAGGGCTGTGTCCTTCAGAATCCATTAAGCAACTTCAAATGCTGAGCTTACTTGTAAAACATGTGAATGCAGCAGGGAAAATGTCTGAGATAGCTCTCTCATCTCTTCAGATGTTGTGCAAGACAAATAGGTGAGATCAAAGATGCAACTTACCTTGTTAACTATACAAAAACAGTCATAACTCTACTGAAAAAAACTGGTATATTCTTCAAGAACATTTTCAGCAATTTACACCAGACTCTAAATTGCTATTTTCCATGTTGTAATACTGTAAAGGGGTACACAACCCTGCACTGGAAAGGAAGGGATTAAAGAGCTACTTTGGGCCCAGGCAGCCCCACCTCACCTCAAATTTTGGTGGATGAAGCCTTATCAAGAAGTGAAATATTTCAGAAATAAATGTCAGAACATTTCTAAACTGTCTATTCATATTTTATGTGATAGCAGTTCTTATCTATTTCATATGATTTACCTTTAAGAATAAAAGACAAGTTATTCACAACATCAAATGCCCTTCAGAGCAACTGCACATATTTGGATTAATCCTCCATTGACACAGAAACAATTCTAAAGCACACATAGTTTAGTTTCATGTCTTCTGTATGATACTTCAAAAATCGATTAGGTTAGCATCCTAAACACTAATGAAAGCATAAAAGTCTTTTGATAACTATGATGCTACCGTATGCTGCTAGGTACACTCTTTTTCAGAGCTACAGATATGCTTACAAGAGCCACTTGACTTCTCTTAACAAAACGAGAGTCGACAGTTGATAAAATGCCAGCTGCTTCTCAGATCATTTAACAACAAAAAGCATGTTGCCATATCATTTTTACTACAATCTATGTACATAGTGGGCAATTCTAGAACGCACATAGGCCCCAGTTCAACAAGTGCGGAAGTTAATGGGAGTTCTCACAGGGAGTAAAGTTAACCACCCATTTAAGTCTTTGCAGGATTGGGACCTTAATTAGTATAATTTAAGGGACAGCTTTTCAATGGCACAATTTTCAGGGAGGATCAGTGCCTCACTGCCCTTTGTGCCTTTGAAAATCTCTCCCTTGAGACTTTAATCAAAAAACTACTAAACAGAAATGCAATCTTTTCAGTACAGAATTTATTATGCCCTTCTGAGTTTACCCTCCCCTACAGATGTTAAAGTGGACTAATAACTAGCCATGAGCAGATTCATGGACCACCTCCAACTGGCAATAAAACATAGGTTTTGTTGACCTGTGATACAGGACTATTGGCTGAAAAACTATGAATTGATGATTCTTCAGAATTTAATATAAATGGTCTAAAGGGAAACTGTTAATTTGAAATTTAGAGAGACGAGGTGGGTGAGGTAATATCTTTCATTGAACCAACTTCTCTTGGTCAGAGAGTCAAGCTTTCACGCTCACAGAGAGCTCTTCTTTAGGTCCCCCGCCTACCGCTCTCTCTGTACTGCAGGCTCTGCTGGCAGCCAAGCTTCCCCCTCCCCCACCTCTTCCCCCAGCGTGCTGCATCGAGTCCTGTCTCCTCTCCTTCTCCAGCGCTGATGGCCCTTGCGAGGGAGGAGAGAAGAGCAGCCCCAGCACCCTCGCTGCTCAGACCAGTAAGGAGGCAGGGGGAAGCAGGGTAGGAGCAGGGTGTATCCCTCCAGCCCCCTGCTGTGAGCCGCTCATCCCAGCCCATCCGCCCCAGCCCTCTGCCCTGACCCCTGCACCCCCTTGCACCTCAGCCCCCTGCATCCCCCGCACAACCCATCCCTGATTCCTGCACCCTCCACACATACCCAGGCCCCCCACACCCCTGCCCTGACTCCTGCACTCCCTACACCCCCTGCCCTGACTCTTGCACTCCCCACACATACCCAGGCCTCCCACACCCCATGCCCTGACTCTTGCACCCCTCCACATCCCCAACCCCCACCCTGAGCACCAGGTTGGCAACGGGCTGAGTGGGGCCAGCGGCTGGGACCCCAGCTGGCAAGGGGCTGGCAGCCAGAACCCAAGACTGGCAGCGGGCTGAGCAGGGCTGGCAGCCGGGTCCCTGGTTGGCAGGAGCCAGCAGACGGAACCCCAGACCGGCAGCGGGCTGAGACACTCGGCCCGCTGCTGGTCTGGGGTTCTGACTGCAGGCCCCTTGCCAACTGGCGTCCCAGCTGCCGGCCCCGCTCAGCTCGCTGCCAACCTGGGGTTCTGGCTGCCGGCCCCTTGCCAGCCAGGTTCCGGCCGCAGGCTCCGCTCAGTCCGCTGCTGGCCTAGGTGAACGGAACCCCAGGCTGGCAGCGGGCTGAGCAGGTCAGCAGCTTAAAATCAGCATTTTAATTTAATTGTAAATGAAGCTTTTTAAACATTTTGAAAACCTTGTTTACTTTACATAGAACAGGAGTTTAGTTATCTTATATATAAACTTATAGAGAGAGACCTTCTAAAAAACATTAAAATGTATTACCAGCACGCAAAACCTTAAATTAAAGTGAATAAATGAAGACTTGGCACACCACGTCTGAAAGGTTGCCAACCTCTGATCTAGCCCTTCAAGATTATTCATTCATATTCCCTATTTGGAAAATTATTATAAGAAAACTGACCCAAATTATTTTGGTTATGAGATAAAGATTTTATTTTAATTTGCTCATTTATTAACTGACTTTTAAAGTCATAACTGATAACAAATGTATTTTACATCTGACACAGAGTATGCGGCAGTAGTTTAAATCTGAAGTATTAAAAGTCTGAGACAAGGAAATGCCCTAAAGGACAATAGGGTAAAAGTTATTATTATCTGGAGATTTTAGATTGAGGCTGGGAATATTTAATTACAATGTCATATAAGTAAAATATGGGGATAGTTTTTTGTGTATCTAAGGAATCAATTTATCGTTAGATCTTAAAAGTGAACTTAAAGGGTATTTTAGAATTTTTTTTTAAATTAAGATCCTGTATCTTGGCTAGAATAAATGAATAGAAATAAATATTTAATACATGTAAAGCCAAATATATTTTAAAATTACTCACCCACCTTCACCTCCAGGACTTCATGACATCACAAACACCTAAAATGCTGTAAGTAATGCAGCTTCCAGCTCCGCTTTGGGGGATTGGTGGCAAGGAATTAAAACTCTCCAGAAACCTGAACCTCATATTGATAAGGAAAATTAAACCCCTCACTTTGAAAATGATGCATTTAATCATGTCAAAGCTGCTACATGCATTCTGCTAATTCAAAGCAGACACATAATTGTTTGTATTTATTTATTTCAAAAGCATTTCAGTGCATCATTAAAAGAGAAAAATCACCTAATAATTCGTATTACTTTTTCTAAGAAACTGAATACTGAATTGGATTCAGCTGCCTGGAGATTGTTGTGCTCTACCATGTGAAAAGTTGAGTTTTGATCACTGAACTCTGGTTCCTCTTCTCTGTTTAAAGAGGTTAGAAGTGTTCCAAATGTGACAGTCAGTCCAGACTGGGGACAAGCAGGGGTAGTCTTGTGTTTCAATTATGAGGCTGATTGGCCTGCTAGAAGACAACATAGTTCAGTTGATGGAATACAGGACTGAGGGTAAAAAGATTTGGGTTCTGCACCATTTGAGACCTGAATTGTATGTCACAGCTAATTCACTGGGTAACACTTCTGCGTGTGTGTGTGTGTGTGTGTGTGTCTTTTTCCTCACCGCAAAATGGATGTGATAATATTTACTGACCTCTATAGAAATGCACCAAGATCTATGGATGAAGAGAGCTATATCAAATACTAATCATAATTACACTCTTAAGTCCAAAACTCAATTCAGCTTTAGCTATGACGCAACAACCGATGCCTACATAATTATCGCTTTAAAAAAAAAAGATACCTATTGGAACTCCCTGTGACACTGCACCCCATATTCTTCACAGTGATATAATTAGGATATGTTTTGCACAAAGTATGCCTTGTGAGGTTTTGATCTGCTAGATATTAATATCTCATTTGATTGTATGTGCTATCATTATATGTGAAATTATGAAGTTTGTCTAGATATGGGTTACTGAAACATGTCAAGAGGTTAAAAACGCCCACAAGCAGCCTTTCAGGTACAACAGTAAAAAGGCCAAACAATGTTAATGGCTTATTGAGGAAATGCACACAAGCACAAGGATTACGTCAGGAACTGTGTACAACAGAAACCTCTCAGAGATAGCTCTACACAATGGGAACTGTTTGACCCAGGTCACAGCAAAAGAGCTTTCCAGCAAGTGGGAAGAAAATATAAAAGGGGGAAAATGACATCATGATGGGTCCTCACTCTCCCTATAACACTACACCTGGAAACACCTGAGGAACAAAGACAGAACTGTGGGAAGTGATGGTCCCAGGCTAAAGGGATTTTTAGCCTGTGAATAGACCACCCGGGGATGTGAGGCTGTAAGCAAGTGCAGCTTGCCCCTTAAGAATCTGAAGCCTGCTTGTATCATTTCTTATGGTGAGAATCTGCTATTCATACCCCATCTATTTTAAGTTTAGTTTGTGTTTTTGTTTATTTGCTAGGTAATCTGCTTTGATCTGTTTGCTATCACTTATAATCCCTTAAAATCTATCTTTTGTTGTTAATAAACTTGTTTTTTTGCTTTATCTAAACCAGTGTGTGGGAATCATAACTCAGGGGCAAAAGGTGTTGCATATTCCTCTCCACATTGAGGGAGGAGGTGAATTTTATGAGCTTATGCTGTACAGTTACCTGTGCAGCACAAGATGGTATAATTTTTGGTTTATACTCCAGTGGGACAGGGGAGGAATGCCTAAGGAGCTCGGAGTAGCTTTCCCATGCAGGTGCTCGTCAGAAAGCCTGCTTTTAACTGCAGCTGGGTGTGTCCCTACCTGTATGTATGCTGGTGAAAGTGCAGGCTGGAAGGTTTTGTAGCTTGTCATAGCAATACAGTGTGAAAGGGAGCCCAGGCTGGTGGGTCAGGGGGCTCAGTGGTACCCCATTTCCAGGTGGCACCCTGGGGGGAACTCATCACACTCCCATCTAGTAATCCAGACCTTAGAAGGAATTCAACCTTCGGGGTGATGAGACTAACATCATGACACTAGGAATTCTCACTAATCTCTAGGATTGCTCTCCATCCTTGGAGAAACTTGGCATGGGCATGGAAAGACAGTACCAGTAAAAATAAAAGGAGGAACAAATTATGTTCCCCTGCAAGATCTATCCACAATGGATAAACACATTGGTTTAGTTATTGGCTTCTGCTTTGGAGTCCTTTGACATGTGCTCTTCTGTTCCAAGTTTTCCTTCTTTGAGGAATTGCTTCAATGATAGTGAGTTTTATACCATGATCTGAAGCTGGTGAAAATAGAATTAATCCTGATTTTCTTGGGGAGGTTGATCTAGAATCACAGCTTTTCCTCAGCTCTCTCATATTTTTATCTAGGCTCTGTTGGCCATATGTACTGAATGATCATAGCTTCTGTGATAGTTACAAGAAAGAGAGATGTCCTATCTGATAGTGAATGGGGAGCTGGTGGAGGCTGCAAAGTCCTAGTTTAATATTATCTCTTTAGCTCATTTCACCCAGAAGATGGCTGAATCTGTATTACACACCAGCTGAAACTGTGCGTCCCACAGAGTGAATTACAATATTCTTGTCCTCAAGCTACTACTGCAGTCAGACCTTCATTGAAGACTCATGGGATGTTACTGTTGACAGCTACTGAAGTTGTTCCTTTAGTTCAAGTACTTTTAAAGAAAATCATGGATTTTATTCTCTATACTACCTATTGTTTACCAGATGTCTGTGTATGTGTTACGATAGATCATGACAGTGCCAGCCAAACTGTCCAAGGCTTTCAGCCTACAGAAGCAGCGTACACTTTCTGATCTAATGAGATAAACCAAAACTGTCCACTAAGCCAATCTAAGATTCTAGATGTAAGCAAGGTGAAACAGAGATTCAGTTACTAATCTTAAATAATTCCCTGTCTGCCTACCCATCGTATGAGCCACAGTGGTGGAGACAAGCGATTTCAGTGGCTCAATGAAAAGGAAGGAGTTACAAACATTACCACTTATAAATGAAGCATTTTTATTTTGCTTCCTCATTTAGCTCATGCTTATTAGCACTTCCCTATTTGCTTAATCCTAAAACCAGAGAGGCTGCCAAAAATAGATAACATTTTCACATACAAGGTTTAAAAATACTTTGGGAATAATTTCTTATTAAAATGATCAATGAGTCAAACTGCAAATCACACACTGCTTACATACACAGCATACCTCTAGTGTTTCAGATGCTGTCAGATATGACATCTTCACTTGGTATATCAATTTTTTTAAATAGTTTACTGAACTAACTCTGCATCAACAGTACATTTTCAGCACCATGGACACTTCATGATTATTGACTTTGTTCTATAGTAACACAAAGCAGAAGCATCTTCACAGTACCTGAAATTGTGACTAAATTCAACGTTTTATACTGTGACATTGCAATAGGTACAAAGTACCTAGAGTTAAATATTTTCTTGTACAAGAAAATCATATTTCGCTCGTCCTTTATTCTATTTATCACTTGAAAGAATGAAATTTCATGGGAGCAGAAGTCTTTCTTACTTGATTCTGTATAATTCATTTTAGTATATAAATATAAACAGATAACTTTGATATCTATGAATTAATAATTCTATTTCTCTCAAGTGGAAATAGTGAATCTGTTTTTCTCATTTGTTTGCATATTTTAGTGAATCAACAATACCAACTGAATTATCAGGTATCGTTTCAAAAGCATCACATCCCCATAATCTTTGTCTGTGGACAAAAACATTCTTTAATATAACTACCCACCTGATATTGAATTAAACAAGAACAGATGAAAAAGAAGAGAGTTTAGTATATTCATTATATAAAGTGTCTATTTTGAATATTATAATCTGCAAATATGAAAACACCATCCCACTATTTGAGAAACATCTAGTCTGTGCTTTAATGAAACCTATAATCCTTCTACAACACAAATTACCAAACACCAACACATCCACAAACCAACAACCACTGAAAAAAATCAGTATTTAAATCTGAACTAAGTCCAATTCAGAATACCTGAATCACTCATTAGAAGACTTCTTTTTCATCACCAAACAGGTGAACAACCACCAAACATTTAAAGGTTTCTGGAAACCACTCAGCATGTGCTCTATTTCTGTTCCAGGTAGAGAGATCTCTGGATAGCAAACCTCTCCCTGAAACAGGTCAAAGAAAAAGGACGAATTTCTGTTATGCCTCAAGATTAGAGCTAGTTGAATTTTTTTTTGTCAAAACAATTATTGATGAAAAATGCTGCTTTTGACAAATTCAAACATTTCAGAAAATATGTCATTTTAGCAAACATTCCAGCAGGAAAAAAATTAAATAAAAAATAATTTTATTTCATAATTCCCAAATTGTTTCAATATTTTTATTTTCATTTTTTATTTTTTATATTTCATAATAGTTAAAATAGTCTATTATTTTATGTCAAAGTATCAAACTGAGTTTACAACACAGACACTGATCTAGAAAATATAACACTAAGTACTTTCACAGTACTAACTAGCAGCTGCCCTTCACAGTTTTAAAATAAAAAGAGGAGAAATATTCCATCTATTATATTATGTTATATTATATTATGACATATAATATGCACTACTTCTACCACTGATAAGTTATTAATTAATGTAAAATAATAAATTTTAAAATGAGATTTTAGAATTCCAAAACTATTTTTTTCCAGTAATTCTGATTTGTGGGAAATTTCAAAAATATTTGTTTCTGTTCCAGTTTAGGCCAAACCCAAATTTTGAAATTTCTCAGGAACCACAAATTCTGAGTTTCCACCAGCTCTACCTAAAAATACATCACCCAACTCCAGTTATCATTCTTATTATTGTAATGCATAGAAGATCATTGGCTATCAAGGCCTCATTGTGCTTGATTCTGTACAAACACAGAGTAAGAAAATGTCCCTCTGACCTGAACAGCTTACAGCCTACATACACAAGACAGAAAAGAGCATTATATAAGCAAAGTGAGTACATGTAAATTCCATATACCTTTTTTTGTAATGCATGGTTAGGAGTGTTTTGTATATGTTTGTTTTATCCTCTAGACTGGCCCCCAGAACACTATTTGTCTTAAAGTATATGGAGATTCAGTGTTTCCATTCATGAGGAACAGAATTACTGATTCTAGTGTCCCATTTAAGTCTTTACAGTTGATTCCTCCAGATTACCAGACAATAGAACCACATTCTCTCATCACAATCACCTTGCTGAAAAAAATTCTTAAATTAGGGCTTTGACTGTGGACAAAATTCTGCAGCTTGCACTTGGACAAAGTCTTCTAAACCAAATTCATACCAACCCAAAAAGCTGTACCAGAGAGCCCAAGAGATGGTACTGGCCTCCTTTTGCTTTAATCTGAAACATAGTCTGGAGAAGCAGTAGCACATTGCAGAGCCGGGGCAAGTGTTCAAGACATATGAAACATACAAAGGAACAGTAACGTTAATTCTCTTTTACTATTCTTCCTCTAGATAGTGAGGGGAAAGATTCAATAGCATTCATAGCAAGATGGCTAAATTATCCATCAAGGAAGAGGAGCTACTTCCCCACAAATTATCCCTACAATTTACATGAAATCCCTACAATATCCCTGAAATTTACAATTTCAGTACAGAGATCCATGAAAACTCGTATGATCTGCATATCTCACTCCAATGGGTTATGCTTTGCCCCTTAACAACCATTAAATTGGGCCTGTATTTCTCCTCCATTTGTTCTCTAAACTTCTCCCATAAGGATGGTTTATTATCCAAGTCCTGCCCTGGTTTCCACACCACTGGAATACATCTTATCACCAGCTGAGTGGAGTGAGCAACCATTACCAAAATGACACAAATTGGGGCAGTACTGCCACATTCAAGTCCCAATGTTTTCTGCAGAACATTAGCACTCCCTTGCTCCAGCTTTCTTTCTTTCTTTCTTCCTTCCTTCCTCAAATTCTCATAAATGAAAACAAATGCCTAGAGTAGCATTTCAAGTCATAGTCAGCCTCCTAGTTGCCAGCTAACTCCAGAGGGATGTACCTTAACTATAGCCCAATTTCTGGAACAGTGTATGAACCCTGGGCAGATGTAGGGCCTAATATGTTGGGAGAGATGGGGAAAATGCCAAGGATCCTCCTACTGCTCACTTCCCCCTCTTGTCCCACCTGCGTGGGAGGAGAAAGTAATAGCTCTGCAGAGCTTGCTTTCCTCCTGTTGTTGCTGGGGCAGAGGAATAAGGAGGTGTTTTATGCTTCCTTATTCCCCAGTGCAGGCCTGCAGAGTGGGAAACAACCTGGCCCTAACAGTCTCGCTGTTTGGATCCCAGCAATTATCTGCAGGAAACTATACTGACAGCTCCTGTTGGTTACTACTCAGCTTGAAAAGTGTTGTGGTGTGTGGATAAAGCTATTCTGGCACAATAAGCAAAAACAAAATGTAAAGTTTGTTTGGAGATTGAATTCCGACTCAAAATGATCAGTCTCCTCTGACTGAATTTCAGAGCTGATAATCCTTGCACACATTTCATTCTTACTGTTTCTTGCTGCCAAAGTACATAGTGGGGGTTAAGATAAAGCAATCTAAGGATGAATGATGTAAGACAATCTAATAGAATAAATCTCTGCAACTGGGAGATTTCCATACACACAGGGGCCTTTTAACTACTTACTAAAGCAAAAATACTACTGTGTTTTCCAGTCTCCATTCTTAACAGTAAAATCATCTTATTAGTTTAGAATCATGATGCTTGCCCTTTCTTCCTTGCTAGGGATATATGTTTCAGCCCATAAGAATAGGCAAATTTGATCTATAATTGATCATACATTAGCTATTCTCTTGGATTGTCCAAAGTAATCAGTATATACCACTTAATGTTCAGCATTCTTCCGTCTGTTAGTCGGTCAAGTTTCCCAGTGCATTGCATACAGAGCAGCAAGTCCCATAAAAAGATTTAGACCATTTTATTGAATGACTGAAAAAGATATAATGATAATTTGTAGCCATATAGTGCCATTGATTTTTAAGTAGACTGGGAAGAGTAGGGGGTGGGAACAGCGAACAGAGAGACAGATTCTGCTGCACGATTCTTGATGAGAAGCCAGAGGAGAGACAGAAACCAGGGTGCGGGCACAGGACTTTTTCATGGCTATCCTCTGTGACTATATGTCATGGACCTCAGAGGAATGCTGGGTCTGAGTGCCATGTCTTCTACAATCTCTGCAGGGGGCAAACCAGCTCCACTGCAAAAATGGTAAAGAAATTTGAGGGTTAACTAAATATAGCCCTCAATATTTAACACACCACTGTATTATTATACTAATTCTATGGTATTGTTAAAAATACTAATAAAATGTCACCGGGTTCAAGCCAACATTGATTATTCTTATTGGAATCAAAGTGCCCAATCCACAGCTTGTGTAAAATGGCACAGCTCCTTTGATATCAGTGATTTACAACAGCTGAGGATCTGGCCCATTGTGAAGAAAACCAAACTTCTGTTAACAGTCTAAGTTTCTTTGTCAGACTTTGTTTCAATGTATAAAAACATTTATACATTATTCATTCCAAATTCTATATGGTTTTGTCTCAGTTTGTATAATGGTTTGTATATAAAAAAACATTGTATTTACATCTTCTTTTCTAGGGAGACTCGTATTGGGAGAAATTATATATAAGCAAGATAACACCCTGTTTAACATCTCCTAATTTCAGCAGAAATGTCTGGCTTTTGTTCTCTGCGGAAGAATAATAAAAAAGAATACAGACCACAAAAGGAAGTGATAAATGACGGCATGGGGCATGCTTTAAGAATTATAACTTGAAACAATCTTCCACCCCCAACTATTTGTCATCTGTTAAAAAAAAAAGCCTGCAAACATATTTGCCCCACCATAAATCTCCTACCTTCCAGGTCATACAAAAGCCACTTATATTGCTCCTGAATATTTGCATTTTAATTACAAGGCAAATCACTTCATGATTGTCTCCTTGCTGTGACTCTGCCCAGATTTTTAAATTACTTTGCCACATTCAGCTTCAGGATATAACTTAAATTCTGACTAGTCCATCATTGTTATCCTCTCCTTGACATAGTTCAAATGCTGTATATCTTTGAAAATGGCCCACTGCTGTGCAGCAGCTGTGCTGCCACTGGTACTGCTTGCATTTACTAACTGGGTTTCAGGCAGTTTTCAAAGTCCAGTAGCAGCCCCACTCAATCTGTACCACAAACGTCCGCAAACCAAAGCAGTCACTCCCTTGGCACCTTCTACAGCAGGACTTTTATTTCATGTTTAATAGCACGTGACTAAGCTATCCAACAGTCACCAGCACGCTATGGACTTGTGACTTTCACATTGAACATGCCTTTAGGATTTTAACGCACAACATGAAAATCACAAATCTGATTGAATTTGTCAAATAAAGTAAGAGCATCAGTAGGGAGAAATGATCCAGGGTTCAGTAATAAGGAAGATATTTATTTAGGTATAACATTCAGAGGAGAACAGACTCCCTGGAGGAACTGCCTGTACACTTTCAGGTCAAGGGAAGTCCACAAAGGAGCAGAGGGAAATCATAGACTCATAGACTCATAGACTTTAAGGTCAGAAGGGACCATTATGATCATCTGGTCTGACCTCCCGCATGATGCAGGCCACAAAGCCGTCCCTACCCTTTCCCTTGACTCTGCTGTTGAAGTCCCCAAATCCTGTGGCTTAGAGACTTCAATTAGCAGAGAATCCTCCTGCCATCGATCCCTGCCCCATGCTGCGGAGGAAGGCGAAAAACCTCCAGGGCTTCTGCCAATCTACCCTGGAGGAAAATTCCTTCCCGACCCCAAATATGGCAATCAGTAAAACCCCGAGCATGTAGGCAAGATTCTCCGGCCTCACCCTCATTTGCCATTATACTAATTACCTGCCATGGCACGCTGTTCCTTTGACTAAAATCACGTTATCCCCTTAAACCATTCCTTCCATAAACTTATCTAACTTAATCTTAAAACCAGACAGGTCCTTCGCCCCCACCGTTTCCCTCGGAAGGCTGTTCCAATATTTCACCCCTCTGACGGTCAGAAACCTTCGTCTAATTTCAAGTCTAAACTTCCCCACGGCCAGTTTATACCCATTCGTTCTCGTGTCCACATTAGTACTGAGCTGGAATAATTCCTCTCCCTCCCTGGTATTTATCCCTCTGATATATTTAAAGAGAGCAATCATATCCCCCCTCAGCCTTCGTTTGGTCAGGCTAAACAAGCCGAGCTCCTCTAGTCTCCTTTCATACGACAGGTTTTCCATTCCATTCCTCTGATCATCCTAGTGGCCCTTCTCTGTACCCGTTCCAGTTTAAGTTCATCTTTTTTAAACATGGGAGACCAGAACTGCACACAGTACTCCAAATGAGGTCTCACCAGCGCCTTGTACAACGGAAGCAGCACCTCCTTATCCCTACTAGATATACCTCGCCTAATGCATCCCAAGACCGCATTGGCTTTTTTCACCGCCATGTCACATCAGCTCTAGAAAACTTCTGCAGACCAGCCAATGGACACCACAGAGTAGACAATATCCTCTGATTTTCTCATGTCTTGCACATTGTGTACTTATTCACATTTTCACATAGTCTATGTAAAGAGTGCAAAACACTACCAATCAGATTTAGTAGATTTTAAACCCATTTTGCACTGGTGTAAATGATACAAGGTGCAGGGCAAAGGAGAATCAGGCCCTATCACTACAACACAACATACTGTACAAACACAGAGGATTTTGCAATGTTACTAACAATGTTTCAAGACCTTCCCTCTGACGTCAAGTAATCGTGTAAGGCATTTATGTAAGTACTTAAAGTATTAAAAGAAAAGAAAACTGAGCATTTAATGAATATATATTGAATATAACCTTAGGTTATATATGTGTGTATGTACACACACACATACATATATATAACCTAAGGTGAAAAGTGGTTCATGGTAAGTGAAAGCCATTACAAATTTTAATAAGTTAGGTAAGTCCTCTGTTACAGAAGGAGCATTTTGAGTCAATTACAACTTTTTCAATACAAGAAATCTGTATTAAAGAGAACTTTAAGGATGGTTAGTGAAGCACTCATAATAATAAAATAATAAAATAATAATAATAATAATAATAAAAAGGAAGTGTAATGTCAGGATAAATATACAGCTTTAACTTTGCCCACTTCAGCTATTGCCATATAGAAATCACATGCTATTCCTTAAATAATAATATTTTTCATACAACCTTAGCCACAAGTCCACAGTATCTACCAATATATTTTTGTCATTCTTGCTTACTTGTTTTTAGTTCAGACTATAAAAGCACAATAGGATTTTAGTGATAGGTTATATATAAGTTTAGTTTTCTAATAAGTAGTATGACTTTTATTTTGTTACCATAACACTTCACATACACATAAAATAAAAATAAAAACTAGGTTCTTCATTTTATGAGATAGTTTTAATGTGTTAATAATTCATTGCTGCACAATACTGATTTGAAGGCTAAGGACCCAGATGTATCTAGCAGACATGCATAGCTCTGTGCACTGGGGAACTCAAAGAAGGTTTCTCTTTCTAGTGCAGAATTCTTTCATAAGTTCTACTTGGGGTAGTACACTACTCTCTGGCCATCATTGAGAATTGTGCTTACATGACATGATATTACCTTAATAACTGAAAATTACAAGACATTTTTAATAGTTAGTTCTGATGTTACTGTCATTATGGAAATCGTTTTTCTTATACAAAGACACCCAACATAGAGATCTCATATTTGGTTTGTTGATCGATTTTGTTGAGACAAACTTCAAGACAACTCTGAAGATAATAGGTTCCATAGTTTTAAAGTTATGAATATTTAGATTGGACAATTTCTTAGCAAAGGCTTCCAGTTTCACAAAAAGGCAAGAATGTTGACTGCATATAGTGAATATACATTGACATATACATAAATTATTTTACAGTGGGTTTTCTCAGCTTAGCAAAGCACAGAAGCTTCGTACCCTATTTACAAAGCAAATTTGAAGTTTGAATGTTCAGCTACTTTTGAGCTATCCCTTCAGAATATTTTTAAAACTTGGGTAAAATATAATTTTGCATCTCATAAGGGGCATCCCATTGCATGATGAAAAACATAGTTAGAAATACTACCTTGCTTAAGCCATGCTGACCCCATCATCACTTACATTATGCACATAATCATTGTATTATAATGAAATACATTGTGCACACAGTGGAATGCATGTACCAGCCAAAGAGGAATTAAATGTTAGTAATATTTGGACTTTGACATTTATAAGTTACATTAAAGATAAATTCTTATTTCAAGGACTGATGGCAAACTAAATCATCCATGTATAGCAGCAGCAATGGTATCTTCCTATACAAGGCAAAAGAAAAATTAAAAAGAAAAAAAGAAAAAGGAATATCTGCCTTGTTTTACACAGCAGCACAAGTCTACCAAGTTTTACATAAAAAAAGCTAAATATATTCATGCCCACGCAAACATGGTGAAATAATGATTGATTGATATATAAAAGCCTAAAAACCTGCATGTTATTTGTTTTTATTAAAATAAATCTTTATTAAAATGATATAATTCCCAATCAATTGTTACTGTCACACACCATGTAACTCCTTTATATAACCTCATCTCAGAGTAGTCTTCTGTTTTAATTGCTTTGATCGGGTATACTCTAAGGATCAAAGCCCAGAGACCTGTTTTGATGATAACAAGCAGTTCAACAAATACAGCAGCCCAGATCAAAATTTAACTATCAGAAGTTCAGGACGATTCTTCTGCGTTGAAGAATATAGACACCAATATTTTCAGAGTCTCTAAAGAGTCCACAGATGTCTAAATACTGTTTTCTAATACCTGTGTAATACTTTTCCTGAACACTGGGTGACCAGGACATCAAGTATATGATATGCCATAAATATGACTTTTTGAAATAAATAAATAAATAAATAAATAAATAGAGGCTAAGTTTGTTCATTCCAGTTCATGTTACATATGGAAATTTTATTTCATAAATACTGTAATTCATTTGAGAGAAAATGTCTATATTAGCATAACCTGCTTAAAATAAATCATGCAAAAAATTTATGTGAATTTGCATATTTATGGCACACTTCATAATCTCCTCTCCTTTGATGCTTATTTAAACATTTCAGTTGTTGAGGAGAAGCTGATTCCAAGTCTTATCCTTCATCTTTAGTGAAGTGCTATTTTAGCAAAATTGAAAGACATCTGAGTATTAGATGAAGAAAAAGCAGAACTCAGCCCTCTGTATTTTAATCCATATTAAATTAAGTTGATCAGTCACAGCATTTGATTAAAAATCTGGTAAATGCTTTCCCCAAAATCTTTTACACAGCTCTCTAGTGGTTTTGGCTTTGCCCAATGGCTGAGCTATGCTCGCTACATTTATACAAGGCAACTATAACTCATCGGCCTGCAGTCTAATTATGTCTTATTTCTAAGAATTTCAGTTTAAAAGTATGTAACACATATATGATTTGTGCACAGGCTTTGTTTCTTTTAATACAGTTGTAGGCATATGGGGATAATATTACATGTTGAGATTCTGAGTCAGTGAAGTTATTTTAACAGCTCTGTTATTAATAACCACAGTTTAGGCCCTAATGCTACAAACCTTTCCTCATGGGCTTAACTTTAAGCATGTCTGTAATCCAAATGCCTTCAGATGTACTATTCATGTGCTTAAAACTACGTACATGTATCTGAGTTTCCAGGGCCCTTACATAGTGCCTTAACTTTGTATAGCACTTTACAAATATTACAATAAGAGATGGTCCTGGTGTCAAAGAGTTTACTATATAAATTAGACAAGTTTAAAAACATGTAGCTAACGGGAAAAAAAGAGATGGTAGTAAAAGGTGGGACTAGGGATAAAACAAATACAGATTCATTATTGAGCAAATCTTACCAATTCTTATCTTTTTTTAAATACAGGTTGAAGTAGGACAGGAGGGAAAAAATAGACAGCACAGGAATGGAAGTCAAAGCTAGACACAAGGCAAAGGAAGTGAGTGGGGTCTGAGGTGAGATTTGAAGAAGACTGGGGGTGCTTTACATATGCTTTATTTCTTTTATTTACTTTTTAAAACTATACATATTGTTTTCACTATTTAACATCAGGTTCAAAGCACACAGCAAGAAAATATAACACTATAGGAAGAACAATATAATTTGGTGTCTTTTTTTTTTTAATGGTCTCCCAAAGACACCCAAATGCATTAATACACAGCCAACCTATCCTGTTAATAGCAGCTTCATTTTCCAAAATCAGTCAGTGTTATATTGCTCACTTAGCATCCAGAATTAGTTAATTAGTTAATTTCTTCCTTTAGATTATGCCCTCTTACCCCAAAATCCTATGGATAAATAAAGCAGTTCTTGAGAGACATTTTTGTTCATGTGAAAATGAATGCTACGGCCTGGGTATTTATTTCTAACCATAACGTAAACCTACATAAAACAGCCTTCTATCAAGTTACTATCAGAGGCTCTATGGTCAAAAAATAACACATGATGAAACAGCCATGACTGTGCATATTGACTATACTGACTCTTTCAATTTAAGAGACTCAGAAATGATGCCAAGAGCTGTGTAAAAGTTCCCAGCTGCAGGAGACTGTAAAGAATGTTTAGAGCTCAGTGTGTGAAAAAAGTAGTCATTCTGCAGAAGAACAGCCCTAGGGCACTCATGGCTCTGAATCATTGCCAGGATCAGCAGATATCCGCTGTGAGGTAGACACACACTGTTTCAGCACAGCCCTCAACTATCAGTAGATATCAGTGTAAGGATGGCATGATTAAAAATAGTAGCTTAATAGAGGAAGGGAATATGAACTAAAAAAAATGTATACAGAAGTTCTTTCAAGTTCAATAGATGTAATAAATGCATAGGGTGCTAAGTATTTTAGTATAAACTTCGTTTCATCATATTGATGGTTCTGGGAATGTACTCAGTTTGTTATACATTTAAGGTGCTATTCTAGAATACTGTATAGTAATTGCCAAATGAAGACTGATACACATATTTAAGCATGGCAATATTTGTTTTAAAGCTGAGCTGAAAGAGACAGTCGGTTTAAGTAATGATGAGTTTGAATTGTTATGCAGGGGCAGAGTGTTGTAGGGTGCACTTTTGTCAAACCTTAATGTGGGATTACCTATTTTTCTAGATCGAATGCATTAAAGATTTCATTTTTCACTTTCTATTGAAATAGGTTAGGGGTAAGAGATTTGTACATCAAACATATCACGGTTTTGTCAATACTTTCTTACCTTTAGCTATAGCACAGAAGACTATTCACCTGCATGAGGTGAAAGTTGGCTGCACACTGAAAACCTTAATAGTCCTAACAATAGATTCCTGCTGTGCTGTCTATTGCTCATATATTACTACTCTCCAAATGAATCAAATTAAAGCCCAGACAGTGTTAACCTACATTTAGGATATTAAAAATATTTCTCTGTCAGGACAGGTACATTACATAAAGTTTCAAAAATACTTTTGAATTTTACAATTTGAAATTTGTGATGATGACAAGAAAGCGTCTATTCTTTATCAAATGTGAACACTCATGCAGCTCTGGCTATGAAATTACAAAATCCAATGAACCTGAGAAGGATAATATTACTGAAAATAATCAATAATAAAAACATACTCAATGCAACTTCATCTTCAATTACAGACATAAAAGTAAGTAAACTGATTTGTGAAAATACTAATTTCTTACATCTCTTCTTCCCCAAATAAACACCAATTAACAAACAGGCTTCTTATCCTATTTAGCTTACTCTGATTCAAAGTTTACCCACATTTTAACTTCCAGATAACCAATGTTATTAAAGTACACTTACCTGAAAAGTATAAAATCGGGTCCCATTAGGAGGATGCACCTTAGGGGAGCCAGAGACAGTGTTCATATCTGAGAAAATCATTTCTGATCACAGACACAATACAATCCACAAGGAGATTCAGATGCAGAGTAGAGTGCTAAGCTTACAGATAAATCCTTCATATATTTAGGGAGGCAACTGTATGAAATGAAATCTGCTCCATCCATTCACATACAGAGTGGCAGCATTTTGAATTCCCCACTCCTAAATTTGTGAGCTAAACTGTAAGGTCTTCAGTCCCTGACCTTTTAGTTCAGCTAGTTCTTTAGACATGCAGGCGGAATAAAAATTAGAATTGTTGAAGAAAAGAAAGCTAGAACCTACAGTAAACGGAGCTAGTGTAGAATCTGGCAATGCTTTGGACCTGCCCATCTGTTCCCAGTGATAATCACCTCCCTCCACCACAGCCTAGCAAAGTGATTATGCTAAGCATCCCAGTTAACCAA
Source organism: Trachemys scripta elegans (assembly GCF_013100865.1). Classification (NCBI taxonomy): domain Eukaryota; kingdom Metazoa; phylum Chordata; order Testudines; family Emydidae; genus Trachemys; species Trachemys scripta. The sequence continues at coordinate 71,934,630 of NC_048298.1, forward strand.
TAACACAGCTTCATTTCAAGCAAGCAAGCACAGTGTAATACAGAGGACCTCTTCTGACTAACCTGGAGCATGTCTGAGATTCTGTTTATAGCTATGTTTGATAACAATGATTATTTTATCATTGCAGTTATTAACAACCATATTAACTCTTACTTTTGCTGACCATTGTTTTATTTTAAAATTTAAATATTTATATACAATTTTTGCATTGTCTTTTTACCCAGCTGAAAAAAATTATGCATTGCTCTTCATATGAAAAAAATGTCTAAACAAATTTTTGACTTATCTCCTATAGACTGAGAACATAATGAAAAACAGAGATACAGAAATAAAGTCAGTTTATATTTATATTGACTATTCACATTTAATGGAACACAGTCTTCTTTTCTCATTATTTGTCCCTTATCTTTAGAAATGGCTTCAAAAGCAATACTAATTATAAGGGTGAAATTATTTTACATTTTTCCTCGGTCTTCATGTTTTTCTCAAAGCCACTCTACAGAAACCATGACATCTCATTTTAATGATTCATAACACAAACCATTGATTGTAAAATGGATCTACAGGTGAAATACACTATATAGACATTTCTTGGAGCTATTTCTTAAGCATAAATCCATTCTTTTTTTTTTTAAGATCACAAAATGATACTTGCAAACATCTATGCCGAACAGGCAACAAGCATTCATTATGTTACTTGTTCACACAGATTGTTCAGACTACAGGAAGGCATAAAAGAACATATTCAAATGACTTGGCACCTTTTAACAGCAAAAATAAATGTTCCATTTACACATAATTCAAAGGTGGGGTTTGAGGAAAGGATGGAAAATAGAACACAGCTAGAAAGATGCCTTTATGGTTCTATCAAGCATGTTACATTTATACAAAATTTTAAAAACAAGAGAGAAACAGTTTAAGAAATACAAATTTAAAAATGGAATCTGTCAAAAGACTAAGAAGCTGCCAGGCTGCCAGCTTGGTTCTTATTCTCTTTCTGCATTTCATTCTGAATCATCTTAATGTTTTAAAGCAACTAAATATAATATAGTTCCTCTGCTTTTATAACAGTCAATAGAGGGCATATATTCCCACATATACGCAGATGCCCCTTTCTTTAAATGTGCATGCTGACCTTTGCTGCTGTCCACATTATGGTACGATATATCCCATAACAATATTTTGTAAACCAAATGGGAGAAAGTCACCCTCTGTTCCAAGTCTTTCCCACCCACTCCCTTTTAACTCTACTCAGAAGTGGCCATAATTACTCTAGAATTGTTATTTCAACCCGTTCTTCTACTGAAGCTTGCAAAAGCTACTTATAAGTCTTTGCTGGAGAAGTAGATTATAGAAGCTGTACAGTCTATTTTTTCTCCTTTATTTTGGAAAGAAGGACTAGGCATTAGGGTCCCTCAACTGGCCAAAGTAGAAACTCCACATCTTTGGTAATCTCAGTATGGAACCTTTCATTCTGAGCTACTATTTTGTTGCTTTATAATCCTCCTAACAAACATCTGCTGATATTTCCCCCCAGTTTCATGAATAAACAATTTTTTTGAAGATTTGAAGACTAAAGGGACTAGTATGGTTGTCTAAGTCTGATCTCCTGCATATATAGCCCATAGAATTTCACCTAGTAATTCCTGCATCAAAAGTCCATATCATCTGGTTAAGATAGAGCATACCTTTTAGAAAGACATCCACAATCTTGCTTTAAATACTTCAAGACCACATCCCGTTGGTAAATTGTTCTAATGGTTAATTATCCCCACTCTTAAATAAACTGCATTTTATTTCAAGTCTGAATTTGTATAGTGTCAGTTTCCAGCCACTGGATCTCGTTATGTGTATTTCTGCTACAGTGAAGCTCCCTTTACTATCAGAGATCTTCTTCCCACCTAGCTACTTCTATACCATGAGCCACTCAGCTCTCAAATTTCCCTTGGAGCAACTAAATAGATTGAGTTACTTTAGTCTTTGACTGTGAGGCAGGTTTTCAGACTCCAAGTAATTCTTGTAGCTCATTTCTGAATCTTGATCAATTTGTCAACATTCTTTTAAAGTCTGGGCATGAGAACTAAACATAGTGCTTTAGTAGCAGTTTCACTAATACCCTATCCAGTGGTCTTGGCACCTCCCTACTTCTGTTCAATATTCCCCTGTTTGTAAAGCCAAGGATCGTGTTTGCTCTCTTAGCTACAAGATTGCACTGGGAGCTTATTTTCAGCTGGTTATCTACCATAACCCCTATGACCTTGCTTTCCTAGCATCACTGCTTTTCTAAAATACAGTCCCTCACGCTTTAAGTGTGACCTACATTCTTTGTACCTGGATGTATGAGATTGCATTTGAGTATTTTAAAGCATATTGTTCAAATGAGCCCACCTTACCAAGTCAGCCAGATAACTCTGTAGAACTGATCTGTCCTTCATAGCTACTAGTCCAGTAATCTTTGTTTCATCTGCAAATTTTAACAGTAATGATTTTATAGTTTCTTCCAGATAACTGTTATATTAAACAGAGGGACGCCACTGGAAACACCCCTATTGTTAGATAATTCTTCATTTACAACTACTTTTTGAGCTCTATCAATTAGCCAGTTTTTAATCCATTTAAGATGTGCTGCTTTGATTTTTATGATGGTAATTTTTAAAATCAGAATGCTGTGCGGTACTCAGTCAAATGCGTTACAGAAGTCTAAGTAGACTTCCAAGACTAACAGTGCCAGAAGGGTACTGAAGTGCAATATATTCCATCCCCTCACCCAAATCGAAGCAGGAAAAGTCCCAAGTTTGTTCTCAACCCAGGATCTCCCTGACAGAACAAAATACATGTTTCAAAACTCAGCTTTAAAAATAACTCCTATTTTGGCTCAGTCTAGTTTGTATGAATAGTGTTTTGTTGACCACTTTTTGACCTAAACCTTGCAAATCTACATCACTTTTATATAAACCAAGCCAAATTTTAAAAAGATACTCCTCAACAAATATTGGTGCACTGAAATTTGGTAGCCAGGGCTATGACATCCCAAACCTTTAGAACAGTAACATTCTTTAAGAAGCAGCATTCCTTTGTGGGCCTGACAAACGCTGGATACCAGCCCACATATTTTATTGGATCTGGCCGGGAATGGATCTCACATACAAATGTCATTAAAAGAAAAGGAATTTTCATTTGTGGTCCGACAGAGATAAAAAAATCCAAATTAGCACGTCATGGAATTCAACAAAAGATGCACTTGTAGGGATATTAAAGAAGGTACTAACAGTGATTCCCCCAAGTGACAGTGACCCCCTCATAATTTGGCCCCCATACTTTAAAATCCAACAGTTTCACCAAGTACAAAAATCTCTTGGGTCTTCTGTTAAAACTTGTAAGCTACTGTCTGTAGAAACCATTGATTATATCTATCCTGTGACTACTATGTAAAACTTACAAACAAGTTAACTGACTTTGTTATACAATGTAAACAAACACTATAAGCTGTTAAGTGTCTTTCACAACTGCTCCTAGGACAGACCCCCACCCTCTGTGATTAAAGGGCCGGGAGTCTCAAATGAATTAGCACACACTCTGAAAGTGGTGGAGACAGTAAATTAAAATATGGTTAAGGGATGGAATGTATGCTGATGAATGCTTGATATACATGGATGGTTAGGGAGGTGCCAGCCTAGAAAAGGAGTATCCATCGGCCGAAGAATGTGTCAAGTGGATGACCAGAAACCCCCGGAGGGTAAACTGGGACCCACCCCATCACCTGGAAGGATGAGAAACACAAACTTTGGACAGTGTGGAGCCACCAGGAATGTGCCACTTTGGACAGGAATGTGCCATCTGCTGATTGAGTCAGCAACAGCAGGATGAAACAGCTCCCATAGACTAACATAGGAACTAATTCCTATAAGAATGGACTCTAAAGACTGATGACTTTGAGTCTCTGGTTCTGCTGCCAGCCTCCAGGAGCATCAGGTGCACCTGACACAGACTCGGCTCCATCCTCATGACCAAGATACCTGGCCAGTAACTTGGCATGAGCAACTTCTAGGCTGGTAACTATAACACCTATACAGAACTTGAATGAATGATTGTGTGAATGAATCTCTCTCTCTCTCTCTCTCTCTATATATATATGTATGTGTGTATGTATAAGAAATAAGTAGTCAAACAACGTTGTTTACTTTTATCTTTTGCTTTATCAGTATATTTACAATAAATGTGGCATCTTTGCCTTATCCCTCTTAATAAGATCCTGCTGGTTTTTATTCTATTGGTATAACACACTAAACAATGGTCAGGCAAATAACACTTACGACATTTCTGGCAAATAGCGAGGTAACCTTTTTGAGACCTAGACCAGCTTGAACGCTATTGGTCAATCAACTCCTGGAGGGAGCACACACTCTAATAACAGAAGGCCTTCACAAACAGACTATAAACTCTTCCATTTATAGGCCATATCTGTTGAGATCAAATGTGTCTCTCCACTGGTGATCATCCCCCCAATTCTGAGAGTTGGCGCTCCTTAGGTCCAAACCCTACCATTACAAGCACCATTAAACTTCAGGGCAGTGGGATAATTTTGCCCCAAAGGTTGAGAGGGGGAGAAGGGAGACAAACATTTCCCACAGCTTCAGAGGGCCAGCTTCTTTCAGTACAGTCCAAAAAATTCCTTTCTCCTCACTCCTTAAAAACAAAGAAAGCAAGAGTCACCGCCACAATGCTTACTTTGGTGTCCTGCTGGCTCTCTTCCTTTGACTAGCTTCTATACTGTGTTGGAGCAGACTTAAGAGGGTGCACTGAAATATCACCCTCCCACTAATCCCCACCACCTCCAAGTCTGTTCTCTTTCCCTCCCAGATGTCTATGTAAAATCTTCACAGTCACCTCCTATTTCCCACAAGCTCCTGCAAGGTTTCTTCCAAGACCCCAATCCCCCCTTCATCCTTTCCTCCCTCAAACTGCCTCTTGACCTAGTCTTTCCCTTTGTCAAAACTCTTCCATCTTCTTTTACTTTCTCCAATTTCATAGCTACCCCTCTTCAGCCCACAGCCACTTTCAGACCTTTCCCACAAAAAAGTAAGGAGAAACTGCTACCCCAGCTGCTACACCTCAGGGCTTGCAGACAAGAGTGAGCTCAGCTAGCCACAGACTACAGCCATTGTTGTAGTCTTCTGCCTGCCCAGCAGGGGTCAGAGTGGCACCTGATGGCAATAGCTGGCCTTACAGCAGCCTATTGAGCTGAGCTGGTAATGGACGGCTGGCATATAGGGGGAGTGCTGAGCTCTGTTGTGCAAAGCCAACTCAAACTCTATTCTCTGTCTCCTGTGTTGTTTATCTTCTCAGCCAGCAAAACATTTTGGGGAAAGGCCCTCCCCCAGAAGTGGAAAATGGAGGTAACCCCAATAACTTTTCTCCACATAATTTTTATGCCCATGCCAAGAGTATTTTCCTCCCTGGTTTCTGGTCTGAAGCTGAAGCTTTTCACCTTTGGACAATCTAAATAAGTCCTAAGTCAGGTCCCTAGCTCCCCCTGACTCTTAACAGGGTTATCAGTGGATGCTGCAAAAAAGCCTCTAAGGCCTTTTCTTGCTGGGACTCCAGTATCTACATAGACAGTCTGCAAGTCTAACTCAGGTCTTCCCCTCCCAAGGTTGGATTCCTGAAGCATCCCTTTGTTGCCACCCATTCCTCATGGCCTAGGAAACTGCCTGACTTATCCCTTTCTTCCTCTAACCAAAAACTGGGAACCCCTGCTTATTCCTTTCAGTTGACTATGATGGAGATGGTTCCCCACTGCACTAGTCAGTCAGATTTGTCCATCCAGATCTCCCCCGATCAGTCCAGAAGCTGCAGCAGCTTAGTCCCAGGCTGGTAGAAGAACAGTAATGGCCTTTTTAAGTGTCCAAAATAATAACTCATTTTGTGCATTGCTATGAGTATATGTCACACGGGATTTAACTGCAACTTAATTTTTATGTTAAAGAAAACCTCATCTTCAAAACATCATTTTGCAATTAAACACAGGACTGTGCATTAGACAAAGAGTAAAACAAAGAACATTGTTTTTATTGACAAAACGCAGTTTCTTCTATATGATGTCCTATGCTAAGGGTTAAAATGACAGCAACATGTGATACAAAGTACATGTTTCTGGATAATTACAGGTCTAATTTGATAAAAACTAGTGATTTAAATCTTAACCCAAAACATCTGTTTTTCCATTGCTGTTCTCTACTTATTCTGGCAAGGGAATACGCCACACAAGAGCTAACATGTTTAACAAGCTAACCACATTTGGCAATTAATAAAAAAGCCTCTCCATTGATGCCTACATTTTTGCATATGCACACCCTTGAATTTTCTAAGTACTTGTTTCATACATTCTGTAGCCTTTGATTAATTTGGAGTGCAAATTGCACAAGTCACTGATAACAGGTTCTTTACTCAGGCAGCAATATAAAATTTATTATGAAGTATGAGATTATTGGGCCACACACAGAAACTTAAAAACTTTAATTAACATCCAAATAATTCCAAACATAAGCATTAGCATACAGACAATAGATATACAGAAAGTAACAATCCCCAATATTGGCATATTCACAACACCATGGAGACTGTTGGAAACAAAGATAGAAGGAAACAGTAAGCAGAGAACATCATGGATGGGATGTGATGATCCAGGCTTCCTTCATCTTATCATCCTGATGAACCTGCTAGCGGTTAGACATACAACTTATTTTATACTCCTTATATCTGTCCAGTGACTATATCTGAATTACTTCCTGGCCCACTGTCCATACGTGGCATTTTGTGGAACCATAACTTGGGCCCTATTGCTGACATAGGCTGTTTGCATCAATACATTTCCCAATGTTTCCAACACACTAATGCAGTTAACTTCATGGTTACAAATTCCCAAAATCCCCTATTTCAACCCTATTTTGCTCTTTTGTGGTTTATATGTTTATCCCCAGGGCACACATTGCAAAAAGCCCCTATAACCTTATTACCTAGGTCAAACACTCATGTTACCTTATAATAATTGGCCATGCTATCTGCCAGGCCCCACTAGGCCTCTTGCTTATATCAAAGTCTATTTCCAAAAATATTTTAAACAACGATTTCCCCTACTTGTATAGTAGTGTTTCCTTAAGCAACTTATCTTATCCTGGCATGCAAATGTTAATACAAAAGCCGCTATGTAAGGAGTTCCAAGATCAGGTCAGGGGTCAAAAGCCAACAAGGCAAATAATTAACATCAAAGTAATGGAGGACTGGTGTGAATGTACCTGCCAAGCTGAGGAACTTTTAAAAAGCAGTCCAATTTTTTTAAACTATACGAACCCAAGCAAAGTATCATCCAAGCCAATGGTAACTGGATCAACTCCAAAGTATCAATTTGCATGCATAGTTGATGTGAGTCATTATGTTATCAATATTTTCTCCAAATATTTAAATTTCTTTTTGTCCCTGTGCTTTTCCAGGTTCACAATCCACACAAAACATTTGGTTTTTTTTACCAAAGGCAGTGAATTTGTGAGACTCATTGCACATTTTCCAGACAGCTTTCTTGTTAAACATTAACCACATCACTTCTGCTTTGTGAAATTGTGAAAAACCCTTTCAAGATTACCTTTCCAAAATCTAGCATTCTGTAAGCACATCTTCAAGAAAGTTGCACGGAGACTCCTGTCAATGTTAATAGTGAATTGTGTGCCTAATCTCTATGCACTGCTTTAGAATGCACCAGTATTCACCTAAGTATTCTCAAAACACTGATATTAACTCCGAGTGCTACAAAAACTGAAGTCTTTAAAACATTTAAAGAGTCAGAGGCTCTGACCATGAATAACTGAGAGACACTAATCCTTACTCACAACTCCGCTGAAAAAATATTTAGGATATTTTCTGTATAGGTGTTATTTAGTGTATTAATATCAAATGGCCTTGATGTTGGAGTATTTTCATAACTATTTTGGTGGGTTTTTAAAAGAAATTTGGGTTCTTCCTAGCCCAAATTTATAGCCCGAGCTGCTTTATGGAAGAACTGCAATTAAACTGTACCCTTTTGCAAAGGAGTATTTTTCCTTCATTAGCAATACAGGGATTATGTGACTGTCCCCTATTCCCAGAAGCAGGGTTTATTCATTTGCACTGCACTCTATGGAAATCAGCCTCACGGGATAGATGTTGAGGATGCACTGATGCAGGTGACAGGGTGACTAAATATCCAACAGCCCAGGAAAGTACTTGAAAGAGGCTGTTTGCACCAATGATAAAGTCTACTTGAGTGACCAGACTAAAAAATGGAGACCAGAAATTAGAAGATCCAACAAGACAAACATTTCTATTTCTCCATTAAGGGGATATGTTGTATTTTCCAAATAATAGCAATGAGGTGTAGAGCTGCTGAATTTCCTCATCAGAGATAAGAAATACCGCCCCCCCCCCACTGAATATATTAAAAACATTTAACACACACTTGAGCCCAAGACCAGTTCTTCCCTGCATGAGGTTATTCCAGGCCCACGGTTGTAGGAACTTTCACAAACCCCAACAAGGTGAAGGGACAAGAAGAGATCTAGAAAAATTAGATTCAATCTAGGGGAGTCATTTGCTCCTTTCCACCAAGGAACTCTGCCATTTCCAGGTGTGTAAGAATTTTTTTTTAAAAGCAAGGACCCTATGGAACAGGCCAATTTGTCTTCTGGATATGTCAGCCTGCTATTGAGCCAGCATCCATGGTCTAAATGGCCATGGATATTTTCCATTAGATAAACTCCGTTATTGCAGTTAGGCCACTTAAAATGTTTTTATACTGTTGTAGTTAAATGTTGCTGTAGTCACAATATGGCTCTTTATATTACAAGGAAGTGCTAGTACCTCCACAATACACCGTGAAGCTAGCATTCCATTATAAACCCTATTTTGACCGACTCACAGCTCGCTGAAACTAAGTATCTGTGTAACTCTGAAGATAATTGGATTACAAAAAAATAAATCCATAAATGTATAAACTGTATGCAACATGTCAGCAGGAATAGCTGACAAAATGTGCAGTTATATCAGATCCTTGCATACTGTATGTTAGCTGCACTTTGATGCATAAAGACTAGCGAGTCCATGCCTTCAAACACCTTGGAAGTGAGGGTACTGAGTATAATTGCTTTTTCTTAGTGCTTTATGAAACATGTGCTTCATTTTACTAACTGTTGCAGTTATTCCAAATACCCACACAGTCAGAGCCTTCATCAGCCCATCAAATTCAAGCTTTCATGATAGCCATTTAATACACATTCTAGACGGCAATGACCACGATTCATTTTTCTCACACTAAACAGAATCATGGCACAACAAAAACCCCACCATAAATTAACAAGTTTAAAATCATCAATTCAAATATCTAAATGAGTTTATGAATGCAGGAATTGACCTACCTATCAACTTGCAGAGCCTAACTAGTGTATAGTTCCATAATTGACAAGAATCAGATACAGTGTGGAAGTAAATAAATCCAGCATATAACCCACTTGATCTTAAAAATTCATACTGAAGTTTGATGTGACAATAACAAGTTTAAAGGGAATACAAGATTCCTACCCTTCAGAGCGCTGTTTGGCCCTCATATAGGTGCTCAAGAGGAAGATGGACACAAGAAACCTTCTCCTTTCACGCCACCGTGTAGCTAGCAGCCAAACACAACTGGGACAGCTCTATGCTAATGATCCTCTGGGGGCTAGCCTGCCCAGAACTGTGAGTAAGGACTTGAGAAGTAGATGGGGCTATGTCTTTTTTTCCTCTACACTAGCTAGTACAGTTGGCTGCCTAGAGTGGAGCATACAAAGCATTCCAACAGCTGTACTCACCATGGGACATTGCAGTTCCTAACTAATTCCAACATGGATACCCATCTCCTAAGCACAATTTGGCCCTAAATAAACCAAGATCGGACACTCACTAGGAGACTGAGAAGATGGTGTCACTATTTGTATCATGTTTTGGAGACGTGGGATGGTGATGTCAACTCAATGAGTGACTGTTAAAAAAAACAACAATGTAGTTATGAAAATACACCTCTACCCCAATATAACGCTGTCCTCGGGAAACCACGTTATATCAAACTTGCTTTGATACACCGGTGGGTGCAGCCCCGCCCCCCCGGGAGTGCTGTTTTACTGCGTTATATCCGAATTTGTCTTATATCGGGTCGCGTTATATCGGGATAGAGGTGTAGTATGAAGGCCATTTGATATTAATGCACTAAATAACACCTATACAGAAAAAATCCTAAATAATTTTTTTAAGCAGAGTTGTGAGTAAGGATTAGTGTCTTTCAGTTATTCACAGTCACAGCCTCTAACTCTCTAAATGTTTTAAAGAGAATTAAAAGAGAATGGATGGGAATGTGGAGGGAAGGGGAGTTCGGGCATAGGGGGGGGAGGAAAGAAGTAGGACTGAATGTGAGACTGGAAGAAGGAAGTGGATAGAAGGGGAGAGGGATGTGATAAATTAGAGTAGAGATGTATCTCTGATCTAGTCAACAGTCTAGCCTAATATTTACCTAGTTTTAAAAAATATCTAATTTTCCTTCATTCCCATCGTTGGGCTTCAGTTATCCAGAACACACATACTAAGTTGATGAAGGTTGTATAAGATAGACAAATTGAGAGTGCCCACTTGTGTCCTTTGGCTGTCACATTTGACAGCAGAAGTGATCACATTTCCATAGTGCTGCTTGGACATATGTTTTCTGAAGAACCCTAAGATCCTCTAGGATGAAAAAGCACAAATAACATAAAATCTGAGTATTTGTAAACTAAATACAGTTTTGAAACATACACTTTCTACTATCCATAATAAAATGACAGTCATGTTTAAATTAACTGTTGATGGATCAAATCCAATAGAAAGATAAAATACTGTCATCCCAGATGGCAGCGAAAAAGTAATAAAACCAGTCAGCTTGCTATCTCACCCTGCATCGTATCACTTAGCTGTGTTTTCCATGATATTTACATCTTTTAAATTACTATTATAATTATTATTTATAATATACACCATGGCACTGATGTGCCTGGCACTTTATAGACAAATTCAAAATGACAACTCCTTGCCCAAGGACTCTAGAATCTAAATTACACATAACACTGCAAGGGATTACAATAAACCAAGGCTGAGAGGAAGGCTGAGGAATAGTGAAAGACCAGGAAAGAAGACGGTTGTTGCCCATCTATCTAGTTAGTTGATTTAAAGAAAGATAAGTTAATATGTTGCAGTATTTTGTGCATAACATTAGGGGAAAGTGCAAGGGCAGAGGCCAGCAATGGAAGGTTGACATAAAGAAGTAAGGTTAAAGGAGGGATCCGAAGGTGAATGAATTTTCATGGCCCACCAAATCATAGCAAATCTTCGAGGAATAATGACCTGAGAATAGGAGCAGAGTCACTTAGGGGAGGAGACATGAGAAGCACCAAGACAATGCACTGAACTGCCAATGTGAACAATGTATGTAGAATAACGGGCAACAGAAATGTTGATGAAGGCAAGGGGAAAACTGGGCATAGATTTGAAAATGAACATTTTCATTTGCCCCAATATTTTTGACCCTTTCCCTGTGAAAGGTTTCTCTCATTCAAAAGGAAGGAAACCCAGATAATGGTATTAAAAAGGACATAGCTCTGCCACCCTTTCTTATGTTGAGGAGTATCTTGTTCCACAAGTATTTCCACTCATTTCAGTAGAAATATTTACAGAATAGCTGAAATTACTATTCAGCGTGAGTAAGCCTCTGAGGTACAGACTGGTAGGAAAGCAAGGACAATTGCCTTAGTCATTTCTCTTCTTGCTCTCAGCTCCATCTGGAAGATAGCTATTATTAAAATATGAGTAGTGAAGGTTGCTACCTGGCATTTTGTGGTCCTCTGATTCATTTCAACTTTGGATACAATCCCACGAATCTTTACTCAGGAGAGTAATGCCAGTGACAAGTTGGAAGTACTCACTTGAGTAAGGACTACAGATATGAGTCAGCCTTTGAAGGAGAAGGCCTGTTTGTTTTCTTACTTGAGTAAGAATTCATAAAATGTTTTTGATAATGATAAGTACACTGGGTAATCATATTTACATAGAAGTGAATATAATTTGGAGAAACATGAATTTCCAGGATAACAACTTGTAAAACTGGGTAATTATGTTCTGCTTCACATTGCTCAAGAAGCGGAATATTACTAATGGTCTAATAAAAATCTGAAAAATAGATTTACTCTAGTAGCTTTTACTGCATGAAACCAGCTGAGTAGATAATTAGAGCAATAATTCTGAATTTGGTTATAATTATTGTTTTTGTAGCAATTGGAACCTGACACAAGACAGTTAAAAACAAAGAGCTAAAAGATAAAAAAAAATAATAATATTTACAGCCAACCTTTCAAAAGTGCTCATTAATTTTGGATGCCTTCATTTTTTGCGTGTATAACAGGAGATGGTTTGCATCTAATTTTCTGAAGTGCAGAGAACCTGTACCTACCACTGGTTTATGTTGGAGTTGTATGCTCAGCAGCTTTGAAAATTAGGCCTCAAGGTGTCACAATAAAATAAATGAGGCACCCATAATTACTGACCAGTTTTGAAAAGTCTCAGACTTGTCATTCTTAATATATTTACTCTTTTAAAGACAATGCAAATCTACAAAAACTTGCATTACATTTTAATATTTAGGGTTGAGCTAAGCAATCAACCCAGACGTACATTTCTTTTTTTTTTTAAGTATAAAGTAATATTTATATATTATCTAGTAAATGCTCCCATTTTCCATAGTGTACACAATGTGAAAGAAATCGTTAGCAGTCATGAAAAACAGATGTACCGTGTCTTCAGAAAGTATCCTATTTTCTCGCTGGCAGTCCTTAACCTTTCAATATCACTTTCCCTTTCAAAACTGCAGTGAAAGTGTTTGTGTACTAATAGTTTGTAAAATCATTTTTCCTCCAACACCACAAAGATATGGGATTATATGACAAGTACAGGCAAAGCTCTCCCCAGGGCAAATGGCTGTTCCGGCTCCTGACTCAGCAGACTTTCATTTTCTCTTACAAGTGCTTATAAAAATATAGAACTAGCCAACCCAATGTATGACTATTAAGCAGCAGAGCCAGCAAATGTTATATTTTTCTGGGGAGGAAATTATGACACAAGTATAGTAGGAAGTTATTTTTTTCTGAGCTGGAAGATGGGAATTGAAAAGAAACCTAAATATTCAAAGCCCTTATTTGTCTTTGTAATTCATATACATGCATGGAACATGTTGTGCCATTTTTTTCCACAGTGCTTATTTTCAATGATCCTTTTTAATGTCTTTGAGGGAATAATGACAGAAGACCTGCAAGCCAGGGCCAAAAAAACAAAAACAAACAGAAGAACTCACTAAATTTCCTAACTATTGGATAGAATCACTTCAAAACGTGACACAATGCAAATATACACAGAGAAAAGATATTTTTGCTGTCCATTTTGTAAGGCTTAGTTCACACAATTGTTGCCTTTGTTATTTTTTAACCATGTAAAAGGAGTAATTATGTGATATTTTAGAGAAATGTTTTGATTTTCATTCCATTTCATTCAGCATTTTATCTGGATTAATAAAAGGAAGACAATTTTCCCTTCAATATGCATAACATGAGTAACTGAGCATCATTATCCTCTAACCATCTTGCTACAAAAAATGCCATTCACATATACAAGGTGGAAGATGTACATTCTTGAACAGTCTTACAATTGAACAAACAGATGGTTCAATCTCATTCCCTAGATACAGAATGGAAACTAACACAGATCAATACCTACTAAGTGTTTCTCATGTTCTAGTAAGTGTTAAAATATCAATTGTAACAGCCTGGTAGAAAGAAAGGAATGTAACTCTGCTCTACAAAGACATTTTATTGGAGGTCATGGCACTTGAAATTTCACTTGAAATGGCTCATGGGCAAAATATAGTCAAACATACATACTGTGATACTGGTATGGAATTGCTCTCAAGAGTGAACCAAATCCTGGCCCTTTCTTACATGAGGGGTTCATTAGCTCCTCAGGCCCAAGTAATGCAGGTCTGCACTGGCCCAGATAACTAGGTCAAACCCTACTATTAAAAAAGAGTGGAAGGACTGCAGTCAACACCCATAAAAATACTCAAGGGGAAAAAGAGGTTCATGATATTGATGCAGTCACAGATTCAGACCCTAGGCATTGGATAATATTTTATGGACACTGTCATGACTATAAAGGGAAGGGTAACAGCCCTCCTGCGTACAGTACTATAAAATCCCTCCCGGCCAGAGACTCCAAAATTCTTTTACCTGTAAAGGGTTAAGAAGCTCAGGTAACCTGGCTAACATCTGACCCAAAGGACCAATAAGGGGACAAGATACTTTCAAATATTGGTTGGGGGAAGGCTTTTGTTTGTGCTCTTTGTTTTGGGGGTTGTTCGCTCTTGGGACTGAGAGGAACCAGACATCAATCCAGGCTCTCCAAATCTTTCTGAACAAGTCTCTCATATTTCAAACATGTAAGTAAACAGCCAGGCAAGGCGTGTTAGTTTTTATCTTTGTTTTCTCAACTTGTAAATGTACCTTTTGCTACAGTTTTTATCTCTGTTTGCTGTAACTTTGAACCTAAGACTAGAGGGGGTTGCTCTGGGCTCTTTAAGTTTGATTACCCTGTAAAGTTATTTTCCATCCTGATTTTACAGAGATGATTTTTACCTTTTTCTTTAATTAGAAGCCTTCTTTTTAAGAACCTGATTGATTTTTCTTTGTTTTTAAGATCCAAGGGGGTAGGATCTTGATCCACCAGGAGTTGGTGGGAGAAAGGAGGGGGATGGTTAATTTCTCTTTGTTTTAAGATCCAAGGGGTTTGGATCTGTATTCACCAGGGAATTGGTGAAGAGTCTCTCAAGGCTACCCAGGGAAGAGAATTAGCATTTTGGGAGTGGTGGCAGTGGACCAGATCTAAGCTGGTAGTTAAGCTTAGAAGTTTTCATGCAGGCCTCCACATCTGTACCCTAAAGTTCAAAGTGGGGAAGCAGCCTTTACAGACACTTATGAGCTATGCATCTGCCAATGAGAGGGATAAAGATTGTGGTTCAGGATTAGGGGTGGGGGAAGCTGTAGTAGAGATATTTATGGCTGATGACCCTGAGACTAATTTTCCACCAATGCTGTCCTCAGTGTACTTTCGAATAGCCTCAGGGCTGCTTTAAGCTATGCCAGCCACATCCTCTCTCACGCCAGCATATCTGGATCGACACCAAACAAAGATCCCTCTACACTGGGGCAATACTTAGTTCCTCACCTAGGACAGCTTTCTAGCCTCTTTGTGCAATTGAAGCATTGCAAGGATCCGTACAGGGACTAGCAGCAGCACCCAAGAGTGAACTACAACAGGGAAATAAGCTCTCAAAAATAAGCCAAGACAAAACTAAACTGATATGTTATTGAGCACACAGGACAATGTATTTATTGAAATAGCATCCCACTGATTCTGTAAAACAAAGAAGAAAATCAGTTGCAGTACAGTTTTCAATAAAGAAAATAAATAAATAAAAACCCTCAACAAACCAGCTGAAATGCAAGGCTTAAACAAAATTTTGCATCTGCCTAAAACAAATGAAGCGACAAGGCACATCCAGAATAATAAATTTGCTTCAGCATTTTAAATCTTCTATTATAATCATTCACAAGATTAGCATCCTAGATTGCAATAGGCGGATGTGAGAATAAGAAACTAACATAACCTGACACCATTGCTCTGAAGCAGGTATTACTATATCTGTTTTATAAATGCAGACACTGAAACACAAACAAACTAACAGTCCTCTTCAAGGCCACAGAGCAAGTCCATGTCACAGCAGGGAAGTCTCTAATTCTAAAACCCAGTCCTGTGCTCAGTTCATGTAGCAGACAACGCACACATATGATCTATATTATTTCTATATAAACACAGACACATGCTGTACATTAACTAGCCAAATAACTACCATACCAAGAAGCTTGGGATTTTGCTTACTGTCAGGTACTGGCAATATTAATGGCTAGGCTTATATGCATAGATAGATAGTGCTGAAATAAGTGAAGGGCAATTCATGCCTTCAGTGCTATTGGAATCATGAGATGATGGGATTACTCTTAGTTGTAATGAGGAATGATATATGCATAACTGGCAAATAGCAATCCAAGTACAATTATGACCCTTCTTAGTTAGGGATGGAGAATTTCATAGGAGCACCTGCTCTAACATCTGTATTCATTATTTTATATATATTTCCATAATCATTTGTCTCTCCTCTAAATTAAACAGCGCCTCAATCCTCTCAAGCTCCCCCCTTCTTGCCTCTAAATCATTTCCATTCCCCATCTCCAAACCCCTTCATCGTGGCACAGAGAGCTTGTTTCTTCTTCAGCACATCCAGCTAGGTAGCCCTCTCATCCACCTACTGAGAATCCCAAATCTCCTAGAGTGGTAGATAGAGGCATGTAAAACTTCACCATTCTGTGGTTTTGTTAACAGAAAAGTACACTGCACCTCTGAGCACTCAGATGTAACATGCAAATTTAGATGTAATAAAGACATAGCTCAAATCTTGTAAACACTGGTTAAGGAAGAAAACAGAGAAGATTGGTTAGATAGGTCAGAGAGAATATTAATTTATTGGGAAGGAAGAAGAGATTGTGTATTCATGGGCAAAATATAGTCAAACCTAGATACGAAGCGAATAAGTCATAGATGAGTCAGCAATTTAAAATAAAACCTGTGATTTTAATAAAAATGTACAATGACTCATATCTGATTTATCTTTCATGACAGACTCACTTTAGAATACAATCTGAACAGATGAACATGGTTTCTATTTGAGTCAAACAAAGTATTTTATTGGCTCAAGTGTCTGAAGTGTTCACGTATTAACTAGTGAGCTGCAACACTGCTTTATAAAAACCTGCGAAATTATAAAATCTTCATGTTTTTGCTATTAATAATTCCCCTAAAAATCACAAATAGCTAAGAGATATTTCAGATGTAGCAATCTATCTTTACCAGATATAAAAATATTAAAAGTCTGAGAAACATAGTTGTAGACTTCTTAACAATTGTGAAGATCAGAATCACAGCTGTCAATAACAGCCCAATTTGCAATGTATATTCATCAATGAATTTGTGCCAGTTTTATAAGCATATCATATTTGCCACTGGATTTCTGCCCTGAGTTCTGAATAGGTTCGAATGATAAGGAAACCGGATGTAATTCTCTCCTCTTGCCACTCTGGGACACTTCTTTTGATGCTGAGGAGAGTATCATAGGTTTCCTTCTCAGCTGATATTCTTCATCGTTTCTCATGGTAGTTTCCATAGGCAGAGACAACCACCTCTGCCAGTGGCCTCAGTCTGTCCCACTACTATCCTTAGTATTAGCTACTTCTGCCACCTCAGCAGTAGAGAGAGAAAAGCCATGGGGCGGGACCTCAGAGATAGGAGACAAGGATGAGCAAAAAAGGTCTGACACAAGTAGCAATGTTAGAGTGGAAGGTGAGACACCATGGGGCAAAAGGTTGGTGGGCTAAAAAGAGCTAAACTTCAGCAGGAGATTGAAAATAATGACACACACTGCAGGACATTAAGTAGTGCTATACTTCTGGTGACACTTGGGGCTGGTCTACACTGGGGGGGGGAGATCGATCCAAGATACGCAACTTCAGCTAGGCGAATAGCGTAGCTGAAGTTGAAGTATCTTGGATCGAATTACCTGGGGTCCACATGGGGCGGGATCGATGGCTGTGGCTCCCCTGTCGACTGTGCTACTGCCGCTCGCTCTGGTGGAGTTCCGGAGTCGACGGTGAGCACGTTCGGGGATCGATATATCGTGTCTTAACGAGATGCGATATATCGATCCCGGATAAATCGATTGCTACCCCCGATACGGCGGGTAGTGAAGACGTACCCTTGGTATTGTTTAGCTTGAGATTTAAAGGTGTGATAGGAGTTACCTAACTCAATCTAATTAACACCTCCTAAAACTCTGTTCAAGACAAAACAATTGTACTTGCATATACTAAACTCATTGATTTAAAGTTAAACTGTGTTTACATTGGTGTTAAGTGGGGTTTTCAATCAAGTTATACTAGTTAATTCAATAGACAAGAAGCACCTTGACTCCTAGGGTTTATCTACGCTGAAAACATTGCAGAGGCACAGTTGCACCCCTGTAGAACATCAGTGAAGACACTACCTAGGCCGTGGGAAGGGGTTCTCACACCTGTAGATTCTCCACTTCCTGAGTGGCAGTAGCGGTCAGTTTAACTACATCGCTCAGGGGTGAAGATTTTTCACATCCCTCAGTGATGTAGTTATATCAACCTAATTCCCTAATGTAGACCAGGCCCTAGTCTAAACAAGGCCTCAGTTGCAGGCAATGAGAAAATGCAATCAGGCTAGACTGAAAAGTATCAATACTGTTTATGGTGTTTTTCCCCATTGTTGCTGTTTTAAATTAGTAAATTTTCCTTTAACCTGCTTTAGCTATTATTGTATGGAGTGGTGTTGTAGCTGGGTTGGTCCCAAGATATTAGAGAGACAAGGTGGATGAGGTAATATCTTTTACTGGACCAACTTCTGTTGGTGAGAGAGACAAGCTTTTGAGCTTATACAGAGCTCTACTTCAGCTACTATTAAAATAATGCATTATACAAGGAGTTGAAGGCAGAGAGTTCTAGAGATAACAGAAGAGGGACAATAATATTGCAATGCTTGTTAAAAAGTGCTGAAAACAAGGAGAAGGGTAAAATGGAAATGGCTGCTGTGAAGGCTGTGTAACTGCAATATATAAATCCCCTACCAGCTGTACAAATTATGGGGAATGCTGAGGATACTTTGAAATAGTTTAAACAGCAATTTGAACTGTATATGAAAGCCATGGGGGCTAATAGAATGAAAGATGAGCCAAAAATTGAATTTCTTTTTAATGGTGGCTGGCTCAGAATCACTGGATATGTACAATGTCCTCCATACATTGGGAGAGGAGAAAGAAAGGGGAAGAAAGCAGTAAGGAAGCAATGAAAAGGTTTGAGGAATAGCATCCTAGAAAAAATGTTAATTATGAAAAATATATTTTCCAAATAAGGATCCAGAAAGAAGGTGAAACAGACAAAAGTGTCAAAGACTTAAAATTAGATATGCTCTAGGAATTATTTTGAGGAAAGTTCCTCAAAGGAACCTTTGAGGAAAGTGACCTAGGACCTTGTCATAAACAGATAGTTAAGGGTTAATACCTCTTTTACCTGTAAAGGGTTAAGAAGTTCACCTAGCCTAGCTGACACCTGACCAGAGGAACCAATGGGAGGACAAGATGGTTCAAAGGTAAGGAGGAAAGTTCCCTTTGTCTGTTGAGTTTCACTTTGGACCGGAGTGGGAAAGCTCCAGAATTCAGCCTCTTATTAAGTAGTGAGTATTAGTGAAGGAAATAAATAGGTTTATGTTTATTTCTTTGTAACCTGTCTTGTGCAATTAGAGGAATAGTCAAATTGGGTATTTGGGTATTTTTTTGTGTGTAACTAAGGGTTTGCCCAGGGGAACATCCTCTGTGTTTGGAATCTGTTGTCTATGAGAGTAGCTGGTATGCTAATCTCTCCCAGAGGGTTTTCTTTTACCTTTCTTTTATTTAATTAAAAGCCTTTTTCTTAATACCTGATTGATTTTCCCTTGTTTTTAGATCCAAGGGGTTTGGATCTGTATTCACCAGGGAATTGGTGAAGAGTCTCCCAAGGCTACCCAGGGAAGGGAATTAGCACATTGGGAGTCGTGGCAGCAGAACAGATTGAAGCTGGTAGTTAAGCTTAGAAGTTTTCATGCAGGCCCCCACATCTGTACCCTAAAGTTCAGAGTTGGGAAGGAGCCTTAACAGACCTACATTATACAACAGGTCAGACTAGATCATATCAAAGGTCTATTCTGACCTTGAAATCTATAAAGAATGCTATTCCGTGAATTAGGAATATTAAAAGAGAGACTCCCTGGGGCAATGCAAACGTTATGTGAAAGGATACTCAGGGACATGGACCTGAGACCTGAAAATTAATGTTCATATGCCATGCAACAGAACAAATAGCAATGCAAGCCAGTTAGGTACAGATAGGGTGTAGTTTGGGGAGGAATGGGGGGTTGTTACCCCCCCCCCCCAAACTGCAAGCCTCAGACAGGCATGGAATTTGCCCCCTCCCACGGCCACGTTGGCCTGGCTGGAACTCCTCCCCAACCCCCAAATATGTAAGTCAAACACACCTCTGGATACAGAGCATGTAATGTCTAATTGTGTGGTATTTTCAAGTAAAGAAAAAAAACTATAGAAAATAAAAATGTAAAAGGAAAAAAATCCTACAAACAAAGAACAACAGTAACTGGCAAGAGCACAGAAAATATCCAGCATTCAAGCAAACATATAGACACCAATAAAGCCAACTATTTTGCAACAATGTGCAGACAAAGCAGTAAAATCCATGAGTTATAAATAGAATGCAGAGATTCTGCAGGTGAAGGGGAAGAGCTGTTCACAAACATCATAAAGAGAGACGTGCAAAAGCCTGGATAATAAAAATTCACACAAATGACCGACATGAGACAGGATCAGAAGTGAATGGATTAACAATAGATACTGAACTAGACTGGTTCCTAGGAAATACGAAGCTCAAAGGTGAAATTGAAATCTTACAGCGAGTGCAAATTTCACTCTTGAGAAAGCGTGAAGAGTCACTGAGATACAAAGACAAAACAATAAAATCTTCACTGAGGAATTATGCACAGGTGAAGTGCATGGCCTAGCTAAAAGGGAGTTTAAAGGGTATATTCCGTAAAGAATTACTCTGATAAAAAAAACTGAACTAGATGTAAGCACACTAAATTGCATCATATGAAGATGTGTTTACATGAAAGGGTTGTTTTGTGGTGACATACAGACACAGTTATCGGACAACATAGCTGTTATAAAATCCACAGTGTTCCACAAGACTTAACAAGATATTAGAGCAAGACAGCGGATAGTATTATTCATAGAGTACAAAAAACATTGTGGGGAGGGGAGAGGAAAGACAGATGATAGACTCGGATTTCATATTGAGCCCAACAAATTGAAGAAGAACATTTGTACTTGGAATTAAATTCCACAAAGGAATTAAATGTTTGCTGAGAATTCAACAGTGAACTACATGTGTTAGCAGATTCTCCTGGACACAAAGAGCTCCAACGTGTACTTTCAAATCACTGTTTGGCATAGTCTGATTCTTAATGATACTTTTCAGAATATGTTTGGGACTAGAAATATTGCTCTGCACAATGTCCTAAATGAAGGAATTTCTCCTACAGGAGTGAAATTGTTTTCTGATGGACAAGGGTTGGTTGTATGATTAAAGTTTAGGAACTTCCATAGTTTCAGATATACATATGAACTTCTGGATACTTTTCTGAAATCCAAGTTTTTGGGGCTCTCCTATCAATGGTTTTATTTGTTTGTTTCTTAAATACTCTTACGCTTTTGAAACATTCTATCATTGTGACAAGTCAGTCATTTATAGATTAATCATCTGCAGCATTGGTTCCCAAACTGGGGTTCACGAACCCCCAGGGGTTCACGAAATGTTACAGGGGGTTCTCAGGAAAAAATTCCCTAATGACAGACAGAGCTGTCCCTGGGCAGCACGGAGCCTCTATCACACTTCAAGACTCCTTATAAGAAATGGAAAGGGAGGTAGATATTTTTTGCTGTTTTTTAAAAATGAAATAGACAGCTAGTATTGTTTTTAAAATTATGAAGAAGAAGTTTAAGCTTTGTTGTAATGTGTGTTGTTTGCCTGGGCTGCTCAAGACCTGAATGCTTGTGTACGAGGAACTCTGAGTTCTTAAATTCCTTCCTGCTGTTTCACATCTGATACTCCTTGATGAAACATAGGAGCCTGGTCTTCTAACAGGCTTATTCAAAGTGATACAAGCTACCAAAGTGAGATCTTGAAAGAGTATTGCCGTTTTCATAATGTAATAAAAATACTGTAATGATAAATAATAATAATAGTGTGTAATAAGCATGTCAAAAACAAATTTTATATTTCCAAGATCACTGCTTTTATAATTTATACTCAGGTAAAGGAGAAAATCCCTAGAAATATTCATTTTTAGGAGGGGGCTCGTGAGACTTGACATTTTAGTGAAAGGGGTTCACAGGTTGTTAAAGTTTGGGAACCACTGATCTGCAGGTAGGTCTCAGAGGGAATTCCAACCATGTCAGGATGTAATATATGGAGAAATCATGGACTTTTTGGAGCCCAAGCCAACTACTCTGGAAGGATTACCATTGGCTTGAGTGTAGTTTGGATCAGGCCACTCCCTTGGTAGGGGCTTTAAGAATATCTTGTAAGCTGTATAAAAGTTTTGAGGCCATGATGATAAACTTTTTAAATTACCTAAAATTCATCAGAGTGAACTACTCCAGTGTTTGGGGCATAGTTCCTCCTAGAGTCCCAGCTTGAATATTGTCCCTAGAAAATGTTTTTAGATATTGTCAATATTTTTATATATTACATATAAATAACTACATTAAAAATGTTAAGTGCAAAGTCAAGCACTCAAAAGTTAGGAAATGAAAGAATTAAGGTTGTCTGTGTAATCTCCATTTGGCCTGCAGGGAAAATGTATTATGATATAGTGCTTTAATTTCATGACCACATACTATTTTGTCCACAGAACTTCATTCAGTGCATTTAAAAAAAAAATTGAAAAACTACCCATTACCCCTCATTGTTCAATGTGTGGCCCTATGCCCCATTTACTTCACACTGATCAAACACTGCTCCGAAGACCGAATTATTAATTTCCAGTGGGCTTTTCTATGGAAATCACCAACATAATATCTTAGTCCTTTGTAAATATTAATGAAATTATTTTCACAACACATGTGAAATAGGGGGGATACTATCCCTATTTTACAGATGGGACCTAAGGCACAGATACACTAAGGTCACTAATGTATCTACTAATTTTGGGTCAGACAGCTGAGAACCAATTTCTCAGCGCACCTAGTATTATATAGCACTTTGTGTGTTCAAAGTTCTAACTCCCAATGAGTTGTGGTGCCGTCTATTGCCCCACTGCAGTTTGGGAGCTCCATTGATGCAAAACCATCCAGTATGTCTTGCACATTACCCAGAGTCACATTCCTGCGCAGCAGGAGGTGATTAATGGCCCTGCACACTTGCATGAGAATAGCCCCTGCAATGGATTTCCTGACTCCAAAATGATTCCTGACTCCCCACTAACAGTCTGGCTTTGCAAGTTTCCACAGTGCAATCGCCATTCGCTTCTCAACTGTCAGTGCGGCTCTCATTTTGGTGTCCCTGCTCTGGAGGGCAGGGGCAAGTTGGCATGCAGATCCAGAAATGTGGCCTTGAGCCTCCCAAAGCTCTGAAGCCACTTCTTGTCATTGCAAACCTGCATTACAATGTGATCCCACCAGTCAATGCTTGTTTCTCCAGCCCATAACCTGTGCTCCACCATCTCCAGCTACTCCACGACCACCACCAACAACCTGGAATTGTTTCTTTCTATGTCTTACAGCAATGTAGCCTCCAAAGAATTGTTATGTTCCCCGCGGCTCCTCTTGTGGCTCTGCAAATACTGCAGGATCCGATTCCTGTGCTTGCAGCACTCATGACAATAGTGCAGAGCTGCATAGGCTCCATGCTTCTGTCATAGATGGTGGACAGCCAGGAGGGACAAGTGGGTTTATGGGACTTTGACAATAAGGCATGAAATATTATGGGCTGCAGATGAAATTATGCGATGGAGAACACTGTATTAAGGGAAACAACAAGGAGTCCGGTGGCACCTTAAAGACTAACAGATTTATTGGGGCATATGTTTTTGTGGGTAAAAAACCCACTTCTTCAGATGCATGACTCCATGCTTATGCCCAATTAAATGTTAGGCCAGGTCTACACTAACCCCCTAATTCGAACTAAGGTATGCAACTTCAGCTACGTGAATAAAGTAGCTGAAGTTCGAAGTACCTTAGTTCGAACTTACCTCGGTCCACACGCGGCAGGCAGGCTCCCCCGTCGACTCCGCGGTACTCCTCTCGTCTAGCTGGAGTACCGCAGTCGACGGCGAGCACTTCCGGGTTCGACTTATCGCGTCCAGACAAGACGCGATAAGTCGAACCCAGAAGTTCGATCGCTCGCCGCCGAACTATCGGGTAAGTGTAGACTTACCCTTAGTCTTTAAGGTGCCACCGGACTCCTCATTGTTTTTGTGGATACAGACTAACACCACTACTCCTCTGATACTTGGTACCATGTATTAAGGGAAGTTGATCCCATGCTCTCAGTCGCCCCTGCACAACTCGTTTCAGCCCCATCAGACATTGCAAGTGTAACACTGACAGACCCTGATCATTGGCAGGCGGGATCGAACCTGGGACCTCTTAGTGTGTGAGCCTCTATTGCATGAGCTAAAAGCCACATGGCTCTTAATTAAGCTATAGCAGACTAATTAATCTCTAAGTGGTGCCACAAGATGTGACAGAGCATGGTGCACTGCATTCTGCATTGATACAAGCGCTCCTGGTGAGGACGTGTGCCACCGACACAAAGAGCCAAGTATGCGTGCACACACACACACGATTTAATATCTGTGGCAATTGTATGGCGACATGATTTTGCAGTGTAGACATGGCTTGAGAGTGTCAGGCTTATCTTTATATTGTATTACTGGTCACATATTTCATAGTGTATTGTGTGTCACAAATAATCTAAAGATTACTTACATATGACTATGTGTGATACATATTCTTTATTTAGGTTGCCACCACCTCAGGCACTTTTAAACCTCTCCTCTTGCTGATGAAAATGTTGTGCCAAAGAGGCTTTAAAATACTCTCTACTGAAGAAAAAAGGCAAAATTTTGAAAGGAATACACTTTATGTGGATTATTCAAAGATACAGCCTGACCATTCCTTTATGGATCTTACTTAAACAAAATTAATTATCCCCCACTGGATTTGCAATTGCAAGTACAAAGAGAGCAATTCTGGTTATCCTACAATTCTTGCAAAAATAATCTGTGAACCATCCTACAGAAGGCCAATTAAGAGTGTATATATTGGGTTTTAAAATAAGATTTTAAACAGCATACTTGAACAAAATCACTAATTTTCAACTGGTGATTTTAAAATATTTATCACTGTATAAGCAATTTACTGGTGAAAGCTGGGTTTAAGGGCTGACTAGTCTCTCATCAGTATCACACTTTTCCACATACAGTAAATAGGCAGAGCATGTCATATCACTGAGATTAGAAAGTGGCCATAGCAATTAAGTAGGCTTTTCTTTAAGTATATCCATATCCTATTTAAAACATAAAGCCCACTTTCTAATCTCAGACATGCAGCACACTGCTAATATACATCTAAAAATATACAGTAACGCAATGTGTGTGCATTAGCAGATTTTTTGAGTGATTTAAATTTAAAATCTGGAACTAAATCTTTAGAAGTCAGAATAGCTGCATTGAGATTGATGCTCTAGAAACCTATTCTCCTTTTAATTCCCTGGGGGAGGAAGGATTTACATATATAAATTCTCTGAATCCTAACGGGAGTTACGCATTAAATGTCAAGAGGAAACTTGATCTATTAATATCTAAATGTAAGTGTGCAAACTTAAATAGGACTTTTACATGAGTTGGACACCAATTCATTCTGATACACAGGCATGGTTTTTCCTTTAAAGTTGCCATATTACATTTGTAAAATATAATATTTTTTTCTTAAGTTATTTAGAGTTTTTGTAGCAGGTTTTTAGAAATCTATATCTATTTTTATAGAGCAAAGTTTATCATCAGTACAGCCACATTGTACCGCTGATTTTTATCCATTAAAGTCAAAGGAGAATTTGACTAAGCAACAAAACCAGCCAAAATAAAATACATAAATAAATAAAAAGATCCCACAGTAACACACTATGGATCCTGATGTGAGACAGAGTGTAACTCATGGTGAGTTTGAGTCACAATGTCTCATGGTGGATTAATTGATTATTGCAGTGAATAATTTACACGATTGAAATCCATTCAAAAGGAGAAAACAAGTTCTACACACGGAGAAGTCTAGAGTTTGTTCTTACAGGTTGTGCATCATAAATGCTAAAGTCTTGATATAAGAAAATGTAAAGTTGAACTTCATGTGTAATTATACTGCAGTGACTCCCATGCATAACTCCTGTGAAAAGTCCCATTGATTAAGATTCCCAGATTAACAGTTTATGTAATTCGTTCCTTGGGCCAAGATTTTCAAGCACGATTTCCTGAAGTTAAGCACAGAAATCCACATGCAGATCAAAATCATCATTACAGATGAAAACAGTATATTTTCCAAGGACAAATATCCCCTGTTGGTACATTATTCTTTGGGGGAATACCTGCCTATCATTTCAAAGGTCTCCCTAACAAAAATGAGATCATAACTCGGTTAACCTTTTATTATACATATATTGTTGTCGTGAACACAAAATATGTGGCATTGGAACAGTCCTATGCCTTTGTGCAAATCATTTTCAATGACTGCCATCTAGTGGCAAAAATGTGAAATTAGAACAGCAAAAATAAAAATGTGCTTTTTTTTGTTTTGTTTTCTTCTGTAAATACATTCTAACATGCTGATGCTGGGCTGTTTCAAATACACATTTGTTGCATTTCACCCTAATTACTCTGAATGTGTTTTCCCTGAAATACTCTTTGGTAAGAACTGAGCATCTCTGTAAGAAAGCACTATCTGGACCATCTGAAGACCAAGAAGGGCTTCTGTATCAATAATGATGCAATTTCTCTTCCAACATATATTTTTTATTCCCCTGGTAAATATTTCTTTGCTTGGCAAAGAAATCAAACAATTTTGCAGGAGTTCACTGGCATCTGTAATAGAACTCTTAGCAGAAGGATTCAATCCTTAATTGCAAGTGAAGGAAAAGATATGTAAATTTGCCCAAGGTTTAACACCAATAAGCACAGTTTCATATTATATTTAAGCCTCAATTTACTCACTGTTGGCCTCTTTTTGGAAATTTTTTAATTAAAAGTCAAATAGTGGTAACTCTAGCAAGCATAATACTTTACAAATACATACTAGATAGTTTAACAATTTTCTTACATAAATATATTGGTATTAATTCTGTAGACATCTTTGTTAAAATGTTTTGTCTTTATTGTAAAAAATAATAAAATATTGAGTTATTTGCCCTTTATTAGTTTCTTTTCAAAGACCTACCTATATTAATGTTACAGTTACGCCTTACAATGCTTACGGGGTCCCTATGTGATGAAAATTCTGCTTCAAGTCAATTTAGTTTGCCCACAAAAAGATTGAAGGATTGGTCCTTACAGCATTTTCTAAACTTAAATATAAACTTTGTATGTTGTGTGTTGTTTAAAAATAAAAGCATTTCTAACAGAAATTCAAGACAGTAGGAAAGGGAGTAAAAATCAGTGGTAGTCTGAGATTAACAAAACAGCAGTTATCAAAACTAAATTTGTTATACGTTTTGTTCAAGGCATTGCTTTGTAAAGGCAATAAAGAAAGGTGTAAACAATCTTTAACACACTCATAAAAATGTTTGCCAACAAGTTCTGCGCAGGAAGCACTTAGGAATTCATTTTGGATTAGTCTTTTGTTAAGCTTTGGATAATCTAATATAGATTTGGAGAAAAGCTCTAAGCAGCTAATCCTGCAAACACTTACACCTGTAAGTATCTTTAGTCATGTGAGTAGTTAATATTAGTAACATAAGGGATTATGCTAATTCAAAATCACTGATATATATACACACACCAATGGATAATACCAAATATCCTTTACAGAAGTTCTCAGCTCGTTGTTATAATTCTGTATTTATTTAAATGCAAGAGGTGAAATCCTGGTCAATTTGTCATTGACTTCACTATGAAATTCAGTAGCTGTTCCTGGAACCAGTACACATTTTGTTTTCTCCTGCAAGTTCAGCTTGCAAGAGTAGGATTGTCCCTACAGAACCAGGATCACTGTGGGTAAAAATGGAATATATTAGGATAACTGAAAAAAAAATGTACTTTTCTAAATTCTAGTTCTAACAAGTTTGCTCTGTGAACTGAACCCAATATCACAAAGAAAGTTCCGGATCAGTAAAAGAAAAATACAGAACACAACGGAACCTGCTTTCAGTCATTTCTAACCCCAGAAACAAGACATAATAAACAACTCACATAAAATTAAAATAAAGTTAAACCGTCTGTTCCGCTCCCAACATGACTGTAATTGTTCCATTCCTAGCTGCATATTTATATGCTTTTTTAAAAAAAAATAGAGAATCTCATCTCCAGAAGAAACAGTCAAAAGAGGAAAAGCTTTTGCTAAAGCTGAGAAACTTTTCACAACTCTTAGTCCTGAGCAGCAGTGAGCTGAAGCAATGACTAGCACAAAAGTTTCCAGCATCTAAATCACTTGTAGGCACACTATGCTTATCTTCCGTACCTTTATCTCCCCTAGGTAACAAGTTGAAACTCCATATTTATGCCACAAATTTAATTCAGCTGCCTGATTCTGCGGTTATTTCTAATATTTCATGAATGTAGACAGTAATTTTCAAAGCCAAGAAGAAAGAGAGACACTTATACTTTGTTCTTTTGAGTAGCTCTAATTCATTAGTTGGTGGCCAGTAATTGGTGCAGCTGCACTAGTATTGACTCCTATGTGTAGACAAGAGCAAGCCGGGTACGCACCAAATGACTCTCGAGGAATGTAAACGATACTGAAGAGCCACAGTTATGTGCCAGCAGCAGGAAGTGAATTTGAAAGGTAGCAAATTTGAAACCCATAAAAGTAATTTTTTTTCACACAATGCAAAATTAATCAATGGGACTCATTGCCACAAGATATTGCTGATGTCAACAGTTTAATCAGTTTCAAAATGGGACTGGACATTTGTATGAATAACAAGAATATCTAGCGTTAAAATCAGAAGAATTAAAAAACTCAAAAACAAACAGGAGTTTTGCCTCAGAACACAAGTCAATTTCTAACTAATGGGTTGGGGGGAGGTAAAAATGAAATAGCAACTTCCACTGTGAGCAGGTTTTTCGTACAGTTTTATCCTTGTGCTTTCCTTTGAAGCAACTGGTCTTGACCACTATCAGAGTCAGGGTATTGGGCTAGATGGACACTGGTCTGATCTAGTATGGCAATTTCTGTGTTCTTTCTGTGTCCTTATTTGATACTTTTATTCTATCTCCAGTCTAGTTACTGACCTCTCAGACAGAAGGATATTATTTGCTATAAACCTGCATCACATTTTCGTCTGTAGAGGTTGTGTGTTGCTACTGAGGTGACCGTCTCTATTTTTTTGGCCTACCCATATCATTGCATAAAACTCCATAAACGTTATAACCCAAAAGTTTTCTTGATGATTTCAGTGAAAAGGTTAGCATAATTTAATTATGTATATGAGCCAGATTACGGTCTTATTTTAAACAATTGCAGTTGATATGGAGTATAATCACTGTCCAAATTTAATGGAAACCTAGGGCCTGAGTCTCATGTACAATGAGGGTATGTCTACACACCAAAAGCTGAGCATAGCCTAGCCTACCCAGGGTATTTTAAATCTAGCTAGTGTGGGTAACAGCAATGAAGACAGTACAGTGTGGGCTTCACAGTGCAGACCCTGGGTATGTACTTAGTTTGCTAACCTGCTCTGAAGCCCACACTGCACTGTCTTCACTGGTACATTACCTATACTAGCTGGATTGAAGTTAGCTCGAGTAAGCTACCCTGTGCACAGCATTTGCCTGGGTAGGTTAGACTATGCAGAGCTTTTGTTGTATAGACATATGCTAAAGCCACTCTACGCCCCTCTGGCAGTATAAAAGAAGCCTTAAAATGGTGCAAGTTATATGTACTCCCACTTTAATTCTCCTTTATGCTGACATATTAGCATTAGTATAAATGAGAATTAGGAGCATGAAATCCAACTCAGTTCAATTTTCCTATAAGTGAACTCCTAGAGAACAATTCTTCATTAATTGTAAGCCCTATGGCAGGGGTAGGCAACCTATCGCACGCATGCCAAAGGCGGCACACAAGCTGATTTTCAGTGGCACTCACACTGCCCAGGTCCTGGCCACCAGTCCGGGGGGCTCTGCATTTTAATTTAATTTTAAATGAAACTTCTTAAACATTTTAAAAACCTTATTTACTTTACATATAACAATAGTTTAGTTATATATTATAGACTTATAGAAAGAGACCTTCTAAAAACGTTAAAATATATTTGTCACGTGAAACCTTAAATTAGAGTGAATAAATTAAGATTCAGCACACCACTTCTGAAAGGTTGCCGACCTCTGCCCTATGGCCTGAAGCATTAGAGAAAAGGGATCTCACTGCTGCCATCTTTTGGTGAAATGGGAGAAGAGCAGCCCAGCATCCGATAAGGACTAAAGATGGGCAGGGCTCCACTGGGGAGGGACCTGTCTCTGCCCACATCTTTTGGAGAAAAAAAGGAGATGACAATGTACAAGACTTCATTTACATTTCAGTTTTATGATGGCTTGAGAAATTTTGATTAAAATTCACTTAAATGTTGCGTTTTGGGGCGATACAAGGCAATGGATTATGTTAGGCAATACAAGGATAAGATAGTCAATGTTCTGGAGTCACCCTGACTGAGGCTGCTCTTAGGCACAGTTGGTCTTCGACAGACCTAAGGGAGGAAGAAAGGGGCCGGGGGGTTGGGGAGAGGAAGGAGTCTCTTGCTGTCTGTTGAGAGTGCCTCTCTGATGGGGAGGATGCTGTCAAGGGTCCTATATTGCACTGATCCCTTCCTAAGAGCTGAGCTGAGA
Source organism: Trachemys scripta elegans (assembly GCF_013100865.1). NCBI lineage: Eukaryota > Metazoa > Chordata > Testudines > Emydidae > Trachemys > Trachemys scripta. Next base: position 71,965,584 of record NC_048298.1, read on the forward strand.
CCACTGATGTGGATAGTGCAGATGGCTGGCAGCTCCAAGGCAGCTGCAGCGGATTGTTGTTGGTGGACTGAAAGAGCATCAGTGGCAGCAGCGCCAAGGCAATCGATGGCACAGAATGGCAGCAGCACCTTCCAGGGGCCAGACGGTGGAAGGCAGCGGCAGAACTAGGCAACAGCTGAAATGGCAGAGAGCAGCAGCCTATCTAAGGGTCTCTAGGCCAGGCCTCCGTACCCAGCAATTAAAGCTGAAATTACTTCATCTGGGTTAGGTAGTAGAAGCTCCAGAGCAGCCCAGGGAGACTGGCCTGCTAGAATTGTGGGACTTCCTCAATCCGGGAGAGCAAACTGTGAGAGAGGAACTGGGGAGGAACAAAGTGGCCAGAACACATCAGCCACTTACAAGAGCCTAAGGAGGACTGGGGGTGGTCCTGTGAAGACCTCATAGAACCGGTTAATGGTTGTTTTTCCCAAATTCATTCTGTTGCCTTCCACCCCCACTCACCAAATAAAGTTCTCTTTGTTGTAACTCCTGGACTCTGTGCTTGCAAGTGGGGAAGATTTACTCATTTGGGCACCCCTGGAGGTATTCATAGTTTCCCAGATTTCTGGGTAGGGGCTCGACCCAGTGTTAAGTCTTTAAGGAAATCCCTAGAAAACTGAATGACCACACCTGCCAGAAGGTTTGCATCATTAACAGATGTCAGTGGAATAGAACATTGTCAGAGCCTCCTGCTGTTAGGTAAATTCAGAAACAAATCTGAGGTTTTTTTCAAAGCATTGCTCCTGTGACAATGGCTTTATTGCTATTATACCAGAATGACTGATGTTGATGCCATGAGATTGTCTGATGGATGCTGCAGCACTACTGTGACAATTGCTCACTGTTGAGCGAGGCACACAATACAAGGTCTATTTTAAATAACTGTTCTATTCGGCTCCACAATAAGGCCTACTGCATATTCCATCAGTTTATCCATAAAAATAAAGGACTTTAAAAGGCTCAGATGCTCTTACAAACAAGCTGGCTTTTGTTTAGCTGAATTTTTAAGGAAATTTTATTTTTCGTAAGGAGCATACAGCAATTGATTAGCTAGCAAAAATTGGTCGCATACCTGATATTTGATGTTGCTTTCTTTTCTTTTTGTTTTTAAATCACACTGATAAACCTGAGTATATCAACTGGAAGTTGACTATTGTGGGCAAAAGTGTGGCTGAGAAGAATGAGTGCAGAGGCAAACCACCCTTGGCTGGAGTTTATAAAGGGATTATGCCTCACACAGGGCACAGTACTGTTGTATTAATTTTGATGCAATATATGGATTAAAGGTGTTAACATAGATTCATAGATTATAGGACTGGAAGGGACCTCGAGAGGTCATCGAGTCCAGTCCCCTGCCCGCATGGCAGGACCAAATACTGTCTAGACCATCCCTGATAGACATTTATCTAACCTACTCTTAAATATCTCCAGAGACGGAGATTCCACAACCTCCCTAGGCAATTTGTTCCAGTGTTTAACTACCCTGACAGTTAGGAACTTTTTCCTAATGTCCAACCTAGACCTCCCTTGCTGCAGTTTAAACCCATTGTTTCTGGTTCTATCCTTAGAGGCTAAGGTGAACAAGTTCTCTCCCTCCTCCTTATGACACCCTTTTAGATACCTGAAAACTGCTATCATGTCCCCTCTCAGTCTTCTCTTTTCCAAACTAAACAAACCCAGTTCTTTCAGCCTTCCTTCATAGGTCATGTTCTCAAGACCTTTAATCATTCTTGTTGCTCTTCTTTGGACCCTTTCCAATTTCTCCACATCTTTTTTTAAAATGCGGCGCCCAGAACTGGACACAATACTCCAGCTGAGGCCTAACCAGAGCAGAGTAGAGCGGAAGAATGACTTCTCGTGTCTTGCTTACAACACACCTGTTAATGCATCCCAGAATCATGTTTGCTTTTTTTGCAACAGCATCACACTGTTGACTCATATTTAGCTTGTGGTCCACTATAACCCCTAGATCCCTTTCTGCCGTACTCCTTTCTAGACAGTCTTTTCCCATTCTGTATGTGTGAAATTGATTTTTCCTTCCTAAGTGGAGCACTTTGCATTTGTCTTTGTTAAACTTCATCCTGTTTAACTCAGCCCATTTCTCCAATTTGTCCAGATCATTTTGAATTATGACCCTGTCCTCCAAAGTAGTTGCAATCCCTCCCAGTTTGGTATCATCCGCAAACTTAATAAGTGTACTTTCTATGCCAATATCTAAGTCGTTGATGAAGATATTGAACAGAGCCGGTCCCAAAACAGACCCCTGCGGTACCCCACTCGTTACGCCTTTCCAGCAGGATTGGGAACCATTAACAACAACTCTCTAAGTACGGTTATCCAGCCAGTTATGCACCCACCTTATAGTAGCCCCATCTAATTTGTATTTGCCTAGTTTATCGATAAGAATATCATGTGAGACCGTATCAAATGCCTTACTAAAGTCTAGGTATACCACATCCACCGCTTCACCCTTATCCACAAGGCTCGTTATCCTATCAAAGAAAGCTATCAGATTGGTTTGACATGATTTGTTCTTCACAAATCCATGCTGGCTATTCCCTATCACCTTACCACCTTCCAAGTGTTGGCAGATGATTTCCTTAATTACTTGCTCCATTATCTTCCCTGGCACAGAAGTTAAACTAACTGGTCTGTAGTTACCTGGGTTGTTTTTATTTCCCTTTTTATAGATGGGCACTATATTTGCCCTTTTCCAGTCTTCTGGAATCTCTCCCGTCTCCCATGACTTTCCAAAGATAATAGCTAGAGGCTCAGATACCTCCTCTATTAGCTCCTTGAGTATTCTAGGATGCATTTCATCAGGCCCGGGTGACTTGCAGGCATCTAACTTTTCTAAGTGATTTTTAACTTGTTCTTTTTTTATTTTATCCGCTAAACCTACCCCCTTCCCATTAGTATTCACTATGTTAGGCATTCCTTCAGACTTCTCGGTGAAGACTGAAACAAAGAAGTCATTAAGCATCTCTGCCATTTCCAAGTTTCCTGTTACTGTTTCTCCCTCTTCACTAAGCAGTGGGCCTACCCTGTCTTTGGTCTTCCTCTTGCTTCTAATGTATTGATAAAAAGTCTTCTTGTTTCCTTTTATTCCCGTAGCTAGTTTGAGCTCATTATGTGCCTTTGCCTTTCTAATCTTGCCCCTGCATTCCTGTGTTGTTTGCCTATATTCATCCTTTGTAATCTGTCCTAGTTTCCATTTTTTATATGACTCCTTTTTATTTTTTAGATCGTGCAAGATCTCGTGGTTAAGCCAAGGTGGTCTTTTGCCACATTTTCTATCTTTCCTAACCAGCGGAATAGCTTGCTTTTGGGCCCTTAATAGTGTCCCTTTGAAAAACTGCCAACTCTCCTCAGTTGTTTTTCCCCTCAGTCTTGATTCCCATGGGACCTTACCTATCAGCTCTCTGAGCTTCCCAAACATGATGGGGCGATCACTCATTACCGAGTATGATCATCTTCCATGGGAGCTATGGGTCCTCAGGTGGCTAATAAGGTCAATCCTTGAACCACAAGTTCTATTACAATGAGGGCAGATGTTTTCAGACTCAGCAGGAGGCTGTTGACCATGACTGGAGACCAGTCTCTCCTTCCTCCTGTGCCTCTTGTCCTCTTTGGCTTGTTGGCGAGCAAGTTCAAAATGCAGGGGACCATCACATAGGACTTCACTCGATTTTAAGTGATCCCGGGCAAGTGTCTCCCAAGTATCAATGTCAATATTACATTTTTTTAGGTTGTCCTTCAGCAAGTCCTTATAACGCTTCTGTTGTCCACCCACATTACGGTACCCTTCTTTCAGCAGAGAGAACAGGACCTGTTTTGGAAGGTGATGGTCTGGCATCCGGACAATGTGACTAGTCCAGCGGAATTGCTGACGGATGATCATTGCCTCGATACTAGTGGTCTTTGCCTCTTCCAGAACACTAATATTGTTGCACCTGTCTTCCCATTTGATCTGCAGAATCTTACGAAGGCAGCGTTGATGGTGCCTCTCAAGGACTTTCAAGTGGTGTCTATAGGTTGTCCAAGTTTCGGACCCATACAACAGTGTTGGGAGAATAACAGCTTGATAAACAAGAAGCTTGGTGTCTGCTCGAACGTCATGATCTTCAAAGACCCTGTGCCATTAACATAACTCAGTTATGGTTTACAGTACTTCTTGGACTGTAAACCAGAGTGCCTCCTGTTATACCCTGTAAAAGAGCACATTATAGACTTTGCAGGCTGGCTCTGCTATATTGGTTAAGCAGAGAAATGCCAGTAGCATGAGTTCGGCTCAGCCACATTGGTTTAGCAGAGAAAGGGCAGTAGCTCTTGCCCCAAGTTGTCCTCCATGGGGAAGACTACTGCCTCTCTCTTGGTGGTGCTAGCTTCAGGAAGCACAAAGCCCATTCTCCAGACTACTCGCTGTGCAGAACTACAAAGGCGGGTTGGGGGGTTTCTTGCTCCCTGTCTCTCTCCCACATTTATGCAAGGCCAGTCTCAAATCTAGCCTCTCTTTTTATCACAGAAAGTAGTGTATAAAAATATCCCTATTGTATAGGCCAGTTTTGACTAATCAGGGAACTTTCTGCATTTTTGTTGTGATTTAAATGTTGGTCTCCATATGCACTAATCATAAAACATAAGAAATGTTCCTCATCTTCCTCTTTTAATTTTATTTCACAGACTCAGTGTTAAAACTACAAGAGTACAGACTACCGGTCAGATTTTCAGAGTTACTGCATACACACAGCACCTTTGACAATCAGCCTATATTGCCACAAGGTGGTGCTCTTTCTTACAAATCCTACTTGAACTCCAAGTGCAAGCAACCCTGTCACTACACAAGAGCAGAGTGGTTCAAATCAAACATTACTTATGTGAGTAGTTTCACTAAAGACTAAATATAAAGAATTCGACCTTTTGGTCTACAAATAAAAGTGGTAAAGAACAACATTACAATGTACCTTCATTAGCTACTGCCACAGTAATAAATTCATTAGTATTTATCTGATTATTTAACAAAAGGAAATCCATAAGGCATGTAAGACTTATTTTAAAAGTATAATTAAAATGTAGAACTTTTGGACTTAGGTTTGATAGAAAAAAATCTAGCTCGGTGTATTCAAATACAATACTGGTGTCATACGTCCTTTCTGTTTTCTAGCTTATTATATGTTTTGCCTGAACATTTGATATCCTCTCTGTGGTATTTGTTTGTGTGAACCAATAGTTGAATTCTGTTTGAAGCTTTATGCTTTTGTTTGATTACTAATCCTAGGGTGTGTGCAGTTCAATATTTTATGATAAAACACTTATTATGGATTATTTAATAACCTTATTTTCTGTAAATTGTACCTGTTTAAATCTTCCTTAATGTACAATTAAAAAACCAGATTTGTTTAAAATTTGCCCTTTTTGTAGAACCTGAAGCTCTCAAAATACCTTAAAAGGTATCTGGATATAGCCATTGTACATATGGGCAAACTGAAGTATAGGGAAGGTAAGTGACTTTTCCAAGATAACACAGTGAGTCCCAGTGGTTTTCAAATTGTGGGTTGGGACCGGACCCCACAAAAAGGTTGAGAACAGACATTTACCATGGAAACTTGTTTTCACTACAACCCTGTTTGTAAAAAAAAATATCAACAAACAAAGAAACAAAATCTCCCAAACCCTAAAATAGCGGTTCTCAAACTTTTCTTTTTGCGGACCACTTGAAAATTGCTGAGGGTCTCAGTGGACCACTTAATGATTTTTCCAAATGGTGTTTGTACCATTAGCTAACTATTGTAAAGCACTTTGGATAAATGCACTATATAAAAAAAATCTTAATAAACATTTTTTGTTATACAAATAAAAGCACACAACTCATATTTTAATATCAGTAGTCTTACCTTTCTAATGCAATGGATGTGCCCTCTCCCCTCCCCACCGCGACAGCCCCTGAGCTGAGGATGGGAAGGAGGGAGGTCTCTCCCCGGAAGCCGCAGCCCTGGAGCTGGCGAAAGTTGCCTCTTTCTCTGACTACCGCAGCCCTGCACATCCCAAATTTCCCCCACCCCCTCTTTTCACCCCACTGCCCCCTTCCACCTACTCCCTATCTCCCCCAAGGCCACCACCTCAGCTTACCTGTGCATTTTCTCCAGGGTCCAGGCACCTAATTAGTGGAGCCACACCTGCGTGGCTCGACTAATTACATGGGTGGCCCTTCATTCTCTTGTGTGTGGCCACCCAGGCATGTACCTTAGAGGCAACTATCTGCAGACCACCTGAATGGAGCTCGTGGACCACTAGTGGTCCATGGACCACAGTTTGAGAACCTCTGCCCTAAAACAAACAAAACACAGACACACACAGTTTGAGTAAAGAAGTTTGTCCAGCTATAGTTCAAGGCACAACCCATCATCTGCATACTTGCAGTGGTATATCCTCTCTCCCTCCTAGAGTGGGTCTTCCCCCCAACAAATGGCCTAATGGTCTTTTCCTCTCAGTGCAGAGTTCTTTACTTTTTGAGAAGCAGCTTGTATTTTAAACAGAAGATTTCTCTCACGACATCAAACTCCCAACAACACAAAAGGGACAGTGCAGCAGGAGTAAAAGAAAAATATAGCACACAACAGAACCCACCTCCAGATACTAACTTCTAACTCTTGAAATGCCATGATATACAAATACAGCCCATCTGAAATAAAAATAAAATATAGCTGCCTCTGCCACACCCACAGCATGACACAAACTGTTCCACTCCTACCCTCCATAGTCACCATTTTCTTTTAAATAGTCAGACGTGTCAGAAAGAGGACTCTAATCAGGGCCTCATCTACTCCATCAGCAGAGGCAGTGGGAGGCAATACCCTTTCTGATGTGCTGCTGATTTGATGGCTTTGAAATTTACATTCATTTTTAGACTTCCCTACAACATATGGCCTATGATGCGTAATGGGATATTATATAGTACATGTTATCCTTGGGATAATAAAAGCCTGGTGTATGTGGCATTAGTTTCGTGTCATTCTCTGATCACAAGGTTTCCTTTCTCTCTCTCTCTCTCTCTCTTTTTTTTTTTGTAATTTCACTCCCTTTTCTCTTTTGTTCCTTGTTCTCTGTTATCCATTTTTGTGCTTCATATTCCCTCTTCTTGATCCATGTTTAGATCCTCTCCTCCCAAATTAATTACTGATTGGTTCTCCCCTACTGCTCTGCTCTCATACCACTGATTTGTTCTCTGTGGTCACCTAATCTGCTACTCTGCTCCCTGTGTGAGTAACAGCAGAGTGTAACTGACAAATATCAGAACAGAGAGAGAGCTGTGATTTCTGCCACTTTTCCGTTGCTGGGTGCACAAGGAGAAGAGCAAGCAAGTAGGGCGGGGGGAGACCGGGAGTTGATACACCATATTGATGCTTATTTTCCCTTTTCAACCACTACCCTATTTATAACTTTTAAATGATGGTAGATACTTAATATGTGCCACAAGCTTTACAGAATCAGGATAGTAAAGGTCTAGCTACAAAATTTAAATAAATATGAGACCAGAAGTTCTACCAAAAGCTTTTCAATTATTTGCTTTAAAAGATTGTCACAAATTCCCTGTTTGCATGGTAAAAGCAATTTCTGCTTTAAATTTGCAAAGACTCTCCCTTAAGTGGGTTCCAGAGGATTTTCCCAAGCTGAACTAAAATATGTTCATAGCAGAAAATTGAACTTATGATCATATTGGGAGAGTCTGTGACCCATGCTAAAGAGAAATGGCATTTAGTATGTAATGTTTTGGCTCTTAATACAAGTAGCTGTTTGCATAGCTAATATTGTGTGGACAGTATTATTTCATTTTTCTTGTTAAACATTTTTTATTCAATTTTGTTAATAGCATTAGGTGTTGTACAAAAAATTAAATACACAAAAATAAGAAACTAAACTGCAAGCAAGCAAAAAGAATAGAAAATAAGTGCCCAGCTAAGAACATCCAGACTCCAAGTCTTTCCTTTAAAAAACAGCAAACTACAACAACAACAAAATGAGCAGCAAATTCATATGGTTATGATACAGTTGTGGTAGTGTGTAGAATGGACTTCCACCAGGAGTGGTCCATTTCAAGTCTTTTTCCTTCAGCAAGAGTCACTCTGAGAGGATTTAAGCTTCTTAAATCCCTCAAAATTACATCTTCCAACCTCATTCATTGTTGACCTCATGCTCTACTTCCATCAACCTCAGTTCTACAAACCTACTGTAAAATTATATCTTCTTCTGCATGTTGAACATGACCCCACCATTGCAGTCATCTTGCTTTCAACTGATGCAAAACTACAACTTGCTAGGATCATCCAAGTATCTTCTCATTTTGTGACTAAATCAAACCAATAGATGTTAAGTAATTTTTGACTCTGATTTTTGACACTGAAAACTGTTTAGTTTCCTCTTATCAGCTGTTTTTAACAGTCATATTTTTGCTACATTTAACTTATCACTACTGTGTTGAACTCTTGTATCTTAGCTGTCACACAGACTTTCCACCACACAAACAGAAGCTGAAATGCCTTTGATGGAAGACCAATCAGATAGGATTTCTTTGGATATAGAACCTCCTGCAGTCAACTGATACCCATACAGATAAAACTATTCACCCATGTAATGACATTGCCATGTACATGCAGCATGGGCAGGTCATTCACTTGCATTTTCTAGGAGGCATGCATAGCTTTGGGTTTATCGCCATTGATCTTAAGTCCCATAGATTCTGCAGTTTTTTGCCACTCTTACAGCATTAGCTGCAAGTCAATATCATCTACATACTCAATCTTCTAAAGATGAAAATGTAAATGTTACACCACCTACTTTGACCTCAATTGGCTTTGTAATCAGATAGTTTATTAGGATATTAAATAACGTAAATGAAAGAACATATCCCTGGTGTACTCCTGATTCTACTGAAAACCAGGCTGTAATACAATCATTGACCCTTACACATCTGAATATACCGTAGTACAATTCCTCTGTTAGGCATGCTAAGTCCTTAAGCACCCCATACTGGCATAGCAGTATTCACAGTGCTGATGGCTGCATTGAGTCAAAAGCAGCTGCAAAGTTTATCATCAAGATGTATTGAATTAGCAGTTAAGAGGGCCTGTTGAAATGATCATAATCAACAATGGAATAGTATTGTGAAGAGCATTGAGGAAGCCTCCAACAGAAATGACCAGAAATGAACTTTGAGACTTTAAACATCCTAATTGGACATCCATTCTTGTGGCTTGGAAGCGTATCCTCTGGAATGGTGGCCAAAGCATGAAGGGGTGTATGAATATTTAGCATATCTGGCACATAAATACCTTGCAAAGCTGGTTACAAAGTGTCATGTGAATACCTATTCTCACTTTCAGGTGACTTTGTAAATAAGAAGTGGGGAGCATTATCTCTTGACATGTAAACAAACTTGTTTGTCTGAGCGATTGGCTGAACAGGAAGTAGGACTGAATGGACTTGTAGGCTCTGAAGTTTTACATTGTTTCGTTTTTGAGTGCAGTTATGTAACAAAAAAAAAATCTACATTTGTAAGTTGCCCTTTCATGACAAAAAGATCGCACTACAGTACTTATATGAGTTGAATTGAAAATACTATTTCTTTTGTTTATCATTTTTACAGTGCAAATATTTGTAATAAAAAATAATATAAAGTGAACACTTTGCATATAAAAGTATATATAAAGTACACTTTGTATTCTGTGTTGCAATTGAAATCAATATACACCTCTACCCCGATATAACGCGGTTCTCGGGAGCTAAAAAATCTTACGGCGTTATAGGTGAAACTGCATTATATCGGGATAGCATCGGGGTGGCGTCGGCAAGGCTCCAATGGTGATTTAAAGGGCCCGGGGCTCCCCGGAGTGGCCAGAGCTCTGAGCCCTTTAAAGCACTGCCCGAGCCCTGCTGCTGGAGCCCTGAGGTAGCAGTGGCAGGGCTCCAGTGGTGATTTCGGGAGCCCCGGGCTCCGGCCATTGCGGGAGCCCCGGACCTTTTAAATCTCCTCCTGAACCCCGCTGCCAGATATAACGCGGTAAAGCAGCCCCGCCCCCCAGAGCGCTGCTTTACCGCATTATATCTGAATTCATGTTATATTGAGTCACGTTATATCGGGATAGAGATGTATTTAAAAATGTCGAAAAACATCAAAAATATCTAATATATTTCAATTGGTATTCTATTATTACACAGTGAGATTAAAACTGTGATTAGTCACGATTAATTTTTTTAATTGTGATTAATTTTTTTGAGTTAATCTTGTGATTTAACTGTGATTAATCAACAGCCCTATTTAAAGTGGGATATTTGGAAAGTAGAATTTTATGTGTTTTTCAAAACTGGAAGATTAAAAGTGTTGGTATTCAACAAAATGTCAAATGTGGATGAACCTGAAGTACCAGATCAAATGATACCAAAAAGTACATCCCCCACAATCAAATACAGTCCTCAGAAGCGTGGCTCTTGAATTTCAACAATGAGACTCTTAAAGCCTTCTCTGATCTCCTTCTGTATCACAGACTCCCCACTTTCAGTGATTCATAGCTCTGCCCTGCTTATTAGCTCCTATCCGTCATCTCCAACCATTCATGAGTCATGACCTACAGTCTGCCAACACAGTACACCTTGTTTCCTTTCCCCAGAAGAAACTCTGGGCCTTTTCTAATGACATCCACTAGCCTGGAACATCCTCACTGATCCTGTGCACCGTGCAACTGCCTTCAAATTCTTCTTCAAGGCTTTCTGCTTTTGGTCACTCTCCCATCGCTGACCTCTTCCCGCCAGGCCTCAGCGTAAACATAATACTTCTAATGAATGTAGATTAAAAATGCAAAAAAGTATCTTTCACTTCTGCAGCAATTATCCTTCTGTATCCAGTCCCCTTCTCATTGTTTAATGCCATTTGTTGTCATTCATTTAAACTGAATACTCCCATTTTATTTGTTTGCTAAGTGCTATTCAGTCTGACAAATAAATAAATAGTAATCCCTTTGTTTCCCTGTATTTTAGAAATGGTGGTGAGACTCATGGAGACTAATGGCTGGAAATCTGAATCTGTTTGTGCTCTGCAAATGCCTTGATTTTCACCTCCTCCCCACATCACTGAGGGAACTCAGCCCAGTTTCTGTGCATCTATCAAGGTACATATAAGAACAATAGAAAGTATTATAGGCATGTGTATTTATTTTTGTACAAATTATGTAAAATTTACATGCAAATAAACTGAAGTACACAGACACCTTGTTAATATGGTCCTTGGCTTGGGTGCACCAGATTAGATATTAGAAATGTTGCACCTGCATCTGGCTAACTCTGGAACCCATTTGAGGCAAGGAACAAGATTCAAATTTTTAAACATTGATGAGAATTAATCCCTGAAATACATTACCCAGGCATTTAGTAAATTTTCTATCATGGGAAGTCTTAAAACCAAGATTCGATGTCTTTGTATAGGATAGGCTCTAGTTCAGTGGTGGGCAACCTGCGGCTCATCAGGGAAATCCACTGGCGGATTCCCGCAGCTTCCCGCAGCTCCCATTGGCCAGGAATGGCGAACCATGGAAACTGGGAGCTGCGGGCGGCTGTGCGAATGTAAACAAACTGTCTGGCGGCCCGTCAGCAGATTACCCTGATGGGCCACATGCGGTCCGCGGGCCTCAGGTTGCCCACCACAACTCTAGCTCAATCACAAGGTAAATACAGGAATCTCTGGGTGACATTTGATGTCCTACATTATACAGGAGGTCAGACTCTAACATAGTAGTACCATCCGGCCTTAATCTAGGAATCTAGATTTTTTACAAATTAAGAAAACACACCTGAAATTACTTGATTTGACTGCTAAAATGCTTCTAGGAAGATAGTCAGAAAACACACACACACACACACTCTAGAAGAGAATATGGTTTAGAAGAGAAGATTTGATAGATGTAAACTCATCCATATTAGGATACTGACTAGTACTGCTACTTTATGGCCCTTAACAAGAGCTAAAATTGCATCACATTTGACCTTTCAGGCAGACGGATTAATGAACAGAATACCAATTTGCAGACACTGTTTCAAATTTAGGAGTGATGTAAACTGGTTTGCAAATGGTTGTATATAGTAAAGTGGTGTATTGGGAAATTGGGATTCACCTTGTGTGCAAAATTGAAATAATATACAGCTCCGGGGGGGTTACCAGGAAAGCCAGCTAACAGCAGCATTCAAGATTAAGAAGGAGGACATGTTTTAACTTCCACCTTGTTCTCAGTTGATTTTTGGGAGCTTCCTCTTGCCCCCTCAACATGAAGGTTACTCACATTACACACCTGTTGAACACTGACAGTGCAAGTTACTGCACCCCTTAGAACAATTTTCTGACAAACTTGCATCTGACCTTTAACATACATCACTGATGAACTTAGTCTGCTAGCCAAGGAAAGCCAGACACCATATGCCATGTCCTTTGGATTTACAGCTCCAATAACCTGACTTGCATGAATTTCATGAGATTAGGTAACAGTCTAGCAGGTTTATCATTAGCCATACAATGAATCCATGGATGATTCAGCCTGACAGTGATAAACATGTCAGGACAGGACCATCATTTTCCTCTGCAACAAGGGAACAATCATCCTCTTGTCAGTTATCTACAGTAACCTGTATCATCATAAATGACTCATTGGCAGATATTTTCAAGTTTTCTCAGAGGTGTGGTTTCACCTCAAAGGGGGCCACGTTCCTCTAATATCCATATTTCACTATTTCATTATGAAATTCAACATCCAGCAAAAACTACTTTTAATTCAAGAGCAAATAATTCTACTATTTTATCTGTTACTCTTATTAAATCTATCTTTAATAATGCATTGAAATTAAAACTTGCCTTTTTTGCACATCACTGGCTTGAGTTATGTTAGTATAACCTTTATTTCAATATTTAATGCAATACTGCCATAATAGTAAACCAGTAATAGTTATCCCTCCCACAAAAAGAAAAATAGAAAAATCCAAACTCTTTTCTTGTTATAATTGGTGTCTGAACATAACTTGAGATTTTTGGCCCTGAATTGTCTTCTATATAGTTGTAATTCATTGGATATTATGGCCTGACAGAATCAAATGTATTATTGTTATGGAGATAATATTTTTCTTGGCAATGCTATGTCAGAACTATGAATGCAGTGGATGAAATCTCACAAACGTGTTCAATCTTTTTTAAAAATAGGGGGCCAAATTTTGCCAGCCTTATTGATCTTGAGGGAGATTTCCAGAGGAACAACCCAGCTCCCACAGACTTTCAATGGGACTTGTGCACCTAAGTTGCAGTCCATGCCTTTGAGTAGTGCCTTATTCTGCAAGTAGCTGCATTGATTTCAGTGGTATTTCTGTTGGAGGAAGATACTATTTAGCATAAGGTGGCACAAGTTAGGCCATAGGCTCTGTGCAGACATTTTCATGGAAAAGCCATTAAAGGGTGTAACAGGATCTGCTACTCATGCTCCGCGGTGCCTCCTCATGGCTCATCTGGGTAATTAGCTTGCCACTGTCTGCACCTCCTCTTGCGGTTGCTCAGCCTCTTGCCTTAGTCACTCTCTCTGTGGCCCCTCTCTTGCTAGGCAGGAGCTGCAGCACCTCTCCTTCACCTCCAATCAAGCTTCCTCAGTCTCAGGCAGTCTCCAGATCCACTGCGCTGGCTGCACCACTCCTGCAGTGGCTGGTAGTGGAATGTGGGCCTGCCCTTTATCCAAGTTCCAGTCCAGGGACCCTCAAGCCAGCAGCTCAGGTCTATACTCTCTGACTTTACTGCTCAGTGGTTTGAGCATTGGCCTGCTAAACCCAGGGTTGTGAGCTCAATCCTTGAGGGGGCCACTTAGGGATCTGGGGCAAAATCAGTACTTGGTCCTGCTAGTGATGGCAGAGGGCTGGACTCAATGACCTTTCAAGGTCCCTTTCAGTTCCAGGAGATAGGATCTCTCAATTAATTCATTATTTTTTTTTTTATTTATTCCCTTTTCAGGCTCACCCCTTTGTATCAGGAAGCGTGACTGCAGGTTCACTTCACTGCAGCCCCCTCCATCCTCAGCTCCTAGACTTTATAAAAGCCCTGCCTGTTCCTGCCCAGGTGAATGTTATTCTCAGTTAGTATCATTGCCCCCTTAGCTCCCCAACAGGTGCACCTCTATTGCCACTTGTTTGCTCTACATCTCACAACATCCTGTGACATGTAATGCTGTGGTACAGGCCATATACTGTTGAATTCAGTTGCTGTGGAGCAAACACATTACATCATATTTTCTATTAACCTAGTCTGTGAGTCAGTCAATAATGGTTATAACTCTTACTTTTCAAACAGGAGATAGGTGTCCTTAATCCTGTGTCGCACAATGAAAGGTATTTTATGGCTCCTGTGGACAACTGATATTATTTGGGGTTCTCTCTTGTTATCCCTCAGATTTCCATGGCTTTGTTGTATATAGGAATTAAGCCTTCTTGGATGAAAGGTTCGTTACCCTTACTGTTTCTTTGTTGTGGACTAGCACCAATACTGCATATGCTGTCCTGCCTAGGAAGTGGGATGTCACTTCTGTGAAGGGTAAAACAACTTTTCATAAAGTTCTAGCATTCTCTCTCTCAAATCTTTTTAAGTGTATCTAGGACCATTCAGATGCTACAAGTGAAACTCTAAGCTTGGCAAGAAGCTTGTTCTCTGGAATTGCCTCAGGTGTGCTCAACACATTGTAACACATTAGTTTGTCAGCCAGTATGAACAGACCTTCCACATGGAGTTCACACAAAAGAGTTTATCTCTTGCCTTTCTATTACATTTTCGGACATTACTTATACCCCTTTGCATACTCTACCATAGTGACTTAACCAGCACATTGATGACAAAGCCTTCCATATATAAGACAATTTTGTGGGCCATGCCATGTCTACACCACTGACATTCCTCACCCAAAGGCCTCTTCAGGCTTTTTTCCATCCTTCTTAACTTCCTCTTGCTCATTTCCTGAGGGGCAATTCTGGCTGCTAAACTGTGCCAGACTTCAACTAGTAGAAGCTGTCCCAGAGGTGTGCAGAAGGTGTGGAATTTTTTGGCCACTAAACCTCTTTTTCACTTCTAAAACACCCATCTTTTTAAGTGGTGTTTTGTGTTCCACTCTGAAGCAGAGGTCTAACAGTAAAGGACCTCTGGCAGGCTCTTTTGTCCAAAAAGAGCTCTTTTGTCCAAAGCCATTTTACTCATTTGAAGGCTAAGTTGACACCCACTTCTCCCTGGACCATTAGACTTTGGAGCCATCAAATGTGCCTGCTAGTGAAACTCTGCTCCAAGGGATATGATTGGCTGGGTTGATTATGTGGCCCACCCCACAAAGGCATGCATACTGGTGTCTGGCGGGAGGCATGTGAATCAGCACAAACTGGTCATTTCAAAAGTAGTAGAAGGGATTGCTGCTGGGTTAGTTCCTTTCAGGACTCTCGAGCTTCTCTGCCTACATCTGCTCTGGACACACTGAATGACTTCCGAATGGGTGCCTGAGTCAAATGAGAACTTCAGCTCAGGCACTGCTGCATGTGCCCAGGCTTCCACAGTTCACCTTTGGCAGGAAGAACCAGAATTGAAACAATTTGTCCAAAAACAGACTATATTTCATGCTGAAAACCTGCCTCTTGGTCTCCTACGGTCACTGTACATGATCCTCATGGAACAGCCTTGTCCATGCTCATCCACCTCAGTTTCATTCAGTTTTTCCCAAAGATGGACCTCTACCTTGAAACCTACAAGTAATTATAATGATCTGTCTGTAGAGTAATCTGGAATTAGCTATATACTTTTTTAAAAGTACAATAAATTAGGATATGGCCAATCACTAGCAGAGGACCTTTCATTCTCCTTTTCTCTATCCTCTGCCTCTGTTTTGTGTTGGCTAGAACACAAACTCTTCAGCGTAGAGAATATGCCTTTTGTTTGAAAGTAGTTGGCCCATTTTGGGCACTAATGGACACAATGAAAATGAAAACAATGACAGTATATTGCCAGCAATGACATATCCCATTGAGAAATGCAGGAATCACCAAGACCCTCTTCACTTTCCCATTTTAGCATATAATGCAATACTGGCCAGCTGATTAACATTTTGTTTCTGATAATTCACTGACTGATTGGCACATAATCCATAGTGCTACCTATATATATATATTTTACTTTGTATAGTGGTAGCCATGATTTTCAATCTCTGCTTCATGTGTATTGTAACAAACTGTAAAATCTCTCTTCAAGTTCATTACTATCTGTCATTTTAATAACATACAAACCAAATATATTACAAATGTTACTGATTAAAGTATCCTGAGTTTTTACAATTAAATAATAAACCATGATATTGTGCTGACATAAACACTACATCAATTACCTTCAATACTCTAAAATAAATCTGCCTAATAATACATTTTCTGAAACAAGAATGGAGCAGAGTGCTTCGTATATTTTATACATTTTTAGGAACAGGCATTCCTAGGTTTTGTACACTAGATGGCACTTATTCTATCATTTGTTTTGTGGGAATAGTACAATGTAACATACATACAGTTTTCTTCAATGTCTGAACTCTAGCAGCTATAAGTCTTTTCCTGTTTGCTTGCAGTCAACTGAGTAAGTTCATTTGGATATTCTCTATGAACAAATTCAAATAATGGATTCTAGTCTATATGAGATACCTCTGCAATAGATTAACTATAGAAAGAAAATTCCAGACCAAATCCTCAGCTGATGTAAAACTACATAGCATGGAATCAATGGAGCCATGTTGATTTATATCAGCTGAGAATCTGACAGTCAGTTTTCACTATTTGTGTATTTATTATTGGTAGGATAGTTAAACTGGCTGAAATAACAATAAAAATGATTGCATTTCAATTATCTTTAAATTGATTAATTAAATACACTCAAGCAGAATACTAAGTTCAGCAAGTAAAATATTAGTCAAACCAAAGAATGCTCGAGTTGAATAAAGGGAAGGAATAAATACATTTGTACTAAGAAATAATATAAATGTAATATTTCAAACTTATACTTTGCAAGACATATAAGCAAACAGGCATGGCATTAGGTCTTTGAAGTTGTATGTTTTTTAAGTACATCAGAAGCAGGAAGCCTGCTAAACAACTAGTGGGGCCTCTTGATGATCGAGATACAAAAGGAGTACTTAAAGACAATAAAGTCATTGCTGAGAAACTAAATGGATTCTTTGCTTCAGTCTTCATGGCTGAGAATGTTAGGGAGATTCCCAAACCTGATCTGGCTTTTGTAGGTGACAAATCTGAGGAACTGTCACGGACTGAAGTGTCATGAGAGGAGGTTTTGGAATTAATTGATAAACTTAACATTAACAAGTCACCGGGACCAGATGGCATTCACCCAAGAGTTCTGAAAGAACTCAAATGTGAAGTTGCGGAACTGTTAACTAAGGTTTGTAACCTGTCCTTTAAATCGGCTTCTGTACCCAATGACTGGAAGTTAGCTAATGTAACGCCAATATTTAAAAAGGGCTCTAGAGGTGATCCCGGCAATTACAGACCGGTAAGTCTAACGTCGGTACTGGGCAAATTAGTCGAAACAATAGTTAAGAATAAAATTGTCCGACACATAGAAAAACATAAACTGTTGAGCAATAGTCAACATGGTTTCTGTAAAGGGAAACCGTGCCTTACTAATCTATTAGAATTCTTTGAAGGGTTCAACAAACACGTGGACAAAGGGGATCCAGTGGACATAGTATACTTAGATTTCCAGAAAGCCTTTGACAAGGTCCCTCACTAAAGGCTCTTACGTAAATTAAGCTGCCATGGGATAAAAGGGAAGGTCCTTTCATGGATTGAGAACTGGTTAAAAGAGAGGGAACAAAGGGTAGGAATAAATGGTAAATTCTCAGAATGGAGAGGGGTAACTAGTGGTGTTCCCCAAGGGTCAGTCCTCAGACCGATCCTATTCAACTTATTCATAAATGATCTGGAGAAAGGGGTAAACAGTGAGGTGGCAAAGTTTGCAGATGATACTAAACTGCTCAAGATAGTTAAGACCAAAGCAGACTGTGAAGAACTTCAAAAAGATCTCACAAAACTAAGTGATTGGGTAACAAAATGGCAAATGAAATGTAATGTGGATAAATGTAAAGTAATGCACATTGGAAAAAATAACCCCAACTATACATACAATATGATGGGGGCTAATTTAGCTACAACAAGTCAGGAAAAAGATCTTGGAGTCATCATGGATAGTTCTCTGAAAATGTCCACGCAGTGTGCAGAGGCGGTCAAAAAAGCAAACAGGATGTTAGGAATCATTAAAAAGGGGATAGAGAATAAGACTGAGAATATATTATTGCCCTTATATAAATGGATGGTACGCCCTCATTTCGAATACTGCATACAGATGTGGTCTCCTCATCTCAAAAAAGATATACTGGCACTAGAAAAGGTTCAGAAAAGGGCAACTAAAATGATTAAGGGTTTGGAACGGATCCCATATGCGGAGAGATTAAAGAGGCTAGGACTCTTCAGCTTGGAAAAGAGGAGACTAAGGGGGGATATGATAGAGGTATATAAAATCGTGAGTGATGTGGAGAAAGTGGATAAGGAAAAGTTATTTACTTATTCCCATAATACAAGAACTAGGGGTCATCAAATGAAATTAATAGGCAGCAGATTTAAAACAAACACAAGGAAGTTCTTCTTCACGCAGCGCACAGTCAACTTGTGGAACTCCTTACCTGAGAAGGTTGTGAAGGCTAGGACTATAACAGAGTTTAAAAGAGAACTGGATAAATTCATGGTGGTTAAGTCCATTAATGGCTATTAGCCAGGATGGATAAGGAATGGTGTCCCTAGCCTCTGTCTGTCAGAGGATGGAGATGGATGGCAGGAGAGAGATCATTTGATCATTGCCTGTTAGTTTCATTCCCTCTGGGGCACCTGGCAGTGGCCACTGTCGGTAGACAGGATACTGGGCTAGATGGACCTTTGGTCTGACCCGGTAAGTCCTTTCTTATGTTCTTATATTTAAAATGTATCAGGATCCATAAACACACACACACACACACACACACACACACACACACACACACACACACTTCCTTTTTCACATCAAGTATAAATGAGATTGCTGCCAGGGCTGGATTAACCAATTCTGTTAAAATAAGAATTTACAAAAATTTATCAAAAACTCACTTGCAATGAGTGGTCTTCTTGGGTAATTGGTAGCTAAGCATTGCAATAGCCCACTCCTTAACCCCTCCAGCCTCAGTATTCTTCTCTTATGGCCTGGAAACCTGTTTTTTCTACCCACTTCCGCTCTGGTACAAGAAGTTCTTTTACATCCCTTCATAGGTTCAATGGAATTCCTCACTTTACAGTGGTAGGAACTCTGCACAATCAGAGTGCATGTGAGACAGTGAAAGAATGAAAGATCTCTCCCTCCCTGCCTGCATTCCAATAACACTAAGCCACTTTGTCCTTTGTTCAGGTATGATTTTGTGGTATCTGAAGATGTATATACAGATTTGAGGAACCGATGATTCAGTGCAGTCCTAAAGGAGGGACTTCCTGCAGAAGAGAAGCAACTTTTAGGGTTACACAGTCTTTTTATCTACACCCATTGTTGTCTGGCACACATACCCCATGGCAAGGTGCTGACCTATTTGTGAGCAGGCAGCAGGCCACCCAAACAGATGGGCAAAAATGTAAGCAGCCAAGAGACCATGTTTGTACGTCAAGCATGGGTGCTGAGGGCATGATTCCCATCTGAGAACATTGAAATAGTTGTTATTTGGCACTTATGCTCCTGTCATTAAAAAGAATGTGCTGCCATTAATTCAGTGTTGAGTTTTACTATCTTTAAAAATGACTTCCATTATATATCTGTGCATGGTTAGATTATGGATATGTTGGACCTCATAGAATTCTGGAAGAAGAATGAGATGAGTATTAATTAGAGAGAAACAGAAGGGCATTGCATGGTTGTATGATTACAGAAATGCCTGAGTTCTAATCCTGGTTCTGCCACTGACTCCATACGTGACCTCGGGCAAGTCACTTAACCATTGTTCTCTCGGTTTCTTCATCTTAAAATGGGGATAGTTGCCAGTACTTACTTACCTATTTCCAAGGAGTATTGTGCACATTGGATGGTTGTTTGTAAAGCATTTGGAATATTAAATGATCAATATTATTATTAGTCTCTACACCTTTTAATCTCCTTGAGTCTGTATAATAAGTGAAAAACACCTTTTGTAGTCCCGAAGAATTTCACTTGAATGGAGAGACATACTCTTGGGCTTAAAAATGAAGGACACGTCAGCATTGTTTAGATTAAAACAAAGAATCTGGAAGCAGAAATATAAAGAATTGCAAAAACTTCCACTTTATCTATTACAATACTGTACACTTCATTGACTTTCAACATAATCAGCATGCAAAATATAGATGAGTGGGTTTAACAAATGATTTCAGAATAATGCCAAGATTAATAATAGTAACTATTTATATAGTACTCTCTGCTAAAACTGTTTCAGAAAAAAAGGTAAATAGAAAAGACATAGGCCATATATACATTTTTGCAAACCAGAGAAACATGTTAAGATAGGGGAAAAGTTTAAATAAGTACTGTAATGTGTCAGTTATTAGGGGTATTTAATATTAATGTCAAATGTTGATACATTTCTAATTTCTTGACTACTTTGTTCCTTATATGACAAGCACACAATTTATATCACAGAATTTAAAGCCAACATTTCTAACTTGAGTGCATATTGTTAGGCAACTAAGTCTAGATTTAGCCACCTAAATACAAGTGACGTAAGCCTAAATTTTCAAAAGTGACAGATGATTTTGGATGCCCCACTTGATAAACCTTTTATGGCCTGGTTTTCTAAGGGAAGGTGCCCAGCACCTTCTGAAAATCAGACCCCCCTTTCTCAACTAGGGCACTCAAAACTTGAGGCCTCCAAAGATCACTAGTAAATTGCCAGTTTAGTAACATCTTATTCTGTATGTAATCACATTGACTTGAATGGGACTACTCATGGAGTAAGGTATTGTTTACCATAAGAGTATCAGAATTTGGTGCATACTTCTTTTAGCATAGTACTATAGCTATAAGGAACTAATCCTTAAAAGATTGCCACATCTACTGATAAACTAATTATTTATCAATTAACAGTTTACACACAAGCATATTATCCAAATCAGTTACAGTCTGTGCTGAGGTTACATTTAAAAGCTTTTCAATTATATTAGGATAATAACAGGTATACAGTCTTTCTCTGGACATGGTATAAACCATACACATTCTAGGTAAATATTCTGATAGCCAGTTATATGAAAGTCCATTAAGAGTTAAATTTCAGTTAAATATTGTTTTGGCACACAACCCTTATTTTATAGTCATGTTAAGCACACAACTGTCCTAAAAAATCACTTGTGCCCTAACCAGTAATGTGCTCTACATTTAGTAAACCTTAACTAATTTAATTCACTCACTCTACATTGCACAGTAGAAGCAGTGAGGAGAAAAAAAAATCTTACATCATTGTGCAACTTGGTTCCCATTTCAATTAAAGGAACACAACTCTGATACAGGGGGAAAAAATCCAGCACAAACAGTGAACTGGATGAGATGCATTTATAATCCAATTCACAGAAGCTATAAGGCAGCAAAGCAGCAATGAGTCTTTATGATTATTAAAATGTCAAAAAAAAATCTAAACAGTTATATTGAGAATTCTCCAGAGATGCTAATAGCCACTGTTCCGTTGCACAACTCCCCACTAACAATGGAGAGACAGAGGGCTCTACGTGGCCATTACTATGCAATTTAAAACTGTATAAAAATAATTACTACTAGACAGTTTAGGAATTCATTAAAAGTATCCTAGGTCAGGGGAAGCAGAAATGCAGTTCCTGTGTTCTCCTAATGACAATGACTGCTCCCTTAGAGCACACCCCATTCTGGCCATTCTGAAGAGGATAGATGTAAAAAGACAGAACAATTGCTCTCCCTCCCCCCCAGAAACTGATCCTGGCCTCCTATTAAGGCACAGTGCAGCATATGCATTTCCATTGCTTGGTGGATAGCTCTTATTTTCCCTACCGAACACACAATACCTCCTGCTTCTCCCCTTGCGGCAGTGTAGCTGTGCACAATCCCCCAACTTGGGCCTATAACCTACAGACACAGTCATTTATAGCAATGTGCAATCGTGCCTTAGGAATGCAACTGTTACTGAATTTTACTGTTTGTAATATCTTCATCGCCCTGGGATAACAATTACACTGTCAAGTGATTTAAAAAATTAATCACGCTGTTAAATAATAATAGAATAGCATTTAAATATTTTTGGGTGTTTTCTACATTTTCAAATATATTGAGTTCAATTACAACACAGAATGCAAAGTGTACAGTGCTCACTTTATATTTATTTTGAATACAAATATTTACACTATAAAAAGCAAAATAAATAGTATTTTTCAATTCACCTAATACAAGTACTGTAGCATAATCTCTTTATGATGAAAATTACTTACAAATGCAGAATTATGTAGAAAAAATAACTGCATTCAAAAATAAAACTTTAGAGAAGTCCATTCAGTCCTACTTCTTGTTCAGCCAATCACTCAGACAAACAAGTGTGTTTACATTTCCAGGAGATAATGCTGCCCACTTCTTGTTTACAATGTCACCTGAAAGTGAGAACAGGCATTCTCATGGCACTGTTGTAGCTGGCATTGCAAGATATTTACATGTCAGATGCACTAAATATTCATGTGTCCTTTCATGCTTCAACCACCATTACAGAGGACATGCGTCCATGCTGATGACGGGTTCTGCTCAATAACGATCCAAAGCAGTGCAAACCAATGCATGTTCATTTTCATCTTCTGACTTAGATGCCACCAGCACAAGGTAGATTTTCTTTTTTGGTGGTTTGGGTTCTGTCGTTTGCACATTGGAGTGTTGCTCTTTTAAGACTTCTGAAAGCATTCTCCACACCTCATCCCTGCTCAGATTTTGGAAGGCACTTCAGATTCTTAAATCTTGGGTCGAGTGCTGTGGCTGTCTTTTGAAATCTCAAATTGGTACCTTCTTTGTGTTTTGTCAAACCTGCAGTGAAAGTGTTCTTAAAATGAGCAACGTGCGGGGTCATCATCCGAGACTGCTATAACGTGAAATATATGGCAGGCTGGGAGTCAAACAGAGCAGGGGACATACAATTCTCCCCCAAGGAGATCAGTCAAATTTAATTAATGCATAATTGTTTTTAACGAGTGTCAGCAGTGGGGAAGCATGTCTCCTGGAATGGTGGCCGAAGCATGAAGGGGCATATGAATGTTTAGCATATCTGACACGTAAATCCCTTGCAATACTGGCTACAAAGTGTCATGCAAATGCCTGTTCTCACTTTCTGGTGACATTGTAAATAAGAAGAGGGCAGCATTATCTCCCGTAAATGTAAACAAACCAGTTTGTCTTAGTGATTGTCTGAACAAGAAGTAGGACTGAGTGGACTTGTAGGCTCTAAAGTTTTACATTGTTTTGTTTTTGAGTGCAGTTTTGTAACAAAAAAAGCTACATTTGTAAGTTGCTCTTTCATGATAAAGAGATTGCACTACAGTATTTGTATGAGGTGAAATGAAAAATACTACAGTAACTCCTCACTTAAAATCATCCTCGTTAATGTTGTTTCGTTGTTACGTTGCTGATCAATTAGGGAACAAGCTCATTTAAAGTTGTGCAAAGCTCCCTCATAACATTGTTTGGCAGCCACCTGCTTTGTTCACTGCTTGCAGGAAGAGCAGTCCATTGCAGCTAGCTGGTGGGGGCTTGGAACTAGGGTGAACTGGCAGCCCCCCATCAGCTCCCAGCTCCCAGATCCCCTAAGTTACCTGTGCGACAGCCGCCCACCAGGCTATGAATTGCCGGCAGTTCAGCTGTTCCTCCGCCCACTGCCTTGGAGCTGCTCCCGGGAGCCTCCTGCTTACTGTGCAGGGGTGGGGGAGAGGAGGGCTAATGTCAGGGTGTCCCCCTCCCCCCTGCTCCTGCCCCCCACTTACCTCTTCTCTATATAGAGCAGGATGGGGACCATGCAGGCAGGGCCGTCCCTAGCTATTCTGGGGCCCTACGCAGTCCCCCTGCAGGGGGGGCAGGCCTCTGCGGAGGGGAGTTGGGGGGGGGGGGGGGGGGGCCCCGGGCCCCCGCAGGGGCTGGCTTGGGGGACAGAGGGGAACCACCCCCCAGCACTCACCAGCGGTGTGGCTGGGGCCAGGACTGGGGCGGGGGCCCTGGGGAAGAGCCGGAGCAGGGACTGGAGCAGCACGCAGCTGCACAGGGCACCAGGAAATTTGCTGGTGCCCTATGCAGCTGCATGCTTTGCGTATGGGTAAGGACTGCCCTGATGACAGGGCTCAGGATGGAGAGAGCTTGCTGGCCGCAGTTGCTATCTCAACTTCCTGATCTTTTTGAAGGCAATCTACTTTAAGTATGCTGACCCCACTCTAAGGGGCAATGCGCATCTCTCTCTCTCTCACACACACACACACAAGGTGTGTCTCTCTGTCTCTGTCTGCCATGCTGTCTCTCCTCCCTCCATTTGTGCTGCCCTGAAGAGTTTGAGGCTACATTAACAACCATATGTTAACCCTTGAGGGCTCAGCTGAATGCTAGTTCATCATTTAGCAGTAAGGCATTCCCTGGGAAATATCCCACCCTCTTCCACCCTCTAACTTTAGCACCGTAAACAAGCTTCACAGTCATCATTGCTGTGTACAGTATTAAATTGTTTGTTTAAAACTTATGCTGTGTGTATGTGTGTGTGTGTATACACACACACACATATATATATATATATATTTATAGTTGGTCTGGTAAACCTGGAACCTAACTCCCCCCTATTTACATTAATTCTTATGGGGAAATTGGATTCGCTTAACATCATTTCGCTTAAAGTTGCATTTTTCAGGAACATAACTACAACGTTAAGCGAGGAGTTTCTGTATTACTTTTGTTTATCATTTTTACAGTGCAAATATATGTAATAAAAATAATAATATAAAGTGAGCTCTGTACACTTTGTATTCTGTGTTGTAATTGAAATCAATATATTTGAAAATGTAGAAAACCAACCAAAAATATTTAATACATTTCAACTGGTATTCTGTTGTTTAAAAGTGCAAACTGCAATTAATTACGATTAATTATTTTAATGGTGATTAATTTTTTGAGTTAATCAAATAAGTTAACTGCAATTGATTGACAGCCATAATAATAACTTTAAGAAAGTTTTAAAAGTCTGTATTTTGGCTTAAGCAGGAAAGCCTAACCAACATATAATGCAGAACACTTTACTAGTAAAAACAGAAATAAGAGAGTAAACAAAGTAATCTAAGGCCTTTTTCTAGAGAAGCATTATAATATTTCATAGTTGTGAATGATTTTTTTAGTAACATGGCTTGTTCTGGACTTACACCTACCAATTTAATTGGTAACTGCAGATATCAGCAGGCTTCAAGCCATTCTTAATTGTTTTTGATTTAGAAATATAATTGTTTTTGCTAAAAGGTCATGTTAGACCTTTCTCAAATCATTTCAAATTGTTCACATTAAATTATATATTCCGTGACTACAGTAGAGATGCCAATATAAATATGTTTATGCATAGATCAAGATTCTATAAGGCTGTAATAGGTCATGTGCCAGTAGAAATGAAGTTTCATTTCTGTTCAGAGGGAAATGTGTATCCAATTCTCACCGGGAAGCTGGACGACAGGGAAAGGAATGATTATTGAGGTCTTTTATGTTTCAGATGAACTAGAAAACATTCTGTTTCTCAAATCAGGAAGGCCAAATCAAACTTAGAGTTGTAGCTAGCAAGATATGTTAAGAGTAACAAGAAGGGTTTCTTTAGATATGTTAGCAACAAGAAGAAAGTCAAGGAAAGTGTGGGCCCCTTACTGAATGAGGTAGGCAACCTAGTGACAGAAGATGTGGAAAACGCTAATGTACTCAATGATTTTTTTGCCTCTGTCTTCATGAACAAAGTCAGCTTCCAGATTGCTGCACTGGGCAGCATAGTATGGGGAGAAGGTGACCAGCCCTCTGTGGAGAAAGGAGTGGTTCAGGACTATTTAGAAAAACTGGACGAGCACAAGTCCATGGGGCCGGATACGCTGCATCCGAGGGTGCTAAAGGAGTTGGCGGATGTGATTGCAGAGCCATTGGCCATTATCTTTGAAAACTCATGGCGATCGGGGGAGGTCCCAGATGACTGGAAAAAAAGCTAATGTAGTGCTCATCTTTAAAAAAGGGAAGGAGGAGGATCCAGGGAACTAGAGGCGAGTCAGTCTCACCTCAGTCCCTGGAAAAATCATGGACCAGGTCCTCAAGGAATCAATTCTGAAGCACTTAGAGGAGAGGAAAGTGATCAGGAACAGTCAGCAGGGATTCAACAAGGGCAAGTCATGCCTGACTAACCTAATTGCCTTCTATGAGGAGATAATGGGGTCTGTGGATGAGGGGAAAGCAGTGGATGTGTTATTCCTTGACTTTAGCAAAACTTTTGATACAGTCTCACACAGCATTCTTGCCAGCAAGTTAAAGAAGTATGGGCTGGATGAATGGACTATAAGGTGGATAGAAAGCTGCCTAGATTGTCGGGCTAAATGGGTAGTGATCAACGGCTCCATGTCAAGTTGGCAGCCGGTTTCAAGTGGAGTGCCCCAAGGGTCGGTCCTGGGGCCGGTTTTGTTCAGTATCTTCATTAATGATCTGGAGGATGGCATAGACTGCACTCTCAGCAAGTTTGCAGATGACCAGTAAACTGGGAGGAGTAGTAGATACGCTGGAGGGTAGTGATAGGATACAGAGGGATCTAGACAAATTAGAGGATTGGGCCAAAAGAAACCTGATGAGGTTCAACAAGGACAAGTGCAGAGTCCTGCACTTAGGACGGAAGAATCCCATTCACTGTTACAGACTAGGGTCCGAGTGGCTAGGCAGCAGTTCTGCAGAAAAGGACCTAGGGGTTACAGTGGACGAGAAGCTGGATATGAGTCAACAGTGTGCCCTTGTTGCCAAGAAAGCTAACGGCATTTTGGGCTGTATAAGTAGGGGCATTGCCAGCAGATCGAGGGCCGTGATCATTCCCCTCTATTCAACATTGGTGAGGCCTCCTCTGGAGTACTGTGTCCAGTTTTGGGCCCCACACTACAAGAAGGATGTGAAAAAATTGGAAAGAGTCCAGCAGAGGGCAACAAAAATGATTAGGGGGCTGGAGCACATGACCTATGAGGAGAGGCTGAGAGAACTGGGATTGTTTAGTCTGCAGAAGAGAAGATTGAGGGGGGGGATTTGATAGCTGCTTTCAACTACCTGAAAGGGGGTTCCAAAGAGGATGGATCTAGACTGTTCTCAGTGGTAGCAGATGACAGAACAAGGAGTAATGGTCTCAAGTTTCAGTGGGGGAGGTTTAGGTTGGATATTAGGAAAAACTTTTTCACTAGGAGGGTGGTGAAGCACTGGAATGGGTTACCTAGGGAGGTGGTGGAATCTCCTTCCTTAGAGGTTTTTAAGGTCAGGCTTGACAAAGCCCTGGCTGGGATGATTTAGTTGGGATTAGGTCCTGCTTTGAGCAGGGGGTTAGACTAGATGACCTCCTGAGGTCCCTTCCAACCCTGATATTCTATGATTCTAAATGAACATTCAAATGAAGATTTCGAAGAAATGTAATTTCTTAAGTCAAGCCATTGTCTTGAATAATGAAAACACTTATTATCAAAAAGAATTATTAGCCTGGTAAGGAGCCTATGCTTTACTACATCTAATAAACATATTATTTGGACTCTATCACCATCCTATGAGAACGAACCTTTCCTGGGAAAACTAAAGCCTAAAAATATGCAATTCATAGATTTAATTAGTTAACAATTTTAAAACTGTGATGAAAACCTGTGATCCAAATCTTTGCCTTTGGCTGAGGAGCACATGAAGGTCTTATATGCTTGCAGAACAACTCAGGATGAAGCTGCAAAGGTGGCAGCTTGGTTTCCTGTTCCCCTAAAGACTGCTCTATCTTGTATCAGCTGCCAGTATCCCAAAGGATGGTGATAGTAGTTGGAGATCACCGCAGGGAAGCATAGGAACCATTAAATAAATGCCATGGCACACAAAGATCCTCTTATGCTGGGTGATCTTTCAGTGGTCAGTTACAGCAGTTTTAGAACCGTTTCCCACCATTGCAGTGACACAGAGTGCAGGGCAGAGTCTGGCCAGTTAATCAGCTCGCCTAGATTTAAATCAACCCAGCCTTTTCCCAACATTGTGTGTGTGGTCTAGCTGACAAATGTGTCTGTGCATGTAGCTGACCTGGGATCATTACAGTAAATGTGTAAAATAATGTTCAGAGAAGATTCTAAATTTAGGAGGGCTTCTCCAACCTCTACAGATTTACAGCCATTAGTGTTTCCTGTGTTAGTCAGTAAACATGGATATTAATTTATGTGCATACTTGATTTTCATGCACATCTGCTCACACATTTAAACTCTGTCCATGTACTGCATACAGTGAAAACTATAATTGCCTTTTTTTTAAAAACACTAAGACCCTTCTTATCCACCCCAGAAGCTATGGTATGTTAATGGTTTAAAAACTGCATTCCTTGATTAGGAATGGAACCTTAAGGTATTATCAAACAAGTTTTGTAATAGAGAATTTACATATTTGCAGAATTGGCACGTTTGAAGACAGGAAAAAAAAAGACATCTGAACTGTGGATGCAATAAAATTAGGGTTTTTTTTAAACCAAATCATTTCAGGAATTCTGCTTCTAGAAGCGTTAAAGAGACAACACAGGAAGATTTAAAAAAACCCCACCAGAAAATATCTTCTTAAATAAAAATCAACTGCTTTTACAAGATAAGTTTAGAACAGGGTAATAGTAAAAGTATAAAGGAGGAAATTTTCACAGGTGAGTTAGGCATTCAACTTTCATTCAATGCTTAACAATCATTGGTGCCTTTTCCCAAAATCTTTACTTTACACTAAAGAAAATGCTGAAAGCTTTAACCTAGTTTTTTGAGTTTTCTACAATGAACTTTCAAAAGCTGATCAGTAGTATACAAACAGGGCTTGAGAAAACTTCAGGTATCGACTAGGTGGATATCTTGACCTCATAGAGAAAAGCTGCTACAAAAGATAAAGGGTTCAGGTTATGCCTTGAGAAGCCCACCCCCTATCTCCAACTGGTAGGAGGTGGGTGGATGCTGGAACTCCTACTAGAGCACTGTCTCTCGATGGTGTCTGCGTAGATCCATCCTTCATACCAAGTTCTGGTTAGTAGGTACAGTAGAGCCTCAGAGTTATGAACAACCTCCATTCCTGAGGTGTTCGTAACTCTGAAATGTTCATAACTCTGAACAAAACATTATGGTTGTTGATTCAAAAGTTTACAACTGAACATTGATTTAATAAGGCTTTGACACTTTACTATGCAGAAGAAAAATGCTGCTTCTCCCCCCTTTTTTTAGTAGTTTATATTTAACACAGTACTGTACTGTCTTTTAAAAAAACATTTTTATCTCTGCTGCTGCTGATTGCATACTTCCGGTTCCATATGAGGTGTGTGATTGATTGTTCAGTTTGTAACTCTGAGGTTCTATTGTAGCTGTTAAACTTGAAACCATCCCTCTACACCACGTGGCTTCTGTCAGGGTAAAATAATGCTCCTTTTTATGTGTTTCTCCTCTCCCACAAGGCTCTACAAGGAAGCGGGTCTTCTCCGTTATTCTGTCTTTACCTCATAATCTTGAGCTATTGTGAGGTGGTGGAAGAGGGGAAGGAGCGGGAATTTCTTTGCTACTCTCCTCCTCCCTCAACCTCTTGGCTGCTCCTTGTGTCTACATGTGGGGAAGGAGTGGGGGAGAGGCACTAAGAGGGCGCTAAACTACAACTCCTCCCACCCCTTTTTTTGGGTCTTCCTCTATGAACAGCTCTTGTTGAGTACATAGCTTTTCCAAAAAGGAGAGCTACATTGATATGTCCCTTGTCAGCTTCTCTGCTTCCCACAGGCTTCTGAATACAGCGAAGCGAATAATTCATTTGAAAAAAAAAAAAAAACCTGTCAAATTTCACAATTTTTTTCTGATTGCTTTTTTTTCAAATGATGAGTCACCAAATAATTTCAAAGAGTAATTCTCCATCTTTAGATGCTTCACAAGCGGGCTGTTTGGAATGGTTGACTTTCATGCTGTTTGGATCAGACACAGATTACATAGTGTGTTTCTGTTCCCTGACTGGATAAGTGCAACTCTTTGGAAAGGGGTTTTGGTATGCATTCTCACAAATATGAAATTCACTTTTGCCTAAAATTAATTATTTTGGTCAACATCCATGCCATGCAATTTGTTTTCTAGAATGTTTGTTGAAAGTGAACGAGAGATAAACAGAGTGAAATCAAATTTGAATCAACATTTGCAGAAAGCTTTTGAAATATTTTTCCTAGTTTTATTTATGAATAACAACAGCAGCAAAGTTACCAGAGTCCTGTTAGCTTCACTGACGCTGCTGGAGATACTATGAGCTGCTGCACAGATACAGGAGCTATCCCTTTCTGAAGACGCAGGAAGATAGCACTGCATCAGTTCCAATTTAGAACATTACCCTTACTAGAAATATTGTTTTAATGAAAGCTTTGAATTTTCATCATCATATCTTAGGCCCCTTAGTTTGCCAGATAAAGCTTGCCCGTAGTAGGTAGGTGAATGGATTTTTCTAGCACTAATATAAAATACCAATATTTAAGAGGGCTATTATGAATTCGGAGTTACAAAAACTGACTTGTGAGCTTGTCTTTTAACAGAAAGGAAAGTGACTTGTCTGTGAAGAAACAAAGAGGAATCCTTGAGGAACAGCTTGTAATTATTTTTAGCACTAGTAGTGCTCCTAAATCCCTCAATGGTTACAAGGCCCTCTTAAAGTTGCACATCTTTCTTCATTGCATACCTTGTATTAGTTGATTGATGATTTAGTTGGCGTTGGTCCTGCTTTGAGCAGGGGATTGGACTAGATAACCTCCTGAGGTCTCTTCCAACCCTAATCTTCTGATTCTGTGATTCTATTAGAAGATCTGAGCAGGCCCTGTGTGAGATAATTGTTACCTGGGGAGGTTGGAACTGGACTCATGTATACTCAAAGCAAAGTGACTGGACATATCAGAACACATGGAAAAGCTTGGGACTGGGAGTGCTTGGGGTCACCAGCTCACATTACCCAAGTCTGGTAAAGACAAAAAAGTGTGTCTGTGATAACTGCAGGCAGGTTGTTGGATTCAAAGTGGTTGAATCAGAGCTATACAGCATATAGAACACAAAGTGTATGCTGGCTGTGCGTATGTCCCAGGCAAGGAGCCAAAAGTAGCAGAGGCATTTTGGGTTTTAATACAAGTGGTATTTTCACTGATCTGAATTGTACCTCAAAACTTGACAGTAGGTAAATTCTGTGCCTGTGTGGTCAGAGCAATGTCATCAGAATAGACTAATTTGCCTGATAATGTCTGGGGAAGGTCACTGGGGTACCTATTAAACATGATCGGTGGTAGTACTGATCTCAGTGGTGGCCCATTATTGTGACTGCACTGACCTGGTCAGCAATAAAAATTAGGGCTGTCAAATGATTAAAAAAATTAATTGTGATTAATTGCACTATTAAATAATAATAGAATACCATTTATTTATATATTTTTGGATGTTTTCTACATTTTCAAATATATTGATTTCAATTACTGCACAGAATTCAAAGTGTACAGTGCTCACTTTATATTTATATTTGATTACAAGTATTTGCACTGTAAAATACCCCAAAGAAATAGTATTTTTCATTTCACCTAATACAAGTACTGTAGTGTAATCTCTTTATTATGAAAGTTGAACTTACAAATGTAGAATTATGTACAAAAAAGTTGCATTCAAAAATAAAACAAAGTAAAATTTTAGAGCCCGCAAGTCTACTCAGTCCTACTTCATGTTCAGCCAATTACTAAGAAGAGCTTATTTACATTTGCAGGAGATAATGCTGCCCGCTTCTTTTTTACAATGTCACCTGAAAGTGAGAAGAGGCATTCTGATGGCACTGTTGTAGCCGATGTTGCAAGATATTTATGTGCCAGATGCGCTAAACATTCGTATGCCCCTTCATGCTTCAACCAATCCAGGGGTTGTGCGTCCATGCTGCTGATGAATTCTGCTTGATAACAATACAAAGCAGTGCAGACCAACACATGTTCATTTTCATTATCTGAGTCAGATACCACCAGCTGAAGGTTGATTTTCTCTTTTGATGGTTCGGGTGCCGTAATTTCCGCATCAGAGTGTTGCTCTTTTAAGACTTCTGAAAGCATGCGCCACACCTCGTCCCTCTCAGATTGTGGAAGGCACATCAGATTCATAAACCTTGGGTCGAGTGCTGTAGCTATCTTTAGAAATCTCACATTGTTACCTTCTTTGTGTTTTGTGAAATCTGCAGTGAAAGTGTTCTTAAAATGAACTATGCGCTGGGTCATCATCCGAGACTGCTATAACATGAAATATATGGCAGAATGCAGGTAAAACAGAGCAGGGGACATACAATTCTCCACCAAGGAGATCAGTCACAAATTTATTTAACACATTTTTTTAAGGAGCGTCATCAGCATGGAAGCATGTCCTCTAGAATGGGGGCCAATGCATGAAGGGGTATACAAATGTTTAGCATATCTGGCACATAAATCCCTTGCAATGCCAGCTACAAAAGTGCCATGTGAATGCCTGTTCTAACTTTCTCGTGACATTGTAAATAAGAAGAGGGCAGCATTACCTCCTGTATATGTAAACAAACTTATTTGTCTTAGTGATTGGCTGAACAGGAAGTAGGACTGAGTGGACTTGTAGGCTCTGAAGTTTTACATTGTTTTGTTTTTGAGAGCAGTTATGTAACAAAAAAAATCTACATTTGTAAGTTACCCTTGCACGACAAAAAGATTGCACTACAGTACTTGTACGAGGTGAATTGAAAAATACTATTTCTTTTGTTTATCATTTTTACAGTGCAAATATTTGTAATCAAAAATAATATATTCTTTGATTTCAGTTAGAACACAGAATACAATATATATGAAAATGTAGAAAAACATCCAAAATATTTAATAATTTTCAATTGGTCTTCTATTGTTTAACAGTGCGATTAAAACTGCGATTAATTTTTTTGAGTTAATCATGTGAGTTAACTGCGATTAATTGACAGCCCTAAGAAAAATGCAAAACCTATGGCTGGTTAGACCTTCTGGAATTTTATTGTTTCATTCCATGAGATAATTTTGCTGGCTTTCAGGAGGAAGTCACTCCTTCATAGGGTATTGTAGGCAGCTGGTAAGTCTAAGAAAGCTGCCCCCGTCTGGAGTTTTTGCTGGAATCCCACCTCAGTGTACATTGTTAAGGCTAATCATTAGTTGATACAGGTGTGGTATGGTCGAAAACCTATTTGTTCAGTCAGTAACATTGCTTCAACAAGTGGCCTAATTCTTGACAGTAATATTCTCTCTATGAACTTGTATGACATGCAATGAAGTAATATGGTCTGGTACAATGACAGATTACTGATTGGATTCTCAAGTTTGGCAATGGCAATAACCATAGCTTCCTGGCAGGTCCTTGGGACGAGCCCTGATAAATGGATGTTAGAGAAGAGCGCTGCCAGCCATTTCTGTCCCTTGGTGCCAAGCTTTTAAAGAAATTCTGGTAAAACACCAGCAGGTCCTGCAGATTTCTGTGTTTTCATGAGTGAGGGCCTTATTTACACTGCCTCAACAGTGATGGGCAATAATGGGGGAGGAGGGTAGCGATTTGACTATTTCTTGGAGCTCTCTGCACACTTTGGGCTTAGTAGACTTGTCCTCGGTGCTTTTGAATGTATAAGGAGCATTCTTGCAACCACATCACCTGAGACTTAAGGATTTCAATATTTCACTCACTTTGCAGCTCCAAGCTGATGCAACAATAGCCAAGCTACACTGCTGTGATGAGTAAATTACAGAGCTTCTACCTTCTCAAACCATCTTTGATGGCAAGTGATGCCAGCAGGGATGTTACCGTATTTGATAGATTCACTAGATGCAAGTATTCAGATGAGCGAGGTGAAATGATTGACATTTTCAGGCTTTGGTGGAATTATGTTGATGGTTGTCTCAGTTGTCACAGTGAATCTTGGCCAATTTACCTTTAGAAAATTCCATCGTGGTAAGGGAGATGACATGAGTACTGGGAGTTCATGAATTATCACTGGTTCATGCTGACTGTGTAGAAAGTTGCCAAGAATAGTTCTGGAGATGTTCTAAGGGATTTTGAAATGGTCTTTAGTAAGGAAACAGAGAGGCAGATTGTAGTCTTTGTTCCAGTAGGCAGAATTGAATGTTTCCCTGTTTTTGCACTGAAAAAAAGGTATGCATCTTCGCTGGATGACCATTCTACAAGTGTCTTACCCACAGTATCGTTACTTTTATTGCCCCAAATTGTCTGGTGGCTATTGAAATCACAAACATATATACATGGGTGATAGGTAATGGGGAAAACAGCAAATCTGTATTTGGTGGTTTATACACATTAGCCACTGTTATCTTGGAGATTCTTACTGAGATTGTGAAGATTCTGGAGTTACTCCTGGGATCTATCACATCATAATCCTTGATGCCCTGCTTAAGGTATATGGCAAGGCTGCGTTTCAGGTGATGGACGGAGACAACGAGATTGTAAGTGGCAATTTGGCCACATGATTCCCATTAAGGGGTACTAATCAGAGTATGAAGCATCAAAAAGGCCTTTGAAGTAGTAAAATGCAGAGGGATGTGTTTTAATTTTTATATCTAACAATGTTGGGAAAATATCTGATTTATCTTTAGCTATACACACGGTCTGTAGCGATGACTATTTTTCTTTTATACTATTTAAAGAGCCACTCAACTAGTTTCAGGGCCAATTAGTTTAGGCTTCAAAGCATAGGAGTTGATTATTCTTAGCATGCATAATTACACATTAATATTGGTCACCCAGCCCCTTTTAAAATCTGGCTAAAGTGTTTAATTTTATGGTCTGGTCTCCTGGGTTGGCGAACTCCACAGACAAGTTATATGCTATGTGAAGTATTTTTATTTGTCTTAAACTCATTTGCCATTAACTTTGTGTGGTTTCTTCTTCTTGCTATAGGACAACATAAAGGAAGAAACTATCTACTTTTACTGCATCCTTTGTAATACTGAACCCTTCATTTAAGTCCCTTCTTTCCTTTCCAAAGTTAAATGATCCTTGCTTTTACATTTCCTCATAATACATAAAAATGTTGCCATTGTTGTTACCCCACCTTTGGCTCTTTTTTTTTTTTTTTTTTAATCTCAGTTGTGTTTTTGTTAAGATAAGACAATCAAAGATGAACAAAATACTTCAAATCAGGGCACCCCATTGGTGTTCAGTCTCATGTTGCTAGAATCTGTGTGTTTACTTTCCATCTGTATCTTTATATAACTTTGCATCTTATTTGCCTTTTTAACTAGTGCTGCACTCTGCAGCATCCTCCCTAAGTTATTTACAATGATTCCCAGTCTCCTGATGCTCTTCAGTCTTTGCATTATGTTATCAGATGTGTGAGAAAATACAGTATCCAGATATCTAGCTATTGGCTGTGCATCTTAAGAAATGGCTATGCATCTATTATTCCACCTAATAGCTGTAATAACTTTTGAACTTGAATTAGACTTCAGTTAAACTGGTGTTAGGAAAGAATCCAATTTATTGGTGCATTTTGCTAAAAATGCCCCTTTTTCGGTCAAACCAGACTCCTTTCAGGATTCTGTCATCTCCAAAAGAAAGCTGGGCAATACTGGTGTAAATCCCATTAATCTCCAATTACATTTGAATTCCCCAAATGCTTTCATAAAAACTGCTTAGCTGTCTGTAATCCACTTTGTGGATCTAAAATTTGGCCCTAAACAATACTTGTTCGTGTTATCTGAATCTCAAGCAAAGGCCCAGAAGTTTAACTACCTGCATAAAAGATATCTCCCTCAACAGCACTTTCCAATCTGTAACAAATAAGTCATTTGT
This sequence comes from Trachemys scripta elegans, assembly GCF_013100865.1. Lineage (NCBI taxonomy): Eukaryota > Metazoa > Chordata > Testudines > Emydidae > Trachemys > Trachemys scripta. The sequence goes on from NC_048298.1 coordinate 72,001,804, forward strand.
AAAACCCCAAAATATCAATTAACATTTCTAATCATAACACTCAATATGCAAAGTCTAGTGCTACAGGTGAGTAAGCAGATGTTTTGATTTTATTTCAATGAGTGATACAGCCGATAATAAAATTCCAACTGCGAAGATAGTATCTACCGCCCAATAAACTCCATACAAGCTCTTGCCTCTCTGTAAAGGAAAATAATCAGCTTAACTAACTAATTTAGAAATTAACTTCTAATATAGATATGTTTAAGATGAAAAAAAATAATATATATAATTTGGACTGGAACATTACGTCAGTCTTCCATTGCTCCACTACTACAACTTCCTTGGAACTAGCCATCAGCTGAAGTGAAGACTATTGTAATCCATCCGTTCCAAACAAGCAATTTATTGAAGCATACTAGTTTTTTGGATTAAAGAACCACTTTAGAAAAGATTAGCTGTATGCTAAAGAGATCTAACTTAAAACAAGGAATGTTTTGCTTGACTAGCCACTGCCTCAATAAAGTTAATCTCAACATCTCTGCTATATCTGAAGTGACAAAGGTGTTGCCTGGAAATCCTGTTTTTTGTTCTTCCTCCCTCCCCATCAAAGCCTCATTTTGTCAAAGTTACAGCTGTATATATTGTTGACCACAAAAGCACTGTGATCTTGCAGCAGCAAGCATCTGAGCACTTATGTGATAGCCCTGTGGCATCTCCTTTATTGTAATGTATTTGTTATATAACAACATAAAACAAAAATTATGTTGTATACCAGAAATGCCACCCACTTACCTTAAGGGGTTGGGGAACGTGATGGGGCCAGAGGTGAAGGGGGACAGTCCCAGCAGCCAGGGAGGGGATACTAACTGAGAGAAATCAGGTAGCTCCACCTCCTCCTACCCCAGGAGCCACTGGTACCTACTGGCCAGCTGGAGGAGAGGGGTGCTCATTGGCCAACATTTCCCAAGTCACTCCTTCAGGGTCAGAGCAGCGATATCAGTGGCTGTGGGGCATTTTGGCCCACAGCAGGTGCAGGCAAAGTGTTACAGGACTTATATCAGCACCAAGGAAAAGATAGCAGTGAATAGTAAAATGTAACTAGCCCAATGCGCTTGAGAGGCTATGCAGAATGTATGCAATATTTGCATTTGTGGGCACTCTGTAGTGCAATGGGCCTACAAGAGGGAAGCCAAGATGGTAGGTGGATCTCAGCTAGGCTTCAGGGCTGAAGCTCAGGGCCGCCCAGAGGATTCAGGGGGTCTGGGGCAAAGCAATTTTGGGGGCCCCTTTCATAAAAAAAGTTGCAATACCATAGAATACTATATTCTCGTGGGGGCCCCTGTGGGGCCCAGGGCCTGGGGCAAATTGCCCCACTTGTCCCCCCCCCCCCCAGGTGGCCCTGCTGAAGCTGTTTGCACTGAGTGGTTGAGCAGAAGAGACATGCAATGGGTTCTGCTCATGCCACTTCTGCACTCACTGCTGAACAATGTGGACCCACCATACATCCTGGTTATTCACCTTAGGGAGAATTATCTCAGTGGCTGAAATCAACTTAAGGGACAGGATCCAGAAGCAATCATGGGCAGAGGTGAGGTTAGTATAGTCAGGAATGCTTGCAAGGTGGGTTTGGTAGGGAGCCGCAGACCCAGCTCAAATGGACAAGGCTAGAAAAAAAGTGAATAGAAAGGTCACCAAAATGTTCTTGGTGAGAGGGGGTTCAGTGATAAAGCACAGGGACTTCTGTTACAATTGTCCTGAAATTTTCAGAGATGATGGTGTACATATGTCAGAGGGAGGTGCTGACATATGGCTACGGAATACAAGGGGATGGATTCAGCAGGAGATGTGACACTAGGTGTGTGGTTAGGGGAAGTGACCAAGCTATTTGCTAGCACCCCCTGTTGCCAGTTTCCAGTATGGTTAAAAGGATAAAATGAACAGTTCCCAGAGGTAACCTGGGGTTTGGAGATGGGCCTTGGGTTCATCGGATAGTGCGAAACCTAGTGGGCCAAGGTCAGACCATGTGGTCCTGGTGGGCCAAGGTCCCCACCCTTCCATACACTCTATCCCACTTACATGAGGGAGTGGATGGGTGCTAAGACTCAGAGAGCTGAGTCCTGGGAGTAGGCTGAGGAGAGCCTACCACGAGTTATAGGTTATATTGCAATAAACCCTGTAAATACCTCAAACTAGAACCAATTAAATGTCTGGCATAGGAGAGTAGGGGTGATGGTCAGGTAGCATCCCTTCCCTGTGCCAAAGTTTAATAAAAGTTGCAGCCTGCCACTTAAGTCCATGCAGGTATCTCTCCTTGTCTTGCTCCTATATCCACATCAATAAGAGCTATTTGTTTGGTTAGGATTGTAATCCTATTTAAATAAAGGTCATGGGTATGGATGTTCTCCCGCAAGAATTTTTGCCTCTTCTGCTACCCTCAGAACCAAAGAGATGCATCACAACCTTTTAAAGTATTAAGCAATGTGTATAATACTGTTCAATGTAAAGTAAATATCTACAGTCTCATCTTTTGTGCTGCTTTATAGAAATTTTTGTTCACACAGGAAAATAGCCACCTCAGAAAATCAAAATGTTCAACAATGCACAGTTTCTCCTTTTGTAAATTCAGGATGTAGTTACCATGACAAACTGTAAGTTAATTAACTTTAATTTAATTTAAAACAGATTTTTTTTAAAAAAAGTCAGATAATTTATCACCTCCCCCTTATAACAATAAAATTTTAAAATCCAACTGTTTAAATAGAACTTTCACTGAATACCAAAGGACATGGACTGCTTGGGTATGTTGATCTACTCAGATTGCAACCTATTTGAGGCAGGGGCCCTAGCACAATGGGCCCCTGTGATAAATGACAGGGGATAGCTCCCTTTTATGGACACCGAGCCAGTCAGTAGCTATAGAATCCTCCTTAGCAACTATACTCTAATTGCCTTAACTGTAAAGGGATGAGAGAAGCTTAACTTGAGTTGCCACCATGACAGGGTATACCCCCCAAAATCTGAACTCTGGGGTACAGATGTGGGGGATCCTCATGAAAGACCTCCTAAGCTTATCTTCTACCACCTTAGGTTAAAACTCTTCCAAGGCACAGTCTTCTGCCTTGGACAGATATTGCTGCCACCACCAAGTGATTTTCACAAATATTCAGGGAAGGGTCACTTGGAACCCCTATCCCCCCAAAATACCCCCCCAAGCCTCTTCACCCCCTTTCCTGGGAAGGCTTGAGAATAAAATACCAACCAGTTGCCTTAGCAATGTGAACACAGACCAATCCCTTGTCTAAGGACTTTGGAATCAAAGGATTCTTTAAAAAAATTTTATTAAAAAAGAAAGAAACATCTGAAAACTCAGGCTTTAGGGATTAAACACCAAAAATAACTTTATTGGGGTTCACTTTAAAGGTTACAAGCAAAACAAAAGCACTTGGGATAGGCACAGAGGAATCCACAAACCAAAACAACCAAAAAGGTTCCTATTCACATGTCTTAACTCTTCCTGTGCTCAGGAGCGCCGCCAGCTTTTCCGCCACCCTAGGCGGCAGAAGGTCCCGCCCCAAAATGCTGCCCCCCCCAGAGGTGGCAGAAGGTCCCGCTGCCGAAATACCGCTGCGGTCGCCACCCCCCAAATTGCAGTGCCCTAGGCGACTGCCTAGGTCGCCTAATGGGTTGCGCCAGCCCTGCCTCTGTTACTTACATATCTGGGGTCCCAAACGAGGAGTTTCTAGGTATGATGCTAATGATTTCCCATACCCGGCTTAAAGCTTACAGCTTGTTGCTGCCTTCCCCTCTCTCCAGCCCGAGAGACAAAGAAAAAAAAACCCCACACCCAGCATTTTTTCCAATTTGAAAGGGTACAAAGGTTCCCCTGGTGAGTTGCCAACTCAGGTTAAGCTTCTCTTAACCCTTTACAGTTAAGGCAATTAAGGTACAGCTGCTAAGGAAGATTCTATAGCTACTGACTCGCAGGATGTCCATAGAAGGGAGCTACCCCTCCCCCCTCATTTATCACAGGCCCCAATAGCTGATTGAGGTCTTTATGCACTAGCACAATAATAATCATGTGTTAAATTATGTGTCTACTCAGAAAAGCGGCTAATGTAAAAACAGCCTCTGCTTACTTGACAAATCAGCTCTGTGTTTATTCAGTCATATCTGCTGACTGACAAAAAGTAAGTTTTCCTCTTTTACTCCTCTTATCCCTGCAGAGCTAACACAAATGAGTGTGACAGTTGGATTATATTTCTTCTTGTGCATCATCAACAGAAGTGTTTATTATCAATGAGCTTTATAAAAGGTTCAAATTCTACTCAGTTACATCTCTACCAACACATTGAAGGCGACATGCCCACTCCAACCTTCATGTGAGTAGGTCTTTGTCAGGCTAGCTGGAAGAAAAGGGGCATTGCCCCTTTAAGGGCTCCCTTGGAGTAGGTGAGAATGGGGAATGATTTTTAGGGGGGTGGGCTCAGGATGTGCACCCTAGAGAAGATCCATGTACTTCCATCACTGTTCAAACACTTAGTGATTTAGCATAAATTCTCAATCAAGTATGCAGAAACAGAGAGGGGGCAGACTTGTTCAAGGCTGCATTCATGGTAGTCTTTTTGGAGTGATTAGAATCAGTGAAGTAGGGATACCTTGAGAAGGGCTTTGGAGTGGAGGGATTTACAATGAAAGAGTAATCTGTCAGCTTAACCCCAAGGATCTCAAAAAATGATCGGGGTGGAGAGTAATCGAGTCCATAATGCTACAGGAAATGGAAAGCCTCTTGCCACTTATCAATTTGTTATGGTTTTTAAACTGGGGATTACAAAACTGGGGCTACTGGTACAAGAATTTGGTTCCCAATCTTTCTGGATAATGGCTGCGGCCTGGCTACGGGTCAGGGCAATTCAGGCAATTGGGCAATGGTATTAAAGAACATACAAAAAGTGCATGAGACCCCCAGAGAATCAGAGCTAATTTTCTTGTATTTCCACTTTTAGGAACATGCAAATGAGCCAAGTTAGCAGCAGGGCCGCATGGAGGGTCAGGTGGGGGGGCAAGTGGGGGCCCCCTTGAGAATATAGTATTCTATAGTTTTGCAACTTTTTTTTATGGAAGGGGTCCCTGAAATTGCTTTGCCCCAGGCCCCCTGAATCCTCTGGGCGGCCCTGGTTAGCAGTGGGGTGGACTTCTGGTCACAAGGTCCGGCTCTGGCTTTTTTGCTGCCCCAGGCAAAAAGGCCGCCCGCCGCCCCCCCACCGGCGGGGAGCGCGGCAGGGGAGGGTGCCGAGCCCGGCCGCGGCCCTGCTCTACCCGGCCAGCCGGAGCGCCAGGGGAGGGCAGCGAGCCCGCCGCGGCTCCGCTCTCCCCGGCGGCCAAAGTGCCGGGAGGAGGGCGCAGAACCCGGCCGCGGCCCTGCTCTCCCCGGCCGGCCAGAGCGCCGGGGGAGGGCGGCCTCGCTCTTCTCAGCCGGCTGGAGCGCCGGGGGGAGGGCGGAGAACCCGGCCGCAGCCCCGCTCTCCCCGGCCAGCCGGAGTGCCAGGGGAGGGCGGCCCCGCTCTTCTCAGCCGGCCAGAGCGCCAGGGGGAGGGCAGCGAGCCCGGCCGCGGTCCCACTCTCCCTGGCCGGCCAGAGCGCCGCGGGAGGGTGGCCCCGCTCTCCCCGACTGGCCGGAGCTCTGGGAGGAGGGCAGAGAGCCCGGCCATGGCCCCGCTCTCCCCGGCCAGCCGGAGTGCCAGCAGGAGGGCGGAGAGCCCGGCCGGGGCCCAGCTCTCTCCGGGTGAGCCGCCCCCCTCCAGGTGCCGCCCCAAGCACATGCTTGGAGGGCTGGTGCCTGGAGCCGGCCCTGCAGGTCACAGTATTGTTTATGGGGTACACAGGCAGAGCCTCCAATTTGTGGGCAGTTCATCTCTTGGCTTAGGTAGAGGCATCCTGAGCTGGCATGAAAGGAAGGGCATGCTATGGAATCAGTTGAGGCACCTTATACACTCTTTGACAGCCTAGGAGTGGGCACCAGATGCAAATGTGTTTTACTTCAGTTAAATAAAACAAAACAAAAGGAAAATCTCTGACTATCAGGGAACCTGCTGGGAATGGAGAGGGGAGGCAGCCAAGCATTTCCTGGTGCCTCCCTGTGACAGATATCCAATGCAGGTACTCAGCATGGCATGGATATGGCTATTGGAGAAAATGGACTGAAAAAGGCTTAGTAGTCAATGGGAGTTGGACTGGGCACAGAGAGAGATAAGAATGTAGGTTAAATGCACGATTTGACAGACAATGGTCAAGTATATTCTGCAAGATCTGCTAATCAATTGAAAATGAAACTGCAACAATGTCAAGCCATACAAAACCTATTGGACCTGTTCACACACATTCAAGTGTGTCCTTCTATGCAGTAATGTGTGGTGGCAATGCTGTAATCGAAGTATTGATCTGGACACATCTCATTTGGCAGTATACTAAATTAGACATTTTGGGTCAATTGTTATATATGTTATAATAAAAACAGGAAATCAGAAGATACTGAGTAAAAATTTGATTTGGTACATGGTATTTTATCAATACATGGAACTACAAAGGATTTTTTTTTTGTCCTTTTTAAATGGTCAGCAGTTATCCTGGGTAATACAAAAAATTGATCCTTAGAAAGTGGAATGACTCTTGTGACCTATTTATAAAAAAATGGTATGTGTAAGAGCTCATGTGCTCTTATAAACAAGATTAAATGACAAAGTTGAAGAAGTTCATGTGATATGCAAAAATTTAACTCTTCTCTAAAGGAAAAGACAGGTGTTCAAATGAAAAGTAGATGAGATTGCAAAGGATGAATGATGGGATAAAGTGATGTGGCAAGCCAGGCCTTTACAAAAAATGAAGTGTATGTTGTTTGTACATAGTTCATGTAATTCTTATTTATCATTGTTTTAAATCAATAGACTTTTTAAATTGTTAACTAACGATTTAAGTGGGGCTCCTTTGCAATAAGGTAAAGTCTGCAGTATACTTTCAGAGAGATTGTTTCAGATCCAAGCATACTTCAGAGATTGACAGAGGTGCAAATGGAAATGCAAAGTGATATGGACGAGAGAATGTTCTTTTATTAAATAAAAGTCTGTTTCTTTCATTTGGTTAAACAAAATCAAGCACATGATGACCCTGGAGACAAAATGACTCTTCTGCAAACCACAGAAGAGATTCCTGAGAACCAACAATAAGTACACATTAACTTTTACAAACAGTAAATAGCCCAACTGCTCAGATATCACAGTAAAAAGCTTGAACAGTTCAAAATAAAAACTTAAATATTAATGTACTAATAGTGCCTCAGGTGAAGAATAACATTAGTACACCTCTACCCCAATATAACACTAATTCGGATATAACTCGGTAAAGCAGCGCTCCTGGGGGGCGGGACTGTGCACCCCAGCGGATCAAAGCAAGTTCGATATAACGCGGTTTCACCTATAAGGTGGTAAGATTTTTTGGAGGACAGTGTTATATCGGGGTAGAGGTGTATTGATAAATATGCCAGGATACCAATCCCTAGCCTGCAGTTATCCATGTGTGTATTTGAAAGAGGTCGAATGCGATTACTAGCCCTAATTCTTTATATCTAAAAACCTAATTTAAAAAAAAAAGGAAGTTCAGAAATAAATTGGTAATTAAGAACAAATCAGTACAAAGACTGGGTAGAGCATGTCTTATTCTGCAGGTTTACTTACTTTTTAGCATAATAATGGAACTCTGAAGCATCCACAGAGTTAACCATAGAAATGTAGGACTGGAAGGGACCTCAACAAATTATCAAGTCCAGCCTCCTGCACTGTAGCAGGACCAAGTTTTTAAGAACTTCCAGTAAAGGGCATTCCACAATCTCCTTAGGATGCCTGTTCCACAGCTGAACTACCTTTATAGTTGGAAAGTTTTGCCTAATATCAAACCTAAATCTTCCTTGCTGCAAATTAAGCCCATTTCTTCTTGTCCTCTCTTCAGTGGACATGAAGAAAAATTAAACCCAGTCCTCTTTAGAAGAGCCCTTAACATGTTTGAAGACTTATCAGGTCCCCCCTCAGTCTTCTTTTCTCAAGTTTAAATATGTCCAGGTTTAACCTTTCCTTTTAGGTCAGGTTTTCTAAACCTTGTATCATCATTGTTGCTCTCCTCTGGATTCTCTCCAGTTTATCAACATCTTTTCTAAAAGTGTGGTGACCAGAGTTGGGGACAGTACTCCAGTTGAAGCCTCATCAGTGCTGAGTGGGACAATAAGGGAAATACAAACTAGATGGAGCTACTCCAGGTGTGTGCATAACTAGTTGGAAAACTGTTCCCAGAGAGTAGTTATAAGTGGTTCACAATCAAGCTGGAAGTACATAGCAAGTGGGGTCCCACAGGGATAGGTCCTCGGTCTGGTTCTGTTCAACATCTTCATCAATGATTTAGATAATACATAGAGAGTACACTTATAAAGTTTGTGGACAAACCAAGCTGGGAGGGGTTGCAAGTGCTTTGGAGGGAGGATAGGATTAAAATTCAAAATGATCTGGACAAACTGGAGAAATGGTCTCAAGAAAATAGGATGAAATTCAATAAGGACAAATGCAAAATACTTTAGTTAGGAAGGACAATCAGTTGCACACATACAAAATGGGAAATGACTGCTTAGGATAGAGTACAACAGAAAGGGATCTGGGTATCATAGTGGGTCACAAGCTAAATATGAGTCAATAGTGTAACACTGTTGCAAAAAAAAGCAAACATCATTCTGGGAGTATTAGCAGGAGTATTGTAAGCAAGACATGAGAAGTAATTATTTCGCTCTGCTCCACGTTGATTGGGCCTCAACTGGAGTAGTGTGTCCAGTTCTGGGTGCCACATTTCAGAAAAGATGTGGACAAACTGGAAAAAAGCAGAAAAGAGCAACGAAAATTATTAAAAGTCTACAAAACATGACCTATGAGGGAAGATTTAAAAGTTGGGTTTGTTTAGTCTGGAGAAGAGAAGACTGAGAGTGGACATGATAACAGGTTGTTATACAAGGAGAAGGAAGAAAAATTGTTCTCCTTAACTGCTAAGGATAGGACAAGAAGCAATGGGATTAAATTGAAGCCAGGGCGGTTTAGATTGAATATTAGAAAAAACTTCTTTACTGTCAGGGCGGTTAAGCACTGGGGAATAAATTGCCCAGGGAGGTTGTGGAATCTCCATCACTGAAGATTTTTAAGAGCAGGTTAGACAAACACCTGTCAGGGATAGTCTGGATAATACTTAGTCCTGCCGTGAGTGCAGGGGACTGGATTAGAAGACCTCTCAAGATCCCTTCCAATCCTATGATTTCATGATTTATGAATTACCTCCTCCCTCTTACATACAACATTCCGTTAATACACCCAGAATATTAGATTTTTGCAGCTGCATCACATTGTTGACTCATTCAGTTTGAGATCCACTATAACTGTCAGATCCTTTCAACAGTACTACCATCTAGCCAGTAATTTCTTATTGAGAACTACTCTGAGTATGTTCTTTCAACCAGTTGTGCACCCACCTTATAGTAATTCCATCTTAACTACATTTCCCTAAATTGCCTATGAGAATGTCATGTGTGTTTCAAAAGCCTTACTAAAATCAAGACACTGTACATCACATTCACTGCTTCCCACTATTCACTATGCCAGTAAACCTACTACAGAAGGAAATTAGGTTGGTATGTCATGATTTATCATGATAAATCCATACTGGCTATTGCTTATAACTCTGTTATCCTCGTGGTGCTTACCAACTGATTGCTTAATAATTTGTTCCAGTACCTTTCCAGGTACCAAAGTTAGGCTGACTGAACTATAATTCCCTATAATTCTTAAAGATAGGTATTATGTTTGCCCTTCAAGTCTTCTGGGACCTCACCCATCCTCCAGAAGTTCTCAAAGATAATTGTTAACAGTTCTGAGATTGCTTTAGCTAGTTATTCAAGTATCCTGGGATGAATTTCATCAGGGCCTGATAACTTGAATACATCAAATTTATCTAAATATTCTTTAATCTGTGTTCTCTCTCTTTTTTGCAATCCTTCCTCTTTTTCGTTAATGTTACCTGTGCTGAGTATGTGGTCACTATTAACCCTTTTTGTGATACCTGATCTTTCCTGATGTCATCAGTTGTTATCTCTCTTTCCCTGCTAAGTAGAGGACCTATATTTTCCTTCATCTTTCTCTTATTTATGATGTATTTTGTTCCTAAATGCTTGTGCTATTGTTTTAGAATTCTCCTTAGCAATCTGTCCACGTTTCCACTTTTTGTGGGATTCTTTTTTGATCATTAGGGAGCTCCTGATGGAGCTATATTGGCCTCATACTATTCTTATCTTTCCATTGCATTGGGATGGTTTGCAATTGTGTCTTTAATACTATCCCTTTGAGAAACTGCCTGAACTCCTTTTTCCCTTATATTTTCTTCACATGGGACCTTACTTAACAGTTCTCTAAGTTTTTTAAAGTCTGCTTTTTTTGAAGTCCATTTTCCTAATTCTGCTGCTTTCACTTCTCTTCCTTAGAATCATGAAATCTATCACATTCACTCAAATTGCCTTCCATCTTCAGATTCACTACCAATTCCTCTTTGATGGTCAAAATCAAGTCTGAAATGTCTGTTCTCTGGTTACTTCCTTCACTCTGGGAGGGATGGGGGGAAAGAATTGTCCCCAGTACATTCTAAGAACTTACTGGAAATGTTGGGTTTTGCTGTATCACTTTTCCAATAGGTCTTGTATTTTGGATATTTCTGTTATTTGTTCTAGAGATGTCTCATTCCCTTCCTCTTCCTGATTTGGTGTTCTATAGTAGATTCCTACTATGATGTCACCCAATTTTTTACACCTTTTATTTTATGTGTAGACTCTCAACAGGTCTGCTTCCCACTCCTTTTGGACCTAAGAACAAATGTATATATTCTTAATATATAATGTAACATTTCCTCCTTTTTTACCCTGTCTGTTCTACCTGAATATATACACCAATATTCCAGGCATGAGACTTATCCCACCAAGTCTCTGTGATGCCAATTCATTATTAATTTAGCTTATAAGAACATAAGAAGGCCATACTGGGTCAGACCAAAGGTCCATCTAGCCCAGCATCCTGTCTTCCGACAGTGGCCGATGCCAGGTGCCCCAGAGAGAATGAATCGAACAGGTAATCATCAAGTGATCCATCTCCTGTCGCCCAATCCCAGCTTCTGGCAAACAGAGGCTAGGGACACCATCCCTGCCCATCCTGGCTAATAGCCATTGATGGACCTATCCTCTATGACCTTATCTCGTTTTTTTTTTTTAACCCTGTTATAGTCTTGGCCTTCACAACATTCTCTGGAAAGGAGTTCCATGGGTTGACTGTGTGTTCTGTGAAAAATAAAACCAGGTTTGTTTTAAACCTACTGCCTATTAATTTCATTTGGTGGCCCCTAGTTCTTGTGTTATGAGAAGGAGTAAATAACATTTCCTTATTTAATTTCTCCACACCAGTCATAATTTCACATCTCTATCATATCCCCACTTAGTTGTCTCTTTTCCAAGCTGAAAAGTCCCAGTTTTATAATCTCTCCTCATACGGCAGCCGTTCCATACCCCTAATAATTTTTGTTGCCCTTTTCTGAACCTTTACCAATTCCAATGAATCTTTTTTGAGATAGGGTGACCACATCTTCACACAGTATTCAAGATGTGAGCATACCATGGATTTATACAAAGGCAATATGATATTTTCTTATTATCTATCCCTTTCTTAATGATTCCCAACATTCCGTTCGTGTTTTTGATTGCTGCTACACATTGAGTGGACGTTTTCAGAGAACTATCCACAATGACTCCAAAAACAACGAGGAGTCCTGATACAGACTAACATGGCTACCATTCTGAAACCTGTCACTATGCAATGACTCCAAGATCTTTCTTGAGTGGTAAGAGCTAATTTAGACCCCATCATTGTATATGTATAGCTGGGATTATGTTTACCAAATGTGCTTTATTTTGCATTTATCAACACAGAATTTCATCTGCTATTTTGTTGCCCAGTCACCCAGTTTTGAGAGATCATTTTGTAGCTCTTTGCAGTTTGCCTGGTACTTAACTATCTTGAGTAGTTTTGTATCATCTGCAAATTTTGCCACCCCACTGTTTACCCCTTTTTCCAGATCATTTATGAATGTTAAATAGGATTGAGTCCAGCACAGACCCCTGCAGGACGCCACTATTTACCTCTCTCCATTCTGAAAACTGGCCATTTATTCCTATCCTTTATTTCGTATCTTTTAACAAGTCACCAATCCATGAGAGAACTTTCCCTCTTATCCCATGACTGCTTACTTTGCTTAAGAGCCTTTGGTGAGAGACCTTGTCAAAGGCTATCTGAAAATCTAAATACACTATTCCACTGGATCCCCCCATCCACATGCTTGTTGACCCTCTCAAAGAATTCTAGTAGATTGATGAGGCATGATTTCCCTTTACAAAAACCATGTTGACTGTTCCCCAACAAATTATGTTCATCTATGTGTCTGACCATTTTGTTCTTTACTATAGTTTCAACCAGCGTTCCTGGTACTGAAGTCATGCTTACCAGCCTGCAATTGATAGGGTCACCTCTGGAGCCCTTTTTAAAAATTGGTGTCACATTAGCTATTCTCTAGTCATTTGGTACAGAAGCTGATTTAAATGATTGTAGGACTACTATCTGTAGTCGTAACCTATTTCACATTTGAGCTCCTTCAGAACTCTTGGATGAATAGCATCTGGTCCTGGTGACTTACTATTGTTTAGTTTATCAGTTTGTTCCAAAATCTCCTCTAATGACAACTCAATCAGGGACAGTTCTTGAGATTTGTCACCTAAAAAGAATGGCTCAAATTTGGGAATCTTCCACACATCCTCAACCGTGAAGACTGATGCAAAGAATTAAATTAGTTTCTTTGCAATGGCATTATTGTCCTTGCATGCTCCTTTAGAATCTCAATGGTCCAGTGGCTCCACTGGTTGTTTAGCAGGCTTCCTGCTTCTGATGTACTTTAATTTTGCTATTACTTTTTGAGTCTTTGGCTAGCTGTTCTTCAAATTCTTTTTTGGCCTTCCTAATTATATTTCTATACCTCATTTGCCAGAATTTATGCTCCTTTCTGTTTTCCTCACTAGGGTTTAATTTCCTCTCACTGCTTCTTTTACTTTGTTGTTCCAATACTTCCAGTTCTTCCTATTTATTAGTCATCCTCCTTGTATTTGTTGAATATTTCCTTTTAAATCTAACATTGTTTTTCTAACTACCCCAAATTATTATGCTTCCAATGGTTTAAAAAGTGCAATTATCTTACTGTACTTAATAGTGTGAAAAAGTAAAGGTAATAACACAAAATATAATGCATTTCAGACACAGTACATGATAGTTAAAATTGCACAGTCAATTATTTAATCTCATTTTTACACATACTTTTCAGTTCTGTTTCATAATCTTTAGGAAAGTTGTGGACAAATTGAAGAGAGTTCAGGGGAGAGCAACAAAAATGGTAAAATGTTTAGAAAAACCTGACCTATGAGGGAAAGGTTAAAAAACTGGGCATGTTTAATCTTGAGAAAAGAAGACTGAGGGAAGAACTTGACAGCAGTCTTCTAATGTGTTAAGGGCTGTTCTAAAGAGGAGGTGACCAGTTATTCTCCTTGTGCACTAAAGATAGGACAAGAAATGGGCTTAATCTGCAGCAAGCAAGATCTAGATTAGATATTAGAAAAAAAAAAACTTTCCAACAATAAGGGTAGTTAAGATTTGGAACAGGCTTCCAAGGAAAGTTGTGGAACCCCCATCATTGGAGGTTTTTAAAAACATGATGGAAAACACCTATTAGGAATGGTCTAGTTTAATTGGTTCTGCCTCCGTGCAGGGGGCTGGACTTGACGTCTCGAGGTCCCTTCGAGTCCTACATTTCTATTATTCCTATTTGCTTTTCAAACATAATGCAACAAAAAACATTACAAAATAGCCCTCCATGAGCTTAATCTTGTTATAAATGATTTCCACGCCTTATAAAATGTGTGAGGTAATCAACATTAATCTTGATTTAACAAATGTAAGACTAGCCTCCTTTATATTATTCCCTCCTTTATATTATATTTTTTGTTCACAAACACTGACTCCAATCTTGAAGGCCCTACCTGGCAAAACTCATGCTTTCCTTAATGTCAATTTTAAAGTACTGAAGTATTTACCACATAGTTCACATAAGAGACAGAAATTTATCCAGATGGCAAAAATAGGAAAGAGTAAGAAAAAAAAGAGGAGAGCAAGAAAAGTAAGCAGAGTCCAGCCACATTTCAGTGATTTGTCACACTGATCAAATCCATTCAGTAGCGAAGGCAGGTCTGGATTGTTCCAACCAGATCTTTAGGATTTCTCAGTATGCCAAAAGCAATAGTTAGTTCAACTGGTATTTTACTGGGTCAGGCATTTCTCATACCTTTGCAAATCAACTCACTTGCACCAAGTGATGAGGAACAATTCAGTGATCTTTCACATAATGGGTCATCTGTGTCCAATTGGGGGTAAAATTTCTCAGAATTCTACAAAATGTGCAATAAAATGCCGTTCTGACCATATTACCTCCAACAACGGTCTACATGGTGTGCAGCTTTTTCTTTTTATTCCTACGTTATGCTCTTGTATTGCATTTCCCCAGGAACAGCACCAGGGTTTTTGCCGCCCTAGGCGGCAGCGCTCCTCCTCTGAGCATTCAGCGGCAGGAGTACTTCTGCTCTGTGACTTCGGGGCACTTCGGCGGCGGGTCTCGGAGCGAGGGAAGCACCTGCCGCCAAATTTCTGCCGAAGACCCGGAGCGGAAGAACCCCCCGCCGCCGAATTTCCGCCAAGGGCGGCAAAATGCCTCCCCCCAAATCCTGCCATCCTAGGCGACCGCCTAGGGTCGCCTAGTGGAAGCACCGGCCCTGCATTTCCCCCATACCCTGTGATACTGAATAGAGTAGCAACCCAGATGAGATTAATCTAACCACATCTCTAATTCTAGTTGAAATCTTAATGGTTTCTCTCACTTTAGCATGACAGATTATGTTGAAATAATTGCCT
The DNA here is from genome assembly GCF_013100865.1 of Trachemys scripta elegans. Lineage (NCBI taxonomy): Eukaryota > Metazoa > Chordata > Testudines > Emydidae > Trachemys > Trachemys scripta. Next base: position 72,016,905 of record NC_048298.1, read on the forward strand.
TGTTTAATCTCGCTAAGAGCCTCTGAGTCTTGGCACATGTAAACAGCATGGATTCAAAAGGCAACAACTCTGGTAATTATTTTCATTGTTAAATTTGTGTAGAAAATGTGCAGAGGAAAATAAGGGAAGGAGGGAAACCAAGCAGTTTCCACCTATTCCTTCCCCCATTCAGGGACAGAAATGTCTCTCCTTCAGAGACATGGAAGTAATATCAGTGATCTGAGCTCCTTATGCTTCCAGTCTCCAAGACTTGGGCGCATGTTGTAGCAAATGCATAAAAAGGGAATTGGATATTCTGCATTTTAAATCTTGTCCTTATCTTCTTCCAGGTAGCTGCTGAAAGAGAGCTATAAGTATGTGTGGGTTAGTTTTAATCAACACACAAAGCTTCAAAAGTTCTAATACTCTTGTGTAGTCACTTTTCCATGTCCATGTCCATGTCCATCTCATGGCATTCCTGGCAGACAGTTCGAAGACAGCTTTTAGCTGTGCTCTGTTTCAGTTTTTTAATGTCTGAAAGGGGTAATCCTCCCTCTGCAATGGTCTTTGCAACAGCTTTAGGATCAGAATAGTTTCCTTGCTAGCATCTAGGGCAGAATTGGAAGTAGGCTAACCAGATGTTACTGACAGCAAGGAGGAATGCTATCACACAAACCTTTGTACAGCCTTCATTTTTCTTTTCCATTCTAATTGTAAAAAGAAAAGTCCTGTGTCTGCCTGAGTTTTCACAAGGACTGGGAATCTGAATAGAAAAGGAGAACTATGCCAGCTAAAGAAAATCAAAAGCGATGGCTCTAGTGACCTGATTCTCCTTAGCTACATGTGTAAATTAGGCATAATTCTCTTGGAGTGCAAAACGAGAGTAAGGGCCAGGAGAAGCAGGCCCTAGATTGCTTTTTCTGCCTGCTTTCTGCTGAGGAAAGAACAATTTTAGATTGTTGGACATGAGGAGTGATAGGCTGATATTTTGAAATGGATACCCTATACAATCTTGGGTTTTATTTTCCAGTCTATAATACGCCCAAACCAAAAATGTTTATGCCAGGAGAACAACAGGCATTAGAGTTGCTGCCAAGAAACCAGTTGGATTTTACAAATGTCTCAATTACTCATTGTAGAAGCCCCAGGTAAAACACTTCTTTTCTTCTCAGTAATACATACAACTTGGTTTTAGTTCTTTGATGGATGCAAATACTCTTAAAATAAAGTAAGTAGAAACATAAAAAAGAAAATAGTACTATGAATAAAAGAACCAACCCTAAAGGGGAAAACCATTCTTTTAAGTGTCAAGTCTCAGCCTAAAAATAAAGTCTTGGCAGTGGGATTATTTTTTTGTACATCAGACATGTTACTACAAACTGTCATTTCATGCAAAACAGTGTTATACAAAGACAGCTATTTATGTATTACATTTTTTGTGAACGTGCTTGCTTTTACCATTGAAAGCATGTTGACTTAGCTTGCCTTTGCCATGTATTTTTTGAATGATAACAACTTATACCTGTTGTAATGCTTTAATAGATTTTCTTCTAGCTTAATTCAAATAATTCTCCCAACCCACTGCTTGAGTCAATTTTCTGGTTTCAGGAATCAATTTAGTTGGTGACCCACTCTGTTAAACGCAGATTAATTAGTATGTTAACTACAGTATCAGTGAAGGCAAACAATGATCTATCTGTACATGAGTGGGTTCTCACTTAGCATCCTCTTCCCTCCTCCTCTCCCTTTGATCATTTGCACAACTACAAAATGGGGAATAACTGGCTAGGCAGAGGTACTGTTGAAAAGGATCTGGGGGTTATAAGGCATAACAAATTGAATACGAGTCAACAATATGATGCAGTTGCAAAAAAGGCTAATATCATTCTGGGGTGTATTAACAGGAGTGTCGTATGGCAGACATGGGAGGTCATTGCCCTGCTTTACTCTGCATTGGTGAGGCCTCGGGGGAGGCCTTAGGAAAGATGTGGACAAACTGGAGAGAGTGCAGAGGAGAGCAACAAAAATGATAAAGGGTTTAGAAAACCTGACCATTTAGTCTTGAGAAAAGAGGACAGAGGGAAGGGGGGACCTGAAAACAGTCCTCAATTATGTTAAGAGCTGTTCTAAAGGAGAACAATTGATTATCATCCTCATGTCCACTGAAGGTCGGACAAGAAGTAATCTCCAGCAAGGGATATTTAAGTTAGATGTTAGGAAAATCTAACTATAAAGGTGGTTACGTTCTGGAATAGGCATCCAAGGTAGGTTGTGGAATCCCCATCACTGGAAGTTTTTTAAAACCTGGTTGGTCTAGGTTTACTTGGTCCTGCCACAGCACTGGGGGCTGGGTTTGATGACTTCTCAAGGTCCCTTCCTGCCCTACATTTCTCAGATTCTGTGATATCCCTAATCTTTTCCCTCCCGCTTTTCCACACTTCCAAGTCCTCTCTCTTTTTAAAATACCATGAAAAACACTTTCTTTATGCATCAGAAAGAGAGTCCATAAACTTTAGAATAATAGAATCATAGGACTGGAAGAGACCTCGAGAGGTAATCTAGTCCAGTCCCCTGCCCTCATGTCAGGATTAAGTATAATCTATTATTATACATTTTTTATGTATAAATCAAAACTGAAACACTGAATGCTTTTTTAAGTGCTGCTATTGGTTGTAGGTGCCCATTCCCTGCCAGAGCTTTTAGGGGATGGGGAATTAGATCATTGGCTGTCTAGGGTGTCAAACTACAAGTGACTCCAAAATTATTCTTCCTGCGTATAAAGTTTCAGCATCTGTCAGCTTTTTCACAAAGTCTCTTCCACCATGTGGGACCCAGCTGGAGATGGGCTGGAGTTCAGATGAAGGAGACGTATACTCTATGCAAACTGCCTCAAAAACTTTTTTCCCTTAGAGCACCAATGCACCTAGACCTTGCCCTGCCTATCAAATGTTATATACAAAGTTGGTCTTTGTAAGACAATGCGATAGAAAGTTCAATGCATTTACAGGGTATGCAGCTGCTACTACAAGGAATTGCACAATTTCCCGTTTATGAAAAGAGAGCTTTAGCAGGTTTATATCAATGAGGATGCCACAGGCATTCAGACATAAAAGGCATTCTAAGCTGTACATTGGACTAGGCTGTTGAATTGATAGAGGCTTTACAGGGAGCAGGACTAACCAAATCCTGAGAAAAGGATATTAAACCACCTGGAGCTGTTTTTGGTCATGGATAAATATTTGCTGGGACTGTCATTGTTGGATTAAGCCTTCGTCTTTGCAACAAAAGTCATGCCTGGGCTTAGAAGTAGCCCTGTCCCCTGCCCCTGAGTATGACAAAGTGTCCAGGGGTATTGTGACCAGAGTGACATTGCCAGACAGCGCTAGCCTTTGTGGTTCCAACAGAGCCCCAGAAAGAACTTTGAAAATGACCTATCCCAAATAAATGCCAAGTGATTATACCTCAATCAAAGACTTGTTTGCAGTGTTGTGATAGATGTGTTGACCCAAGGATATTATATGAGAGACACAAGGTAGAAGAGGTAATAACTTTTATTGGACCAACTTCTGTCCCAAGGTTATTACCTCACTTACATTGTCTCAATTAAATATGTTCATTACCATATTCTTTATTAATTGTCCCTAAACATTTGCATTCTAGATGAGCTACACCAAAAGGTTTTTTTTCTCATGGAACTGAGATATAAATGGCTTTCAAATATTGCTATCTCCTTCAGAGTTTACTATGTACCCCACAGAGTATTTGCTTTTCACAGAACTCCTTCCAGATACTGCACCCTCTGAATTAAGAGCTCATTAGCCGCATAAATATTCGAAAACCAAAAGATACAGGGCATCCACAAATCCAACAAATATTCTAATAACTTCCAATTTTTTCTTTTGACGTGTTCTGAAGAGTGAATCTGACACTTATCTTTCTCCTTTAAAATGTCACCAACTTTACCTCATTCAAGAGGGGATTCAAATCTTTTAGACAACAAACTAAATTTTATTTTTATTTGGCTAACATGGAACAGTAGACCATTTCCAATCTTCTGCATACCAAAAGGCAAATATACTTAATTTTTCACACTTCAGAGAGGCTCAGCTCACAAGCATTAGGCTCCCCCTTTGATATATTTTAATGTGTATAGGGGAATAATACATATATTAAGGATTGGTTCTTTTGGCAGTATAGGGGAAGGATCCAAAAGACTATTGAAACCAATGGGAATATTACCATTGAGATTGATTTTCAGTGTGGCAAAATAGTCACCTCAACATACCCCCTCTAGACTGGCTGCAGCAACTTTTGCCTCAGTATCCCCCTACTGTCCTTTGGTCTACCCTGGTCACGGGCAAGTCCTGACCCTCCAGCCATAGAGTCCTTTACCAAAGTCTAACAGAAACAAAACCAAACCATCAGCCGGGCTGGGCTCAGCTGACTGCCCCTTTCTCACAAGCACACCTCATCCTCTACAGTTTTTCCCCATGCTTTTTCTCAGGCTCTTGTACTTTCAGTAATCCCTCTGTCCAGGGGCTAGCACACTTGTCCCCTCACTCAGGGGCTCAGGCAGGCTACAGGTCTTTAGGCCCTGTCACCGTACAGGCTTCCAGCTCATCTCGGGAGTAGCCTCTATGCTCTGCTTCTCAGCCTTCTTTCAGGCTGCTTCCCAGATGGAGGGAACTCTCTACACCTCCTCTCCTTGTATCTCCTCCCCTACCAACTGGGCTCACACAGTTCTTTATGGGAACTAGCCCTGCTCTCCCCCAGGTGGGCTTTATTTCTAATTAGACCTGGCCTAGCCCTCCAGGTGCAAGTAGGCAAGTTAATTGGCCTCTCAGGCACATGTTATCCCTTTTAACATGTGTGTCGGGTAAACATCCTGAACTCCCGGGAGCTGTAGGAACTCAGCACCTCTAAAATCAACTCAGATATTAAATACATTATCATTTATACATATTTCTAAAATATTAATATTTCACATTGAAAAAGAATACTTACTCATCGGTAACTGCTTATGAAAGAACCATTTCCTATCTGGTCAGCAAGCAACTATATTGATAATGGAAACAGAAATTTGGGGAAAATGGTCTTAAATATGTTTCAGATGTAAGTTCTCCAGGGTAGGCACCTTATACATACAAATCAGGCATCTAAATGGCCATGCTCCTAACTTTACATCCTATATTTAGATGCTGAAAATCTTATTAAGGTACCCATATTTGAAAACTGGACTCTGGAAATTAACTCCATTATAAAGATTAATACACATTTGACTCCAGAAATAAAAAATGAAGCCAAAACTATTACTCAGGAAGAAATAAGGTTTTAGGAACAAAATAAAGAATCTTACCCTGACAGTGAAACACCAGAATCTAATACAATCAAGTGTACACAATTGTATGACAGGACAGCAAAAGAATTGTTACTAAGCAAACAAAGGAGAAAAGGACAATCATAGAAATGAGTAGATAAAATGACATTTACATAAGTGTAGCAAATAAAAAACTTACATTAAATTCAGAAAAGAAAACTAAGCTACTCACTCAAATTATTATAATCCTTACTGGCGGTGATAGAGAGATTGTGTTCTATTAAAACAATTTAAAAACGAAGCAAAATATGTTATTAAATTGCCTATCCCAAACCAGCACTATCTACAGCTGTCTGACTATATGTTTGACAAGTAAAGTCTATTTTAAATATTTAAGGTTTCTAACCCTAGTGGAAGTCCCAACTATTATGCCAAGGAACAGCTGAGAAAACAATAACAAAACACATCTTGGCACAATTTATATTTAAAAAATAACTTTTTAGGCAACAAAATATTAATTTAAGTATCCAAACATTATATTTCGCAGTTGTGGGTGTATATATATATAGGACATAAATAAAAGTGTCACGTGCTGCTTTAGGCATACAAACATTCAGAAATTCTAGAAGCAAATCAGAGTTTTCAATAGATAGACATGTGCAATTTTCTGCTACAGTACATGCTTGGTGGAGTATGAAAAGATTTAGGGAATTTTCTGCCCCTTATATGAAATAATGTATGGAAGACAGAAGTGTATGGCAAAGATGTATTATGTACATATCACCAGGAAGAGGAAACCTTGATTTGTTCAACAGCAATGTCTACTAGTTGGACAGGCAACATTAAGAGAGCTATGATGCTTAGTTTGTTCTTCCCAGAAAGTAAACAGCCATGGTAATAGGAGCCCTTTTTAAGGAGAGAGGTAGTTCATGTGTAAAGAATAGAGAAGGTCTTCATAAGGACACAGGTTCATGGTAGATATTATATTTCATGACCAGACTGGATCTTCCCCATCCTACACAGACCCATCCTGTGTGGGGACTACAATTCCACCTGTTACATCATATGTTTGCTCTGGAGAGGTGTTACTTCTGGGGGGATTCTGCATGACTGCATGCCAGCAGAAAATGCCCCCCTCAACCCTCACCCCCGAATTCCAGTGCTTCCTTGCAGAAAATGGCAGGGAAGCTGTGGAGGGAGGGGTGCAGTGACGATCATGGGCACAGATTTGGGGGGAGGGGAATGCCCCCTCCAAACAGAGATGAGGCATGGGGGAAGCACACAGGGTTACATGCCTCTGCCCCCCTCCCCCATTTCTGCAAATGCAGAGCTGCACTGCTGAAGGAGCCTGTCTCTTGGCTCCACTGATTCTGCAGCTCAACGCCGCCTCCTGGGTCCTAGTGCCAGTCAAACTCCCTTCTGTGTGATGGAAGCCTTCCTGTTTGTGAAACAGTGAATGCCCGCAGTGGGGCTGAATGAGGGGGTGGGAGGGAAGGCAGTGGAGAAGGAAGGGAGTGGAATAGGGCAGGGGGGTGGAATAGGGCAGGGGAGGGGAATGTGGGAGTGAGGGGAGCGGGATGGAGAAGAAAAGGCAGTAGGGGAATCACTGGGGGAAGCGGGACCCCAGCATGCAGCAACCCCTCGGCACAGCTGGGACTCCCCCATTAAGCAGGCCCATCAAACCCTCACCCCTACACCGGGACCCCTCTGACAAGCCCCCCACACCTAGACCCCCACACCACTGATCCCCAACCAGTTGCACCTGATCCCCCACCCCATCAAACCCCACTTTCCCAGCACCCGACCTCTCCACTGAGCCTCCCACCCCCAGACTTCCCCTGCTGAGCCCCATCTCCCCACACCCAGACTCCTCCTGCTGAGCCCCAACCATCTTCACCTGGATCCCCTGCAGAGTCCAATTGCCCTGCATCCGGAACCCCCCAACGAGTCCCTGTGCATCCCACTGTGCTGCCCACACTCAGATTTGCCCCACACAGAAACCTCTCACCCCACACCTGGATCCCAGCACACTAAGCCCCTCCACACTTGATCCTGCTGAGCTGAGCCTGTCTACCCACACCTAGTATACTTGGCGCAAAGGGGCAGGACCCCAGGGTGTTTATGGGGCAGGCCCAGCCCTTGCACTGTGTCAGAGTCAGGTGTAGCCTCACTGCCGAGTCATAGACTCATAGACTCATAGACTTTAAGGTCAGAAGGGACCATTATGATCATCTGGTCTGACCCCCTGCATGCTGCAGGCCACAAAACCGTCCCTACCCCTTCCCTGGACTCTGCTGTTGAAGTCCCCAATCCTGTTTTAGGTGGCTTCAATCGGCAGAAAACCTCCTGCTAGAGATCCCTGCCCCATGCTGCGGAGGAAGGCGAAAAACCTCCAGAGGCTCAGCCAATCTGCCCTGGAGGAAAATTCCTTCCCGACCCCAAATATGGCGATCAGTAAGACCCCGAGCATATAGGCAAGAGTCTCCAGCCTGACCCCTGTCAGCCATTGTACAATTTACCTACCATTGCTCGGTTTTCCTCGACTACTATGTTTTACCATTAAACCATTCCCTCCATAAATTTATCTAACTTAATCTTAAAACCAGACAGGTCCGTCGCCCCCACCGTTTCCCTCGGAAGGCCGTTCCAATATTTCACCCCTCTGACGGTCAGAAACCTTCGTCTAATTTCAAGCCTGAACTTCCCCACGGCCAGTTTATATCCATTCGTTCTCGTATCCACATTAGTACTTAGCTGGAATAATTCTTCTCCCTCCCTCGTATTAATCCCTCTAATATATTTAAAGATAGCAATCATATCCCCCCTCAGCCTTTGCTTTGTCAGACTAAACAACCCAAGCTCCTCTAGTCTCTTTTCATACGACAGGTTTTCCATTCCTCTGATCATCCTAGTGGCCCTTCTCTGCACCCGTTCCAGTTTGAGTTCATCTTTTTTAAACATGGGAGACCAGAACTGCACACAGTACTCCAAATGAGGTCTCACCAGCGCCTTGTACAACGGAAGCAGGACCTCCTTATCCCTACTAGATATACCTCGCCTAATGCATCCCAAGACAGCATTGGCTTTTTTCACCGCCACGTCGCATTGTCGACTCATAGTCATCCTGCGGTCTACGAGGACCCCTAGGTCCTTCTCCTCTTCCGTTACTTCTAACCAATGTGTCCCCATCTTGTAACTAAAATTTTTGTTAGTCATCCCCAAATGCATCACCTTACACTTTTTACTATTAAATTTCATCCTATTTCTGATACTCCAATTCACAAGCTCATTCAAGTCTCCCTGCAGGATATCCCTATCCTCCTCCGAATTTACAACGCCTCCCACCTTCGTATCATCCGCAAACTTTATCAGCCCACTCCTGCAATCGGTTCCGAGGTCAGTTATAAATAGATTAAATAAAATGGGTCCCAAAACCGAACCTTGAGGCACTCCACTAGTAACCTCCCTCCAACCTGACAGTTCACCCTTTAATACGACCCGCTGCATTCTCCCCATTAACCAATTCCTTATCCACCTCTGGATTTTCATATCGATCCCCATGTTTTTCAGTTTAACCAATAATTCCTCATGGGGTACAGTATCAAACGCTTTACTGAAATCCAGGTATATTAGGTCCACCGCATTTCCCTTATCTAATAAATCCGTTACTTTCTCAAAGAAGGAGATCAGATTCGTTTGGCACGATCTGCCCTTCGTAAAACCATGTACTGGGGGAGGTAGGGACTTCAGGGTGATCTCTCACCTCAATGCAGTCAGTGTCCTGTGCTCCCCACTGCTGTGCTGGAGACACATTTATTTACTGACAAAATTTGCAGAATTTTAAAATATTGTGCCCATAATTTTTAACTTTTTGGCACAGAATTCCCTCAGGAGTAAGGTGTGGAGGAAATAGATAGGGGATGCTACAAAACCTAGTACTGAAAAGATGGGACCAAATAGAGAAAAACAAAGGAAAAAACAATCACAGCCTTAAAGCAAGCATGTGGTCTCTACAAAAGACACATAAACTGGATTATAGTTTGAATTTTTATTCTCAAGACTCAGATTCTTGGAATTAAGAAGTTAAAATTAACTCAATCAACTAGTTTACTTCCTACTTTACCTAATTTTAAGTTTAAATGTATTTAACAAGGCTATCAATATCAGTCCAACCTTGTGTTTAGTAAAACACAATACAGTGCTTCAGCATGTTAAATCTTGCATATGTAACATAATCTAGTAAAGTGATATGTAAATCAAATGATATTTTCAAGACAAGTGCACTTCTGACAGGCTTGAAAATTGCATTTGAAGATGATCAAGCAATGAGTGCATCACAATGAAATTGAAACAGAGGAAATAAGATGAAGACACAGACACAATGAAGATAATGTTATTATAAAAGGTACCATAATGTTATGTTCTCGGTGATTCAGAAAGACGATTGCAGGTATGTTTTCCTGAAATCAAATATCATAAATACATACCATAATTTGCATCTTAGAGTAGTGCTAGTATTCAGTGAAACATCCATTTGTAGAACAACTGAAGTGCTATAAAATCCCTAACCACATACATTTTTATTTAGCGAATGCAAATCTAAGTAATGCTTTTTAATAAGTTAGTCATTTTAATTGTAACAACTTACAGGAATTTAAACCCGGTGAGTGCCAGTCTCTATTTTTCCACCAAGTGGCCAAAACAAAACATGAAATATTAATATAGGCTTCTGGCAGCACAACTTTTACTTTAAAAAAATAAGTCAACATGCGAACAAAAACAAAAGGTTAACCACATACTCAGGAATCAAGCCCTGATCTTGATACATCCATGCTCCTAAACCAAAGTGCCATGTGGTCTCACCAAATCACAAGTTCTACCTCACCTGTCCTTATGAAAGGAATCAGCCCCCTATGAATGATCCTTCCCTTGTGTAACATATACCACAAGGAGAAACATATGCATTGACTCCAAGGAAAAAAATGGTGGGTGCTAAGCAACCCCCCGATCAGCGCCTCACCCTTCCCCCAGCACCTCATGCCCACTGGCGGGCTCCACTGATCAGCGCTTTCCCTTCCTTCCCAGTGCCTATCACCTGCCACGGATCAGCTGTTTTGCGGTGTCAAGAGGTGCTGGGGGGGGAGGAAGGAGGACCGAGGGCACAGCGCACTTGAGGGAGGGAGCGGAACTGGGCGGGAAAGAGGCAGGCAGAGGCAGGGAAGAGGGGGGACGAAGTGGGCGTGGGAAGAAGTGATGTGGGGGTGGGGCATTGGGGGAAGGGGTAGAGTGGCGGTGGGGCCTGGGTGGAGCAGCCCCTGGCAGATTAGAAACTCGGTGTCTATGAGAAGAAGGGCCCACTCACCACCAGCAATTCAGACACAGCCTGTACCTTCACCTCACCCCTCCAAATCAAGGTGGACCACCTGTGATGGAAGCCCAGAATGCCTTGCCCGGGATGGCATAGGATAAGGATCCATCACATACTCCAAGGAGGCATGTACTACAAGCTAGGGGTGGAGAACAGGACATACAACTGAACCCAAAATAGGGGTGCCAATCAAGGGCTTTGGATGACAGAGCATGTCATTAAACCCTTGCTCTATGGTTTAATGACATGCTCACCAGCATCTATTCCAGATGTTTTGTGCATACTGGCGACCCCACCGTTGTACCCAGCGTTGCTGTAGCCCTGTTGGTCCCAGGATATCTAAGAAAACAGTTTCTGTCGGTGAGAGAGACAAGCTTTCGAACTTACACAGAGCTGAAGACGAGAAGCTGGTCCAATAAAAGATATTACCTCGCCCATCTTGTTTCTCTAAAACCCCACCAGCATTTCACCAACCATCATGAGGTTGCTGGCTGTTGTGCTCCACTGAGACCTAAATCAAGCTCTCCAGTCCCAGTTTTAAGAGCCCCCAACTCACCCCAGGACCCCAGATGCACCATTCCTATCTTCTATTAATGGCATATTTCTTCCTCTTCTGAGTCACCAGTGAACACAACTTGCCTGCAAAGGAAGAGAAGCAGTTGCCCTGGGATCCTCCTGAAGCCATGAGTCGATGAGCTATAACAGCCCACACGATCCCTTGCAACCAAACAGGCCCAGTCTAGATGCTATGAACTAGGTGACATGAAAGAAAGCCTCCTTTGCCTGTGTTCGTGTGTGCATGTTTGAGGAGAGGGTAGAGGAAATGCCATTGACCATGTCCCCACTTGATGGGGGAGCAGAGCCATGCCTTCTGTCCAGGTAGTAGGGCCTCTAGGCCTTTTTCTTCCTGGGGCTTTCAGGCATCTTGGTAAAAAGGGTTTTAAAAACCCTTCAAGCCAGCTTCCTCCGGAGCATAAACTGTTTTTCATTCAGGCAGTCGCCCTCTTCCATTGCCAGTCAACCAGGAGGATGCTCCGTCCAGGGATAGCCGATTGCACAACAGCTGATCCAAAGAAAAAGTCATCTCCTCCATCCCGTACAGCAAAAATAAAAATCTCTGCACAGCTGGAAGAAAGAGGCAAAAACAGCCAAAGCACTCATCTCCTGTCCTACATGACAGAGCAACCCAGTAGACCCTATGGCACTTGTACTACCTGTTAGTAAATATTAATTATTTTAGTCCTCTTTTATTAATATGTTAAATTCATTCACATATTAACTAGTCTCCCAAAATCTTTTTGCTATTAGTGAACAGCATGTTTGAATTCTTAGGCCCACAATGCCTGGCTCTTAATCTGAGAGTGACCAGTATTCAGGAATTTAATGTGATTGAGTGTTGGGCTATAACTAATTATTCTCAGCACCTTCAAGTATCCAGGTGTCCAGGGAAAAGAACCCCTCAAAGTATTAAAAGTGTCCACAGATGCATATAAGCATTATAAACAAAACTGGGTGACTGATAAGGGATACTTGTAATGATAGATGTTTTGTGTAAGGGACTGGGTGATCAATAAGAAATCATTGTTATTATGGATGGGTTCTGTAACGAATGAAGCAATGACCCACTGAAAGATGTTTTTAACTAATTGATAACTGTTGGTTTTCACAGCCATTAGTAACAATGACCGGACTAGAGATTCCTTTTAACTCATTAGTCAGGTAAACTGAGGACCATAAAAGAAATTCCATCACTAATTAGCAGAAGACAGTAAGTTTAACCATGGGAAAGTATTTTTCCCTCCAAAAAGGGTTTCTTTGATTCAGACCCTATAAAAAAAAGCAGAGGTTTTGGAAGTTGTGTTGGGGAGCGCAAATTGCCAGTATCCCCCCAGTTACAGAGAAGAGGGACACAAAGCCCAGCTCTTTACATTATACCAAGGGTATATTCCATCTGACTTCTATCTGGTGCTGTACTAATCTCTGATCGATCATCTTTGATTAAATGATTTCATTTGAGCCTGTTATTTGACAATCTCAAATTATTATTAAATTCAAACACACAACAGCACAGAGGGAGAAGAGCCTGGAGCAAGGCAGACCTGGCACGCACTCTTCATTTAAAGGAGAACAGTTATTTTTAAATTATCCATCCATCCAAATCTATTTATTTTTAATTCACAGATTATATTGCTCGCTTCTCTGTTCCATGTAATATTTGTTTATGCCCTACCATACATCAGTTCAGTGCACTATCATGTTGCTTACCTCTGCCAGAAGATGGCAGTGCCAAGTGGTATTTCAAAGTAAACACTGCACCTGGAACAATAACTTCCTGTGTTTTCATTAACTGAAATCTCTCTTTGGTGAGGTATTGAGACACAGCATCCTAGTGGTTAGAGCAGGGGCCTGGGTATAAGGTACCCTTGGGTCTAAGATGACTCGCTGTGTAGCTTTGGTCAGCCCATTTAATCTCCCTACTTCCTCTTCTGTAAAATCAGGATAATACTTAACTTTCCCTTCTTGGGATTGTGAGGATTAATTAGGCTTCTAAAGTGCTTTGAAGATACGAAGAGTTACAAATCCTAAGCATTCTAATGGGGTCTTGGTAGCTTCTGCTATAGTTAAGGTGTTTAATAAACAGGTTTTTTAAATAAGAAAACTACTGGAATACTGGAAATATAGTCAAATAAATTATTCAACATATATTGCCATTATTCACTGAATAATTTATTTAACAAATAGCATCCAACTAGCTATAGAGATGGTCAAATACAGCCAAGGGTATTGAAAGTATTCAATGAGTACCAGCACTATTTGTCTAATAATGTACTTGACAAATAGTATTCAGCCAGCATGCATTACAACATCTTTCCTCCCAACTCCACACATTGTCACACACCCTAATATTGGGAGATACATTTGTCATTGAAATTTTCCACATTTGCTCTCTCCAGCCAAAGTGTGTTGCTTTTAGTTTAGTTTGATCACAGTCCCTCCAGTTATTTTGAATTAAGAATTCCTAAGGGGATAAAGGAGGGAGCAAAGGCCAATATGTATTTCTTGCTTTCCCATTGCTAAGATAAAGGTATTCCACTGAAAACAGATAGGCTGACATCATGCTAGAAAAGTCTGTCGAAAAATATATGCAGCCAAAGAACACCAGGAGCAGGAAAAGCCAGATCTTGCTAGATGCTGAGCATCTCCTCTAGGTGCCAAGTGCCATCACTTTCCCTAACATCAATGTCTTGCAAAACCATCCATCTAGGGTGCTTACATGTAGGGCCTTACCAAATTCACGGTCCATTCTGGTCAATTTCATGGCCATAGGATTTGAAAATTAGTAAATTTCACGTTTTCAGATGTTTACATCTGAAATTTCACAGTGTTGTAACCCTGAGTGTCCTGACCCAAAAGGGGGTTGTGGGGGAGTTGTAAAGCTGTTGTAGGGGAGTCATGGGATTCCCACCCTCACTTCTGCACAGCCTTCAGAGCTGGGCTATGAAGGCAGAAGGCCTGGAGCTTCCTGCAGCTGCAGGAGGTTGCTGGAGGTGGAGGTGGGTCTGATCTCTCCTGTGCTGCTGGGAGCGCCCCAACCGGGGGCTCCTAACTGCTAGTCCTGGCCGGGCTGGGGAGGGACAGGACTTGTTTTTCCTCTGCATGGCCACTGTCGGAGGTGGGGCAGGGGAAGATCAGACCCACCTCTGGTACCTCCCCCAGCTGAAAGGTGCTACTAGCAGCATGGGGGAGATCAGACCCACCTCCACCTCTGGCAACCTCCTGCAGCTGCAGGAAGCTCCGTGGCTGCTGCCCAGCTCCAGAGCTTCCTGCAGGCATTGGAGGTACCCGGAGGAGGGTCTGATCTCCCCCCAGAGAGCGGCTGTGCAGGGAAAGAAAAAGTGCCATTCTCCCCAGCCCAGAGGGGACTAGCAGCCAGGGACGTGAAAGGAGCTCCCGGCTGGAGCACCTCCAGCCCTGCCCCTCCCCTGCAATAGCTAGATTTCATGGGGGAAGTCTGATTTCACAGTCCGTGACACATTTTTCACGGCAGTGAATTTGGTAGGGCCCTACTTATATGTCTGTAATGTAGTTGTCAGAAGACCAACGCTGTGAGGAAAGTAAGTGCTATTATTCCTATTTTACAGGTGGGCAACTGAGGCACAGAGAGACTAAGTGTCTTACCCAAGGTCACACAGGGACTACATAATTAAACAGGGAATTGAACCTGGGCCTCTTAGGTCTAGGCTAGCATCCTACCACTGGACCAGCCTTTCTCCAGTCCCCCTTATACTACTTATACCAATAAAGTGTGAACTTCCAAGCCTATTTATCATAGGATTTTCTTATTCCTTAAAAAAGGAAATAAAATGCAAAACTAAGGGCAAGCAGGAAAAGAACCCCCTGAATAAACTAAAAAAGAGTATACATTGCAAAAACAAGAATCATAGAATCATAGAAGATTAGGGTTGGAAGAGACCTCAGGAGGTCATCTAGTCCAATCCCCTACTCAAATCAGGACCAACCCCAACTAAATCATTCCAGCCAGGGCTTTGTCAAGCTGGGTCTTAAAAACCTCCAAGGATGGAGATTCCACCACCTCCCTAGGTAACCCAGTGCTTCACCACCCTCCTAGTGAAATAGTTTTTCCTAATATCCAACCTAGACCTTCACCACTGCAACTTGAGACCATTGCTCCTTGTTCTATCGTCTACCACCACTGAGAACAGCCTAGCTCCATCCTCTTTGGAAGCCCTCTTCAGGTAGCTATCAAATCCCCCCCTCACTCTTCTCTTCTGCAGACTAAATAAGCCCAGTTCCCTCAGCCTCTCCTTATAAGTCATGTGCCTGAGCCCCCTAATAATTTTCGTGGCCCTCCGCTGGACTGTCTCCAATTTGTTCATATCCCTTCTGTAGTGGGGGGCCCAAAATCGGACGCAATACTCCAGATGTGGCTTCACCAATGCCGAATAGAGGGGAATAATCACTTCTCTCAATGTGTTGGCAATGCTCCTAATAATGCAGCCCAATATGCCGTTAGCCTTCTTGGCAACAAGGGCACACTGTTGACGCATATCCAGCTTCTCATCCACTATAATCCCCAGGTCATTTTCTGCAGAACTGCCGCTTATCCAGTTGGTCCCCAGCCTGTAGCAGTGCATGGGATTCTTTTGTCCTAAGTGCAAGACTCTGCACTTGTCCTTGTTGAACCTCATCAGACTTATTTTGGCCCAATCCTCCAATTTGTCTAGATCACTCTGGACCCTACCCCTACTCTCCAACATATCTACCTCTCCCCCCAGCTTAGTGTCATCCGCGAACTTGCTGAGGGTGCAATCTATCCCATCATCCAGATCATTAATGAAGATGTTAAACAAAACTGGCCCCAGGACTAACCCCTGGGGCACTCCGCTTAACACCGGCTGCCAAGTAGACATCGAGTAGATCACTACCCATTGAACCCGACGATATAGCCCGCTTTCTATCCACCTTATAGTCCATTCATCCAATCCATACTTTTTGAACTTGCTGGCAAGAATACTGCGGGAGACCGTAACAAAAGCTTTGCTAAAGTCAAGATACATCACTTCCACCGCTTTCCCCATATCCACAGAGCCAGTGTTTTCATCATAGGAGGCAATCAGGTTTGTCAGGCATGACTTGCCCTTGGTGAATCCATGCTGACTGTTCCTGATCACCTTCCTCTCCTCCAAGTGCTTCAAAATGGATTCTTTGAGGACCTGCTCCATGATTTTCCACGCCGAGAAAAAAGTATAATCCTCATTGCAAGCTGTTTTGGTTCCATTGGATAAATTGGGCCAATAAATAGCCAGGATGCAAAAGCTTCTGGGCCTTGCATGCCGCAGGAGACTTTGTATATTTCCACTTGAAACTTCATAAACACGATGACTGGTGGCATGCTAATCCTATTTATGTTTTAATTAACTTGGCAATATAAATGGCCCAGCTCCTTTCTGAGTTGGCTTTTTTTTTTTAAATAGAGATTGCAGCTTTAGAAGGCTGATCTTTTCTTTCAGATAATAGATCTTACATATTTTGGATCTCTCTCTCTCTCTCTCTCTCTCTCTCTCACACACACACACACACACACACACACACACACACAGAGAAAAGGAAGAAAAGCTCTGTAAACCCTACACATTGCTTATGAACTGTATCCTTCTTGTAATCACCTTCACTTTACATAGAAAATACCAGATTTACCAGAGTACACAAAGAGATAATGGCATCTGATATATGATAGGAAGTAAAAATCAAATATATCTTTAGAACAAGACAACCTTAATAAAACATTGTCTTCGTTTTCAGAATGCTTGACAGTTTACTTCAGTGACCTGGCATTATTTCATAGCGTTCTCTCTCCAATTCAGCAAACACAACACAATTCAGTGTATGCAAGCGTCACATGACATCTTTTCTTCCCATTATTCCAGTGCTTCAGTGAAACACTCTTTGGATTCAACAATGCTTTCATTTTCCTGTTGCATTTTAAGGCCTGTAAGTTCAATATAGTCGCAAGGCCTGATTTTCCACTTCTGTTATATCAGTTTTACATTGGCCTAATGTCACTGTTACAACAGCATAAAGCTGCTGCAATAGAGTGGAAAATTAGGCGCTCTGAATAAAAGCCAATAAGCAGCCGTTTGTCATGTTTTTGCTGTTTTAAAAGAACATCATTTAAGACAAATGTTTCTTCTGGTCAGGGGCAGATTTTATATTGCTTATGAAAGTGATTAAAAAGCCAGCATTGTGTTAATGACATTTTTTTTCATTAAAGGCCAGCATTTCCCCTGAGCTAAAGCAATAATTTGACATAGTAGATTCAGACCAACATGCTTAAAATCACCACAGGCTATTGGATCCTCTACAGTCCTAAAATCTGTGGTTTATTATATTTTTAGATTTCAAAAATATTAAAAATAAACAGATAGTAAGTAACTCATATATCTACTGTTATTATGTGTCGGTTTTATACCACCTCTGAGTTAGTCAACCCAGCATAAAAAACAAGCTCTTAAACTTTATGAGCTATATGTAGGGTGACCAGATGTCCCGATTTTATCGGGACAGTCCCGATTTTTGGGTCTTTTTCTTACAAAGGCTCCTATTATCCCCCTCATCCTGTCCCGATTTTTCACATTTGCTGTCAGTTCACCCTAACTATATGTATGAGGTAATTACATTAGATAGGACTTAAAGAAAGCAAGCTGGCAACACAGGTATTTTACTTTTTGCAAATTGAGTTGCCTTAAAACTAAATTTGCAGGCCAGATTCAGAATCTTTGCCACATCTAAGAATATTTCTACCACCGCCACTGAGGCCATTCTCATAGTGAATGAAGAGCCTGAAGTTCTCTCTCCCAAAGAACTCCAAGGAGTAAAAAGTTTAGTTTCTTTCTCTTCCTTTCCTTTTATTCCTTTCTAATTAGAGGATGGGCAGGCCACAATCAGAGTACACACACTGTCCAGCATTGCTATTCCTTCTGTCTGTACTTTCATTCTGATTCCTGATCCTTTTGTTTTATAATTACTGATTAGCTAAGTCACACCAACTTTAACACTGTACAAGATGCAGAAAAGGACAGCTATTTTGCCTCAAGGAGTTTATTATAGGCAAAATATTTTAACACTGTTTGAGTGACTTACTTCTGGCTGTTCCCTACTGGGAGCTATGTCTATTTGAGAAAAGAATCCAAGAAAGAGAGGACATGCCACTTTGAAAATTACCCCTCTCTCCTCCCCATCTGGGGTTGCCAACTTTCTAATTTCAGAAAACCAAACACCCTTGCCCTGCCCCTGCCCTGCCCCTTCTGCAGTTCCCGGCTATGGGAGCTGTGGATCCAGCACTCGGGGTGGCACCTTTGGGCAGGGGCAGCTCATGGAGCTCCCTGGCTGCCCCTCTGCCTAGGAGGGGGAGGAACATGCTGGCCACTTCCCAGGATCCACACCTAGCCAGGCATGGAGCCTGCCAGCCCCACTGCAGCCAAGCAGACTTTTAATGGCCTGGTCAGCAGTGCTGATCGGAGCCGCCAGAGTCCCTTTTTGACCAGGCATTCTGTTTGAAAACCAGATGCCTGGCAACCCTATTCCCATTCAAGAGAGGTGTTCTGTCAGTGGATTGAAGAAGGGTGTTGTATTCCAACAGCAGTTTGTCCAATTTAGCGCTAAAAAGAGCTGAAGAGACCCAGGTTCCATCCTTTACTAGTCAAAGATATTTACCTTTATTTATAAATGTCAGGTTTATGTTACAATATCTTTTCACCTTTATCCTTCTTTATTAAATATTCATATACATATGCACACACATTTTGATACAATACAATTAAACCCACCATCTCTTGGGATGACAGTGAGGGTGAAGAAGCGAGGTGCATGTGCTAATTTTAGCACCATGTTTATATTTTTCATGTACTAGCTACCTTTTGAAAAGGAAAATCCCACAAGCACTGGATGTTGTACTGAAACTTTACATACAAAATTCGTATTTACCATCCTTCAATCCCCATTTCATGAAACAACGTGACACCCCTGTATCACGACCATTTGCAATAATAAGAAAGTCTACAGATCATAAAAATATAAAAACACTGCACAGTTTTGTACAACTGGCAGACATTTCAAGAAAGGGCTAAAACTGAAATAGAATAGGCAGTTATGATCAGAGCTATGAAGGAACCTCACATTAGCATCTTCCTATGCTATATCTTGCTTGAGGCAGCGAGGAGAGTCTTTTAGTTTCAGAGGTACTAAGTTCACACACAAATTTATTAAGAAGTGTATAATTGTCATTAGGAGTTTAAAAACGCTCCATCAAATTTAAGAATTCCTTATATTACCAAACATCTCTACCAACTATTTCACTGTTCTAATATTTCCTCTGCACAATGTTATCACTTCACAGATGCTTGCCTAATATATATCTATGGCATCAAAGTATGGCTTTTAAACTTCCAATAGCACATTTCACTGTACTGCTGTGAAAAAAAACATGACTGATCTTTCTGAATACACATCAGTGCAGAGTCAACTATATAAACTGTTTCTACAGATGACAATACTAATTTATATTTTCAATAAGAGAAAAGCTGTCTAGATTAAAGAGAAATGGAGAACATAAGGTAGGTCTCTGTCAGCTGTAACTTCTGATGACAATGTTCACAGTCTTCAAAAATATAGCACAGATAAGTAGTTTTGTTCCACAATCCACTCCTTTTTGCTCTTCTAATACAATGCATTTTTTTCAGTAGGTACTTTCATCTGTTCTGAAATATGTAGTCCACTAAAAGAAAAATGTATGTCTACTCAGTTTTCTTTTATTCACACTTTGGGGCAAATAAAACTGGAGGTGATTTACTGAGTCTATTAAATTGGAAAAGGCCAAAAGACAGAAAAAAAAGGAAAGCTAATTGGACACTGACGTATGTAGATTTGTGATACCTATTATTTAGGAAGATCATTGGAGATAATTTCTTTTGTTTTAATCAATCAGAAGAAAAGGCTTAATTTCCCCACAATGACTGCAAATTCTAAGATACCACCCCACATATACAGCAGGAGAGGTGTCTGGACATTCAGCAAGTAGGTGCTGGAAGTGAAGTTATTAACAAGAACTGGCCTATAAAAGACATTTATGTTAGAAATGAAGACAGATCAAATGATTTCATCTTATTGGTATATTACCAAAACAAATTGTTTGGGGGAAAAAACTTTAAAAAATATTAATTATATTTGGGTATGTCATGGATAACCAGAAGAGCTGGTTGGATAAATTCTAATGAAACATTGCGGTGAAATCAAAACATTTCATGGTGGCACACTGATGCCTGGTTTCCTGCCATCTCACCCACCTACCTCACTGACAGCCCAGGCTTCCAAGATTTACATGTCAAGGGCAACCCAGTGTGTGATTAACCTGGGGCCAGGGACCCACGGGTTTCCAGGGTTCACTGCCTCAGAATCTGGGCTTTATTCCCTTTCCCAGAAATTTGAAAATTTCATTTTTGTTCCTAGTGGGTATGAAAGCAAATTTTGAAATATCAAAATCCTCTGTGAAACAGAATTGTCTTTCTCCACACCGCTCTAGTAAACAGTTTTGTGGGATGTGAAAGCGTTAAGATATAAAGTGAATGCATGTTTTGAGCCACTACCATTTAATGCCCACATTTTAAAAAATGCTGAGCACCTTCAACTGCCCTAGAAGCCAGTGCAGCCATTGTGAAATGGGAGTTGCTGGTGCTCAAAAACTCATAAGATTACCTTGATAGTATTGGTACCAAAGAGTGGAAGGGAAAGAATACAAGATGTAATTCTGTACTAGGCCTCTAGAGGCACAGCCCAGGGCAATGTAAGGGTTTTAAGCCATGATTGCACCTTCCTGATACAGTGCTGCTGCAGTGGTCAGAATGGCCTTCAGCATAACTAAAATACAGCAGCTTGTCTCAGGCTGCCCAGAATCTCCACAGTGATTCCCACTGCAGTTTCACCCCTCCCACCTCTAGCCCCACCCCGGCATGCCCCGTGCACTGGAGTTTGCAAAGGAATCCTTTGAAGACATCTCGCTCTGCCTTCCTCAGTTGCTGTGCAGGGGAAATTCTTCCCCCAATCCACTCTGGGCCTTTTAGAGCCCCATGACAGTCTGCAAGTGATGGAGCATGTGTGAGAATCTCACTCATATAAATAATAACATGACAAAAGTGGGTTTGAGTCAGTCCCACAGGCACAGAGAAATGCAACAACTGTACAACAACATGAGGGTTGTGCTCCAGAGGTATCACTACTGCTCTTGCCAAGAAGTTCTCAAGGGAAGGACATATTTAACTTGTAACCAGGACTCTATAGGTGTCTGCTTGAGAGATGCACTGAATCATCTCCTTACACAGGCCACTGCAACCCCCATTCCCAAGAGGATTTTCCACAAATGGGCCTTGCATTTAACTGAGGGAAGTGTCTGATTAAACCCAGTCATTTCAATAATGAGAGGTCATGTAGAAAGCCATGTACTGTTTAATTCAAAGCAAGAAGATTTTTTTTCCATAAAGAAATGGAATTTTCACAGTTCATTGATCATTTTGTTTTCTTTGTCATCCTATTGGCCCATTTCAGTCTCTCTCTTTATAGTGTCAGGATTGTTACACAGCACCCAATAAGGAGACTGTGAATTCAAGTTGCACAGAACACTCTCTTCCTACATAAAATGGACAGAGAATGACATCTGGAAGCAGTACTGTAATAAACCAATTGGCTCACCACTAGGTATATTTCCTTCACCTCAACTGAGATTTAAGGAAGGGGTCTAGCCCTAGAGAATGATGTTATCCAGTTCAACATCCAGCCAGTAGAGGGCTTCATAATCCCCAGTTTACAAGAAAAGAAAGTCACGTCCTGAGGTCAGAACAGAAAACTGGAGGCAGCACTTGGGAAGTAACTATGGACATAAGTGCTGGAGGGGCTGCCACATCCTCTGGCTTGAAGTGATTTCCATCGTACACAGGGTTTACAGTTTGGTTCAATCACTCTCAGCACCCGCACAGTAAAAAGTGTTCCAGCACCCCTGGCTGTGGAGGGGAGGACAAATGGCAGGTATCTGAAGAAATGGGACTGGAAGGCTGAGAGCTGGGAAGAGATGCACCCTACTGCTGGGAGATAGTAAGCAGTAGCCACAGCAAGAGGACACATGGCAGAAGCCTGCAGGTGGGATGACAGTGTACTGAACTGCCCTAGGGGCTGGATTTGGACCTCTTGGTTTGATCTTTTCCTATAATTGTTAAAGTATTTGTGCCTGGGGTTTTGGGACCTTTTAGGGTATGTCTACTCTTGGATCTGGAGGAGTGAATCCACTTGAGGAGACATACCCTGGGCTAGCTCTTATCAAGCCAGCATGCTAAAAGGAAAGAATAGCTGCAGCAGCATGAACAGTGGGATGGGCCACCTGCCCCAAGACATATCTCAGGTTTTGGATGGGTACAGACTCAGGGCAGCTAGCTTGTCCCACCACTCGTACTGCTGTGGCTACACTCTATTTTTACAATGAAGGGTTCTAAATTTTCTGGAAGCACAAGAAAGATCTTGGCATCATTGTGTATAGTTCTCTGAAAACATCCACTCAATGTGCAGCAGCATCAAAAAAGCGAACAATGTTAGGAATTATTAGGAAAGGGATAAATAAGAAGACAGAAAAATATCATAATGCCACTATATAAATTCAGGGTAATTCCACTTGAATACTGTGTGCAGTTCTGGTCATCCCCATCTCCAAAAAGATATGTTAGAATTGGGAAAGTACAGAGAAAGGCAACAAAAATAATTAGTGGTATGGAACAGCTTCCATATGAGGGGGGATTGAAAAGATTGGGACTGTTCAGCTTAAACAAAGAGGTGACTAAGAGGGGATATGATAGAGATCTATAAAGTCATGAATGGTGTGGGGAAAGTGAATAGGGAAGTGTTATTTACCTCTTCAAATAACAATAACTAAAGGTCACTCAATGAAGTCAATAGGCAACAGGTTTAAAACAAACATAAGGAAGTACTTCTTCACACAATGCAGAGTCAACATGTGGAGCTTGTTGCCATGGGATGTTGTGAAAGCCAACAGTATAACTGAGCACCCACTATTTTTTTCTGTGGGTGCTCCAGCCCCGGAGCACCCATGGAGTCAGCACCTATGAGTGTTGGTCTCAGGGTATTAGAGAAACAAGGTGGGTTAGAAGTTGGTCCAACAAAAGATACCTGTTGATGAGAGACAAGCTTTGGAGCCTACACCCAGCTCCTCTTCAGGTCTGGGAAACATACTCAGATTGTCACAGCTAAATACGAGGTGGAACAGATTGTTTAGCATAAGCAGTTAACATATTTCAAGGGACCACTGAAGGTGAAGTGGCCGTTAACACCCTCAAGTCATAGGGAGGAAAGGAAGTGGGGAGGAAGCAGCCTGGGAGGCAGGGAGGGGGTTGTTAGTGGGCTTAGATTGTTGTCTCTCCCCAACAGAAGTTGGTCCAGTATAAGATATTACCTCACCTACCTTGTCTCTGTAGCTTAAGTGATAGAGCAAAACAACACTCAAGCTGCACAGAGTGATTGCATTAGCATCACAGAGTGTTTGTAGTAGTAGTATCAAGTAGCTGGGTCCCCACAGCATTACTAGCTTAAATACTGCTGATGCTTGAGCTTCAACCCACACCCCCGATGGGCCAGCTAGTTCAATTTTAAAGCTCCACTTAAGTTGAGCTAGAGTGTGTGTGTGAGAGAGAGAGAGATTAGGAGTCAGGTTAGAGGCAACATTCATATTTTACCTTGAGTTAACTTTGCAGTGAACAACAACCTTCAGGCCCTGGGTTCCTGTCTAAATTACGCTGGGATACTTACTAGCATCTAGAATAGCACATCTGAAGAAGTGGGCAGTAGTCCACGAAAGCTTATGCTCTAATAAATTTGTTAGTCTCTAAGGTGCCACAAGTACTTCTGTTCTTTTTGCGGATACAGACTAACACGGCTGCTACTCTGAAACCTAGAATAGCCCAGTATCCCAAGAGCATAAAGCTAGCTTCAAGATATCTTAAAGGAAGCATCAAAGTGGTACCTCCTGAGCTCTGAGTTCTGTACTGCGCCAAAGGTGTTGAGTGTCCTTTCTATAGAACCTGATAAAAATTCTGTACATTCATAGTAGTTTCATCCCTATTAAATTCTGTGGGATTTATAAGGGCTGTGACCAGTCAGCCTGCTGACAGGTGTTGAGGGAAGAGGAAGCATTAATCCATCTCTTCCTCATTTACACTAGTGGGGCCCCCAGGGCAGAGCTAGTCTTTGTGGGTTTTCAAAGCTCAGAGCTATGGGCCTCCCCTAATTAGAAATGTTGTGGGAAAATCTGAGTTTTCAGGAGAAAAGGAAAATGGGTAGATTTTTTTTCCTGATACTGTAGCCTTGAAAACGTAACTGATGCAAACTAGTCACTAGGGTTGAAGGCTTGTGATTTCCCCCCATAAGTCACAGCATATTCACAGACCCCTCACAGTCGGTCTTTGGGGCCTCGAATGTCAGGATATTTGTGATCCTCTTCTAGACTATATAGCCATAATACGTCCTCCTTTCCACCTTTCCTTCTCTGCCAGCCCCACTTTTTTCCTTCCCATGTGATTTAATTGTTTGGTAAGGATAAATTGTGAATAATTGAGTGTATAGAAGTACATGTAAAATCCAGCCCACTCAACAGATATTAGATGGTTTTTTGAAAGTATAGTTTATTCTATAAATTGCTTATTGTTTTCTTAAATGTTTGTTTCGGGGGGGGGGGGGGGGATAGCACCCTAAGAAAATGCATTATGGATTGGAATATCATCTTACCCCTCACAGTTGTTATCCTTCCACCTGACCTAGAGGTGTCCATTTGAGTTTGTAGCAATATACTTGCTTATATCATGGAAAAATTCTGGGTTCAAAATGAGCCCTTTAAAAATAAATTGACTCTTTTCAAGTATGCTTCTTTAATCTAATGGAAATGTCATATAAAATTTAATTAATGGGGATGAAAACAATAGGATTTTATAGAATCAGAAAGTTTTTGAAGCTACCTTTAGAATTCTATAAAAAGGGTATAATTCTCCATTAAATTCTTAGCGAGGGTATAATTTTCCATTTGACTTTTCAGGAAGGGGGCATAAATTTAAAAAAGTTTATATAGATATAAAAGTATAGGCAGGATATTATATAGAAATGAAAAATCTGCCTTAGGCTGCTGTGATCCACCTTGAATAGGTGGGCATCACTGCAACCAATCAGTTTCAGTTACTAGTGAGCATCGAGTCAGGTTAGAACCAACAGGAATGGTCACCTCCACAGCTGTCAAGGTTTGTTGTCCTTTCTCCCCACATTAAATTGAGTAATCCACAATGCAGACATCTCTCTCACAGAACTAGTAAAGATATTATCTGTGGGTGTGCTTTCAGGCCTATTACTAATGTACAAAAAGGTATAGGATGCTTCAGGCATAGAAGAGATAATGTATGGGGAAGCATTGCTGCACAAATGTGTTTCAGCTGTGACTAAGGAGCAGACACTAACACTGGGGATATTTTTAAGAGACTGAATTGTTCCTGGACAATTTTTCACTGATAAGCACCTTTCCTCTCCATATATAAAAAAAAATTCTTAATGTGATGTAACTATTCCGGCTGCCTCCCAACACAAAGACCCTTACTGGAATTTGACGATGATTGGTTTCAAGAATTGTTTTGTATGCAAGACAGCTTAAAACACCCTCAAAAAGATTTTTCTTTATTCTACTGTCCATTCCACATGAAGACTTGTATATTTATTTGATATTTGTATATCAAAAGACAGGAATTACATCCGACTGTCAATGTCCAAGCCTATGGCTAGGCAAAACTGACATTACTATCCTCCTGTTCTTACTTTTTGATAAATATTGTGCAGCCAGTGCATTTTTTTTCTGACTGCTGAGAGGAGAGTACAACATATAGCTGTGACATACCAGTAAATTATAGAACAAACAGGAGAACTGGGATAAGACAATCAGTGAACGCATGCATACACATATTAGAAATGAAACATTATAAAGTATTTTCCAAGAGAGAAGCTCAATTAGGTTTACAGATATTAATGGACCAGGTCAGTTGCAGCCTGAAGAAAAAGCCACTCAAATCTTCAATGCCCTAGAGTTCATTAGCAATGACTGTTCCATAGAAACTCCTTGGACCACAGCTCTACAGAGTGACTTAACATTATCTGGCAGTATTCTTCCATTTTGTATAGCATTTGACAGGGACTGCCCTAGGTTTTGTTAGGACCCCGTGCCAAGTACGATGTGAATGGCCTAAGGCAGACTTTTATGATTTGTATAGTATATCAGTGAAGGACAGGAAGAGTGGGGAGGTGCGGGGAGAAGAGAAAGGTTTGGAAGCTGGGCTAATCACAAACATTGGTCACTGTTTGGCAGCAATGATGTGATTGTGTAAATACTAAGCCATTAGTGTAGACAGAGCTAAGGTACATTTATTACTATGAAAAACATAGTTGGTGAAGCAGACCACAGTGAGGTATGGAACAATTCTGCTGGAAAGTCAGTATATCTAGTAATGTTATGGATTAATCCAATGTTACTGTGGGTTATTGGGATTGCTATACATATATCATAATCCAGTACAATTCCCTGTTGCATTAATAGAACTGAGTTGAGATTGGGAGTACATTAACAAAAGTGATTTGCCATCCCTGAGAGGGGGAATGACCAGGACTAAAAATCCCCATGAGCTTTAGTGTGGGACAAAAAAACAGTGCAAACAGCATTGCTCCTAGATGGGGGTAGGGGAGCCAGATCATATATGTGGGACATCAGGTAACGGGTTCAGTTTGCTATGCCAGCTCTGATTCAGCAGGATTATAGGCAGCTGGGATCTCACAGGTTTCTGGAGTTGTTGTCAGAGCAATTTAAGGAAGCCAAAAATGCTGAGCAGAGAGTTCTGAATGTTCAGACTGACTCAGCCAACTTTAATTTATGAATAGGGCCCTATTAAATACACATTCCATTTTTTGTCATAGGATTTTAAAAATTGTAAATTTCATTATTTCAGCTACTTAAATCTGAAATTTCATGGTGTTGTAATTGTAGGGTCCTGACCAAAAAGGAGTTTGGGGGGAGGGTCACAAGGATATTGTAGGGTGGGTTGCATTACTGCTACCTTTACTTCTGCGCTGCTGCTAGCGGCGGCAGTGTTGCCTTCAGAGCTGGGCAGCTGGAGAACGGTAGGTGCTGGCCAGTAGCCCAGCTCTAAAGACGGAGCCACCAGCAGCAGCAGCGCAGAAGTAAGGATGGCATAGTATGGTATTGCTACCCTTACTTCTGCCCCCCTGCTGCCTTCAGAGCTGGGCACCTGGCCAACAGCCACCGTTCTCCAGCTGCTCAGCTCTGAAGGCAGCACAGAAGTAAGGGTGGCAATACTGCTACCTCCCTAAAATAAACTTGTGACACCCCCCTGTGCAACTCCCTTTTGGGTCACAACCCCCAATTTCAGAAATGCTGGTCTCCCCCATGAAATCTGTATAGTATAGGGTAAAAGCACACTAAAGACGAGATTTCACTGGGGGAGACCAGATTTCATGGTCTGTGACATATTTTTCATGGCCGTGAATTTGGTAGGACCCTAATTATGAGCTAAACTGTAGCAAGTGTAGTGTAAGGTACTGGAGCTATTTTTGCTACTCCACATCCTCACACTCAGCCACACCTCCTGATACTGCAGACAGCCAATCATGGAGTTAAGGCCAGAAGGGACACATTGACTTCCTGTATAGCACAGATCATAGAATTTCATCCCTGTATCCCTGTACTAAGCCCAATGCTTCCAGTCTTTATTTGAAGATCCCAAGAAATGGACAATCCACCACTTCCCTGCACTATTAAATAACTGTGCCTTATTTCTAACTTAAATTTGTCAGATTTTAATTTCCAGCTGTTGGTTCTTGTTATGCTTTTCTGTGTTAGATTAAGAGCCCTAGGAATTTTAGGGCAGCTACCGGCTTGGGAAAATGTAAGGAGATGTTGCTTTTCACTCCTGTTATATATGCATGCACTTTAGCAGATGTACTGTTTGTTACTCATCTACTTTACAGGCAAGATCATCAAATAATAATACCTGATTCTTAAATAGAGCTTTTCAACTGTAGATCTCAAAAGATACTGAAAGAAGGAGGCACAGAGAAGTGAAGTGACTTAAGCAAGACCGCACCGTGGGCCAGTGGAAAAGTTGAGAATAGAATTCAGGCCTCCAGAGTCCCAATCCAGTGCCGTATCTAGTAGGGTTCTCTATGCTTCTGACACTGCTCAGGATCTTTTGAAGCAATTTAATAACGTTTTGCCACAAGATTGACATTTAAACCATAATATAAATTAGGAGTTTAACCTAACCATACATTTGTTCTTTGTGATCTTAATTCTTATACAAAAGTCTGCCAGACTCACTAAAAGGACCCTTTTAATTAAAAAAAATAGGTCACTCCATATGCAACAGATATAGTCCCCATAATAGCAGAATAATATGGCAGTTAAATTTATATTCAAGCATCTGTATAAGAAATACTTCTGGATACCCTTTGTTGCTCAGGGAATTCATAATCTGCCCTCCTACTACATGTCAATTTACATCATGTTTTAAAATTATTACATTAAAAATAGATTTCCAAGGTCATTGCTTATCCAGTCTATAATGTTAGGGATAGGGAGCAATGCTAAACTGAGATACAATATGAATGATAACCTATGACAGGTTGGAGTAGAGAAAGAGACCAATGGGGGCTGAGGATACCCCTATATGAAAGCACTGAGCATTGCGCAGTATTAGCTCCAAAAACTGTAGAACATTCTCTCTCTCTTTCTCACAACTCCTAACTTTCTGCTGTGCAATGTAGTATAGCCCCCATACGAAAATATTTAACATTTATTTTTTATTACATATGCAAATATTGTGTCACTGCATTAATTTCAGAAGAATAACCCTAGTGCCGATATGCGATTTTACAATTTGTGTCATCTGAGTATTGTGAGGATGCTGGATTTTTTTTCCTGCGAGAGACAAGCAACTACATCAAATAATAACCCAAGAGAGAAATTCAGAACAACATATAACCTATTCTTTATGACCCTCCCCATCTGTAGAGACATGATATCGAAAATGGGATAATTGTTCAAAGCTAAATGTCTGTTACTCTGATCACAGCAGCACCTCTAGGACTCAATCAAGGATCAGGGTCTCATTGTCATAAACACTGAACATATTATATTATGTATAAAAGAGCCAACTACATTTGACGACTGAGGCTGCATAGGCAACCACTTGAAAAAAAAATGAAAATGCCAGAATGAAGGCTGCCTGTGAAAACTTAATTCAGTCCTCAAGCATATGTGCATTATCATTAGAATTACATGATCATATATTATTTCAGATATGATCTTTTAACATAGGAAAAGACATACAAAATACCATATTTAAAAAAAAAGCAAACTGAAGAACATCCATCATGAAAAAACATACTGACCCCAACACGGGTCATCTGCTGGGTCAGAACTTTCAGATACAGAGCTTTTCTCTCACTTGAGTTAATAGACTGACAGATAGTAGTAGTAGGCTGTTATCCTGTGTGGGGGAGTAATTAGTGGGGAGTTAGACACTCACTTCTTCAGTAGGTTTCACATATATCTTATGACAGCAGGAGAATGTGACTCATCCTGGGTTCAAATCCACGTTCTGCTGAAGAGTGGAATCTAGTGGTTAGAGACCCTTCAATCCATACTCTGTGCCTGCCCCACTCTGTCCAGTCACCTAACCCCATCTCCCGATTGCTCACTCATATCCCCCACAGCCTATTCCTGTTCTTCTTCTGCTCCTGACCCCTCTCCATTCAAGCTAGACTGTTTCCTTGTCATCATTCACACTATCTGGATGCCAGCAGGGGGCAGGAATTGAGAGCACAGGAGGGAGTTCTCTATCCCTGCTCTCTGTCAATGGTGCCCAATGATACAGCTGTCCCCAGTTGCCAAGAGGAGAAATTGTAGGAAAGCTCTGGACTGGGGGGATGCTCAGTGAGTACTACCGGGGTAGAATATGCTCAGTGTAGCTGGCATGGACCTCTGGGTGGTTTGTGAAGCATATTAGTTGGAAATGGAATGTTCTGAGAATTGTGACGCCAGCCTCTAATAAATCTACCGATCACTTGATTTTCAGAGGCTTATTAGTAAGCCAAATTTGGGTGTATTTTCACAGGGAGAGAAAAAGGCACCCTTCTGATCCCTAAACTGCCTTATTACAATCTCTGTGGTGCCAGAGCACAAGGTAGTAAACCTGTTAAACCCCAGTCTCATTAGTATTGACCTATTTGATCTGTTTCCTTCTCTTCTATATGCTTTTGTTTTAGGGCTGAGAATCATAACACAAGGAAAACAAGGAACGCAGTCTGCTGACCCTGCTCCTCTCCTCAGCCAAGAAAGAAGTTACTGTAGAAGTAGGGAAAGAACTTAATAGTCATTTGTGATAGTAGGAAGAACAACAAGTGTGTAACTCAGATACTACTAGACTTTGGTTTAAATAAAAGAACAGTGTGCATTTTCCTGATCCAAGCTAGAAGAAAAAAAAAACAACTACACACACACACACACACGTAATTAAACACATTCATGGCTGAAGAAGAGGTAGCCACAACAATCTTGTTTGGTGCCAAAATCAAGATAAAAGAAATGTAGTCAGATGTAAACATTGAACAAACCACCTTTGGGTAGGAGTAGAGGGAGGGAGCGAAGGAGAAAAAGGAGAAGAAGGGAGGACACAAACACGAAGTGAAAACTTCAGATCGGCCCTAATCTTGAGAGTGTGTGCACCCTCATCTCACTTTACATGAAAGAGTGCTGAGGACATGTAGTATCTCGCAGGAGATGGGCTCCGCATCTGACAGGATCAAGCCCAATCTGAGTTTTTTTCTAAATGACCCAGTAGGAAGCAGAGACGAAAGCTGCAGCAGAGAGGAAGACTGTTGGAAGGAAATGGTCTCCTTTACAATAGT
This sequence comes from Trachemys scripta elegans, assembly GCF_013100865.1. Classification (NCBI taxonomy): domain Eukaryota; kingdom Metazoa; phylum Chordata; order Testudines; family Emydidae; genus Trachemys; species Trachemys scripta. The sequence continues at coordinate 72,048,149 of NC_048298.1, forward strand.
TCAATGTTTACTTTTTGTAAAGTTTCTGGTTAATATAGTGTCTAAAGTACTTAAATTTTGTCTGTTCTAATAAATCTACATTGCTTTTCATTTTATAGTATGGGGTGTACAGTTACTAGAACTCTTTATAGATGACATTGTCAGCTATTTAAAGACAAAATAGGATTCAATATGAAAGTCATGCAAAGGTTTATTACTACATACAAAATTGTAACCTTATTGGGTTTTTTATTCTCCACTTCATGCAAATGTAGATGGTGCCTGCTTCATGCACTTATACCAGATCTACAAACTAATAAGATCAAGTTGTGTTTCACAGAAGGGACACTGGCCTGACCTTCTGCATTGGACAAGCCAAGAAACTTCCTTGAATCAATTTCTGTTTGAACTAGACCATATCTTTTAGAAAAACATCCAGTCTTAATTTTAAAATTGGCCATGAAGAATCCACCACCATCCTTGGTAAATTGTTCCCTCACTGTTAAAAAACATGGGTCTTATTTTCAGTCTGAATTTGTCACACTTCAGCTTCCAGCCATCAGATCTTGTTCTACCTTTTTCTGCTAGATTGAAGAGCCCGTTATCAAAATGTTGTTCCCCACGTAGATACATATACACTGTGATCAAATAACTCCTTAACATTCTCTTTATTAAGCTAAATAGATTGAGCTTCAAGAGTCTATCACTATTAGCCATGTTTTCCAATCCTTTGATCATTCTCATGGCTCTTCTTTGAACCCTCTCCAATTTATCAACATCCTTCTTGACATCAGAAGTGGACACAGTATTCCATTATCAGTCACACAATGCCAAACAGAAGTAATATAAACTCCCTACTGCTACTTGCATTTCCCCTGCTTGTAGATCCAAGCTCATTTTCAGTTGATTATTTGCAGAAAATGTAGAGTATGCAAATGAAACATATTCTTACCTATTTCAAATTATCCTTCTCAGAGTGGATAGATAAAATAAACATTGCAAAGCAGTACTCGCCATAAAAGATTAAGGCATATCCTTCTTACATAAAAGTTTCAATTTAGATGAATTTAGGACTAGAGTTATGAAAAGTTATTTCACTGCCTAAAGATGCAGACAAGATGTCTAGTTGGATTTTCAAAAGTGCCTAAGCATGTTAAGCACCTTAATCCCATTGATTTCTGCCCCATATTAAAAGGTGGCTTGCAAAAGTTTCTGAATGTGTTTATAAAATGGAGTTGCCTGGGATAGCAGGCAGTTGGAATCTGTGACCCAGGAATCCCTTCCAGTCCTATGCCCTAAAAGGAAAAACATGAGTGGTCTTCTTTGTTAAAATTCAGGACTTGTCTAGCCTGAAAAACTCCATGGTGTCTGGAAAACTTGAGTTTCTCCAGAGAAGAACAGTCATGGCTTTTTTTTTTTAAATGTATTTTTTGCAGGTCACTTTAAATGGCCTATACGCCCTCTCTCTCTCTCGACACACACGTACATTATTTATGTTTATGTTCTGATGGGATGGTGAAGAGTTAAGAGGCTGATTATCAAAGGTGCTGAAAACTCAACTTCACTTTAAGTCAGAGAGAGCTTCAGGTGTTCAGCGGGGGGGGGGGGGGGAGAAAAAGTCTGTCTAGTTTTACCACCATAATGTACCAAATGGTTAAAATCTTCATCAAATATTGTAATTTGGTGCAAAGCTGTGAAATCTAGTAGCCTGTTGCACACAATGATTGGGAGATACAGAAAATGCTATCAACATCCAGACCTCACACAATTCGAAGATTCAGAAGCATTAAGTTGAGGTTTCTTAAGTGTCGCCTCCACCAGATTTCTCTATATTAGCTGGCAGTATTGTAAAACCTGTGATTTAGTTTCAGCATATTTCGTCCTGCATGCATCTTAATTTCAAATTCCACAACCAGATATTAACTATGCAGCAACCTACCACGCTCAGTTGCAGTCAAGCACAATACTCTTAGACCACAAATTACAGAGCGACTTTAATATAACCATCAGAAACTGCATTTTCCAATTCTTTCATTGTGAAATGGAGGGAAATTGTGTGTGACCTACTTTTCATATGAGAGCTGCCTTCTTTGCTACAACACTTAAAGCCACACATAGTTACCTACAGTCTGAATTATAAAAAACTGGCATATCAGTTGCTGCAAGGATTTAAAATATTTTACACAAAAAAATTTAAACTGATAAAGAAGAACAATTCCAGGATTATTTTCTTTTAGACAAATTAAAATTGTATCAAATGTGTTACATTTATTATTCAGCTTATACATTACTTGATGCAATATTATTTTCTATTGATTCTTTTGTCAAAAAGACTTCAATTTTGAAACACAAAGAAGAAAGGGTTTATTGAGCATATTGTCTAAGGCCTTTGATTTCTTTTTCTTTAACCCCATTAACCTTGTACATTCCTTATAATATCAACCCTAGCAGTTTAACATTATAAAGAGATATTATTTCCACAGAGCTAGTTAAGCTGTGTACCAAAATAGCATTATGGTATACAAGACAGCGTTATGGCCTCTATCATATGACATGTATTTTCTATTAAACCAAAAATAATACAGCATTCAGCTGCAAAATCTGTTTGAACTTTACTGGACCCTTAAATTTCCCTGCAAAGTGTTTCTGATGAACTATGTTCTGAACATTTAGTGATTGCCTTTATAGAACAGCATTTCAAATACTGCATCACAAAAATCAACATTTAAGCTACCAATGGAAAGGGATAAACAAACCATTCGCAAGTCTCAGGTTGATTGCAAAGCTTTAACCCCTCTCATTAGTATTAAAGAGGCAATATGGTTACTATACAGAGTATTTTTAGATCCCATCTGGAATACTGCATGTATGTTCTAGATACAGAGCTACAAGATAGATAGTATTACCTTACAAAGAATGCAGTGTAGAGCATCAAAGATAATGGCACATTTTAATCTAAATTTGAGGGAAGTAAGCTTATTCCCATTGGCAAAGGAGACTTTCTGGTAAAAGATTTCATAATTATGAAAAGTAAATAAATAGAGTGTGAGGTTTTGCATACTGTTTCTTTAAATCTGTATCAAGAAACCAGGCAGGAGAGGGGCTAAAGAAGACTATACAGGCAGAAGCTCTACAGTGGAGCGGAGAGAAATATAGAATAGCATTATCCTGGATACTGTTTTTGTTATTCTAATAAAGTTCCTTGTTCAGTGTTAGAAGAAAGTGGCTATTTCTGTGATTCTTGAACATTATCACATGACAATGGGGTCAGGGAGGTTAACCCATTTTGAACCAACATACATAAGAGGAAGGAAAATAGGTCAGATTCAACTCTGCACAAGATATTCAGTTTAATAAGCCCACAAGTGGTCTCAGTGGAAGGAACGCTTCACCATATTCTGAATCACAACAAAGCTTAACATACAGAATGCAAAGTACTGGTGAGCTCATTATTTTATGCATCAAGGACAGAGGCTGAAATTATTTATGAGTGACTTGCCTTCACTAAGAAAGGACATGAGAATCACTGTGATTTTGGTCTTCAGAGGTTTGACAAGCATATTATTCTCACAAGGCCTGCAATACACAAGCAGGGCATGTTTTAACCTTACAGTGCAGAGGCCCAGAGAAAATGTGGAAGCTGCCCTAAGTAGAGGGCATTGTGACTTCGGTATATGTAAGGATAATCATTGAGGAAGTTTTAGAAAAATTACAGTTAATATCTGAGCTAAATCTGGAATGTGTGGAACAGCTGGCATGGCAATCTGAGCAAGTGAAAATACAAGTCATGTAATAAGAAAACTGTGGAAGTGTGGTGCAAGGGACAGCAAAGAAAATACTACCATGGGAACAAGGAAGCAAAAAAAAAAAAGACAACTTGAGATCACTGAGTTTCTTAGGCACTAATGCAACAAGGGAGCCAACAGGACATATGAGGTCAGCCCAGCCAAAGCAAAATGAGTGAGGTTCTGCCTGGCCTAGAAGTAACACTGAGCATATTCTACCCCAGTAGTACTCACTGAGCATCCCCCAGTCCAGAGCTTTTCACTCCATATTTAGGGCTGAAACAAAAGGCTCAATCTAGCCCCTAAATTTATTTAAGTTTTTAAAATGAGCCTGTTCTGAGCTCTGCCAGAATAATATAGAGACATGGCCAAACTCTATTGCAGTGATACTCAGACTGAGGCTCACAAGCTGCAAGTGGCTCTTTACAAGTGGCTGTTCTGTGTCTCCTGCAGCTCTTTAAAACACTGTGTGGTTTAATTATTAACCAATCTAAGTTATTAATCAATCATGATGCTTTTACTATGTTATTAGCCAATTGTAGTTGATAAAATAATACTTGGTCAGTCATTCTGCTGTGAGAATTTTATATAGATAGATACACACATACACAAAATATTTCCCATCATGCTGTTTATATATGAAGTCATATATATGTGTTATATACATACTGTTATATATGAAGTTTATATATGTTGCTCAGGGACTGTGAAATATCCAGACCCTTGAGTGGCATAGTTAAACCAACCTAATCCCCATTGTAGACAGTGCTAGGTGGATTGAAGAATTCTTCTGTCAACCTAACTACTGCCTCTCCAGGAGGTGGATTGCTTATGCCAATAGAAAAACTCCGCCAGTCGGCGTAGATAGTGTCTACTCTGAAGCACTGAGCCATGCAGCTGTGTGGCTGTAGACAAGCTAGACAATCACACATGCTGCATTCACTGTACACCATTCAAGTACCCCAGAAAATTGCTAATGGCTTCAATTTTACAGTCTTTCCCTGTTGGTTTTTGCAAAAACAATTGCTTTGCCTTGGTTCATGTCAACCCCATGAGACTAGCCACATTTAGTAGATGTTGATTCACTGAACATGCAGAATTTACTGCAGGCAGCACTCCCCACCAAATGCATGTACCCATCACGGGCTACCTTGGTTCCCCATATGGTTCCTAAAGCTGTAATGCCAAATGGGTTTTTACTTCATTAATCCCAGTACATGATTCATAACAGGTTAAGAGAAACATAAGAAGCAGAACATGAAAAAATATACATGCTCAACAGTGTTGGAATATGTAACACTCCCAGACACCCTTTAAAAAAAAAGGTAGTTGTGCAAAGCAAGATCAGTTAGAACTTGTGTAATCAGATGTATAACTGTAACCTGCAAAGGAACTAGTTATTTTGCACATTTCATTTTGCATGTTGTGCTCTTATGACTTTATCAGAGCTAGTTCAACCCTTTTGGTATCCTTTCCCTTTGTGGTTTCCACATATCCTTTCCCCCTCTCAGCCTACCAAGTTAGTGTTCCACGGTGTGCTGAGAAATGTTACTGATTAATCTTAATATTGTAACATCTGCTTGCAACAAATACCTTCCAAAGATCTTCCATCTATAGAGCAAGTTACATAAAAAGTCATGAAACACCCATAAGAGTTCAAGGTTTTGTGATTTTAAGAAGCAGTAGATATGTATTATATTATATTTTGTGAACCCTACAGAAATTTGTCATGTACTTTTGCCCCACAGGGTAACGTCATAAATAAGCAAAGAATCATTTACAAGGCTACCATGCGTTTTACTGATCCTGTTTCTAAGATACTAGCGGCATACCTTTACTTGATATTACATTATTTTATAGGGAATTGTTTTCAAGAGAACATTTCTTACTGTTCTTTAAGATGTAACAGCAGATCGTATGCACTGACATCAAGATTGGTTAACTAGTTCTGTTACTCACTTGCTACCTACCCATTCCTTTCCAAGTTACATGAAAGACATCAATAATTCCATTTCATTAGAAGCCAAATGCACCTAATCACTGAACTGAATTCTAACATTAATAGTCATTTTCTCTCTACCCTTGTCCCATCTAGTGCCCCCAGACACTACATATCCACTGGGTCTCTCTCTTTGCCACCTCTGAAGTACTGATAATATCAGCTAATGGAAAAAATGCTCACTTGGGCAGTCCTCAGATGCCAACTTATGTCTGTCTACTCCAAGACTCCTGTTTTCATTTTTAGCACTGGTTTTACACTTTTCTCTTATCCTCCCAGCTATAGAGGGCCTTAAGCCTCCATCCCTTTCCCTCTTCTCTATCTGTCTTCTCCCCCTAGTACATCTTATTACTGATCTTCTATTTTGAAGATCATATTTATGTAGATGATGCACAATTTCACATTTTTACTAGACCCATTCTAGAGTTTCTTTATTTTCCCATGTCTTGAGTCAGTAAGGTTCTAATTTTACTAAAAATACCCGTTGATAAAGGCTTAAAAGGCTGAGGTCCTCCTTTAGGATAAAAAAGAAAAAAATCATTTGACATCAAGTGATGAAGAATCCACTACATCCTTTGGTAAGTTGTTCTCATGGTTAATTACTTTCGCATGTTGTTCTCATGATTAATTACTGTTAAAATGTATTAACTCCATCTTATTTCCAGTTCAAATTAGCCTAGCTTCAACTTCCAGCTATTGTATTTTATTGTGTCTTTGTCGCCTAGACTATAGATCCCTCTACTGTCAGACATATTTGTGGAGAAGATTACAACAAACCCACAATACCAGGAAAACTAATACTGATTGTAGACCAATCTCTTCAGAATTTAGCTTGTGATTTATCTTTAACTTTTTATTCCAGTCAGCCCAAAAGTGAGTTATCTACACTACCAGCTAGGTCAAAATTACACAGTAGAAAAGGCAAACGTTCTACTTAACATAACTCCATTCAGAACAGAATGCAAGGTTGTGTGTGTTTGCATAACTCTGCCTAGAGGAGATGAACAGCCAGCATAACATACTTTGGTCTTTCCTTGACCTCTTTTATATGCAGTTCAGCATATAAGTTTTCAGCAGCCTGAGAGGCCAAATGAATAGACATGTTCTCAGCCAATTACATTCTGTTGACCATTCTATATTAAAATAGCATATAGTATGGTACTCTAGAGAGCTACATTTTATACCAGTACTGTACTCCCCAGTATGGAAGTATTAAAACAAAACTATAATTTCTCAAGATGTGCTGAACTTCCTCAGTACACAGGAGGGCCAAATTTTTCAAATCAGATCAGGGACACCTGCCCCTCCTTTCACCAGCTTGTAAGTATGGGGAATGTGTTACTCTGGAGGATTTTGCAGCTGGTAAATCACTTTCAGCTAACTGCTGGGACATGGAGAGCATTTACTAAAATGGAGGGAGAGCACTGAGGAATATGTTTTGTGGTGTATGTTGCAAAGAAAATACAGAGGTATGGCTAAGGAGACATGTATCACCAAAGGTGAGTAAGAGGAGGGGATTACAGTGTTCCTCCATAGCTACTACATTCCTCCATGCTTCAACAAATGCCTCACCTTCTTCCCCCAGTATGTTCTGGGCCAAACTTCAAAATCCATTCCAAAGAAGGGTGCTGTGAGTTGGTGAAGAGCAGGCAACACACCAGGCCAAGCACAGAGCCAGTAGGGCCCCTATTAGGGCACAGAAGTCCCAGAATCTTGAAAAGATGTAGGGAGCAGGAAACTGGAAGGCAGGTTAGTGGGTGGTCATGAGGCAGTAGAGAGCACAGAAGATGAAGAAAATAAGAGTAAAATAATGTCCAGCTATGTTGAAGTCAGAACCCTAGTTTCAAGCAATAACATTTGCTGGGGTTTGAGGAGTGCCCCAAAAAGAATAAGCATCCAACCAGGACATGAGGTTACCCTACAGATATACACTTATTTAACTGCATTGATGTGCAGAAGTGATGGTTTCGTGAGCTTGCTAACTAGGTGAATTGCCAAGCCTCTCAAATGATTTAACCTATACCCTGATTTCCAATTTATATTTGGTAGCCTCAATGAATTGAGTATGAAGTACCTACTGTTTTAAAAGCATCTTTAACAATATCATAAACATGTTTTACACTCTCCTTCAAATTATTCAGAATTACACAGCTATTAAAATGCATGAGGTTGCCATTTAATACCATCCTGCACCTTAACAACTTAAATCACTGAGCTCTTAATGGAAATTTTTATTAATTTTCAGATGTGACATTATTATAATTAGCACCATCACTTTCAACCTCTATCGCACCAAGTTAAAATGTTTAAAAAGGAGAGATACTCTAATTTGTGTTTTACAGCATTGTAAATACACTTTAAACTTCAGTAAAAAGGACACTTTATACAGTATTTTTCCAGTCCTTTATAACGTATTATTCCACAAGACACTTCTCCCTACTTGTCTTCAAAAATGGACTTCTGTTAATTTAATGGGCAATAGCTCAAAACATTATGTATCCAGGAATATAAAAAAGTCACACACTGTTTATAAACGCAAGGAGAGGATACTCTTTTTTAAATTAAAATCAAGCAACGAATTTAAGAATATTTGTTACAACACCAGAAGATCTGCCACACCACTCGATTATTAACTACAAAGTCATTTGTTACCAAACATTATAACCAAGGTCAATAATGATCCAGTGTCTGATCTATTTTCTAGATGAAGGAATGGGTGAACTTTATTCCATTTGATAGGAATTTTCATTTTTAAATCAGAATTAGAATTAGTACCTTTAAGAAGAAGTCTTATTCAAGGAAGTTATGGACAGAATGGGTATAGAGAATGAGCTACCCTTTCACTCTAAGAGGTTATCTCTTTACTCAGAATTCATATATTTTTAAATCCAGAAGAAAAAATTGAGATTATTTTTGTCTAACCTCCTGCATAACACAAGCCAAGAACATCCCCATAGCTAATGATTTCTGCATCAAGTCCATAACTTCCATTTTAGCGATCATTTATCTTTTAGAATGATAACCACTCATGAGTTAAAGACAAGTGATGGAGAACCCACTACACCTCTAAGTAAGTTGTTCCAGTGATTCATATTCAGACCTTATTTTTAGTCCGTGTTTATCTAGCTTCTGTTTCTAACCATTGACTCTTATGTCTTTTTTTTTTTTGCTAGTTTAAAGAGCCCTCTATTATCAGAAATCTCTTCCCTGTTTGTAGATTGTGATCGACTCACCTCTTAGCTTTCTCTTCGACAGATTAAATAAATCAAGCTTCTTTAGTTTCTCACTATCAGGCATATTGTTGCTTTGGAGCATCAGTGCTCCTGTACAAGGGTGGCGGAAGCTCTCTAAAATGGAGGTGGCACTGGCACCTGAACCATGTCCCCATCCCTGTGCTGCCCCTTCTCCCTGAGGCCCTGCCCCCAGCTCACTCCTCTCTGCCCCTTTCCCCCGTCGCTTGCCCTTAAAAGTGGTGGGGCCTTGGCCTTCTGGCCCCCCTGTTCCGGCACCCCTGCTCCTGTATGTTATCAATGGCAGGATTGTAGCCATAAAATATAACCGCCAATTTAAACAAATTATTGGGATGGTTACTTGGAATTACTAAACTTTGCAAAACTTATTTAAGTGAAAAAAGTAAACACAGCAAAATCTGAGCTGTTAATTGCTTCAAGAAGCTTGCTTTTAATTATTAATGATAATGTTTCATAATACACTGGTAATGCTCCCTGTTTGGTAAAAGCAGCGATGTCTTATTACAGGGCCTTGCTAAAACTCTCTGCTATTAAATCTTTGTTTACAAAATGCAAGAGACCATGGAATATTGTTTTGGAGCGACCAAGTTAGTGAAATTCTACCAGAATTTCTTGTTAAGCTTCAAATGTTAGATTTTTTTTTTTTGCTTACACACAAGAAGTATTGAAGGCCACTAACAGTTAATGCAGGAAGACCTATTAATTCCATGATAATGGAAAACATGTCAACTTGTTTTATGAGGGCCCCTCTTTGTGTCAGTTTTGAACTGTACTCCAAAAAAGTATCAAATGAAACACCATGCAAATGTAACACTTTGCTAATATGATGTTAATTCATTAATGTGATGATAATTTTGTAACAATTTTAGTAGTAAATTTCTCCCCAAAGCTGTTGCATTAATCATTGCTGTCTACTGCTACCGTATAAACATATTTAGCAAATTATTGTATAGAACAGCTTTAGAATATAAATCTTAGACTTGGTTCTTGTTGAATACCAGTCAAAGGTTATACAAACCCTTACTTCTAACCTATTGTGCTGGCCTACCCTCCAACAACACCTAATTATGTGGAAAAATGCACCAAGTTTTTCCCCTGTGAGTGTTTTACAGATAGTAAGGAGAAGCAGTCCCAAAAATATGGCTAGATTGGGTTCAGATGTAGGATGGGAACAGGATGTAACAGTAAATGAAACGATGGAATAATGAAACTCAGTATGCATCTAGTTAGTTCCATGGTTTTTGTTTGGATCTACTTTCCATCAGTTTTTCTAACATCTCTTTGAGTTGGATGGGGGAACTGAAGTTATAGAAATCTTGGAAGAAATCTGTTTTATTCAGAGACCTGAAGAAATCAAGGGTCCAAGCATAGCAGAGGGTTCAGTATTTAGTGGACTGTGTGAAGAGAGACAGAGAGAATATGTTCCAGAGGAGCATATGAAGAGGGTGGATAATTCTGAAGTTTATGGAGTGGGAGCGGGGAGAGTGAATGCCGATAAAACAGAAAGATTGGGGAGTTAAGTTGTGGAACACCAAGAAAGCGAGGATGAGGAGGTTAGATTTTATGCAGACACTGATGGGAAGCCAGGGAAGGGTTCTGAAAAGAGGCTGAATATGTTTAGGGTCAAAGTTACGGATTTACAGCAGTTGAGGAGATATGATCGGGATTTAGGCAAAGTTGTAGCAGTGGAAATTGAAAGGCAAAGTAGCTACTATAGATGTAGAAACAAAGAGACAAAAATATTATAGATTTTGCCTGGGCTGCTTGACCCCACTAGTCCAGTAGGACCATGACTGCAGTTCAGAAACTGACCTGCCACTGTTTTTCTAATTGTGTTAAAATTAGCTTTGTGATTAGAATCTGCAAGGACAAAAAATTAGCAGTTTTTCCATGATCAGCCTTAACAGTGATCTGCTTTTCAGAAAGTCTACTATGCATGCCCTTTGTGCAGTAACTTTTTTTTATTTAGAGTCATAGACTTTAAGGTCAGAAGGGACCAATTTGATCATCTAGTCTGACCTCCTGCACAACACAGGCCGCAGATTCTCACCCACCCATTCCTGTATTAAACCCCTAACCTATGTCTGAATTATCAAAGTCCTCAAATTGTGGTTTAAAGACCTCAAGGTGCAGAGAATCCTCCAGCAAGTGACCCGTGCCCCACACTGCAGAGGAAGGCAAAAAAACCCCAGGGCCTCTGCCAATCTGCCCTGGAGGAAAATTCCTTCCCGTCCCCAAATATGGTGATCAGCTAAACCCTGAGCATGTGGGCAAGACTCTCCAGCCAGCACCCAGGAAAGAATTCTCTGTAGTAACTCAGATCCCACCCCATCTAACATCCCATCACAGACCATTGGGCATATTTACCTGCTAATAATCAAAGATCAATTAATTGCCAAAATTAAGCTATCCCATCATACCATCCCCTCCATAAACTTATCAAGCTTAGTCTTGAAGCCAGATATGTCTTTTGCCCCACTGCTCCCCTTGGAAGGCTGTTCCAGAACTTCACTCCTCTGATGGTTAGAAACCTTCGTCTAATTTCAAGTCTAAACTTCCTGATGGCCACTTTATATCCATTTGTTCTTGTGTCCACTTTGGTACTAAGCTTAAATAATTCCTCTCCCTCCCTGGTATTTATCCCTCTGATATATTTATAGAGAGCAATCATATCTCCCTTCAGCCTTCTTTTGGTTAGGCTAAACAAGCCGAGCTCTTTGAGTCTCCTTTCATAAGACAGGTTTTCCATTCCTCGGATCATCCTAGTAGCCCTTCTCTTCACCTGTTCCAGTTTGAATTCATCCTTCTTAAACATGGGAGACCAGAACTGTACACAGTATTCCAGATGAGGTCTCACCAGTGCCTTTTATAACGGTACTAACACCTCCTTATCTCTACTGGAAATACCTTGCCTAATGCATCCCAAGACTGCATTAGCTTTTTTCACGGCCATATCACATTGGTGGTTCATAGTCATCCTGTGATCAACCAAGACTCCAAGGTCCTTCTCTTCTGTTACTTCTAGCTGATGAGTCCCCAGTTTATAACAAAAATTCTTGTTATTAATCCCTAAATGCATGACCTTGCACTTTTCACTATTAAATTTCATCCTATTACTATTACTCCAGTTTACAAGGTCATCCAGATCTTCCTGTATGATATCCTGGTCCTTCTCTGTATTGGCAATACTTCCCAGCTTTGTGTCATCTGCAAACTTTATTAGCACTCCCACTTTTTGTGCCAAGGGCAATAAAAAAAAGGTTAAATAAGATTGGTCCCAAAACCGATCCCTGCAGAACTCCACTAGTAACCTCCCTCCAGCCTGACAGTTCATCTTTCAGATGACGCGTTGTAGTCTCCCCTTTAACCAGTTCCTTGTCCACTTGAACATATCTGATTCATTCCCACTGTTTCCATTCAGTTTTATTGGGCCTCAGCAGGAAGTACCATTTACAATGTGCAAAGTGCTTGCAATGGTTAGTTCAGATACAAAATTAAAACAGAAAAGGGAAATATATCTATGCAACATTTTAGTATGAAGTGGATAAATTGTGTGTTTGCTACCTAATTTTTAAAAAGGTGGATCCTTCTAGATTTTTTTTTAAAAAAGTCTACCTCCTCAATAACTTCAGCCTCATGAAAGAGCAAAGGGAACATGATGAGTGTGATTTTGACTGATAATCAATAAAAGGTTTAAGAGAAAAGTTCAACTGTCACATCTACACATACTTATTCTCTGAAAAATGATGTAAGTATAGATGAAATGCTTAATTGATGCGTTTTGGGCTTCTTCAAAACTCCTGAATGTGCTTAATTCCCGATACACATTCCTGAGGCATTTCTGTTGGTAGAACTCCAGAAGAGGCATTCTTAACACAATGAGCCTCTCATTTAATTTCCATCTAAAAAAACAGTACTTTGTGTCACAAGTGCATGTTGTGATAAATTCAACAGTAAAAGCGCAAAAAGCACTGTGAATAAATCCCACACATGAAAGTTAGTGAATCCAAAATCTGATTCAGCAATGCACAAGACACAAAATTAGATGTGAAAACCCCAGGCACAGTGAGTGGGTAGGCTGGGATAGTGATTGACAAGATGCGTGTTATGCAACCCAGATTGCAGAGGCCAACAAGAAGCTATTTGCTGATGTAGCAGACAATAGTTATGATAGGCAGGTAGATAAATCCTGAGGAATTAAGACAGAAAGAGAAAGCAATGTCTGCAGTTGCCCATGCCACCACACAAGGGACACACAGCTATTCTAAGACCACCATTAGCCCCTATACAGGAGAAATGTTTTTTAATAGGAGATGGAAAATCCATCAGGAGCAGGGAAAAATGCTGAAGAGACAAACTTGTGGAGGACCCTGAAATCCAGGTCCCATTAATCTAATACCACCCTTACTTTAAATTCCTTGATCTTAATATCATCAGTTTGCAGATATTAGTGAAGTGTGTATCTTCTTTGATCCTGAGCCTATGCTAAAGGCTCCCCAAACTCCCTCCCCTCTGGGAATGAAGGGCCTAATTCATCCCTGTGGAGTTAAGCTAGGGAAGAATTTGGCTCAAACTCAACAAGGATCTGGCCTTAATAACTATGATATAGCTGGCCTAAACCTAACTCATTCATAGCTAAACACTCTAAAATAGTGCCAGAAACAAGCTTCTCTTGCTTTGTAAATCTCTCTAAGATTTAAAACTGCAAGTGAGATTAAAATCTGATTACCTGATACATTTCTAAAGTTTGGCAAATAGCTAACAAATGTATCCTTGACCATAGCTGCCAAATTTGGTGAGGCTCCATGTATGACATTTTGAACAAATGGTATGAGACAATGTGCATATTTGCAAATAATTTGAACATCACCATAAATGTTAGCTTAAAAAAATGGATTTACTGCTGGTATGCAGCATTGTTAAAAGAGTGCTCTGTCTGTATGTATACAAGTAGTTAATAGATAATGCAGCTCCACACCTCAGGGGACAGGAGAAGGTAAGTAGAGTTCCCTGAAATGAGTGAACTGGAAGGTTCAATTTTTATCATAAGAACGACCATATTGCATCAGACCAAAGGTCCATCTAACCCAGTATCCTGTCTTCCAACAGTGGCCAGTGCCAGGTGCCCCAGAGGGAATGAACACTACAGGTAATCAAGTGATCCATCCCTTGTTGCCCATTCCCAGCTTCTGGCAAACAGAGACCAGGGACACCATCCCTGCCCATCCTGGCTAATAGCCATTGATGGACTTATCCTCCATGAATTTATCTAGATCCTAAGACAATCTTACATTTCCCCAAAGGCGTGGGGCGGGGAGGGTGTCAAAAGACAAGTGAAAAACATTGAAATTTAGTTTAAATCTGAAAGGCAAGGTGGCAAAATGGATGAGATCAGAGGATGTTACATTAGAAACATTGATTCTATTCCCACCTGAGTGACCTTGTGAAACTCCTGTTACCTTATCCATACATAGATGAAAGATAGGAGCCTCCCCTAAGGTACAGGTATGAGGCTTTGGTTAACAAGGATTAACAGGAAACAGTGGAAGACTGGGATTGAAATTCAAGTTCTCCTGGCTTGTAGTTCAGTGCACAATACCCTAGGCTATTGTGCAGTGGAAAGTCTATGTTCTTCCTGCCATCTTATACACAGACAGACATTCTACTAGTTCTGCAGCAATGTATGACAAACCTGCCACTTGTTAGGTCTCCCCAACTGGCATATCCTTAAAATGCCTTAAGTGAGTTGCATGCTCTCCCAGTTTTCCATGCCAAACTGATGAGTGGTGAATTAGGAAGTAACATGGCTGATAAATTTTTAAGTTTACTTGTATGTAATCAAGAAATATACAACAAAAGAAGAATAAATGTGTTCCACTGTATTCCTGTGAAAGCCCCAATTTCAAACATTTATAAATTTAAAAACTATCAAACTGAAGTTTTGTTCCAATTTTATTTTAAATCTCAGGGTAGGTCTACACTTACCCGGTAGTTCGGCGGCAAGCAAATCGAACTTCTGGGTTCGACTTATCGCGTCTTGTCTGGACGAGATAAGTCGAACCCGGAAGTGCTCGCCGTCGACTGTGGTACTCCAGCTCGGCGAGAGGAGTACGCGAAGTCGACGGGGGAGCCTGCCTGCCGCGTCTGGACCGAGGTAAGTTCGAACTAAGGTACTTTGAACTTCAGCTACGTTATTCACGTAGCTGAAGTTGAGTACCTTAGTTCGAATTGGGGGGTTAGTGTAGACCTGCCCTCAGTGAGATCTACAGAACAAGTCAAGTTAGAATTTTCTAGATTCAGCTGTTTGAGTTGTAGGAGCACAAATTTTCTTCAGAGAACATATAAAGAGACTTTTCCCTGTCATTCCACCAATACATGAATAGCTCACACTTGGCTCAAATTCTTCCAGGTAACTTTACAAAAAAAAAAAATTAGCCGAGAATAAAAACAAACATGGAAAATTTCAGTACAAGAAGAATTTGCTTGAGAAACCCAAAGGTTATAAAGAGACTACAAAGGCTGATTTTGCCTTGTACAAAAGATGTGACTACTCATTATGCCCCATCCTCCATGTCTATGTGAACCTGCACAGTACTGGGCACAACTGAATCCATATTGTGTAAGATAGCAATTTTATATCGCATAAAAATTTCTATGTATTTTTTTTTAAATTGCATCACTTGGAATCATTTTTAAAATGCATTTTTACTTGATTCAGATTATAAACTGAAATTATAACATTTAACATCAATCTATAATACAAGCATCACAACTCCAGTGCGTGAAGATTATCACTGTTGGGCAAGATAGGTATTCATACTTAACTACAAAACTGAATGTTCCAGAATACATTGTACATCTTTCTAAACATTCAGCTCTGCAATTTCTATATGGGAAACTATTTTCCACAAACAAACCAAGGCAGCTGCTGGAATCGGAATAGAAGCAATGAGATACAAATCATACTTTGTGAGCAGTCTCATGAGTAATACCCAGAGTCTAAAACCTACAAATGTTCATTTGCCTCTGGCATAAATTGGGAGATTAAGTTTCATATGTGTCACCCAGAATTGACAATGAACATTCTTTTAGTCTTGCACAGTGTTCAGTTAAATATAAATTTGTATTTCAGTTAGCACCGACTGCCATTCACAGTCTTCTTCTCTTATCTGTAAAAATGTTAAAACCCCTCTAATAATTTCTTTCGAGATAAAACTTTAGTACTTGTGAACAGAATTTATATTTGAGATGAGAAGACCCACATAGTCCATTCCAACTGCCAGTGCAAAATTATTCCCTACAGTATATTTTTCTAGTGCTTTGGCCACTCTAATTTTAAATGTCTCAAGTGAATGGAGCTTCTACTAGCCTTAGAACACTATTCCACAGCTGAATAGAGCTCAGTGTTAAGATCTCACAAGAAAGGGGCCTATTGTAATACGTGCCCCTGCCCACATAGAAAATATGTTTTATTGAGCTCCAGGGGAAACTGACATAGTTGGAACCACAATTCTATTCAGATTCTTATACCACGCTCATCATCATAGTATCTGAACCCTTTCCAGTAGCATATTAAGCAATGTAACTATACATCTGCCACACTTACGCTTAGTCTCCAAGGGACAGTGAGAAGAAAATACAATGAAACAATATCCCCCAACATATAATTTACAGATGGAGAACTGCAACACTGAAAAATTGATCCAAGGCCACAAACCCTAGAATCATTCCCACTGTGATGTTGCACTCTATATATTTTATGGAAATATGCTTATGAGTGTGAATATGAACTGGAATATGCTTATGAGTGTGAATATGTAACTGGAATATGCTTTATGCAAAAGGTCACTTGTAAGGTATCATAACAAAGGTTATAACCTACTGAATATATTCGTCCTATTTGTATGCATGTATCATTCATGTATCTGAAGCTAGAAATATGAAGTATAACTCTGAGGTCCTGTTGTAATTATGCAAAATGTGGGCCATTCATGGTGGTTTAGAATCTTGATGGTTCCCATTGACTAGGACAATTGGTTGTAAATGGTTTATTTACTGGCAAACCTTCCTGTGTACATGTGGCCCAACCCAGGAAGAATGGAGACTAGGGCTCTTAGTGTCATGTGACCATGTCACATGATACTGGAATCCATCTTAATCTTGGTACTTTTCCATTGATTGGGGGGAGAAGAGACAAGCACAGACAAAATATTCCCACCTTGTGCCAAAGCTATAAAAGGGGGTGGAGCAGGACAAAGTGGCGGCCAGTCCTGAGAAAACCCCTGCTTACCACCTGAGATGTCTGCTGGAACTAACAAAGACTGTACTAGGGGAAAGGATTAGGCCCAGACTAGGAAGGAGTCTAGTCTGTGAAAGAAGCTTATTGGAACATCTCTGAGGGTGAGATATTACTTGTAATCAGTTTCTTAATGTATTAGGCTTAGACTTGCATGTTTTTGCTTTATTCTGCTTGGTGACTTACTTTGTTCTGTTATTACTTGAAACCACTTAAATCCTACTTTTTTATACTTAATAAAATCACTTTTGTTTATTAATGAACCCAGAGTAAGTGATTAATACCTGGGAGAGCAAACAGCTGTGCATATCTCTCTATCAGTGTTACAGAGGGCAGACAATTTATGAATGTACTTACTTTATACAGAGTAAAACGGAATTATTTTGGGTTTGGATACCATTGGGAGCTGGGTGTCTGGGTGCTGGAGATAGGAAACCTGCTGAGCAGTTTTGGCTAAAGTCTGCAGCTTCGGGGGCGTGGCCCAGACCCTGGGTCTGTATTGCAGCAGGCTAGCATGTCTGGCTCAACAAGACAGGGTTCTGAAAGTGCCAAGCTGACAGGGAAAACGGGCTCAGACCAAACCCGTCACACCCACATTTTCTGAGTCCCAGGCCAGTGCCTTAGCCAGCTGAGGGGGAGGCTCAGACCCTCCCCCTCAGCACCCATATTTCAAGTGCCTACCTGCAACTTCTCAGCAAGGAGCCTAAAGAAGGGATATCTAGAGACATTCTTTCCCTGCTTACCCAAGCAGGCAGGCCTGAATAAGAAACTATAGAACATGACCATAGTCTCCCTCTCTCTGTTGACTCTTCAGTGGACCTGAAGACAACACTCTGTTTTTGGAGGTTTTATGAGCTTACCTTCAATATGCAGGGCTTTCCTTGCTCTCCAGGGTGGAACCCCAAGTAGCACATCTTCACCTCCTTCTCAGGCCAGCAAAACTTTTTTCACCTCTACTTAGATATATTTCACTGGGAGGGGGGGGGGGGGGGGGGGGGTGTTACCCTGTGAATTTAAACAGACTCTCTGATGACCTTATTTACCTCATTTTTCAATGAGTTTTGGCATCATGGAGATTCAGTTTGCAGGTGAATTCCTCCCTTTCCCTAAAAAAAGTGTCCTAACATATGAGTATGGTATGCTAAAACATAGGGGGATGGGTGTCTTCTTCCTCCCTTTCACCTGTATTGTGTTCTTTATCTTCTACTAGCCCAAACACCAGGAAGGGCTTGCTATCCTATCAAATTCCTACTCTGTTTTTGATGGCACTGCCGGCTCTTCCCAGATTTTTCCTTCAGGTTTTGCCTGTGGATGTGCATGGTTTCCTGCCATGAACATCCTTTGCTTAGGTGGTGTACATGAAAATCGTTGGTGTTTCATAATGAATAATGAAACCCAGGAAGAAGAAAATATAAAAGTAAAATATACTACAAAAGTAGTACTACAGCACTGAGTGGCAGTTTCTCATATGTAGGTGGTGGAAGAGTGAGAGACATGGACTAGGTTAAAGCCAAACAACATAAGCGTACCGATGCCTCGAGGAATGGATGGCTGCATTTTCCATATATGCCATCCCTACTACTGTACAGCTAATCCCATACACAGAATTAACAACAGCATTACCTATATTTTGCCTGATTTCCAGGACAGGTTACTAGCCTTGGTAGTAGAAGCCAGCAGGCAGCCAACAGTTTTGCCACTGTTCTAGTGGAGCCAGAACACCTCAATGCATGCTTACATTTTATTAGCATGTTTCAGCAGAGGATCTCCTCTTCCATAATAGGATCACACCTTTCTGTATGTGCTATACTGGCTTCCCAGATCAATGCAAAGATTGTGTAGTCTACAAACTGGTTGATGAGGGCCCAAGCTATATACATTTTCATGCAGACTCTCAAGCCCTTGTCGTATATTCTGTAATACGTCAGCTCGAAATAGGTGCTTTACTGATCAGCCTTGTCAGTAGTATCTCTGAGTGTGTCCATATATTTGTAAACTGGTCTCTGGTTCCACAGAAGGCTGTTCCAGCTGGGTCTTCACACTGGGGCCAGATTTTTAAAGGTATTTAAACACCTCAAGATGCAGATAGACACTCTTTGTAAATCCCACAGAATGCCTTAGCGCCTATGCTTGGTTTAGGTATCTCGGACATTCAGGCCACTGGTTGGTGGCAGTTTAATGATGGTTATCAGGGTTCCTTGGGTTTAATCAGATTGGATGGTGTCATGGGCTAGCACAGATTTCTTTTTTTCTTCTCCATATGTCCTCATTTTATTCTCTTTTCATTACAGATTAGTGTTCTCCAAAGGGGAGAGGTGGGAGAGCTGGAGATGAGATAAAAGCATCATCCACTGACCACAGAAGCATGTGACTGCTATGGAGGACTGGTGTGCAATCCAGGAATATGTATCTTTGTTGACATGGCATATGCTGAATGCTCTGGGATCAGCTGCATTTCACCCTGTATTCTATAGAGTGGTATCTGGATCTGCTACAAATTCCAGGAAACTTTGAGGGAAATGAACTAGAATGAGAGAAACAAACTAGTAAGATGGACCTGGATAGACCTTATAGTCAGCTTCCTTAGCTACTTCCAGATATCATCTAGTTTTAGTCTAAAATGGCAGAGGCTGGTGAAGCCCAGTCAGATGTACTGTGACAGAAAAGGGGTAAGTCAGGAGAAATGGTCAAGCATTTAATCGGCATGCATGGTGGAGGATTGTTATCAGGAAAGAGAAGTCACATAGTAATTCAAGCTTGTTTAATGAAGCTGGATTCACCTGTCCAACATTCTGGTCAGATTTCCAGTTTTGAATAAAGATACATTTTCTTGCTTGCACTCTTCCAGCCAATTACTGATGTTCTTTGGCAGAGTCCACTGAAGTTTGCTGTATTGATGGACTTCATATTTCACCCCAGAACTTAGTACAGAACCAAGGGTGAGACAGTGACTAGAAGCAGGTATGCGCAGTGCCATACACACAGTTAAAACATTCCACTTTCTAAAGAGCAAGTTGGGTGATTTTTGACATTTCTTGATTGAACTCAAATGCAGCAACACAGGGCAGTACCTCGTATGTGCTAGCTAAGCCATGATTTGGAAAAAGGGTTTGAGATCACTTGATTGATGGCCAACAGTTTTAGTTTGTGATGGATCTGCTAAGCAGAGGACAACAACTCCCATCAGCCCCCTCCCCACTGCACATCTGCTTCCTCCTGACCAGGTAGGGCGAAAATTCCTAAACCAGGAAGTGGCCAGGCTCTGTTTGGGAAGAGGGCATGGCCATCAAGGAGCTGCGGGAAAGCTGGAAGCAGTAAACCTCAGCAGGAACCACATGCAGAGCCATGTGCGGAACAGGCTGCGACTACCAGACATTACAGCTTGGTGCAGGTCGGTGTGGGACTTACGGGGAAGCAGCAGCAGCTGGGCAGGGAGCCAGTGCAGAGGGGCCCCAGTGAGAGAAATTAACTGAATCTGGCCTGGAAACCTGCAAGCACCGATTTGCTTTGATAAAGACTAGGTTGGAGAGGGTGCCCGAGGCACGAGCTCTGAAACTCGATTGGATTGTTCCAGGGACTCAGACATTTACAACTATTGCTCACTTTGAATTACAACTGTTGAAGCCTCTACACCTATGGTACTGTAACCTCGCTCTTTCCTGCCAGCCCTCCTTTAACTTAACCACTCAGACACACAGCTATTGGACCTAGAAGGGTCTGCTCCTATGGGGGCTAGGTGCTGATGCACCTATAAGGGCTTGCCTCTGAGCGACAGTACATGAGGCACATTACTGGCATCCTAGGGTTTGGTGTATTATGGATCCCCAATAATTTCAAGTTTAATGGATAGTATAATATTTAAATAAAAGTTGCAACCTAACAGTTACCCATCACACCTGTTTTATGTCTATTTTCAGTAACTTCAGTGGCACCAGTAGTGTTTCCTATGCAAATGACATAGTGGCTTTGGTTTCATGGGAGAAGGGGAAAGTGAGAAGGAAAGAGGTTGTGGGTTTTTTTTTTATGAATGGGCTAAATTTCAGATTGTCCAATATTAAATACTGTAAAGAAATTATAAACATGCCACATGCCTTCAGCTGTAGGATGAATTTTAAGAGTACATTTTAATATCTTTATCTACACACTAATCTCTGTACTATAAAAGATACAGATCACATTCTGAAAGTCAGATTAGCTGGGAATCTTCATCAAACTCTTTTTTAAAAAAATAAGTAAAGATTGTTTTTTGGTTACAATAGAATGAGTTGTTTAAATTGTACTGAACACAGCACTTGAAAATGGCTCTTGCCTGTTTACCAGTGATGAATAGGAAAGCCTACCTCATCCATATCTGCTGAAACCAAGCTTGTATTTACAAACAAAATTAAGTTTCAAGTTCTCAATGTTGCAAATAACTTTCCAAATGTGGCAGTGTGGCATTCCTGAGTCTGCAAGTGGACAGCTTAGTGGCTCTGCTGCTGCTCATTACTTTGCTAAAAAGCAGCAGAATGAAATTAAGGACATAAGAATGGCCATACTGGATCAGACCAAAGGTCCATCTAGCCCAGTATCCTGTCTTCTGACAGTGGACAATGCAGTTGCCCCAGAGGGAATGAACAGAACAGGCAACCACCACGTGAGCCAAACAGGATTAACAATAATATGAGCAGTGTCATTTTAAAATAATTTTATTAAAACAGGAAATATTCGTTCCTTGGTTTTCAGAAGATGTGATGTTATTTAATTTGAGGAACATAAGTAATCTTCCTCTGGGAGCAACTAAATAGAAAAATACAGTTATTTCAAATGTGCATGCTTTATCATGACAAACATTTTAACATTTAGAAAAATCAGAGTAAGTTACCCTATGGAAGTATCACATTTAATTTTCCATGCTCCAACAGTACTGAATGTTGTTACACCCAAAATCATAAAATGAAGTTGAGTTTAATATGACAACCTGCATTTTAGACCCTCTGAACTCTCCTAAATTAGTTAAAATTTAAACTATGTACAAAATTACCCAAAGGCAGGAATTTGGCAGAGAACAATCCATATGTTATTGTCAGTGTGTCTATATCCGTCTTACTTCAATTGTAAACATTTCATGGCAGGGACTCTGCATTTTTGTTCCTACTAGGGCTGGGCACGCTGCAGGGTTAACAAATGAGAAAAAACAGATGTATCAATTACAAACCGCCCCCCCCCCCCCAAAAAAAAAAAGATGGTAGGGACTGTAGACTCATGACTATTATTTTTAAGTAAAGTCAGTTTCACATTAGCAGAGAGGTATACAACAAGTTGTGAAAGGCCTACACATTGAAGCATAGTAAAAAAGGTTTTACACAGCTGGAGAAAGGCCTAAAGGCAATAGGCTTCAAAGTAGCTGCAGTCTAGACCCTCTGACCTTGGAGAGCAGCAAAGAACGCCAGTCAGTTTTCCAAACTAGCAGGCTTACAAGGAACATGCTAGTTAGAGCACAGCCACTTTCAATGGGTAATACTAATAGCACAAAGCATTAGCACTTAAACAGTTGCCAGTATAGGATTACATGCATGTCTCCCAGCCATACAGTTCCTAGGGTGACCAGATGTCCCAATTTTATTGGGACAGTCCTGATATTTGGGGCTTTTTTTTTTAATATGGGCTCCTATTACCCACCACCCCCGTCCCGACTTTTCACACTTGTTATCTGGTCACCCTAACAGTTCCTCAATAAAGCAAGATTTAAGTATCCAGTAGTTTGCTGTGTATACGTACATATCAGAATCTTAAGTTTAAGCAAGTGAACAATTCTATCCCTATTCCGATGTAAAAGTTAATTGAACTTAATGTGCTTTAGAGAATTGGGGCCATTCTGATAAACTGTATATTTTTCTATTTATAGATACCCTGAAAATAAGTGGATCAAAATAGATATTGCCTTATTGTCATCACTTTGGGGTACTATAAAAAAATATCTAAAACAAAACCATAGGAAACTTGCAACATTTTCAGCCAGTAGACTTTTGGTGGTAGGGGTGGGATGGGGAGAAATATCTGTAAGGGACATTTGTAGTTAAAGGTAAAATTATTGCTATAAATTGTTTTACTTAGGTAGGAGAAAGATGTGCATACAGGTATTCTTACATATTCAGAACATTCATATTTTATGCCATAAAAGAAAGAGCTCACATGACATTTCCTGCTAAAAGTCATTGCTAAAGGTGGAATCTCATTGGCTGGCATGCTGCCATTAGGTTCACTTTTAAGCATGGAAAAGCAGGTGCTGGCATGTAACCTAACAGACTCAAACCCTGATGCTACCCCTCTCCCCTTTTATTTTTTTAAAGTAACCTCATTAAGTGCAGTTCAATAATAGCATTTCTCATACTATTCAAAGCATAAGGCCTTCAGGGTCCCACCACACTCACGCTAGTGCTAGTTGTAAAATGAAAGAAGTTGTTTCTTGGAAAAATTTCAAAGCTGTTTTCAGAACAAAAGGCTTCAAAACGACTAAAGGTCCAAACTGTAGATTTTTTTTTTTTAAGATTGAAAACCACTATAAGAATTTTTTGTTTACAGAAAACCCGGTTTTCACTTTTTTTTTTTTTTTTAAAAAAAGCCTTTTTGATAAGAACTACCAAAACATTTTTCAAGAAAAACTGAAAATTTGTCAAAAAATTCTTTTTTTAGACAAATTTGATTGTTAGTTTGAAAAATGTTGACTTGCTGTAATTCAGACCTTAACTGCACTAACCCTTTTTTCTTGAAATTCTTCACCATTACTACTGCTGGTACAGCTCCACCTGTATTAGCAATGCTGGGAGAATTAGCATAGGCAAGGATACTGGCAGCCACTGGCATTTTAACCACAGCGTTATTCAGACCAGACGATAGGAGTTAAATAGCTACTGGCCAGTCTGCACTAGCGCTATCACTGGGAGAACTGCACTGGACACCGACCGTGGGAAAACTTATGGGTATGTCGACACTGTCCATGTCAATGAGCCTCCCAGCCTGCGTTGTCAGACTTGGGGCTCATGCTACTGTGCTAAAAGTATCTGCGCAGACCGCACTTTGAAGTTGTGGCTTGGGCTGGAGCTCAGGGGTCTGACACCCAGCCCCCTCCCTAGGCTTCAGAGCCCAAGCATCAGCCTGAGCTGCAACTTCAAAGAACAGTTTAGACAGACACAGTCCTAAAGGGCCTAATTTTCCTTTCAATTATTTCATCTTAAACAGCATATAATTCCATAGATTTTTAACGGGTGTCAATCCTGATTTACACCAGGATGGGTGAAAGCATTATCAGGCCCCAGGGGACCAAAGATCCCATGTCACCAACCTCTGCATTTTATGTGACTGAATGGGAGTCTAATCAGTCACATTCCAGGGTGAAGTCAAGACCAGTGAGGGGTTGTGTCACCACCCGCCCTGCAACCTTGGGTGCCTCACAATGCTTTGTTGCTGTAACTTCCAACCTGAGCCGCTCACAAACAGCCTACCAGCATGCAGGTCTGTTTATAGCTGAGCCTTGGTCCAGCAGCTCTGACCCCAGCAGCCTCTCAGCAACACACTAGCCACCCCCTGGCTCCAGCAGGGTGATCCCAACACACTCCAGTCCCAAATTTTCCCCAAAACATATGTGTTCTACACTGTCCCGCCTTCTCCTGGATAGTTCAGATATTGGTGGTCTGTTGCCCCTGTAAGGGATCAATGTACAACAAGTGGCTATTTTATTGGGAGTTACCAAACAACTCAGTTTAAACATTGGATTAGTTTTTATTAAAAATAAAATAATTTTATTTAACTACAATGAGAGATTTTATTTGAGTACAAGTACCAGGTATTAAAGTCAAACCTTTACAAGATAAAAATGCTTTTTAGTAGCTAAGGCCTAACAAACTAGACTTGGTTCAAGGTAAAATATCCTTATCACATGTTCCCAGCAACATGGCTGACCAAATTCTCAGGTCAGAACCCCTGCCAAAGTCCAAAGGCTGGTTCCTTTGCCTTCTGGGGGGAGAGAAAGATCAATCGATCCTGGGGTGTTTTTGCCTCTTGCTTTTATAGTCAGTCATCCTTTGAAATACATATTCCTGAGGGCTACCCCTAGATTCCCACTGTGAGGATGGAGACATGGAATCTCATGGTGAAAGAGGTTCCATACTGTTGTTTGCAGATGGACCTGTTCCTGCCCCCCCTTCACTGCCAAAGAATGGCCACTTGACAGGTGACTGCCCATCAGTTTTGATGACACCTGGCTAGAGGCGCCAGCTTGCTCTTTGTCGCTGAGGAATAGGTTTGCCCCTTCCCAGACATTTCAGTCATAACTTCAACCTATAAAAAGAACAGGAGTACTTGTGGCACCTTAGAGACTAACAAATTTATTTGAGCATAAGCTTTCGTGGGCTACAGCTCACTTCATCGGATACATAGAATGGAACATATAGTGAGGAGATATATATACATACAGAGAACATGAAAAGGTGGAAGTTGCCCAACCAACTCTAAGAGGCTAATTAATTAAGATGAACTGTTGTCAGCAAGAGAAAAAAAAACACTTTTGTAGTGATAATCAAGATAGCCCATTTAAGACAGTTTGACAAGAAGCTGTGAGGATACTTAACATGGGGAAATAGATTCAGTGTGTGTAATGGCTCAGGCATTCCCAGTCTCTATTTAAGCCTAAATTGATTGTATCTAGTTTGCATATCAATTCAAGTTCAGCAGTTTCTCGTTGGAGTCTGTTTCTGAAGCTTTTCTGTTAAAAAACTGCCACCTTTAAATCTATTACTAAATGGCCAGAGAGGTTGAAGTGTTCTCCTACTGGTTTTTGAATGTTATGATTCCTGATGTCAGATTTGTGTCCATTTATAATTTCACACAGAATGTTGCCATACATATTCCACCATGATATTATTGACCAACAAGTTATTAGTTTTCAAATGATACTTTAAAAGGCATATTCTGTATAAAGATTAGTACAATAGTGTGTAGGTTGTGAATACAGGGGTGCATTCAGTCACAAAACCCCATTAGAAAGGGATTTATCCTTCACATTGCATAGAAATATTTGTGGCCTTTCTTTGGCATTTGGGATACAATTTCTTTCAAACTGGCTATTTAACATTCCACTGAAATAGACTTCGCATGTCAGTATTCCAAACTTACCTACTTAGACTTCTCTTGCAGCGCTTCAAAAATAGAAACACTACACTCATGCCAAATCAAATACGTCACCTTTGAAGGAAGCTGTACGATGACCATTCATGAGTCATTTATTGATTCATGGGGGAAAAAAACTACTCCATTCTTCAAGGACACTTGTTTTATAGAGAAAAAGAAAAAAACATTGCAAAAGGCCCCTATGTAATGTAATGTGATGTGGATGGCTTGTTTTTGTACTCAAAGTCTGAACAATGGAATTGTTTTTGTTATAACCTTATTTTGCACACACTTTCCTCATAAATGTAACCCACTCTCCTTTTCAAAGTATTTGCTAACATGTACACCAAGTTACATTCAGTTTTCTGTAAGCATTCAGACAACCAGCATCTAGTTACACTGATATTTATGGAGGCCCCATTTAATTTTTTGAGAATGAACCTATTAATTTGCATATTTGGAGACGTTCACAGACGTTTGTAAAAAACATATTGGTATGCCTATCCATTTGCTTATTGGACAGGTTTCTTTGGAAACCTGGATGTCACCTGTTGGGAGGCAGCCTGTCATAACTATAAAGGGAAGGGTAACAGCTCTCCTGTGTACAAAGTACTATAAAATCCCTCCTGGCCAGAGACTCCAAAATCCTTTTACCTGTAAAGGGTTAAGAAGCTCAGGTAACCTGGCTGACACCTGACCCAAAGGACCACTAAGGGGACAAGATACTTTCAAATCTTGCGGGGAGGGTATGAGGGCTTTTGTTTTGTGCTCTTTGTTTGGGAAGTTGTTCGCTCTTGGGACTAAGAGGGACCAGACATCAATCCAGGTTCTCCAAATCTTTCTGAACAAGTCTCTCATATTTCAAACTTGTAAGTAAACAGGCAAGATGTGTTAGTTTATCTTTGTTTTCTCAACTTGTAAATGTACCTTTTACTAGGATGTTTACCTCTGTTTGCTGTAACTTTGAACCTAAGGCTAGAGGGGGGTCCTCTGGGCTCTTTAAGTTTGATTACCCTGTAAAGTTATTTTCCATCCTGATTTTACAGAGATGATTTTTACCTTTTCTTTAATTAAAAGCCTTCTTTTTAAGAACCTGATTGATTTTCCCTTGTTTTTAGATCCAAGGGGGTTGGATCTTGATCCACCAGGAGTTGGTGGAAGAAAGGAGGGAGAATGGTTAATTTCTCCTTGTTTTAAGATCCAAGGGATTTGGATCTGTATTCACCAGGGAATTGGTGAAGAGTCTCTCAAGGCTACCCAGGGAAGGGAATTAGCACATTGGGAGTGGTGGCAGCGGACCAGATCTAAGCTGGTAGTTAAGCTTAGAAGTTTTCATGCAGGCCCCCACATCTGTACCCTAAAGTTCAAAGTGGGGAAGCAGCCTTGACACAGCCTAAGCAGGAGAGCAAGAAAAACAGGTTACAAAAACCCTACCAACACCAAGTGATCAGCCACTGTCAGCATGAGAAACAGTGAGGAGAAGGAAGGTCAAGACAGGAATTTCTGGTAGAAGATAAAATCTACAGATTGGAAATTGTTTGCATGCTCCAGCCCCAGAAAATTGAGAAAGGTGTCTGAGATGTCATCCGACAATGAAGCAGATGAGTATCTCCGAGGAGGACTGCTCTATGAACTACCTCCATACATGGTATACAGGCTTGCAACCAGATGGGCACCCTCTGGTGAGCATGTGCACATGATTTATAAGAAGGAGAAATGGGTGGTGAATGACAGTGTGGTATGAAATGGAAGGACAGTGAATGCAATCCACATACTTGACAACAGAAGAAAATGCAGAATGTTGAACAAAAAAAAAATTGCAAATATTTAGCCAGTGAGATAACAAGTGTTCTATCATTCTGTTTCTTATACTGCACATCATCATGATAGCAAAAACACCTCTGTGGCAGCCAAGTGCTTTAATCACCAGACTGTGGGCGAGTTGTTTCCAATCTCTATAAGTGAAATGTGTACTCAGACATGAGTGTTTTTCTTCACCTGCAAGAGGCAGAGTTTTGCAGTTAACAGATTTTTAAAAATCCTCCTCTCTAAAGCTGTTTTAATCTAAAAGAGGGAAACTTGGGTTTGAAGACTATGAAGGGAAAACTGTTTTCAACTAGGATTCCTTGAGATCAGAAAAGATTTTCCCTTCAAGAGAAGATTACACTAAGGAATTTTATTCTGTTAATTAAATGTTTAAATTTTTACACCATGTAATTTAGTGAATTTAGAGGTTAAATTCCTGTAGAGCTGTTTGCCAAAGGGATTTAGCTCTAGGCTGTAGTTCAAAGTGGAGGAAAGGAAAGAGCCATTTGTTGTCTTCCAGTTAAAATGTTGATACAGGACTGCTTTATTATTTTGGGAACAGCAAGAGTGTACACTCTATAACTTGGGTTAGGTCAGTGCTGTGAGTTAAACAGATTTGCACCAGAGGAGGTCTGCCATTTTCCAGAGAAACAAACAAACAGAGAACTTCAGCATTCTTCTGTGAAATCATTTCACTGTGCACAGATCCAGAGACTTCAGACCGGACATTGATTCCAGTTCTACTTTAAGTTTTTGTTTGTTTTGTTTTTAGGATAAATGGATAATTATGGTCTACAATGTTTATTCTCTTGTCACCTGCATTGGTAAAATGTATCCCATAGCACTTTAGAAGTATAAGCTCATCATCATTTGTTAGCCTATGAATTGATAATACATAGAAGAGAGAATTCTTTTTGTGCGGTGACTTATTTTAAAAAGGAGAAAAAAATTTCTTTAAAGGTGATTAATATATTATTTTCCCCTGAAGCTAGTCAAGTAGTATAATGATTCATGAAGTACTTTGGAAAACAGACAATGAAACTATGCAGTAAGAAAAAAGGGTGACAGCAGAGAACTTACACATAACTATATTATTTCATCAGGACATATATTCCACATTATCGGAGCTCAATCAAGGATTTGGAATATAGGCCCCAATACAATCGCAATGGAGTTAATTGGAGTCCTTCCATTGATTTCCAATGGGCATTGGCTCCTTAAGGTACTTCAGTAATATTCCTTTCTGCTAATACTGTGCTAAAAGAAACCAGTGTAGAATCCAATGGGGCTTAACCCCCAACTCTTGCAAGGCAAGGGAAAGGACTCAGTCATGCTCTGCTCCTGGGGGGAAGTAACTAATTGCTTCCTGGATAGAGGAGGCAGAGCTAAGCCATATAAAGAGAGCTCAATTGAGGGGGAGAGACTGCAGAGACAGGTCTCTCTGACAGAGAGAAGCCTTGGACTAGGACTTAACAGGCAGGATAAGGGAACAATAGTAAAGCCTGAGAGGGGCAGAAGGGCTTTTAATCTGATGACTTGTTTGAATCTTTATATGGACTTGTTCATGCTACTTGGGAAGGAGTTTAGACTTTTATGTGACTTGACCAGAGATCCAAGCCACAGAACACCCAGAGGGGGAGTCAGGAGAGGATATAGACTGAGAAAGACTATTGTAGGCAAAAGAACTGGCCCTTTGGAGAGGGTGCAATAGGCAAAATCCCCTGCAATTCTGCATCCAGGAGTGAAGGGTGTCCTAGAAGTGAGGAAGCATGCTTACAAGGAACAAGTTATATCTTATTGTTAAAAACTTGGATAAAAATATTGGATTCAATTTGAAAGACTTACAAGCAGAATGAAAGTGATATTTATTTTTCCTTTCAAAGTTATCAAAAATCAAAGTAGAAATCATTACAAGTAGCAAAAAATTCATTTTTTAATATGGATCTGATTTGGGGAATAAATGAATGTAAATATTTCACTTCTCCTTGTAATAGCACTGTTTTAAAACACAACTCTCCAGTGAGACATTAAGAAGCAGAAATATCAATGAATCAACTTATAACCATAAAATGATTGCCACTATATGGTTGTGATGCACATTATTATATTTCAGAGTTTATGTTTTTGACTGCACTATAACAATACAATTAGAAATATCTACACGTATTTATGATGGCAAAAGTATGCATTTTCTCAAGTCTACAAGAGTTAGTTGGGATCCTATAGCATACAATATAATAAACAGCTTTTTTCCCCAAAAGGAGACTATTAACTGTCGGGCTCAAGTGTAGACTTTCAAACAAACAGTCTTAATTAAGGTGTTTATAAAGTACGTAGAGACATCCATTTGTGAGCAAATAAAACTTATGTTTGGACATGCAAAGCAGGTGACTCCATTTCTAATTACCTGATCTGTGCATGGAAATGCCAGTGTGGATGCACAAATGTGAGTTTGCGTAGGTACATCAAGTTGCCTACAAGCATTTTTCGTTCATTAATGGAAGCTGGTTGAATACTTGGCCCTAAAAATCTACATAGTCATAGGACTACGACAAAAAGTTTCCATTCACTAAGAAGTATAATATTGTAAATTTACAAATGAGATGGTCAAAAACATATATTGAGGGATTAGACTCTACATGCTATTATGTGATAGCATACCTTTATTCATATTCACAGTAGTGTTTTTTAAAATATGTATCAATGAAATCATCACACAAACTTGATTAACTCTACAGTTCTCTAGTAGTAGTACAAAACGTTTAAATAATTCAGGTTCCACTTGAAATTATTATTCTGACTCAATACGAGAAAAAAAAATCTACTGAATTTAGGCAAGTACGTAACAGATAAAGGAAAAGTGCAACCACTTCAAATGTAGTCCACCTCTACCTCGATATAACGTTGTCTACGGGAGCCAAAAAATCTTACTGCGTTATAGGTGAAACCGCGTTATATCGAATTTGCTTTGATCCAGCGGAGTGCACAGCCCCGCTGGACCGGAGCGCTGCTTTACCGCATTATATCCGAATTTGTGTTATATCGAGTTGCGTTATATCGGGGTAGAGGTGTATTTATTTTTCCATCCATATGGTGTTAATATTATTTAATGCATGTTTTAATATTTTTATTGCCACAGGGTTTTTATGTTGGTTTAGAGCAGGCACAAACAGCATTTCATATCACTGAAAGGAAAAATACTCCCTGGAGCCTGGCATGAAAACCTACGGATTACTACTTTCTAAGTATATTTTCTTGCATTTTAAAATGTAATCCCCCCCTTCTTTAGAATGCATTTCCCAACACCCCTCTGATAGATGCCACCATAAAACTGCATTATGTCACTCAACTTCCCATAGTGAAAAACCAACCAGTGCTCAACTTACCAGTGAAACATACCAGTTTATAGCTTGCCCACAACATGAGAGGAAAGATGTCCATTTCCTTGTTTAGCAGGTCATGTTTAGTTAAGTGATTCAGCCAGTTAATCGAGAGCTGTAAACATTCTGCTGTTTCACTTTTAATGTTCCACTTATCTTAGAGACTTGCATATTTAACAACCGCAATTAGAGCCTGAGCCAAAGCCCAGTGACTATTCTCCAATTAAGTCCTGATTCAAATCCCATTGACTTCTGTGGTCTTTGGATGAGGTGCTTTGTCCACTACCCGGGGGATGTGTGTATGGAGACCAGCGGGTAGGAGAGTTTCAAAATCAGTTCATGTTAACTGAAGAATCTTTCCATTCAAACAATGGTGGCATGTATTCTCTTCCAGATCATCAGGACATTATCAAAGATGACTAATAACAACAGCAGTATCCAATTGACTTCATCGGGATATGGACCAGGTCCTAAATCCCTACACGGACTGCCTTTTGCCTTCCATGTATTAAGGTATGGGCAAGATGCATGTACATGCTCCAGCCCATAACTATTGTAATTTCATACTACTCCTCCATTTCCCTACCACTCCCACAATGAATCCCATCTCACCTCTTGCTTTGTCCCATTTTCTTACTGCTCTTGATCCTTCCTATATCTAGAATTTCCTTCCTATCCCAGCACACCAGATATCCATCCTCTTTCAAATCCCTCCTCAATATTCACTTCAACTGGGAATCCCACAAACTAAACCACATCAATAAAAATGCTGTCACACATGTAAAACAGAACCGTCTCCTAATCTCATGGGTTATTTTAAATCATCCAGCTGTTTTGACTGCAAGTTCTTAGAGATGGACTATGATTTTTTCTGCGACTTAGTGCCAAGTGGACTATAGGTTCCTAACAAATTATACATATTCACTATTCAGAAAAATCATTAATGAAAAAATAGCTAATAGATTTTGGCAAGATCCTGGAAATGCAAACAGAAAACTGGGTTTAAAACAGATAAAAGATTCAATTAAAACTTATAGCCCATTGTTTTTGAAATCTTAAGACAGATCTTGGCTAAGCTGCAGAAGTTTTGTGCCAGTCCAGAAGTGCAAAGCCACCTGGTTTGCATGGCCACCTGAAGATTCCACATATCTAGGGGAGCCTACAGGTGCAATGAGGCAGGTAGGCATTAGGGTGGGGCAAACCATTCTGCATTAGTAGCAGAGTTAGGCAAAGTGAATGGCAAAACTACCACTGGCTCCAATAGGAGCAGAGTTGGGCCAAAGAAGAGAGCTTTGGAAAAATCCCAGCTCTAAGTATTATTTATGCTTGTGAACAATTGATTGTGGGTGTAAACATAGAAGCTGGATGGAGGTCTCTTTAAGAGCTGTCCCTAAATATTTTCCATAGTTAGTTAGTGAGGGCTTATACGTTTTCAAGAAGTTAGACACACAAGGTGGGTGAAGTAATATCTTTTATTGGCCCAACTTCTGTTGATGAGAGAGATGAGCTTTCACTAGCAGAAGTTGGTCCAATAAACGATATTACCTCACCTGCCTTGTATCTCCAATATCCTGAGACTGACATGGCTACAACACCACCTCATTCAATAAGTTAGATTTTTCATCTCCTTGCATTATTCTCTTGACATATTCCTGTGATGTCTTAGATTGTGGAAATATATCACTGAGATTCTTTAAAGCAAGCAGAGAATTTATCAGATTTTAGAGTTATGCCTTCTAAACTTGCTTATATTTTTTCACTCCTCACCACCGGCTATAGCTTATATGAAAGTTATTTTGAGTACAAATTTTAGTGGCAACGGTCTCCTTTGTAAGCATTTGGACTCCATCTCTATTCTATTGACTAGCCCAGTTTATTTTTATCTCATTTTTAGTCATGTGTCTTTATGAGCATTGAGATAATGAACCATCAATAGTTTATGTACCAGTTGATGTGTCTGGTTGAAGCTAAAATAACGGATAGTGATGTTTGTGAAGCAGAATTAGAAAGCGAGACTGATGCATGCAATTCTTGCTGCTGGTTTCAGGCAATCACCACATGATCATCCTCCCCCCCTAGATATTAATATTTCAAAGCTTTCTTACTTACAGCCCAGCATTTTCTTCTGCTAGATGCTGTAAGGGAGCCATAATTCTATTTGTGACATCAGTCTTTTATCGTGAAAATGATTAAGATACCACAGACACAGCACTACTGCTTTACTGTTTACATGATCAAATATTTTAGGAAGAGAGACAGGCTCTAAGAGAAAAGCTTTCTTTACCTATGAATATTTCCAATAATTACCAAATATGGCAAAAATTATAAAGAAGAAAGAAGATCAATGGGTTTGTGCTTTAAGAATAATATTACTTTAAAAGGATTCAACTGCATATGCGATGGCTCTGTATTGGGAATATGCTGACAGTTCAATAGGGGACAGTAAGACTAACAGAAAGCAAAATAAAGCTTTATCCTAGTTATTATAATGTTACAGCCAGTCTGCATTTTGATAGATAACGTTAACCAGGAGACATTAGCAATAACCAAATTTATATTTAATAGTGGGCAACTAACTTTTGTCATATAAAAGCAAATGAAATCTATGAATATATGATTCTGGAAAAAAAAAAAAAGAAGGTTACTGCTTCTGACTGTTACTGTGCCTTCTATTTCCTCGGGCATGACCACAAACAAAATTTCATCATCATTTCCTACTTTCACAATCTATGTTAAGAATACTTTAGTGTCCACGCTTAAGCCATGCCCTCTTTGTTTCTATATGGTCTGGTTTTCCCATAGTCTGCACATAGGGTTGTCAACTGTCTAATCACTCAAACCCAAACACCCTTGCCCCATTCCTGCCCCGCCCCTAAAACTAGGCCACACCCCACCCCGTCCCTTCTATGAGGCCCTGCCCCGCTCACTCCATCCCACTTCCCTCCGTCGCTCGCTCTCCCCCACCCTCACTTTCACTGGGCTGGGGCAGGAGGTTGGGGTGCGAGAGGGGGTGCAGGCTCTGGGAAGGAGTTTGGGTGCAAGAGGGGGCTCATGGATGGAGAAGAGGGTTGGGGCGAGGAGTGAGAACTCCAGCTGGGCAGCATTTATCTTGGGCAGCTCACGGAAGCAACTGGCATGTCCGGCTCCTAGGCTTGGGGCGGCCAAGCAGTTCTGCGTGCCGCCCGTGCCTGCAGGCACTGCCCCTGCAGCTCCCATTGGCCGCGGTTCCCGGCCAATGAGAGCTGCAGAGTCGGCACTCAGGGCGGGGGCAGTGCACAGAGACCCACTGGCCACTCCTGCACCTAGGAGCCAGAGAGACATGCTGGTCACTTCCGGGAGCCGGGTGGAGCCTTAGCCCTGCTGCGCCACTGACAGAACTTTTAGAGGCCTATTAAAATCTCCCATATTTGTTTCAGTAGCCACCGGGAGATCAATTCTGATTCCAGGAGACTTCCAGCCAATCCGGTATGGTTGGCAACCCTATCTGCACACCTATATAAAAATGCATTTAACTTTGTTTTACTCTATTAAACATAAATAGAAGATCATTTAAGAGCAATATACAGTTCTTTAGCTCCAAACGCAGTGCATGCCCCCTAGTATTGCACAATGATTAGCTTGCATGGGGGGGAGGGAGGGAGGAGATTAGACACAACAAGTGAGAAATATCAACTGAAATTATTTATTGTAAAACACTGATTTCACTGGGAGCTGCAGATCCTCAGCACATCTGAAAACCAAGCTCTTCTATTTAGGGGCCCAAATAAATGTTTGTTGAACCCCATGGGAATCCTTTCCATTGATTTCAATAGGCATTGGAGCAAGCGCTAGGTAATAAATATGGAAATAGTGTCTAATGATAGGCACCCAAGATTGAAAGATTTGGCCTTCAATCTTAGATTAGTTAAGTGGAACATGATATCCTAGCCGCTTGTAGGATTCATTTTTAAATAGCTTTGTAGAATTTCACATGTATCCATTTTATCTTCCGAAACTGAAAACCCTCCTGTTGCACATCAGCATGGCCAATGTAAGAGAAAACTAATATTCGAAAATTTTATTATCCTAAAAATTGATGTTTTCTTACAAGAAAAAGAAAAGAGCTCTGTGCAGTGTTGTAGCCATGTTGGTCCCAGGGTATTAGAGACTGTGATGGGGTGTACTCACCCGCAGGAAGGGGTTAACTCTTCCTTGGTGGCTGAGGAAGCCATGCCCCCACATCCCTACTAGGCAATGACTGTATAAAGGCAGGCCACCCAGTTCAGTTGGGGCTCACCGCCGGAGAAGAAGGATGTAGCATACAGGCTTTTGCTGGGGAGCAGCTATCAATCCACCCCATGGACGCCCAAAGCACTGAAGCCCCAGCTGACACCCAGGCACCCGCTGATACCGAAGAGAGGTTGGAGACGCCAGGAACAGCCCCAGCCGAGCAACCTGAAGACACCCCAACTACTGCCACCAGAACTACGATAGGAAGTAGCTGGGGGAAGAGGGGACTA
This sequence comes from Trachemys scripta elegans, assembly GCF_013100865.1. NCBI lineage: Eukaryota > Metazoa > Chordata > Testudines > Emydidae > Trachemys > Trachemys scripta. The sequence goes on from NC_048298.1 coordinate 72,084,291, forward strand.
GCCATAGTCCCAGACATAGGAAGTGTGTTGCGGTTGGATCCCTCTGCCACTACTAGGGCCCTAGGCTGGGACCCGGTGGAGTGGGGAGGGCACGGGTCCCCCTACCCTAGGCCACCACCCTCCCCCAGGGGGTGGCCCACTACCCTGGCATCGAGTCCCCACAGATTCAGGCTGCTAGGCCTTGACCCTGCGAAGGAGAGATTCGCCACCAACTCTGACCATTAGACCTTATTGCCCTGTGACGCAGGACAATCTTATCAGTGTAAGTCCATTGAGTGTCCTACCCTGAAGAAACGGGCACTTGAGGGATGGGGTGTACTCATCCCACACTGAACGGGGACCCCCACCCCATCATGGAGACACAATGTGGGTGAGGTAGAAGAGTTCTGCGTAAGCTGAAAAGCTTGTCTCTCAAAAGAAGTTGGTCCAATGAAAGATATTACCTCACTCAGCTTGTCTCTCAAGAGAAAAGAGTGGCAATTCACCATTCAAAAATTTCTGGTCATCTATTTAACTGCACAGTAAGATATGCTTTCTATATAGTCAGTGAAAGATAAAATAATAAAATACAAGATAAAGCTGCATTCATCACAAGATCTCAAAGCATGGTTTTCAATATGGATCTTGGTGCTGTACTACTAGCCATCATTTCTATCCAAACAATAATATCTGAAATTCCTGTCATGGAGATTTTCAACCTCATGAAGCTGGCTAGCTGGATCTCTTTCCTGGTTTTGAGCTTCGGTTGACTTTTTCCATTCTTAGCTGATATTTTACTTTATTAAGGCACGATTTCTGCAACTAGCAACAATAAATTGAGGCTGGGTAGGAAGGAGGTGGTGTGTGCAGAATGGCAGGCCCTCAAAAGTATGGCCTCAGTAATAATTAACTTTAACATTCCTTTACTTTTTATATCCTCCTATTCCCAATCAGACAAGTGTTAATTGTTCCTCAGTATTGGAAGAAACTGCAAAGCTACCAACAAACTTCCCTAAACAGAACCCTATTCAAGCTTATTATTGATCAAACTGCATGCACTAGTTCAATAAAGCAAGGTCACTATATTTTCCTCCTGAATTTTCCCTTCTCTCCCCCACACGTCAACATTTCCAAATAAATTTATTTAATCTGATAAGCAGGGCCGGCTTCAGGCACCAGCTTACGAAGCAGGTGCTTGGGGCGGCCACACCAGAGAGGGGCGGCATGTCCGGCTCTTCGGCAGCAATTCGGCAGTGGGTCCCTCACTCCCGCGTGGAGTGAAGGACCTCCTGCCGAAGTGCCGCAGATCGCAATCGCGGCTTTTTTGTTGGTTTGTTTGTTTTTTGTTTTGCGAGGGGGGGGTGGGGTAGCTGCTTGGGGCGGCAAAAACCCTGGAGCTGGCCCTGCAGATAAGACATTAACAAAACCCCTTCAGTAATAAATAGACTGATAATTGCTAATGCAACTGAAGTTTGAAGTGCACTAGTAAATATACTAATAATCCTTTTAACAGTATGATCCACTACACTAGAAATAACTTATGTATCGAAGTGAAAAATGAACATTTTAAAATAAACTTCTATATAATATTGCAGTGCTGGAAAAACACAGTGTGTGATGTCAGGCAGACAGAAGTCTTTACAATATATCATTTTTGACCATTACACTATGAAGAGGTCAATTCTGAGTTCAATTTTTTAGAGTGTACTTTTAAAAATCTGTGCACAGTAAGACAGAGAGACTTTGGCGCAGATTCTAATCTTGGTTACACCAATGAAAAACCAGAGTAATCCTGATGACAGTGGAGTTACGCTGCGGAAAATCCTGAGATCAAAATCTAGATCTTTGTAAATAACATCACACTACAGCACATCAAAACCAGTGTTGAGCATGGACTTTTTGAACTGCATAACACAACAACTACATGTATCCTCTATACTCTGGGGCATGTTCTGATGCTCAGTGGGACATCAGCTGGTGCAAATTATAGCGCTATTGAAGTCAATGAAGCTATGACAACTTCCATCATCTATAAAATATATTAATAAATATAGATCTTTATTTCTTAAATAGTCAAATCACCAGGGCAACATAAATAGTAAGATTCTAGTCAACAAGTGCAGGCCATGTTCTGCCATGTTCAAATGGTAATATATTTCATTTCACAACAACATCAAAACAAAGTTGTCATGGTAGGTTTTTAAGACTTGTGTCAGCATCTCTATTCTTTGCCATCAGTTTGCCTCAAAACTAAATCATTTAAACATAATGATAGATCTTACCCATTTGTGTTCATCCTTACTCATGATCCCAAAAGAGCAGCTTCGTCAATACTGTATCTTAGGCAAGGTATTTTTATGCATGAGGCCAGTTCACTACAGTGACAATATTACAGGACTCACTAACAAATACAATATGAAGGAGATGACAAACACACTTCCATTATAAACTAGAGACAGATTTAAGCAGCCATCTGGATCTGGAGTCAGATTTCAGTCTCCATCAGTGTTCAGGATGCATTAAGAATCCATCTTTTCAGTCACTAATAACTTACTTAAACTTTTCACTTTTCCATAACTTGAAAGATATGCAACTTACAATAAAATGTCAGGCCACATTTTCATCTTGCAGCAGGTACAGTTTAAAAGTTCTGCTCAAAGTTTAAGACTGGTCTGTACAATTTTCTAGATGGGGCTTGGATACAAAACCCACCGTAGTCAATGGAAGTCTTTCAAGATTCCTTCTCTGGGCCTTGCCTCAAGCTCACGCTGAGTCTGCTCTCATATTAAAAGTACAGAACTACACTTCAGACATTTTAAATATTTTATCTATTCCCCTTAACTATAGCAGAACAAGCTACAGAATGCAAGTAGCTTGCACGAAATATGTTCCAGCTGCCCAACTAAACATTGCTTTTGTTCTCTTCTACCACTTTAAGCTTCATGTCCTTTTCCCATGCTCCATTCATGGCAGGAGCTCACTCCCTTTCCTTTCACACCAAACATTCTGCCCCTCTTTAATCCAATCACTCTTAACACATACTTCTTCCACAAATCTTTATAACTTTGATTTAAGAAATAAAGAGTCTGTAGTACTTCAGGATTTGGAACCTCTGTGTCTCTTGCTTCTTTCATGTTTGTACAGCATCAGACACACAGTTTGCACTCAAATGTAATGTTAAATAAATCAGTGTGTGACTTTTCTTTGATGGAATGATCTTTAATATTGTGATGAGTTGGCAACGCAGTCTGTAGTCCTGATCCTGGATCCTATAAGTTACAATATGCGGATAGACACCTGCAGAGAACCCATGGAGTTCTATCTGCAGGATGAGAGAGTAGCATTTTTCAGAATTGTATCGCTTCCTTTTTGTAGCAGGTATAAGTTTGTTTTCATAAAAAAAGTTTACTTAGACAAGTAAATATGATCATAGAACTAGCATCAATCTTATAATCAGACCAAATTGTGCTCTACCACGTCATAAATATTATAATACAGAGAAACAGATCTTTAGAACTCTTTTTATAAGCAACTCTAAAGATCTATGTCCAATTTAAGTCTGATTTTTCGAAATGTGCTTTCTTCTAGTAAAATAATACTGATAGTGTTCTACATGCATTTACTGGACTAGACTCTCTACTACCTTGTGCACTGGGCAATCACTTACAGCTCTACAAAGCAAGCGTAAAATGCTGCAAAATTAAAATTCCACTCATTTACCCTGGTGGCAATAATTTACAACCACTTTAGGTAATATTCTATATTTGTGTAAGGCAGTACAGGATCCAGGCTACTGTGTATGGTACATGTCTCCTAAAACAGACTATTTCAGGCAATTAACAGAATAATTCTATTTTACTAATCTCACTCATTGTTATCAGTGAAAAGTCCAAGAGTCCTTATGCTGAGCACACACTTTAGTAGCCAATAAAAACTGGTTTAAAGAAGCAATTCATTAGTTTCACTTTTGTTTTTTTAGTTCTAGGAGTACATAGAATTGTCTTTTTACGTCAAGGGAAAAAAGCATTGATTACATCTATAACGTTGCTATTTACTTAAACTCTGTTCTATATTCCAAGATATCGGTATCAGGCCTATAAAGCTACTGGGAGTATATTATTGAGCCAGATTTCTTTTTCCTAATGTCTATTTTAAAAAGAGATAAACTAACAGATTTTTTTTTTTAAAAAAAAGATGGGAAGTTCCTGTACATTTAAGTAGTCAACAATAATTATGAATATAGGGCCAGATTTGCATCAACATCATGACTACTTAAGGTCTTACCACTAGTGCAGAACAATACTAAAGCTATTGTAGCTAGCCATGGGAAGATCATTCCAGACCCTGGGGATCTTCTGGTAGCAGATAGCGGGCAGAGCGGGTTTTATGCTACCCACTTTCCCTCCAGCTGTAGAAGTAGGAGTATGGTTGGGAAAACCTGCACCCTAAGAATCCTGGGAACCACTTGAGCCTCTTGGGGCCATTAGCAACTGTCACAAATTAAAAACTGGCCTCAAAACTGCTCAAATTTACCATCCCAGCATTCCTGAGAGGCTGGTCCAGTGTTGTGTGTTTTTCTGGCAATATAAAACACGATTAATTTCTAATTAAGCCACGGAGCAAGTGAATTGTTCACGTACAATATGCACTTGTTTGAAATAAATTGGGTTTGCTGTAAGTGTCTTACTACATGAGCAGGGGCTATCAACTTTTCTATCCATTAAAGACTGGTGTCTCAAAAATCCATCAGTTATTTACGCACTATATGCAAAAAATGACGCTGAATAAGATCTGCCATGTAGTATCTTACCCAAGATTATTACAAACATTATTAATACTGGAATCAGGTATTCAGCTAAAACCAATAGTCCATCTAATCCAGTATCTTGTCTGTCCTGCCCTTAGTGACCAAATGCTTCAAGGGACAGTGCAATCCTACAATGCATTGTTTGAGAAATTCCTTACAAACTCCCAGGTAGCTAGGGTGGAATCCGAGAAAGGACTTAGTGCTGCAATGCTGAGAATCAGAGCACCCAACTTTTAGGTGCCTAGAAAAAAAATCACAGGAATAATACAGTAATCCACAAAGCTGAATTAGGTGCCTAAGCTTCCTATACAATGAGAGGGAAGAGGAGGTGATAGGGATGGTGCCCACCTTATAACTTTTAGCCCAGCGGTTAGAAAACTTGCCTGGGATATGGAATCCCATAATCAATTCGTCCCTTTCTGCCAGAGGGGAAGAATGGATTAGAACTTGAATCTCCCACCTCTCAAGAGGGTGCTGCAACCACTGAATTACACAATATCCCAATGTGGGGCTCCCTCAATCTCCTGTCAAAGCTGTTGGATAAATAATGAAAGAAAAAGTGTTTGGGGAAAGGAATCTGGGTCCAGGATGTCCCACCTCCCATGTGGGTGCCCTACCACTTGACTTCAGAGTCTCTCTGTCTCTCAATGACTGTTTGAGTATTTATCCACAGGGGGCCAGCAACAGAGACACAGAGGTAGAAGAGGGGAATGAGGCAGCAGGTCAGTGGGAGAGCTAGGAATTTAACCCTGGCTTCCTGACTCCCAGGTCAGTGCCCTATCCTCTGGAACACACCACTTCAATTAAAGGAATACTGTCAATTTAACGTTTACTGTTTCTAAGTATATTCAGCATCGCCATCCCATGAAAAATCTGTCCGTTGTATATTTTTTGTTTTGCCTTTTTGGCATGTAAAATCTCTCAGGCTGGCATTTTGAAGACTTATAAGAATTATAAGCAACGGTGTCTGAGCCTGGACAAGCAGCACACCTGCAAAATTGGGGAGACCTGCAGGGCTTCCCCTGAAATGCAAGAAGAGCTGCTCCTTAAACAGTGCTGGAGGATAAGGAGATACCCAGGCCAGAAGCCCCTTTTTCCACAGAGTGAGAGGAGAGGAAGAAAACATTCACCATGAGATTTTGGATCTTCAAACCAAAAACAAAACCCACAACAACCAACCAATCCATTGTTGGGGATTGCTGTTCTGTATTATGCATTGGAATTCACTCACATTTTGATTGGCTATATCCCAGGTTTGGTGATTTTTAGAACATGAGGCAGACATTTTTATTAACTCTGACATCTTCTTAAAATGAGGAGTGTAGACACAATACCTTCTTTCATTTAGACACCCGCTGTACTTATACAATATCTAATTTAAACTCCAGAGTCACTTGCATATTACATTGCAGTATAATAAAAAAGGAGAGCTCAAATAGATATGTGAAATAGAAATACCAGCATAATCATTTACTACACTAATATGTGGTCTTCAGTTTGAAGATTTAAGATGTTCTATAGTTTCCTACATCCTTTGTTAACCCAGGCCATGTCCTTTCACTGTGTGTGGAAAAAGTCTTTGACTGAGAGATTGGGCCCTTATTAAAAGGTAATTTCCTCTGAATATAAACATTTGTTACCAAGCTTGCTACAGGGAATAGTCTCAGTGCCTGCAAGCAAGCAAGCACGTGTAATACTGGGGACATGGATAACCCCTTTGAAGTCATTGTAAGCACTTACACTGGAGCTGTTTAATGGAAGCTAAAAGCACTAGATAGGTAGTTAAAATCTTCAGAAAGGTGGCTACATGTTAAGAAGGTTAATTGGATGCCACTTGTCACTTGGTTATTGCTGCATTCACTCTTGCCCAGTTTAGTTACAACTAACTTGATGTGAAAAAATGCTAGATCTGGTGATCTAATCTTGGAAGTGGTTCTGTGAAACAATATTGGTGGCGGAGGTGTTTAAATCAGGAATGCCACCAGATTCAAGTATTTAAAAAGGAATGATATTTAAATTATTTAATAAATTAAAAATAGGTGACTACAAATGCTAGAAGACAAGCATTTTGCATGTCTCTCCCATCTGTCCATTATCAAGTATTTTCTCCCACTTGTAGTACGCTGAGTTGCACAAGCTCACGTACCACTGTCCTCACCCCCAAAATAAAAACATCTTAGGCCAGGTCTACACTACCCCCCTAATTCGAACTAAGGTACGCAACTTCAGCTACGTGAATAACGTAGCTGAAGTTCGAAGTACCTTAGTTCGAATTAGTTCGAACTTACCTTGGTCCACACGCGGCAGGCAGGCTCCCCCGTCGACTCCGCGGTACTCCTCTCGGCGAGCTGGAGTACCGCAGTCGACGGCGAGCACTTCCGGGTTCGACTTATCGCGTCCAGACTAGACGCGATAAGTCGAACCCAGAAGTTCGATTTCCAGCTGTCGAACTAGCGGGTAAGTGTAGCCAAGGCCTAAGAGTTCTTAAGGTTGAAGTACATTATAGTTGTGGGTTTGCCTCATGGTAGAGCAATGACATACCCAGCAATTCTGAAAGCTATTGTAGTCACTAAAAAAAAATCCTAATTCCCCCCCTAAAATATGCATAATTTACTTTCAGTCCACACTCACACTTACTAGAAGACTTTTTTTTGAGGGTGGTTCCTTTTTCCAATTGAGAAGAGTTGGATGCAAGTTCTCCCCCTGGAGTCCATTAATAACTCTTTTGAACAACAGGGATTTTTCCAGGCTGATGGGAGATACGCTCTACTGTTTTCATAGCATTCCCAGCTGCTGCTGGCCTGGGATCAGTCTTAAACTTGGCTGTGTGAGCCATGGCAGTAACCTGTGGCACCACTAGACTACCGGGTAAATTCCTCTGTTTATTTTCTAAATAACTACCAGTATTAAATAAAAACAGATGTATTAAATAAAACAGAAAATTGTATTAAATAAAAACAGAAAATTAATTTTTTAAACACACATTTACATTCAAGGAGCTATATGATAATCAAAGGGCACCCTAATGTATGTTTTTTACTGGAGCTACAATATATACTTTGGTGATTGCAGTACAAAGAGACATCATATTGGCTCCAATAACAAATGTCTTGAGGATTATTATTTAACTTGATAACGATGGAAGCTGAACTATTGTCAAATAATGTATTTTCTCTACCATATCGGCTTCTTTGTAATACATAACTTGTGTGCAATGAAGCCCAGATAATTTTGATAATGGGCTGTTTTAATATTCTATGCTAATAAACATTTTACACATTGTAAAAATATTTTTCCAGTGTAAACTTTAATAATGTATTGCCATGTAAATGTCAGTCAGATATGATGGATTGAAGCTTAACTTGGGAATCCTTAAAATACATCAAAGAAAATGGGGATTGGGGAGAGAGGGAAATCAAATGGACATCAATCAAGTTGAAGACTTAGATCCCAATCCTGAAATTGGATCCATGTATATAATGTTCACATTCACAGGTTAAACAATATTGGCCAAATTTCCAAACGCCTTATCATTAGGTAGAGAAAGAATATGGAAGCTTTCAGTCCCAAAAGGAATTTGAGAAAGTAATAACTGAAAGAGGTTTCAGAATAGAAGTTGCAATTTACTCTTTATTAACCTTTTCCTTTTGTAACTCGACTCAATTGATAATTGATCTTTTTGATTAAGCTATATACAAAGAACTTTATTCATCCCAAAGCAAAAGTGAAATATTAAATATTGTAAGATAAATAATTTAACTCCTTGTATGATCTAGTCCCGTTGTATCTGAAGGTTTTTTTTTTCCCCTTAAAAGGGTCACACATTGTGACCCAGAATACTGGCTATAAGTGACACACAGCCCAAGTGTCGACCCAAGTGCATTTCCCTCAGAGTTCAGTTCGAGCACTTCCCAGGCAGCTTCTGGAAGTCCTTGCCTAGCAAACATGTCCATTACTCAGAAGGATTCTGAATATTGGAAGACCAGTGGAAGCTGCAAATTAAGGTCCCATTGTACAAATACTTATACACACGCTTAAGTTTACTACTTCAAGTAATCCTGTTTGTTTTAGTGTTCATACATGTACACAACCTTATTACCATGCATAGTTCCATTGAAACTAATGTGACCACTTAGAGTAGTAAAGTTAAGATTGTGTGTAAGTATTTGCAGGGTCAGGATGAGGAGAAAACTGCAGAGGAGCCAGCCAGAGACTCCAGCCAGTACAAGCAAACATAGACAAAGCAGGGACTTTTGGTCCTTTGGATGTTAAGAGAACTCCATACAGTTTTGAACAAACTCTCTGCCCTGTGCTGATCAATTGCATGCTCCAACTTCCACACCTGCTCCTCTTACCCTTTTCTCTCCTGCCCTGTCCCCAGTGCACATCCCTTTTATTTCCATTTAATTCATCCCCTCCTGACTAACTCCCTCCCCTTCCAACATTAAAATAAAATATTGTGGAGCATGCCATTTGTTGCTATCACATTGTGCAATCTGCTTGTTTGTTCAATCCCTCCCCCCACACTGTCGGACTTGTCTATTTAGATAGATAAACTCTTTGGAGCAAGAACCATCTACTACAGTGGCTCTCAACCTTTCCTGACTGTTGTACCCCTTTCAGGAGTCGGATTTGTCTTGCATACCCACAAGTTATACCTCACTTAAAAACTACTTGCTTACAGACATAAAAATACAAAAGTGTCACAGCACACTATTATTGAAAAATTGCTCACTTTCTCATTTCTACCATTAATTATAAAATAAATCAATGGGAATATAAATACTGTACTTACATTTCAATGTGTAGTATATAGAGCCGTATAAACAAGTCATTGTCTGTATGAAATTTTAGTTTGTACTAACTTCGCTAGTGATTTTTCTGTAGCCTGTTGTAAAACTAGGCAAATATCTAGATGAGTTGATGTACCTCCTGGAAGACCTCAGTGTACCCCCAGGGGTACATGTACCCCTGGTTGAGAACGACTGGTGTACTAACCTGTGTGCGTGTGTCTGCACACAGTGCCTAACACAATGGGCTCCCATTTTTGGTTGGCCCTTATACACTACCATAATAAATATATTTAATTAATAATAATTAATAAGAAGAGTGTTTGCAAGATCAGGGACTAAGACTGCAGAAACCATTTCTCAATAGAGCCCTCTGAGGGCATGTCTACACTTACCGTGGGGGATGGACACTGTGGCAATCGGTGCACCGGGGGTTGATTTAGTGGGTCTAGTGAAGACCCGCCAAATCAACCGCAGATCGCTCCCCGTCGACTCCAGTACTCCACTGGAACAAGGGTAATAAGGGAAGTCGATGGAAGAGTGTCTCCCATTGATGCAACGCGGTGTAGACACCACAATAAGTCGACCTAAGCAATGTTGATTCCAGCTATGTTATTCATGTAGCTGGAATTGCGTAACTTAGGTTGACTTACCCCCATAGTGTAAACAAGGTGTAATTCTCTCATCTTGAGTGATATCCTATCCCCACTGAAGTCAATGATAAAATGCCTATTGACTTCAACATGGTTGGGATCTCATCTCTTATACTTATATTTTGAAATAGCCTTATAGTGGAATCACTATAATGCATATACACTTTGTAGGTGACCAAGACGGTTGTGGTAGAATACTCTGTTCAGTAATGTGTTACATTCACTTAGAGCTGTACTGTAATTCCTATTCATGTTTGTACATTTTGTAACTATTGTATTTCAATATCTTAAATGTAATCATTAACATTTCAAAGCAAAGTGAACAACTTCAAATCTACTTTAATCTATTTATTGTCTCCAATTAGGCAAATTTTGAAATTTAGTCTGTCCTTACGATGAAATTGTGTGCTGGGGGGAGGGACGGTTGTTGTTTTTACACAACATTTCAATGATGTATTTATGCCCAGAAGTAGTAAACTGGAAAAAAATTTACATCAACCTGACTGTTTGTTCAGTGCTTTGTAGATATAAAGCACTATGTAAATGCTAAATATTATAAATAAAATTTGGTTAGTACATTATGGGTTGCAAATCATTCAGAAACTGAATGGTCTATGCAAATATCACATTTGCAAGATTCACAAGTGCCACACAAAATACAAATCTTAATTATCTTGGAGATTACAAAAAATTTTCTTCTCTATCTTTTAAAGAACCAAGATTCTCCCAATGCACAATGAGATTAGGTTAAACAGTTAAAAATACTAGCCTGCCATTCATAAAATAATTCCTCCAAACAACCTTTCAGAAACATACAACTCAGGATTTTTCAACTTCAAAAAAGGGAGCTAGATAGTACAAGCATGGAATACATTTTGTATACTTTTGTTTGAGATTTTCTTCTTTTTAATGAAACTGATAGCATGGTGCTCCATATTTATAAAAATAATTCACTACACTACTTAGTTATGTACACAAACACCTAGGTGACCTAGTTGATGAAAAACCATCTGGTCTTCTTTCAAAATGTAAGCAAAAAGTTCCTTATACATTATATAGTACACTTTCTTATGCAATTTTGGGGGATTATTATATAGCGCTGCTAGGAATCAACATTTGTATTGTCACACAAGAGATTAAATGATCTGACAAGTCAGTTTATATCTTTATGTTTTGTATAAATCTAAAAGTATTAAAAATGGACATTTAATATTATGGCATTACTAGACATTAGCATCACTTCACGCACAAGATCAGATAAGAGATTGTTTGTGCCATATTACTTTAGTTTCCTGTAGGATGTATATCACTTTCCTATTCACTTCCCTCATAATTTAGATTTCCAGGCGTCAGTAAGGGTAAGGGCTGAGTCATGAATACAGAATCTTTAGGACTACGTTCTCTCAGCACTTCTACAATGTAGCAATACCTAATACAATGATAGCGTACAGCTCCTCTAGCCTGCATAACTTACCTAATGCTCTGCAGCGCTGTTGTAGGTTCATAGCTACAGATGCCTGGCAGGGGTTGCCCTAGTATAGGTCTTACCCTGATCTGCTCTCTTCCACATCCTTCTATCAGGAGACAGAACAACTTGTGGGAGGGAAGATGAGTTTAACTTCCTCTAGACTACAGAATTTCCTCTACTATAATGGGAGCAGTGGCTATCATTACTGTTCCTGCCCTCAGCTGCTATTCCAATGTTTGACCCCCACCAGCAGCCTCTGAATAGCTCTGTCATAAACAGATAGTTAAGGGTTAATACCTCTTTTACCTGTAAAGGGTTAAGAAGTTCACCTAGCCTAGCTGACACATGACCAGAGGAACCAATGCGGGGACAAAATGTTTCAAAAGGAAGGAGGGAAGTTCCCTTTGGGTCAGTTTCACTTTTGACCAGAGTGGGAAAGCTCCAGAATTCAGCCTCTTATCAAATAGTGAGTATTAGGTGAAGGGAATAAATAAGTTTATGTTTATTTTCTTTTCTAACTTGTCTTGTGCAATTAGAGAAATAATCAAATTTGGTATTTTTTGTGTAACTAAGTTTTTGCCCAGGGGATTGGTGGAGGAGTCTCTCAAGGCTACCCAGAGAGGGAAAGGTTTTGGGGGGAAGGGGGGGGGGGAGAAGACAGTTTTTCCCAAATAACTCATAAATCATTTGGGTGGTGGCAGCAAGACCAGATCTAAGCGGGTAATTGAGCTTAGGGGTTCACATGCAGGTCCCCATATCTGTACTAAAGTCCAGAGTGGGGGTGAAGCCTATGACAAGCTCTTATTCCCCCAAACCAGGGCTGACATTGGAGACCCCCTACTCTACTCCTCAACTGCTTGCACAATCCCTGTCCTCCTTTCACCACCATCATCCATTATTGAGAGCCCCTCCACCAGTAGTACATTCTTAATTAACTCCACCCACCCTTGGAACTGAATTCTCTCTCCCCCCATTCTCAAGAACTGCCAACACTGGCCCCTCCTTACCTTTCTCCTTAACCCATCCACACCACCTTCTTCTCCCAATCTCTCATCTAAATCTCTCTGCCACCCGTCCTTCCCAGTCACCAGCAATAATTATGGGCAGAGCTTTGCTCTCAGGACTCTCAAGTTCCAAGCACATCTTTAGCCAACCAAAAGTTGGGAGACCAGAGAGGAGTATGAAGAAAACCCATCTTTACCATGTGTCATATTCCAAAACCTCAGGGCAGGATGTAATTTGTAGATCTTGGCTCAGGGTGGGTGTTTTTTTGTTGTTTTTGGTTTTTTACTTGTTTTGTTTTTTAACTGATTACAAATATTACCTTGTTTTAACCAAAGCAAACAATGTTTTAAGTTTTTGAAAACATCAAAGTAAAAAGAAAATCATGATGGTTTATTTTAAAAACAGGAGGAAAAAATGAGTAAAATGCCTATTTTTTTTATATTCCATTTTCAATCACATCACAGATTGTGTGGTGCAATTTACTTATCATATGTAAACTAATGTGGTAGCTGTACTTGTGGTAATATTAGAAAGCAAGTCCTATTTGTAGCAAGGTGTGCCTTTCTGGAATTGAGTGTAGTGAACTTGTGATATCACCATCTCTCAGTTTATATTTTGTCCTACTTCCACCATCACAGATTTAATTTCAATAAATCCTAAATTGTCAGGGACATTAGAGCAACAGCCAAAAGAGTGGTTAGGGGCCTGTATCCTGTTCTCCTTGAGATCATTAATTAAACCCCCAATCTCTTCTAGAGACAATACCAAGGCTTAAGGGCCAGACCATATACCAAACTATTGAATCTAATGGGAGTTTTGCAATAGATCTCAATAAGAACAGGACTGGTTCCTTAAGGAATAAATAGGTGCTGTCAATTAATATTCAAATCACTTTAATCAATTTCCTGTTTAAGGTTACGAGGAAGATTTTTACAAGCGACATACCTGTGGCAGTGCTGAATTGAGCTGTCGCTGGAGGGAGTCTCTGTCGTAGATGACATCCTGAAGGCGTTGCTGTGCAAGCGACAGGCTTTCCTGAGTCTCCCGAAGGGTATCAAGGAGACGATCTCTTTCATCTAGCATGTTCACCATCAGTTGTTCAAAGTGAGAATCCGAGTCCGACCCACTACTCTGGGACCCCCGTTGACTCATTGGGGTGTCCTCATTTATCGTTGGCATCACTTCACACATCATTTCTTTAAAATAAGAAGTTAGAGGAAAAAATCTTAGGTAGAAAAACATTTAGGGGAACTTTATATGAGGAATTTAATATAGTCACAAACTGCTAGCACATTATTGCATTGATTCACATCTCAACTTTAGGTTTTCACTAGTCACATGGCTGACAAAATAACTGATCATTCAACATTGCAAAAATGTTGAATACACTTCCTATATAAGGGTAAGAGATATTTAATTTATATGAATGGCTTGACACAAAAAATCATGTCAAAAATTTCCTTTTTGGTTTAGTTCATTTTATCTTTCCTTTGCCCTCTATCATTTTCCGCTTGTTTGTATTGATGCCAATAATTGCAGAGTTTGGTCCTGCTGCAGGCTTTTCTACGGCAGACTCCAGACTGACCATTGATCTAGTACAGTGGTTCCCCAACTGGTGTTTGTGAACCCCTGGGGGTTCGCTAAATGTTACAGGGGGTTCTCGGGAAAAAATTCCTTAATGGCAGACAGAGCTGTCCCTAGGGTCCCCGGGCAGCACGGGGCCAGCAGCCTGGAGCCCCTGGACTTCCAAGAGCTAAGCAGATCAAAGCAAGCATACCTATCACACTGAGGAGATTTAAACTTCAAGACTCCTTGTAAGAAATGGAAAGGGAGGTGGATATTTTTTGCTGTTTTTTAAATTAAATAGGCAGCTAGTATTGTTTTTAAAATTATTATGAAGAACAAGTTTAAGCTTTGTTGTAACATGCATTGTTTGCCTGGACTGCTCAAGACCTGAATGCTTGTGTAGGAGTAATTCTTTGAATTGGCTTCTTAAATACCTTCATGCTGTTTCACATCTGATACTCCTTGATGAAACATAGGAGCCTTGTCTTATAACAGGCTTATTCAAAGTGATACAAGCTACAAAAGTCAGATCTTGGAAGAGTGTTGCCGTTTTCATAATGTAATAAAAATATTAATGATAAATAATAATTAATAATAAATAGTGTGTAATAAGCATGTCAAATTTTATATTTCCAAGATCACTGCTTTTATAATTTATACTCAGGTAAAGGAAAAAATCCCTGCAAATATTCATTTTTAGGAGGGGGTTCGCGAGACTTGACATTTTAGTGAAAGGGGTTCACCAGTTGTTAAAGTTTGGGAACCACTGATCTAGTAGCATGCTGCCTTAATAATGTGAGGTTAATCTATCTTTCTACCTAGTTTTTCCTTCCCTCAGGGGGAATTACTTTAAAGTGATCTCTCTGAGTAAGATGTCAAAGACTAGAGGCTCACTGCTAATTGCTATCCTTGTGATACCTTGTCCAAATTGAGCCACTAGGAACAGGACCACAATCGCATGAAGCCAATTTGTTCACATAGGCCACCACACAAAGAGTGGCTTCAGGAAAAAAAACACACCAAACAATTAGTCTCACTTGGCTCAGCATTTCCATTAAGATGCCTCTCATGTCCGTCTCACAACCTAGATTTAGACATATGTGGAAACAGGAACCTTAAGATACTGGATGCTGGGTACAACACACAAAAATAACCAGGACATTGAGGTTCTCAAAAGCCACATATGGTAGAAAACATGAAAATTCAATCTAAGTTAGGATTATGCTTAAAATAAACATTTACCTCTATGGAAGTCTGTGGATAAGGTCATCACCACCAACCTTAACTTTGCCCTTCCATCACTACTAAATTATACTCCTTTTATATATAGCAGATGTAAGTTAGATTTGGGTCTAAGGATTAGTCTTGGATCTTAAATCTTGTAGTCCTTACATATCAGCAAATATGCCAACAGAGTTTGTAATTTCACTAGCTGTAGGTTTAAATCTTTTTTCCAGTTTAGGAGTTTGCCTGTAGACCTTGTGTAGCCTAGAGCTTCTGGAAGCATTGTACATGATATATAAATTTCAGGCACTTCCATTATAAACCTTCCAACACACAAAATCTTCACCATTTCACACTGTCAATACCTGTATTGATTAGCTCTGCATATTCTCTGTTTTGGTAAGGATTTAAGACTTCTTAAATCTGGTATATTTTTCCCTAATAGAATTTATGGGACTGAAATGTTCTGTACCAGCCACATCTATCTTAAGGTCAGCCCAATGTTGTTTCAAGTAGCAGGAGAGTAAAGGTAGCTGAGCCATTTGTGCAAACACACAAAACCTGCCTCCCCCATTTGTCACAAGCACAGATAATAATGCAGCTGCCAATTGTTTCCTGGGATTTGCTCAGACAGTGATCCAGCTTTATCAGGAAGAACTGGTCTTGCCTACATTCTAAGCATTTACACAGACTCTAGTAGATTTCAGTTTCAGTTTTTTCTTTAGCCGATGTAGAGTGGTGAGCAGAGTAAACAGGGAACATTAATATCTCAGTATTGGTTATGGACCACTACCATTTAAGTTGGCTAGTATTTTCTTTGATGAGGGTCTCTGGTGTTCAGTCATAAGGTTCTCTTTGGATTTTGAAGGTGCGGGGATATGAGAAGTGGCAGAGTAAAGGTTATTTAAGTAACCATCAGTGCATTTCTAAGATTTTTACGTCAGTCTTTTTTTGTTTGTTGTTACTTGCTTTATTATTATTAAATGGGTAGCTTTAGCCTTTAATTTCCAGCTTACCACATGTTTTTGGTTATTTGAAGAACCTCAAGAGTTCTATCGCATAATTAACTCAGGTATTTTGTAGACTCATGGATTTTAAGGCCAGAAAGACCTATTATCACCATCCAGTCTGACCTTCTGATTAACACAAACCATAAATTCTAGTTGAACTATTGTATACCGTGTACAGAAAGATATCCAGTGTTGACTTAAAGTCTTAAATGATAGGGAACATGCCACATCTACAAGTAAGTTGTTCCAATGGTTAATTATCCTTGTTGTTATGAATGTAACTTATTTACAACCTTACCTCTAGTTTAACAGTTTTATTCCTCTATTTCCTTATGCATTTTTAATTGTAACAATTGTTCAATTTGTGGGTTCAATAAGGAATTATGAAGTGTCATGCCAAAGAAGCACCTGCAGACCCCACAAAAGTGCCAGATCCAAAGTCCAACAAAGTCAATTGAAAGACTCCCATTGACGGGGTCTGATCAAAATCACATTGAAAAGTCTGAAGGGAAGACCTACAGAGCTTACAAAATGTGCAGGAGTCTAAGAGCCACAAAGACAGAGGGAGAAAACAGGGTGAAGTTTGTGCTGAACTTCTAAGAGGTGCAACAACTCTCAGCCTAAGTGGAGGGAAAGCCTATGATGTCTTTAAGCCACCTTTGTGCTCTCCTGATCCTGGGCTGCTCTGGTGACTGGAGATGCCTCCAGTATAACTTAGTACGGTTTGGGCTTCCTAATTCCTAACTTTTGGTGGAACTTCAGCAGTCAAATCAGTTCACATCCAAAGACTACATGCTTTTTAAAGTGTACATGCAGCATCAGATACTAATTTGTGATCCAGCTCCCATGTATTAAATATGTGCAGTGATAGTCTGCATAGACCCAAGGATCTGTATAAAGATCTCAGACCCAATTCTCCATTCCATTCCATTGTTTTTACACCAACTTCCTTCATTTCCTCATACAGATCTGTGTGCACACTGGATTGCGGACATGAAAATACAAATGGTCTATGTGCACATATTCCCATGTCTCTACTAGGCTTATATGTGCATGGTGCTATGCGGAGTGCTAAGATCTGTGTATCCTAAGGCATTGCTTCCTTTATTAATGAAATAATTACCCATAGATACCCCTGCCAAACAGTCACTCATCTTAGAAAGGACTTGTCTAAGAAGCTGGGGGGAAGATATAAAACCAAAAACACAACCACTACATTTTTAAAGTGTCAAATCCCTCGTTTTTGGAATTCATGTAATCTTAGAATATGCCAGCTGCATTTGCCTTAAACCATAATAATTCTGCCTTGGCAAAAGACCTTCCCAGCCAATCACCAGACAGACTACTGAAGTTGGACTGTATCAAAATCAGCTTTAGAATTCCATAGGAGACTCAACTGCAGCTAAACAATTATTTTCAACTGCCTGTAGAGAAGGAGGATCTATTAAGTTCAAAGGATCTACTCACTGGTCATAGGATTCCATAATTGAATTTAAATTTAGAGATACAGAAGTCAAAGGAAATTTAAAGAAAGAAAGAAAAAAAATAAAGGCTTGGAGCCAAATGCTACTCACTTCACTCACACAAGTAATCCCTTTGCCTTCCATGGGACTAGTTGCATGAGTAAAGCAGAAGGATTTGGGCCACCAACCACTATGGAAGCATTTTAGTAAAGCTAAAGAAAACCCTCTTTTAATAGGCCATTTTGGTGTTTAAACTACTGTTTATTAAAAATGTAGCCTAAATTTTCAGAAGCAACTTGTGATTTTGGGCATCTCAATTTTTGAGTACTCAATTTGAGACAACTCAAAAAGGTCTTGATTTTCATAAAAGTGCTGAGCCATTGGCTGAAAATCCAGCCTTATTAGGGTGGGAATTTGGCCACCCAAAAATGGAGGCTTTCAACATGGGTACTTTTGAAAATTTAGGCAGTTATTCATTTTAAGAACATGAGCCTCAGAAGAACAAGCCAGGATTATACACTAGATTGCTAGAAAGTGGGGTCTCACACAGGACATCTGAAATCTAACATTTTTGAGAACTGCCTTTCATAGCTAAAGTATAATGTTGATAGTTATTTTCCTGCTTTGCTTGTCATTCCAAGAATCTCACAAAGAAAAATTTGAAGAAAGATTTAAAATTGTTTTACCACCAAACACAAAGGAATTGTAACAAGAGAAATATTTTTGTTAAAAAATAGAAATTTAAAACTAGACTCTAGGCAGGTGAAAAGCTACATATTGAATAGCGATGCCTTTCTAGCAAAGCCAATCTCTACTAGGATTTGTGGAAGGGATCATCAAAAGAAAAAACAAACAAACAATAATACTTTCTCAGTAATCACAATAGTCACTGATTTGTTTAGAATATAGGTGATAAAGACACACTAGATTAAAATTAAATTTTAAACATGTTGCAAAGCACTATGAGATTCAGATCTTTTGGGAAGTTATCCTTCAATATATAGTTCTGCACCTACCACTGGCTAAGTTTTTTCTGCTTTGTCAATTCCCTAATTTACTATTAATGAGTAACAAAGATTAATGTTCATCCTAGTCTCACCAGAAAAAAAAGATCACCATTGGAGAACACTCAGCAACTTGGGGTACGTCTATACTTACCTCCAGGTTCGGCGGTAAGCAATCGATCTTCTGGGATCAATTTATCGCGTCTTTTCTAGACGCGATAAATCGATCCCAGAAGTGCTCGCTGTCAACACCGGTACTCCTGCTCTGCGAGAGGAGTACGCAGAGTCAACGGGGGAGCCTGCCTGCCGCGTGTGGACCCGCAGTAAGTACCTTGTAGTTCGAACTAAGATACTTCGACTTCAGCTACGGGCTGGTCCACACTAACCTCACCGTTCGAACTAAGATACGCAACTTTAGCTACGTGAATAACATAGCTGAAGTCGAAGTATCTTAGTTTGAACTACAAGGTACTTACCGCGGGTCCACACGCAGCAGGCAGGCTCTCCCATCGACTCCGCGTACTCCTCTAACAGAGCAGGAGTATCTAGACAAGACGCGATAAATTGATCCCGGAAGATCGATTGCTTACTGCCGAACCCGGAGGTAACTATAGACGTACTCTACGTTATTCACATAGCTGAAGTTGCATATCTTAGTTCGAACTAGGGGGTTAGTGTGGACCAGCCCTTGTTGGTTCCTGATGGGTGAAACTCAGCAAGGCCTCAATTCTGCTAGCAATACTTAGGCAAACCCCTACTGAAGTGATTGAGATCCTGAATGATCATCACCAGGATTATTTGGTGATTTGAATCCTTCACCATAAAACAGTCTCAAAAATTGGGGTCTGATGGAGACAAAACACAGTCTTTTTTCTTTCAAGAAAGTAAAAAAAAAGTTAGGCAGACTAGAGATCTAAGTGTGTCATATTATTTGAATAAAAGGAAGGATGCACAAGGATATGGTACAAGAGAACCTAGGAAGCACACAAAGTGTGACAACTGAGGTAAGGCATCCAACTGGCATGTGAGGATTTAAGGTGCACCTTTAATTTCCACTGGGCTCATTTAATATTGTGGATATTTACCATGGATAGACAAGAGCAAAAAGCTTAACTATGAAGGTGATAGGTGCCTCATGAGTACCTTAAAAATTGATAGAGGAAAGAATAAAGAGAGGGGGAGAGTACCACAGGTTTTATGATTTTATTTTTTTAAAGGGAGGCCAGGCACCCTCATGTCCTGTAAAATAATCACCTGTAGACACTGTTATAATGTGAACAGATGTCTGAATTAATAAATCAATAATAAATAATAATAATAATAATAATAAACTACTAGGCTCCTTTAAAGAAGTTTTCAATTTCAATCTGTTTTTTGCTTGAAAATAATTTTTAGAACTATTTTTAATGTTTTGAACTGGAATGTTTAAACCTTTTGTTTGAACAAGAAAGAAAAAAGGAATAATCCCACAAAGCAGCATGGGTCCCCTTCAGCAGCACCACTACTTTATTGTGCCCAATACATCACTGCCTCTTTGGAAAGAGACACAAATACTGCTCCTTGGATTCATCAACAGCTACTGACAAGGACACTGATTAAAACCCCTTTCCCTAGAAAAAGCCAAGGCCTTATATGTGCTGAGTGCACTCAACTCCCATAACTATGATGGGAGCTGAAGGTGTGTGAAAGATCATGGCTAAACTGAGCCCACCAATAGCATATGAAGGAAAGGGGCAGAAAGGGAAGCACTCTGCACTTTGGTTAAAAAATTATGTACTGAATGCATGTTCCCCATACCTGGGTAGTCATTAAGGTGATGTGCTCAGTTTGGGCACACAGCAAAGGGCTGAATGCCTTCAGCTCCCCCATTACTGGAAGTAAATCAGTTTTAGCTTTGCAGTTCACATTTAATATTAAAGAACTAAAATAAGCCTCATTTTTAAATGATGTATTTACTCCTAATACTCATAGCACTGAATTACTCAACTAGAGAATTCCATGCACATTATGCAAATACATACATTTCGTGTACTTTTGTGTATCGTTAGAATAAGTTCATACTATCATTTCATAGAGCAAGGTTTTCTATCTCTAACAGTGTGTGGTGAAATAACATGATGCCTATCTGAAGGTTTGTACATTTCAGTGGTTCCCCCTGTCATCTGACTAGAACCTGATCCAAACCCCACTGAAGTCAATGGTAGTATTTTCAGTGACTTCAGTGGTCACTGGATCAGGCTCCATGAAGATGACAGGAGAAACCACTGACATGTTCACAGCCTCAGATTGATATCATATCTTCAAACAGGAATGTGTAAACAAAAAGTATCTGACATGTCAGCCTGTATTAGCATATCAAAGTGAGTATTATTTGACCAAGGCTTGGAATATTAAGTGAAATCCTGCTCATGTCCCCCCTGTGGTCACCAGAGATTTTAATTGACAATTAAAAATAGACTTTGCTCAAAAGTAGTCTATTCCTAAAAATAGCTCAGTGTCACTGCATTACAGATCTGTCAAGTTATCTACCTAGCTACCTGCAACACATCCTCACCAAGAACAATCATGTAGTTGACTCATCTTGGGGTCACAGACCTCAGTTTATAATTACAGATGAAGTGACTGGACATGAATTGAAACAAATTGTATAGTTCATGACAATCCTGTGGATTCAGTTATACACAGCTCCTTTTCAAGATCACCCAAATAATGACTGTTTTTTTTTTTCCTTTTTGTATTTCTTATGCTCACAGATGCAGATAATCACTTTCACACCTGGACTGTAAGAGCACATTTAAAATTTGCTTTATTCCGAATGATTCTCAGAAGACAAGGTATTTGAAATAGGTATATGATGTGTGCAGTAAGGGAGTAAAAAGTTCTCATCTTTCTTCTGACTTGACCCCACCCAATTTGAGTCCCTCTGGTGTCTCAATTATAAAAAGAAGTTGTGTGACCACAATAAAAATCTCCACTTCAGGAATAAATCATGTGGTCTAGGACTTGGTTTGCCACCATTACTCTTTTCACTTGGGGAGAATTTGGGGGTGGGAATCAGAAATATCTATCTGTAGCTCGACAAAAAGCTCTTTTTAGAGGAGCATTCATTTAGTTCACAGTGAAGACTTCCAGCTTCTAGGAAGTGTTTCTAATTTTACCCC
This sequence comes from Trachemys scripta elegans, assembly GCF_013100865.1. Taxonomy (NCBI): domain Eukaryota; kingdom Metazoa; phylum Chordata; order Testudines; family Emydidae; genus Trachemys; species Trachemys scripta. The sequence continues at coordinate 72,106,421 of NC_048298.1, forward strand.
ATCACCTTTGTACCTAATCTCGGTCTTAAATCCCTTGATTTTGGTATACCCAGATATTAATTTTTCATCCAGGTTTAGGAGTCAATTTCAAGTTACTTTTCCCCTTAGCAATACCCTAAGGAGAAATTCAACTACAGTACGCTCTGATCTGAATCCGTCTACAGTGACATCAGCTTTGAAGACTCACCCTACACTCCATCCTTTTATTGAACCCTTTTTTACATTTTGCGTTTACAACTAAAAAATAGATACAGTGATTGGTACAACCAGTTCCTGTACTGAACTGATTTATTTTCAGATGCTTTCAACACCTCACTTAACCCACACAGTGTAATTCCATATGGAAAATCCTTGCCATTGTCTGAGTTGCATTACATGCATATTCCTCCTCCTAGTTAACTCATTCTCACCCAGAATCTTCCCTAAATCGTGAAATCACCTTTTAACAGAAACATTTTGCACTCCTTCCACTCACAGGGGTAATCAACACAGTATCTTAACATATAACCTGTTCCGATCACCTATTCTGCATGACATCATTCCAGCAACCCCCATCCGAAAAGAAGTTGACTTCATGGGTTTTTTTTACAATGAAATTCCCCCATCTCCCAAAGCCCAGTACAGAGCCACATTTAAATAAGACAGGACATAGTACAGCAAGCAGCAGAGAGGAAGAATTTGCATTTGTATCATATCTCCCCTTGGGGGGCTGGGATTAGATATGCAGGTTTCAGTACCTAGTGGCTTTTACTTCGGCTTCTGCTTATTCCGTTGATCAATGACAACCGCAGTCTCTCCCGGCTTTGATGGGGGCTCACACAGCTGGGCAGTCCTAGAGCATCTTCCTAGCAATGATGACACAGGCGTTGCTCAGAGAAAACCGAAGCCCCAGCGCCCTTCTCCCGGCAGGAGTATCTGCATGGCACCTCGGCATTTTCTTCGGCCACTTCGTCAGCAGCCAAAAGGAAAAGCGTCCATGAGAAAAATGGCATATTACAAATTTTGCTTTGGGAAGCAGAGCTTGGTTCAGACCATTGTTAGGAGGAAGAGAGGGGGGAGGCGGCTCTTAAAGCTCCAGCAGCCCCTTTCAAGCAGCAGCAGCCAGCATCTTTACATCTGGAGACTGGGGATTAGGGGGAGGGAGTGGGGGAGTGAATTTATCTTTTGTTTTTATTAAAAACTTGACGGAGTGTGGTCTGCAATCCCCATTTCTTCACAGTCTGCCCTCTCCCCAGCTAATCAGCTCCTGAGTGTATAATTAAGGCAGTGCACACGGGTTAGAGGAAATAAGAACATGCACTATTAGAAAGAAGCTTGCTGGCCCTAGCACACTCCTGCCTTACAGCCCCTCAGATTCCGGGGTAAACCAGAAGTAACTGCTGGAGAGACCTCAGTGGAGCTGCCCTGGTGTAAGTTCAGCAGAATCAAGGAAATTCATTCGTAAGGGGCGTTTCAGACGGCGTCCAGGATCCGCATGAGAGTCACACGCCGATGTTGATCTGTAGGGCCCGGGGAAAGGCTGCTCGGCGCTCAGGTGCGCTGGGTGTGTAGGAACAACCGATGGACGCTACTTCACCGCTCCTCCCTCTAGTAGCTCCAGAAACTTGCGGGGTTGTTCCCAAATCCGCGTGGTGTGCGGGTTCGAGGGACGCCCGTCTTTCAAGCCCTATGACAGCGCTGAGCTGAGAGTGGCTCTAATTTGGAGAGGTCAGGCCAGTGCTCCTACGTCTCCTCTAATCGGATATGTAGCGTAATAACATGAATCCGCTACTATAATCCGGCCAGGACAAAGCAGCGACAATACCGGCTCTGATGTGACTAGCGCAGTCATGCAATTCAAATCGTATTGTGTGGTCAGAAATACTACCAATAACAAAGCCGCTTCTGCCCAAATCGGGAGAGCAGGGTGTTGCCCACAGCCCCCCAGGGTGCGCCTGCATTGATGACACAGGGTGCCAGGTAAGGAGGAGGGAGTTTGGCTGGGGAGGGCAGGAGTGGTTTTCTCTTCCTCCTCAGCTGGGGCTTCCCCTGGAAGCTGCTGCAGTGGTTTCCACCAGCCCTTAAATAAATTCTGAAGTAATCACGTCTGCTCTCCCTGCCTCACGCACACACGGGTCCCCAGCTGCAGCTGCTCCGCAGCTCGCTGTGTTACTTCTCCAACACCCGCCCCTCCACAGAGACAGCCTAGCGCCGGGGAGAGCAAGAAAAGAAGAGATGCTAGCGGGAAGGCAGTGCTCTGCTCTCTTCTGCTGGTTTAGGAGTTTGACGGCACATGACCGTCTGTGCTATTGACAAGGGATGAATTTCTAAAACATGCCCGCGCCTGATCTTGTAACACACCTTTCAGTCGGACAGTCTGATTGCCCTCCCCCATTTGTCTAGTTAAGGGTGTCTCTGCTCCCAAGGTGTGGGGGGCGTCAGGGACCTTTTGCTGCCCCGCCCCTTTCTATACATATAAAACCATGGGATCTAAATTAGCTGTTACCACCGGAGAAAGGTCTTGGAGTCACTGCGTAGTACCAGGTTTCAGAGTAACAGCCGTGTTAGTCTGTATCAGCAAAAAGAAGAACAGGAGTACTTGTGGCACCTTAGAGACTAACAAATTTATTAGAGCATAAGCTTTCGTGGACTACAGCCCACTTCTTCGGATGCATATANTGTGGCATCAATCCTTCATGCTCACGCCCACCAGCTTACAGACTAGTACTTTGTCATTTTTTCTTTGTGCCTGTTTTTTAGAATGGTCTTGCCAGCACTTTCCTTAACTATTCATATTTCACCATTCACTTACATATGGGTAGCAACAGAACAAGCAAATGTGGAGGCCAAATCTTCTATTGTATCTCTGAGCACCTTTAGTACAGTTGTGAGCCTGGTATAAGAATCTGAATAGAATAGATTGCACTGGCTCGGTGGTTGTGTGTGTTTTGTTCTCCTTCTCACAAAGATGAATGACGTTTCCAGAGTATCAGAGGGGTAGGTGTGTTAGTCTGAATCTGTAAAAAGCAACAGAGGGTCCTGTGGCACCTTTAAGACTATCAGAAGTATTGGGAGCATAAGCTTTCGTGGGTAAGAACCTCACTTCTTCAGATGCAAGAAGTGAGGTTCTTCCCCACAAAAGCTTATGCTCCCAATACTTCTGTTAGTCTTAAAGGTGCCACAGGACCCTCTGTTGCTTTTTACAGATTCAGACTAACACACCTACCCCTCTGATACTCTGGAAACGTCATTCATCTTTGTGAGAAGGAGAACAAAACACACACAACCACCGAGCCAGTGCAATCTATTCTATTCAGATTCTTATACCAGGCTCACAACTGTACTAAAGGTGCTCAGAGATACAATAGAAGATTTGGCCTCCACATTTGCTTGTTCTGTTGCTACCCATATGTAAGTGAATGGTGAAATATGAATAGTTAAGGAAAGTGCTGGCAAGACCATTCTAAAAAACAGGCACAAAGAAAAAATGACAAAGTACTAGTCTGTAAGCTGGTGGGCGTGAGCATGAAGGATTGATGCCACACCAGCCTGTTTCAGGCATTTGCCTTGAGGTATAAATCACTGGTTTAAATGAAAGCTTATGCAAAATACCAAGATGGAATAATTCTTCTGACCAACATGGGCTATAATCCACAGATTATATTTCCCCTCACCGCTCTCAGCCCTTCTGGGTCCATGCCCTGGCCCAGGGACTCCCACGGGAGCTTTTATGCTTTTATCCTCTGATACTTGATACTTTATGCTCCCTGCAGTTCCCAACCCACCAGCAGGCCATCCACTATTTTCCAGCTCACCTGAGCTCTTGCCAGCCTTTATAAGAACTAGGTGCTCTTCCAGCTACCTCCTGACCCCTAACCTCAGTTGTGACAGCTGATTAGTCACAGTTGGGGCTGGGTCCCCATTTCCCCATACAGGGAGCAGTCATTCTGTGACTTACAATTCTTAATAGCAAGTGAGCACTGTGTAAAATGGTCCTTTGCATCTGTCACCATTACATGTGAGGGTCCCAATACTTAAATATTAATTAAACCTTACAACACTCCTGTGAGGCAAGCAACTGGAGGCACAGGGGGAAACGGACTTCCCGCTGGCTCACATGCCCTTGGATAGGTCAAGTCATTCTCTTTGCCAGAGTCTTTCCTATGCACTAACCAATACACAGCCCTCCTTCCCATTCATATGATTTATAAATATATTGTGGAAGAATTCAGAAAGTCTACTCCCCCCTCCCCCGTTAACCTCCTTCCCTCCAGCACAGAAAGAGTAGAAATTCTGTTTTAAAAGTGAAAACTATTATTGCTACTTGTGCGATTGCTCTACTTGACCTGCGGCCCCAGCTCTCTGCTGCCAACTTCACCAGTGAGTAAGTGGCTTCAGAATAATTTATGATACTGAGGTTACTGTATAGTAAAGAAGTTTCTCCTTAGTGTCAGTTCATGGGAACTGCGCTGTATTCCTCTGTGGTCCCATGAGGGCACCTACTCCAGCCTCCTCAACCTTCACCTCTCTTGGATAGGGACCTACATCTCTCTCCCCCTCAGCAAGGTTTTTCAAGGCTGCACCAATCCCTACTTATACTGTGGATCTGCCAGCAAGCCAGACTTCCTAAATAGGCCAACAGCTGCGCTTTGCTTTCTCTTCAAAGGCTACGAACAATGAATTATCACATAGCTCTTTATAAGCAAGCACAGTTATTCTTAAGTTGAAAACAATACAGAGAAAAAAAACATAAAAACAAGTTCCTATTAACATGCTTAAAGCTTACTAGTCTTATGGGACCTCAGAAGCCAAATCCTTCCAATCCCTCCCAAGAAGGATTGCTTCCCCCCGAAAAAAAAGAAGGCCCTGAGTCAGATTGAAGTCAGGCTATTTATCCAAAAGTCCTTTTTTTGTCTGTTGGTCTCTGGAGAATCCAGCTGAACTCGTATACGTGAGCCTCCCCAGGTAGTGGTACTGCTTGGCCATCCCACAAGATTGTTTCCTGCACTAACAGGGTCTCCTTTAGAAACTCAAGATCACCTGTACAGGGTGAGTTTTCACTATTAACAGGTTTTATTTAAAAGTTGCTGAAGACAGAGTCACTCCATTTAGCTATGCAACAGAAGCTTTCCCTGGGCAAAGTTTGACTGAAAACACAGAAAGGAAGAAAGACTGTATCCCATTAACAATCCCCCTGAGCCATTCTTTCCTGTATGGAGCACATTCTAAGTCTAGGCACAATGACCAGATCTCAGATGCACACTTGTGTTGCAAGGTTATGTAAATTTGCAGCATGCAAACCAAATCCATTCCAAGTGTCAATGAAAAAAAGGATCAAACACTCGAAAATCTCACCACAAAAATAAGTTCTATGTTCTTACGTTATTGTATGTGGCTCATCTCTGGATTACTGTTGTGGGGGTCTGTTGGTTGTTTTTTTGGAGAACATAGCAAAAAGTGCTCCCTGCTCCTCAAAGTTTGAATCTAAAAGTACAAGATAAGTGGATACAGAGAGACAGGGAGAACACACAGAGGCTACGTCTACACTACAAAATTACTTTGGTATAACTTACGTTACTGAGGGGTGTGAATAATCCACACCCCTGAGTGATGCAAGTTATACTGACCTAAGCACCAGTATAGACAGGAGAAGTGCTCCTATCAACTTCAAATGTCTTCATCAGAAGCAGCAGAGCAGTGCAGCTTTACCACTGTAAATGATGTAGTGCAGACATAGCCTGAGACAATACTGGTCAGCGTGTTAAGCAGTGCTTTCAGCACATCAGCTAACTGTTATTTGTAGGCACCACAGGAAGAGTTTTTAAGGAAGACAATGTAGGGTTTTGTGGCTATTAATGGGGAGCTCCTCCCATTTGTGAAGGTAAGCATGGGAGAAAGCACAAGGGTCTCTAATGAATATTATTAGTGCTGCTTCTAACTACTGGGAGTAACAAGTGAATAAACAGTTTGATTTAGTCTGCTCCCGTTAAAAACTGCAGCAAAGCAGGAGTAACAGCATTCCACTCTGTTCCAACTGGAACAAAAAAAATGAAGGGTCAGGGTCATTAGAGTAACTAACAAATTGCATGAAGGTAGGGGAAACCATCTCATATGGACAAATTATAATTTGTAAAATTATAAAATTATAATATGAAACAATTGTTCATTTTATGTTTTCTGCACCTTCCTGTTAAGTACCTAGTACTGGCCTTTGTTCAAGACAGGCTACTAAGCTGGGTAGACTCTTGGTCTGACCTGCTAGCATATTTGTACGTTCTGAGGAAATCACTAAAATCCTACATTGTCTAGCCAGATCCAGCTCATGAGAGAGGGGGTCAATATTTGAGTATTGAAAGTAGTCATCACTGAGCAACATGAGGATATAAAGCATTCATATCCTCCCTCTCTGGAAGGTTAAGCAATGCAGCTTCTGTAGACTCCCAACAGAGGAAGTGAGCAATTGCTACCAAGAATCAATGTCTCATGATATTTAAAACATTTCTCCCCCTCCCCGCCACTTAATCTTTACAATAAATCCCTTGGAGGCTTGAAGCTGAAATCTGTTTCTTTATCCCCTTCACTGCACTCACACACTGGTTGTGTTTGGAAGGTGGGGGTGTTAGATGGATGCTGGGCTTCTGGCATTAATATCTTCCAAAGGAAAAATTCAGCATTGAAACAAGAAAAACAATTATATGAACATTCAAACTGATCCTACAGTAAGATGTGCAGGATCAGAGCCTTAGAGAAGGGTAGTTATTCTGCTCATTCCAGAGAGCTTTTCAGTGATGGTCACAGAACAGTGGAAAGAGGACTGGGAAGGAAAAAATTCTTCAAAGTGACCAGTATCTACAGAGTTGTCTTCTAAAGCAGTGGTCTCCAAACTTTTTTGATCGTGCATCCCTATCAGTAAAAAAATTTTGAGCATGTACCCCCTGCCGCGTCGGCTCTACCATTTTTGCCAAAGCAAAAAAAAAAAAAAAAAACCCGCTCCTCTTGCCACACACCCCCAAGGATCCTCTTGAGCACCCCACTTTGGAGACGACTGTTCTAAATTAACAAAAACAGGGGGAGGGAGGGAGAGGCAGGAATTCTGGTATATAAACCATACCTCTATATGGTATAAGCTTGGATTCACAATCAGACTTACAAGCAGACCAACAAAAAGGGAGCATGTTATGGGACAGTACACGCTACTGGACAGGTACTGGGGCAGCAGAAATACCCATTCACCTTTAGTTTGAAAGCTAGTGTAGGCAATGTGTATTCATACACAAAACACTATGTAGTTAAGACTGCTACACACAATATATACTCGGCACAAAACCTCAAAAGCAAGAAATTGAGAACTTAAGCCATTTAACGGAACACATCATTTACTATATTGTAGCCAGAGATAGAGAGAGAAAGACTTCACAACTAGCACAACCACTGTATCCCACAGTGTTAATTCATTTCCTACAGGAATGCCAGCCTTCAGTACCTCCCTCACCAAACTCCCCACCAGCACAGACTGGTCAGGCTTCCTCATTTCTGTCCTGTTCTGGGAAACACCACTAACTTCATCATGGGGCCAACCATCTGTATCCAATTGTGAGAGCCTAAGTATCACTAACTGAAGAAATACAAAAAACTAAGATTACAATGTTAGCTCAGTATTATTACTCTCATTGTATATTTTGTGGTATATATTTTTTATAACACAGGAATCTATTAAGCAAGTCAGTGATAAGCAGGCATAGAACATACTCCATACTACTGTCTGTTGCATCCTTATATTTTGCTTATCCTTTGATTTAGTGATATTAAGTGCCTGTGCAACCTTAACATTTCTTTAACTTAGGAAATTAAATGAAGACAAATGCATTTAAAAAGAAACATTAAGGAAGAATAAGGGAGACAAGAAAGCAAATACTAAGGTGAGAACACATATATTTGCAATATATTCGAGTGCCACTGCTAAAAACTACTGACGTTTTCTGCTGTGCAGGTACAGTAGCATTAACAATTTATACCATTACTATCCAAACTGTTTCCAGACTTAGTCATTTACAAGGATGTGTATGATATCTATTTACATGTCAGGTATCAAAACTTCAGCTATCATCAGTTATCAAAAATGGGAGGAGGGGAAGAGCAGGAAAAATAGGCGAACAAGCTTGGGTGGGTGGTTTTTGTTTTAAATAGGAAAAATATTTTCTTTCCATCTTTGTAGACTGCAAACAGCAGAAAGGAATTTCTCCCCCTCCCCAATAATAAATAATAATAAATAATAATAATAATAATAATGAGAGCGCAAACCATAAGAACACCTTTCAACTCAGACCAAGCTTGCTACAAACTTGTGAAAAGGCAGAACGATCACTGAAAGCAGTTTTTCAACCTTAATCATAGTATTTATAACTAGCAAACACTGCTGTAAAATACAGCAAATGGAATTTTCCATTAAAAAGATTTTTACAAAAGTAAGAGCTTACTAAGTCATCTCTATGTTCTTCCTTCACTCAACTTTACTTAGTTATCTTGGTGGATTTTTTGCTCTTCCCATCTCAATGTCCATTCACCCCTATGCATAGAATAATTTTTGAGCTTAATAGTCCAAAATTTAAAGTTGGTAGTCAATTTTCTCTAAAACAATCTCTCTCTTTTCTTCAAGGCATTCTTCTGATTTTTCCTTCGTTTCTTAAGATGAAAACAAGTCAAATGTAATGCACACAGATGAATGTGTTACTTTGTTTTTTAAAATGGAAAACAAAAACTGCCCAAAATTAGCATAGGAGGAAAAACTCAGAAGTTTTACAGAAAAAGCAGCTCTCCAGAGGGGTTACATGCAAACTTTGTGCAAGCCAGCAAACAGCTGTATGTAATTAGCCAATTAGAAGCTCCTGCCTAGCATTCTCATTAAGAAAACAACTGTTATTTCTTAGTTGGTGATAAATACAGCAGGCCAAAGTATAGTCTAGAACTATAATAAAGCAAAGAGATGGGCTTCCAGCTAAGTTCCCCCAAACCAAAAATATTAAATTACAAAGCTGAATGTTTTTTGTGCTGCCACCTTATGGCCTTCAGGCCAGTACCAGAGCAGGAGTCTAGAAACCTGAGTTCTATGCCATGGACTTGTAACTTCTGTGTGCTTCAGTTTCCCCTATCTATAAATTCAGGATGATGTCCCCTTTTGTGTTAGAAAGGAGCTGAATGGGTTAAAGTGTGTGGATACACTGGTGTTAAGTGGGTTTTCTAATCAAATGAAGATAACTTGACTGAACAAAAGCACTTATTGTCCTTGTCTAGACAAGGCAGAAAAAATGCTTTTGGAGAGGGGCTGGACCTGGGCTGAGACCTACAAAGGGACTTAAGCACTGACTGCTTAACTTTTAGGTGACTAGCCACTCAGGATATGTTTACAGTGCAGCTGGGAGCAAGCCTCCCTGCCCAGGGACACAGACTTGCACTAGCTTGGTTTAAGCTAGCCTGCTACAAATAGCAGTGTACACATTGTAGCTCTGGCACCAGCTTGGGCTCTCAAGCCTACCTGACCCCTGGGTTTGACCTCAGGTAGCTAGCTCAAGTGTCTGCCAGGACCCCACACTACTATTTCTAGCAAGCTAGCTCGAGCCAAGCTGGCACAAGGCTGTCTACTCGCGCTGGGAGGCACACTCCCAGCTGCAGTATAGACATACCCACAGTAGAAGTCACAAACCCAGGGTTAGGCACTTAGCCTCCCTATACAATGAGAGGGGAGCTAGAGAGGCATCTGAGAATTGGATCCACAAAAGCCAGCCTGCTAGGCAGGGAGCTGCGTAAACTAGACACTGGACACCTGGCAACCCTGCCCAGTGCTCCACTTGCTCTCCCTCCCAGCACTCTGGTTTAAAGATATTTTAAATAAAATATTTGCCATCTAAATAGTTATAAGATACTTAGCTTAATAACAAATTAAAAAGTAAAAACATGTACATGTAACCCTTCTGCCCATCTAAGTTGGTAGCAACAAGGGCTGGGTTCTGTATCTAGGGGTTCCGTTTCAATAACGCAACGCAAAACCGGCTCGAGCCCCGACCCAGTGACCTGGGACAATTACATACCACCCGCTGGGTGCCTCTAAGAGGCAATACTTCCCCTCTCGCAAGCACAGAGTCTGAGTGTAGCAGAAAATGTTTAATAACATGAGGTAAACGACATCAGCATTAAATTGGAAAAAACACCACAGACAGGATTCCTAACACAAACCATGAGCAAAAGACCCACCCCAGCAAATTGGGCCGTGTCCTTTCCCTTTGGCTCTTGAATCCAACAACCCAAAAATCACCCAGAGTCCCCAAAGTCCAACACCCCCAAAGTCTCTTGGTCCAGCAACCACCAAAAGTCCCCAAAGTCCAACAACCCCCAAAATCTCTGTCCCTGGTCAGTGCAGCCCCAGAGTAAAAGGGTGGGGCAGGCAGGGTGTTAAGGGGCACCTTACGTGATCCAAGGCTGACCGGCCGTCTCTCCATGGGGTTCCACCGCAGCCTTCACCACGAGCCAGTCCACTTCCTGCCGTCCCACAAACTGCTCTGCTCTATGAGCTGCTCCGCTCACCAACCTGTGAGCCGCTGCAGCTGTCCCCGCAAACAGCTCCGCTTGCCATTCCTTGGGCCACTCCAACAGTTCCCCCAAGGCTCCGCGCCGCTTGCTGTTCCTCCAGCCATCTCTGCAAACTGCTCTACCACCCACTTAGCAATATAGCTTCAGGCTTCCCCACTAGTTAACAGAGCACTCAGTGATCTCAGCTCTTTTGTGATTTCAACTCATAGAAGGGGAGCCCCAGTGCTGGTACACCATTGGCCCAAAGTGAATTCAGCTCAGTAGCCTGTAACTAGACTTCTAATGGAATCAAAGTTAGTTCTGACATTTAACAGTAGAGAGAGGGGAGGTGGTGCAATTGGTGTTTCAGGCCCTCAAAATGGGCCCATACTCTCAGGCACAACTATCTATCCCCATCCTCTCTCAATTCACTGGGTTGTGGAACCCATGTCCCTTGTCTAGCGAGTGCTACTTAGGTGATGGTGAGATCCTCTATCATAAAACAGGTTCATTGTCCTTGATTCACATAATCAGGGTAACAACACTTTATTCCTCCTGCCCCAGTAACAGAGAAACTGGGGATCCCACCCCATCCAAAGTAACCACTATCAGTTGTTGTTGTCTCATGCCAGGCAGGTGGGTGTGCCTATGCAAACAAGATCAGCCCCTGGAGTTCTTTTCCACACTCGCCATAATTCACCACCAGATGTCAGGGTAGAGCTCATCCTGACTCTGCTTACATCCATTTTCCAGCTTACTGGAACCGGTTCTGTTTAAATAAAGATATAAAGCAATATGGAGTTTATTTATAGGTGGCATGAGCTAGGGGTGAAATCCTGGGCTCATTTAAATCAATGGCAAATCTCCTGTTGACTTCAATGGGATGATATTTTGCCCTGTTTAACCTTCCTTAGGAATCATTCATTAAAATTGTTTGGCATTCCCTTTTCTAGATGAGATTCAATATCTGGATACCTTGACTCTGACATTACAGTTACTAGCATTTGTTAATCATAATTCTGTCCCATCTCAATAAAACACAATAAAATCCTTCACTCTTTAGTTTTATTACTTTTGTATGAAGTACTGGATATGTATAAAAAGTGGGTTTATTATAATGTAAGAAAAATGAATTTGATAGCAGCTAACAAAATAACACTAAACAGATGGTCCATATTTTAAAACCCCGCTTGTCTGCCAATTTAACACACATTATTTGTAAAAATAAATATCATACTGACTGTACACAAAAGCTGAATACTTTAAATAATTAACCACAGAAGGGAGAAGGAAGCTAAGAACTGAGACTGAAGACTATGTGGGATTAATGTTATTTCAAAGTGATGGTGCATTTAAGGTAAATTTTATGAGTAAAAGCTTTGTCTGGGGAAATATATGAAGATATGAAACTCACTCCACTGCCTGCCTCCCAGTCTGCACCCTTCTTTCACTGGCCCTCTAACTGGCCTACTCAGCCTGGCTCCAAGATGGCCTCTATACAAACCTATTTAGAGTTGGAGTGTAAAGTGCATGAGTGTTCTCCCCTCTGACCCCATCTCTTTGCAGGGCTTTTATAGCTCAGAGGAGGGCCCTCTGCAAGGGGTCAGGGTCGGCGATTTGGGGGGTGGTGACCGCAGTGGTATTTCAGTGGCGGGACCTTCCATCGCTTCTGTGGGGGGGGGGGGGCAGCATTTCGGGGCGCTCCTGGCAGGGGTGTATATTTCTTCACACCTAAAGAAATGAGGCAAGGCCAGGCATCTTCACTATCCCAGGGCTTCTGCTAAAGTCTGGCAGATCAAGAGTTGTCATCAGTAGAAATACTAGGTGTCATACTGCCTGGGGAGGTTTGTGACAGAGTGCCAAGAGCAAGTCAGCTACCCCAAACTGGTGGTACATTCTATAATTAGATTTCACCAACCCAATAACAAATGTGAACTCCTTTGGATCACTGTAACACTCTTACCATGGAGTCACAGACAGTCCCTTAGACTCTGAAGTGTATCTTGCCACCCAGGCAAGCTGGACTTAGTGATAAGTGGTCACTTACACCAAAAATTACTAATTATTGAGGTTGGCCCCAGTCCCGAGAGACCAGTCACTTAGGTACAAATTGATTTGTACCTTAGATCTCATACAAAGGCAA